>NC_071530.1:51592207-52195901 GCF_026979565.1 Vidua chalybeata
GCTGCTTCATCGTGTAACAGATAAAGGAAGAACAAAGACAAAATGGATTTACTGGTTTTATCCTTACTTTGCTTTTGATGTTAATGGTTATTCTCTAGAGCTCTGTTCCTCATTGACTCCACCTTTGAGTTTATACTAAGTCTCCAAAGCTTATTAATTATTCATCAGACTGTGGGGCCTCTGCAGCCAGTTTAGCAAATGCTTTGCTGATCTCAACTCCCTGTTGCATCTGAGTGTGCACAAAATATTTTCTGGGCTTAAATTTTTGCTGACAGCCTTCATTACAGGTAAAGTACCATCACATCACAGTAGGGAATTGCTGGTCATTCCATGTTTTTTTTGGCAGCCACCTTCTTTGTATCTGGCCAAAGGGCAGGCCCCTCAGTATTACTGACCTCCTTCAGAGATGAGCTCTCTAGTTGGCATTGGAGGGTTATTGGCTTGAGGTTCTCTACAAGTTTTCTCCAGAAGTCTGCCTTTGGATTGGATCTTGTTTTGAATGATAATTCCTGCAGTAGTTTCTCAGATGGAGCTGTAATTTTGCTGGCCAAATTCTGCTGGACCTCTTCCATTGGCACACCAGCACAGAAAGATTAGAGTGTCAGTGAGGCCTCCCACAGCAGATATGTGTATAATTTGCCTCTTGTTTTTGATGCCAGTCTGCATCTGGCAGGATGGAAGGAAGAGGAATGGAAGATCCCTAAGGAAAGCAGCAAAGGGCCTGATTAATGGAAGTAATTCTTTCCATTAATTACTTCCATTAATTCCCACACTGTGTGTGATGGGGCAGAGTAAATTGCTGAACCTTTGAATGAGATTCCATATGTAGAGGAATTTTGGTGGGCTTTGTCTTATTCGGGTTTTTCCCCTTCAGTACCACACCCAGAGACTTTATCAACAGAGGAAACTCACATTTCCAGCTGTGCTGTATGTGGAGCCTTGCTGTGAACCATCCTCACACTGGATGTAACAAAAAGGCACTAAATGGGAAAAAATTAACCTGAAAAAAGTAGATGTGTATGAAACAATTCATGACACGGATTTCTGCTTGGATTAGATTTTTGTTTTAAAAAGCATTTGTTGAAATAAGTTGTTTTACCTGGGGAGAAATGTTCTGGAGAAATAGAGCACATCTTGCATGTCTTAACAATGAGGCTTTGGCATAAGTTTGTACTGTGGGTTCTCTAGGGTGTGGTAGAAGGTATCCATTGTCCTGTCTCAGCTTCCTTCACTCTGCCATTATAAGCTCTTGTCTTTGCCTGCCAGCTTACAAGTTTGAACTTCAGCAGCGTAGGAGAGCGGCAGAGTCCTGATTTGTGCACAGAAAGCATTTGCTGTTCTCCTCACAGGATTTTCCAGCATTTATGGGGTTTTTAGTGTCCTTGAACTAATACATGGTTACTTAGACTCGGTCCTCATGTTAGGAACAACTAACAAACAACAAACAGGAACAATATGTTCCTGTTCTATATATATTTACAAAGAGCCATCTGCACTTACAGAAGATAGGGAAAGGTTTACATCTCCTCAGCATGTGTATTTTTTTTTTTCATTGAAAACTAGTCTGCTACTAGGGTGTTTTGTTTCTACTTCTTTATAGTTCTTGCAAGGTTGGGGAAGAAAGTGGTGTGCTTGGACAGATAATTTTTATGGCAGTGTTTCAAGTCTGCTTTTATGGCAACATCTAAGCAGTACATAACCATTCCCTCAACAGTAAAAAAGACCATTGTTATCCTATGCAGTATGTGCTAGCACTGATTTGCTTCTGAATATTGCATAAACTGGAGCCACATTGGGGGGAGGGGGGGAGAGGTTTTCACCTTCTGTATTCGCCAAGGATGAGAGACTTCTTTTGATGACAGTTTCACTTTGCATATTTGCATTTGGTTTGTAGTTTGTTCTTGTCTTTTTGAGGACATGGAAGATAAATATCTGCTTTTAATTATTGGCACATTAGACTGTTGTATGACGTCCATCCCCCTGGATCTGGACACTTAACACATGGACAGTGTGATCAGCCTCCTCTTTAGCCTTTCCCATTCCATGCTGCCTGCCTGCCATAGCACAGATCCCACTGCAGCCTGAAGAACATAGTGGGATGGCAGGAGCCAGAGAGCTGCCAGCAACTGCAGCAAACATAATTTTGGGATCAGCTGAGGAGAAAAGACACAGACTTCAGTATGAGAGGCAGCTCAGCCTCTGTATGGTGAGATGGCATATGTGTGATCCCCAAATGGTTGTGGGAAGGACAGAACAGTAGCTCTGTCTGAACAGGTCTCCAAGTTGCTCTGTTCCCCTGTGGGGTATAACCCCATTTTCCCTACTCTGACTGCTCCAGCCCAGGTTCCCATGAGGCTGGTGCTGCCTTGCCTCAGCAGCAGCTCGATGGCAGCGGCAGCGCTCCACTCTCTGCATCCCAGAGAGGAGAGACCTGCCAGTCTGGTTTTCTTGTTTGAAGGATTACTCCCCACATGCTAGAAGAAAGTACTTGTAGTGGTCTTGGCAGGTTTCCTGTGGCTGCACAAAAAGTGGTACTTTGGGATATGAAGTCTTGCTAAGCTATCTCCTTCCCATCCCAACCCATCCCATGACAGACAGCAGGAACTGAGCTGCTCCCCTATAGGAAGAGCCAGAGGGATGAGTGGGTGGGCAAGAGGTACAGCCAGTACTGTGCCCAGGATCTCTTAAGCCTGCCTTGTTACAGGCCATAAGGCATTTGAACTGGAGGAGGTGAGGCAAAACATTGGCTTCTTCCCTAGGGGGATTTTTGGGAGGGATGGACTGTCTGAGCAGGCGTAGCATTTGGGGACAATCTGACTTTCCTTTATGAATTTAAAGGGCAAATGGTTATCCAGAGGGACAGCAAAACTGAAGAAAAAGGCTAAGAAAACTGGGAAGGTGGCCACTTGTGGACTCATGTATGCAAGGAAGGTTGGTCACTGTGGCCAGTGGGCATCTGATTATGCTCTGGGTCAGAAAGCAGCAGAGAGCAAAGACCACCCAGCAGCAGAGATTTACAGCCCAAAAAGGGAATAATGTAGAGAAGGAAGAAAGAGAGGAGAAAGCAAGGTGATGTTGTGGGAAAGGTTAAGGGACATCCTTGTTGAACAGTGCTGCAGGGAGCTGCCTTCTCAGATTTTCAGAGGCAGCAGCATAGTAGCCCCATTGACTGAAGTCATGCTAATGCTCTGTTGCTTGACAGTCAGTGTTGTTGGATAACTAAATAACTATAAAATTCAGTCTTCAGAAATTGCAGAGATATATGGGACCTTTTATTTTTTAATTCTATATCATCATAAATGTGTTTGATTAATTTATATCTTGAAAAGCCATTGGAATATCTATGTGCTTCTGACATTTAAATTTAATTTTAGCTTTCCATTCCCCTAAACAATCCAGAGACTCTGTTTGGACTTGATAAGCTCATCTGCATGATTTACGATAGGAAGAAAGATTATTTCCCTCTTCAGTATCTGTACAGATGCAGTGGAAGAACATAAATGGGAAATTAATGTTAAGAAGAAAATGATAGCTCAGATTTGGGGTTCAGGAGAAAGTGATGGAGTGCTTGTGGTCCTTGTCTTGCGGTTTAGCCTCAATAATTATGGAAATGCCACTAGATCAGACTTTAATGCTGTGGTTGTGAAAGGGAATGTCTCTAGTCTGAAGCAGCCAACAAGCCCCATCTTTTGATTTGTGCTTCTTAATATTCAATGGAGATGAAATGTGGGATGAGGAAGAAGTGCTGTTAAAATAGATTTTTCCCAGTGTTGAATTTATTGTATATAATTTTAAAGATGACCTTTTTAAAAAAGCCTGTGTTCCATTTTATTTGAAAGAGAGCACTTGGGAGATTTGTGTCTGTATAATGATAGACAAAACAGGAGAGAAACAAGGGCAATATAGTAAAATGACATTGCTAAATGATACTTCAGACTAAAAAAATGTCTGAAGGTTTCTATCTAGCAAAAGAAATACAGGGAAGTTAACAGAGGAATAATAATTCCTCCATCAGCTGTTCTGGTCAGAGAGATAAAGAAAAATCAAATGCTTGCTAGTTTCTCTGATGCAGTGCTTGTAAAAGTTTGTTTAGTCTTGCGCTAATAGCAGCTGATGATACAGGCCTTGTTCCTTACTTTGTAATTTTCACATGAAGATTTTTGTGTATATTAAATAAATCATTAAATCCTTCTTTAAAAATGCTAGTAGTGGTTGTGGAAATACTAATTAGCACTTCAGATTAAAAAGGAAAGGGGGGCAAATTAAAATTGGGAATACTTTTAACCTTAAGATGATTTTTCATGATAAAGTCTTGTTTTACTTTGTTTTGGCAAATCTGCACTTAGTTCGTGAAACATGGCCCATGCTCCTTTGTAGGACATGGAGTAAACTAAAACTTTCCCTTCTGTGATGTTCCTACACATTAGTGGCTCAGGATGTCTGTTCCATTCCATGTAACAGGATTATGACCCATGATTTGGGTTGGCTGAGCTGGACCCCAGTTCCACTATCATTATATGCATTTTGGTACAAAAGCTGTTTCATTACATGTTCTGCCCCCTGAGGTCCAGGATCCCAGCTGGCTAGGAGTGTGGGCCAGAATGTTGTCTTTTTGAGAGGTAAAAGTGTTTTTTCAGCTTTTTCCTGCTGTAAAACTCTAACAATTTGAGAGAAGTTGAGAGGCACTGCTTTATAAGGGTGAGAACCATTTGAGGGGTAGGGAAAATTGAGCAGCTGAAAGGATGGAGCTGGACAGGAAGAAAAAAACCTTCCTACTACTGAAAAGCAAAATAACTTCTTGGCTCTAGTTTTTTTAACTTTTTTTTTTCCCCAGTTGATCTGTATAGAGTTGGTTGTCTTTTGTTCCTACCTTCAGATTAAATGAAACATTTCCCTTTGGCTCAGGTGAAGCTTTTGTGATACTGCTGAGGTCTCCTGAATTTTGCCAATTGCCTGTGCCAAAGCAGGCATGTCATTGATTTGTGCAGGAGCCATGTGCTTCAGGCACGCTGGCGGCATGTGCTTTCTCAAAGGACACCTTGGAAACATACTCTAAATATGTAATAAGCATCCAGAGGAGTTTGGGTAATGGAAGGTTTTACAGGGATGGGAATCATTCCTGAACTTCAAAAAGCTAGAATTGCAAAGTTTCTTTTATTTTTTTTTCATGTGCTTTTCACTACTCTTTTGAAGATATTTTTAAATGCTTCCCCTTTCCTCCTTTCTGCCCTCACAAATCTTTACTCTCTGTGTTAGAAACTTAAATGGAAACTTGAATTCCAGTCTTGCTGAAGAACCTTGATAGGACCTGCTGTTCAGCGAGTCAGAGACAGTGTTTCTGAACTGCAGACAGTTCAGCTTTAAAGGTGATTTGAGAACTGAAAGGGGTGGTCACTAGAGAAGCAGTTTTGCTTGGTCACTGGTTGAGTGCGTGATCTTCCTAACATGCAAGTGGAAACAGGACAAAGCTGCTTTTCACAGCATGAAGAAGCTGCAGGCCTTCCCTGCTGTTGTCTGAATCTGCAGCATTCTCAGTAAGATTTGTTTTTTTCTGCAGAAGGAATAATAAGGTTCTGTCGATTATTTTGCTTCTCTATCTTACCAGTAATGCTCCAGCTCTGTATTTGTGAAAATGATTTGGGGAATCACCTGTTCAAGTGGTACAAATGTATCCAGCAGTTTTTCAACATGAAATTGCCAGTGTTCCCGAGTCCTGTCGGTAACTGCTGCAACAGGCAATGAAATGTTTGTAAATCTAATTTCTCTCACTTCCTCTCCCAGTAAGATAAAAATCAATTACTTCCATTATTGCTGAAAAGATAGAATCCTGCAAGGTGGTGTTAGTTTAAAAAATAAATTCCTGAAGATCTAGCACTTTCTGCTAGCTTTATTACCCAGGTGTCACTTCCATTTAATCATAGACTTAGTATTGCAGAACTGTCCAAAATGTTGCAATTATCAGATATAGGAAGTTTCAAAAGTGAGTCCTGCTAACATCATGGTAAGTTTGTGTCTGTTCGCTTGAACCAGTCCAAGTGCTTATGGAAACATTTCAATGGCAGCATCTTTGCGATTTTGTCAGCAGCTGCCAGCCCCAGGCAAAGTTTAATTAGCATGTTTTTCAAATTGTTAGCTAAATTAGTCAAGTATTAAATAGTCTTCCCCAAATTATATCTGCAAATTTAAACCTTGCATCTGTCTCAATGTGTGGACACACTGCTATCCTGGTAATGCTATTTACTGAATTGTTTATCTTCTAGCAAATTCATGGTACGTAATCTGAATGATATCTGGGTTCCCTTTATAAATTCATTTGTAAAGCACCTGCTTTGGTACTGGCATTTGTAATATTACGGTTTTCAAGTCAACAGCAGTAGTCACAGCACTTTTCCTGAGAGAGAACTTGATCTCATATGTATTTCATAAGTATAAATAATATATTTTCATTATCCTGAATTTATGCAGCTGGAGTAAAGATGCCTGCTCTGGGCCTCTAAGAACTGTAATCCTGATTAGAACCTAATGCTGAGTCAAGCCATGAAAAAGTAATTTTTGTCCTCATCTTTGGAGTTCTTTTGGATTTAATATTTCACTCTTCTTGCATAAAAATAAACCTGTAGGAACTTAACATTGTGAAATAGTAATTGTATGTTATGTAACAGTGTTGCTAATAAACATCACCTGAGAGTTTTTTTCTTGGCTAAGGAGCCTATATGTAGTTTCTTTACACTTTTACTCACACCAGGCACAAGCAGAGCAAGCTTGTAACTGCTCAATCCCAACTCACCTATGACCCACTGCTGCAGAGCAGAATGAGTTAAACAACATGAACAGTACACTTGAAGTGCTGAAGATTGTATAGCAAGAGCTGTGAGAAAGAACTGCAGAAACTGAGAAAGATAACATAAAGAAGGAACTGTGTCCCCCTCCCAAAGAACAGAACAGCCTGCTGTGGTAGGTAATTGCACAAAAGAGAAAGTATCCATTATGGCCTGCTATGTATTAAATCATATGTGGACAGAACAATTGGAAATTGTTATGCAGAGGCCAAAAAAGTATAAATATCTGTGTCTTTTGTCAATAAACGTCCTTGCAGCATCACACTGCTTGGTCTGTCTTTCAATCGCTGTTAACCCTCCTTTCTGCAACCATGCCTTTAGGACTTTGTCCTCACTTAATCCTAAGCCTGATTTTCACTACAAAAGAATAGTCTCCCTGGAGGTGTTACTCTGTGTTTCCCTGCAGGGATGAAGCCAGGGAATATTCAGGTGTGGTACATAATGTAAGTAGTAGGGGGAAAATGTGGCATGGTGGTGTGAAGGATCTGAACTAAAGGGAAGGATGAGCTGAGGAGTCAGAAAATATGCAAGGTAAAGCAGTGAAGGACTGGTTACATTGCTAAAGTACAGGAACTTTTCTGGTTTTTTTGGTTTTTTGTTTTCTGCTGCTTCTTGATGCACTTCTGCATTAAGCCCCTTTGGCAATTAAATTGCAAAACTAAACATCCTTTGACTCAAGGGATAAAAGTGTGATTTATCTGTATCAACCTGTCTCCTCTGGTTATTTAGGTAGCTCAGTTGGAGGAAGTGTGGATCCTGTTTTACCTTGGGTGCAAGATAAGGGTGCCTGGTGGGTAAGTATTCCAGCTTTGACTGTGTTACCTACCTGTACATTGCGGAGGTTCTTGTTATTCCTTGGGGGCCGCAGTCCAGGTAAATTGGTATTTAGACTCCTACAAATAGCTTTTAGACATGAACCTGTCAAACATACTGGCCACTGAACATGCTGTAATCAATTGTCAGTTAATCATTAAGCTGTTAAAATTATATTAAATGCTGAAAAATCTGTGGCTTGTCTACCACACAAATTTAAGGCTTTTAAAGGCTGACAAATCTTTGTTCTTGTCAGTTCAGCATTGTTGATGCCTTTGGCCTTTAAAATACACAGCTTCAATTACATAAGTTATGGTCTTTTATTGCATCAGCAGCTTTTCAGTGCTAATCTTACTGGTGATCTGTAGTTTGTCATGGATTGGGAGAGGTGATGCTAATAAAACTTCTGATTTTTAAAATACTTGCAAAATATGTTTCACAGAAAACACCCAAGATTACTTTTTCTGTTATTTTACCCTAGAGCAGTGAATGCCTCACTTCTCAGGGGTTGCACTATTAGAGAGGGCCAGCAGATATGAATTATAGCATAAATAATCCAGTGAACCTCTTCTAGATGAACAAGATTTGAATAGAGAACTTGAGAGGACTTGAGCAGTATGGGCTCTTCTGTAGCTGTCTTGGGCTCCGAATCCTCTCTTACAGGAGAGGATAAACAATCACAGTTGGAGTCACTTCCAGATTTCCTGTGACTAGCCATGTACTCTGGAAATAAATGGCAAATACCAGCTTGTTCCAGTCTTGAAATTGTTAAGACACTGACAAATCATAATATTATTTTGGCTGGCCTTACTTTTAGACTGAAAGAATATAAGATTAAAGGTTTTATATGTAACTCCTGTCTTTTCTGTGAAGTGACCCTTAAACATCCATAATTCTGCGACACCATTGCACTATAGGGCTACCTGCATACAAGCACTGAGCGAGGTAGTCTTTGTTGGCTGCAATAACGAGGCCAGTCCTTTAGATCTGAAATTGCATCCACCCAGCATGCAGCTGAAACAGAGGGGAATGTGATTCTCCCTGAGTTCCTCTTATTTTCTTGGAGCACTTTTGGTTTCTTTTCTGAGAGCTCCCAGGATTCCATGTTATTCCTGGGTGTTACATCCTGGCTCAGCCTCATCTGCTGTTAAGTAGTCACGTGGCTTTGGCCTACCTTACTACTAGTTGTCAAGCAGAATGTATCTGCATTTTTTCTTATTAGACACCCTTTGTTAAATCAGTTACAGTACTGTCTGTGATGGTGTCACATTCTTTGCCATACCTTGAATGTCACATAGAATGCAGAGGTTCTTCAGTCTTATCTGGTTCTTAATTACCCCTACAAGTTGTTTAGCAGGATAATCTTTACTTGTCTGTCCGTAGACTCCTGAGCTTTCTTGAAGCTTCTTGTAATCTCAGCACTTTCATTAAATATCTTACTGAAGTCCTTGAAACTGTCCATGGAGTAGAGAATGTTTTATTCTATTCCTTAATCCCAAACCTTACGTGGAAATGCTACCCTGCTATTCACAGCTAGTAATATTTTCAAAATCCAGCTTCTAGCTATCCCCAGCTCCAGTGTTGTCCTAGCCAGACTTAGGAGTCATAGCCTTGGAAGGCGACAGACAATCTCAGAGCATCCAACAGCTCCACGCTCTATGAACACACAGGCAATATTGAGGTTGATTTATCAGCCCCTGTGCACCTTCAAGTTTTGTTTCTCCACGTGGGTCCTCAGGGTAGTGAGCCATCTGTAGCTTTGTTTCTCTCTGGACTTCTCGCTGTAAATTTGAAGTTTACAAGATGTTACTAATTTTTAAAGGTCATCTTGCAATGGTGACTTCCTTGATCCTGCCTATGCCAAGCTAAAACTGTAATCCTGGGAGGAAATTTTGTACGTCCAGCTTTTGTTATCTCAAAGCATTGGTGGAGGAGTGTGTGTTTCAGGGTAGAAAGTCTACCATTGCTTCTATTCTGTGCAAGGCTCCCTGGCTACAACACACACGCCCCCCACCACCACCTGCTCCCATCCCTGGAGTCCTTCCATGTGCCACAGGTGGAGAAAACCTTCTCACTGATCTCCTTTAACACTTACAAGCTCTCGATGACATTTGGCACCAGCTCCGTCCTATACCTAGTGTTCACATGACTCCAGGAAGAGTAGGTCTGTTGGATTCTGGCTTTTCTGGCACCAGCCTATAGCTTGAGGGGATGTGGATAGAGCTGCACATTTAGGAAATGTTTTCATTACTGTTGTCAGGAAAATTAATCCACAAACGTCAGAAGTTTATGTCCAAAAAGGAGACAGAAGAGTCCTTTTACTTTATTTGAAGGAAGGGAGAGGCCAGGGGGATTTTCCTGGGGTCTCTCAAATTTTTGGAGGACACAGCCTCCTCTTTTATCCTAATTTCCTGGCCACATTTGCCTTCTCTCTTTCCCCATTGGCTGAGGTACTTGAGAGGTACAGACTTCCTGAAATGCGTGATACCAAAGATTTCCCACTAATGTATAACCCTCCCTTTTAATTTTTAATTCTTATGGAATTTAGGGGTTTTCCCCATTGTTTCTTTCATCTTTCAATGCCCAATTTAATTTATCAGCAAACCTAAAGTTTATTTGTAAAAGCAAATCTCTTCTTCCATTCATCAATCAGTGGGATCCTTCCCATTGTTTCTTTTATCTCTCAGTGCTAGTTTACCTACCAGCAGACCCATAGCTTGTTTGTAAAGACAAATTCATCATTCCTCTCATTGTTTTATTCTCATCATTGTCTCACCATCTAGCTTATTTTTAGAAACTGGCTGTCAGTATATCCCAAGAAACTGACAAGAGTGGTTTGGATGCCCAGCCTTTGACCTTCCAATGCTTCCTGCAGTGTTCCTTGCTGACTGTTTTTGCAGGGACTCCTTTCAGAAAAGCCCAAGAAGTGAAGATTGTACTTCATTTAGGAGATGAGGACAGTTTCTTTTGCTCCGGGTCAGCAAGTTCTTTTTACTAAAGGATACTAAAGATGGGGTGTGGAGATCCATTGCATGCTGTAAAAATTGGACTGTGTGTATTTGGAAACATACATTTAGGTTTGCATCCCTGGTTGCAAGGCCCTTACATTTTCACAAAGTGTTCACAAGATATTTCTAAAGTTTCAGGTATTTGGATTGCAACAACTGATGCTTTTTCACTGATCAGGGCCATTTCCAGATGCTTGAAAGAACAGCTGGAGTAATTTGGCTGCCCTAAGGCAAATAATGCATGTTCCTTTTCCCAGCCAGGTCAGGATGGCTGCTGTGTGACATGAGGCCTCAAAGGAGGTGCCTGCAAGTCTGGCTCAGTGTCCCAGGACATCCCTTTCTGGATGTGACTGTCAGTGTGCCTGTGGCACTTCTGAATTGCCCAGAAGTGATACATCCTAAGGCACTATGTAAAGGGGCACCTGTCTTTCTGTGAATATTAAATGTGAGGACCAGGAGTGCCAACACAGCAGACAAAACACAGAAACTATCTTTGAAAACCTTGACTTTATCCAGACAGTCACATACGATTTACATTTGGGAAACTGAAGTTTTATATTCGCATATGCATCTCATTCCATAAAAATTCAACAGATTGATACCCTTTTAAATTTTAAAATACTTAGACTATTTCAGTGTTATTGCCTTTTAAACCATTGTTTGGAAAATGGTTTTGTTTGTTTACATCTGAACTTCAGATTGCTTCGAAGTTCTGCATTTCACTGTGGTAGCAGATGTTGGTGACATTTTATAGAGCATAAATAACAGCTGTGAGCTGTGAAGTCATAATTCTGTCGGGATCTTTCTTACAGCTTGTCAAAATAAAAGAGCAAATTTTGAGTGACAAATATGTATGTATTTGCCAGAAATTTGTTTCAGGCATTGCTGGGTACCTGCTGTTTTCATGGAGCTAAATACCATGACCTGTAGAGGCTGCAACAACAAACTTGAAGGTGTTGATATACACAATTTGTTCATCTGAGAAGATGCAGAGGACTTTACTTGGGAAGAGTCAAGAGATGAACAGCATACTCAGGGAAAAACTGGTCACCTCACATGGTTCAAAACAGGCTTGAAAGAATGTTAAGCAAACTTCCTAGCATCCTTGAGCCTCTCTTCTGGTCACACTCCCAAGGCCAGAGACTTTCACTGCTGGTACCAAAGCCCCTCCACACTGGGCAGCTCCAATGGGAGCCCAGCTTGACTCTCCTCATCCCCCATTCACACGGTCAGACTAGGTTTCCTCACCAGTTCGACCCCGGGTTTCCCATGGCAGTGTCAGAGACATCTCGTTCCATAAAGCCATTTATTCAGGGCACGGTAACACACGAACAGCCCGAGCTGGTGCCTCCAAGGAGTATCCCCAGCAAAGGAACCCCGGGCTTTTCTCCCCTCGCAATCTACCTGCTCACAAGTCTCGCTCTTCCTCCCAAGTCTCTCAGTGTCCATTCACCAGCTGCCACCGCTCTTTGCCCTCTTTGTTATGCGAAGGGTCGGCAGCTCACGGTCTTGTCTGTCTGGGCTCCCACCCAGAGCTCAATCTGCATCTCACACTGCAGCTTGCAAACCAGGCTGCCTGCACCAGGTGTGCTCCACAGCAAAGGGGCCTATGGATTTAATAATGACGAGGAAGTGGCAATCTGTGAACTAAACTTTCGGGATCAATATACAACAGAGGAACTCCAATACCAGACACAAGACATGAATAAACAGCCACAAAGATTTTTAGGTTTCTAAGCACTTTTCTGCAGCTCACGCTAAACACATATTTGCAGTAATGTACACCCACAAGGTACTGTGTCTTGGGCTATGTGACACAGCAGTGCAAAGGGGTTGCACATGAGCAACGTTTGAGGTCTGTCCTCTACAGATAATTAAGGCATCTCATCTTTTTTTCTTTCAGACATATTCTATTCTTTTGCCTGGACTTTTTCTCTGCAGAAGTTGGGCTCTTTCAGCTTTGGTCTAAAATCTTTTGGGATGTTTGCCTGTATATAGAAATGTATCTCTATGAAAAATCATAGATTTTTCAGTGTGTAGTCATGCATAAGAATTTTTTAAACTACTGCCAGACAGGGTGTCTGTCAGACTTACTGGAGTCAAAAAAGCAATAGGATTAAAATCAACTTTGAAACCTGATTTAATCTGATCAATTGTCATTGTAATCACTTGTCATATAAGTTCTTGAAGGCAAAGCACTGAAAAATTACTGCTTATTTTAAAAAACAGTCCATAACTAAAAATATTTCCAGTAATTTTGAATATATATGTATAATGGGGAAGCCAAGAAGAGATAAAGAAATATTCCCATAGAAATGAATATTCAGGTGTTGCTAAAAAAATCTGTTTATTTCTTTCCTTTATCAAAAAAGTGGCATCACGAGAAGGCATTTTATTTCCTGCGGTGCACCTTTTCAACATTTCAACCTTTCCAGCAGGTAATTCCAGGTCTTCTGTGTTGCTGCTGCGGGATCTAAATGGTGCAGTGAGTCCTTCCTCTCGCTAGATGGCACCGCGGCCCTCCGAACAGAGTCCTCCACGGGCCGCGTTTTTGGGCGAAGTTTCCAAAGAGTTCCGTTCGTTCTGTTTATGCAGATTAATTGTGCTTTGTTTTGGTCCTGTAGATGGGCAGGTTAAACAGATTCCTGTTGATTCAGTGTTAATTCCTGAGCTTATCTGGACTGCTCATTTTTGCTCCAGGCTTGCTGTTTTTTGCTATCCACACACGGAACAATATTGCAGAGATTGTGCAAACCCAGTTCTAAGATGGCATGGTGGAAAGGGTGGTTCAAGAACTGAAATAAAAGTAATGTAGTCTCAAGTCCACGTGGTTTTGGTTGTTTTCAAATCTGTAAGATATATGGACTCTGGAGAACTGGAATTATGTCTGAGGAATGACCTGAAAGAAGCAATTGTCTTTGTGGCAGTTGGAGAGAGACTGGCAGAAAGGAAAAGAGGAACAGAATGTGAAGCCCAAACACTGCACTGGAGGAAGGGCTGAGCTCTGGGGAAAACACAGACCAACCAAAATCTTCACTGAGACCACCTGCAAAGACCTTTTGGAAGTCCTCCAAATCAGAGTGGGTCTCAGAGGCGTGATTTGTTGTCTGATCCAATGAAAAAACAAACAAAAAATGTTTGTTGAAGACCTGAGCTCAGTTTGGAGTCATCTGCAAGTGCACATTCCTTTAAAGCAAAATTCCAAAGGCACACATAGAATTGGTTCTTCTTTTAAAATGTATTTTTTTAAACAAATATTTGTAGCATTTCCCATACCATATTTTGACCCACATACAAACTCACACATGAGACCCTCCAAAAACACCCCAGCTCACGTTCTTGTGCAGGTTCAATTTCCTTCTATCTGTGTACATACTTGGCTCCTTATCCAGGAGAATGAGGGGCACAGAGGTTAAATAAAAGTCAGGAATCATTGCTGAAGGGAAAGAATGGGTATTCAGTGGAGAGTTAAAAATGGCAAATGAATTCATGGTGTGAAGAAAAAATGAAATTGTGTATTGCTTCTGACATAGGGTAGTTTGAGGGGATCACTGTCTGAATTCCTTGAGCTCTCAAAAGGATTCCTGCTTGTCCAAACTGCTCTCTGCAGGGAGAGGACATTCTGATGTCAGCAAGTCCCTTTATAAGTCCTGTATTTCAGCCACCTGGGGTACACACATTGTGTTAGTGGCTTGACACTCAAACTCTAGGCTTGTTTCTTAAAATGCCTACTGCAGTCAGTTGCTGAGGGTTGCAGCCACTAAAAAGCTAAATAATGGTATTTGAGCCTTTACACTAAAATCCAATCAAATAATGGGATAGTTGTAAATTAATTAAAATTAATGTGTTGTGAGCTGGTTTTTGGCTGACTTTATTTATTTAAATTCTGAGCTTTTAGTCAAAATGGCTTTTATTTTCAAATTTCTGAGCTGTGAGTGCTGAAAACATCTAATGAAATTTATTTTGAGGATTAAGGATTCAAGGGATTAGAAGGATATGATAAACTCCAAGTATTCTAATAGCAGACTGAAAATATTATTTGATGCATTATAAACAGAGGAGCTCAAAATAAAACAAAGGGAATAATCAGATACTCAAATACACATGGAGAGCAGAACCTCAGGTGCTATGGCTCCAGCTATTGGTCCATTGTGGCAGGATGCCCCTTAAAGTGATGCCTATTAGCAGGAGGGGGATTTGAAGAGAAAGGAGCAGCAAGGCTGTTTTCAAGTGGAGATGAGAATTAAAGATGTTTGGGTTGGTTGGATTTTTCTGAAGCTGTATGGATGCTGAAGGAATGGATAGGAGCTGCTGCAGTAATTTGGTAGAGTATTAACATCTGTTCAATTTAAGGTTGTTTTATTCAATTTTTGTGAGCAGTAAGGACCTAATTTAGAATGAATATTCTGTTTCTTACAGAAAGTTGCTCCTATCTTTCTTTACTTAGCATGAAAGGGGTGGAGGGCTTCCTAGAAAGGTAGAAACATAGAAGAAGAATAGAAAAAATGCTAGGCAGCCTTGTGTGTGTCTCAAACTTCTTCCTGATAAAGGACTTCTTTGAGTTGTCCAGCATACACCACCCAGACAACACCTCCCTGTGCCTTTGGGGGCCCCCTGGCACAGTGAGGACACTGATCGAATCAGAGCTTCTTTTAAAGATGGAGGCAAGAGAATATTGCCCACAGTCTTCTTCCCACCTGCCCTCCATACTCTCCCTCTCAAGCACTGCTCTTCCCATTCCAGCTGCTCTGCAGATCTGGTGCAAAACCATGCAATGGCTCTGTCCCCTCTCTGATGCAACAGCAATAAAAAATTGTACAGTGCCAATGTAGAGAAAGGGTGAGAACTTTCTGATTGGGACTTCTCCTAAGAGCTACAGCTAGGGGGTGCAAAGACGACAGGGGAGAGAACCTTATGCCTAAGACTACATCAACTTTTGACAACTTGAACTCTATGAGAAACTACAACTTCTCGGGGAGCATACTGCTGGGAACCCTAAACCTAAGCCTAAGACTGGGGGGCTTCACTAACACCTATGGTGGGGGATGTTGCAGTGCCCGGGCTGAGCACTGGTCATGCATCCCCAGCAGAGATCTACAAATGGAGAGCTGGGCTGGAGAGGCAGCATCCAGGGGAGAAGTAGAGTCTCCTCCTGTTCCAAATGCCCCATTTCCTTGGTTTCTTCTTTCTGGGCCTCTGCAGAGGGCGCACGCACAGCCGCATCAGGGCACGGTTGTCCCTCAGCAGCTGGAGCAGTTCCTTGCAGCAGCCGTGTCGCTGGCAGCCCGTCCCTGCAGAGGCCGAGGGGCTCTGGTGCTTTTCCTGGAGGGCATAACACAGGGAGCCTGATGCGAGGGGGCAGAGGGGCCTCGAGGGGTGAGGCCTCTCGGGTTGGCTTTGGCCCCTGCGGGAGACACTCGCGCCCGGCTGGGCTGCCCCGGGCGGAGGCTCTGCCGGGTGTCTCTGGGGCTCAGCCGGCCCGATTCGTGCTCAGGGGCTGAGCTCCTCCCGCTGCCTCTGGGCCTTGGGCAAAGGGCTGCCCAAGAGGCTCAGGATCCCGTGGACCTGCCCAACTTTGCTCCCCTGCGGGGGCTCTCAGGTCTCGCTCGACACCGGCTTGGCTCAAGGCCTAGGACAGCTCCCGGCTCCACCCCCGGCACCATCCCACCTTCCTGACTTCCCTCCCTCCCTGACCTCTCGCCAGCAGCTGCAGAGCCTTTTTCGCAGCCACCAGCTGAGCGAGACGCCCGTCACTAGCAGGTCCAGGGCTACGCAGCTCAAAGAAAGCAGCTCTACGTGCTCCAAGGGGGTCGTCGCTGGGCACACGTCCCACTGCTCCGGGACCTCGGCAAGCAGAGCCGAGGTACCCGCGTCCCCGGCAGGACGGCTGGAAGTGTCCAGGGGACGGTCCAAGATCACCAGCAGCGCAAGCGGCAGAAGCCAGGGGAAGCCCTGGCCGGCCATGGTGCTGCTGCGCGACACACACAGGCTCTGGCCTCGCTCTGTGCGCGCCCGCTTCTGCCCGGGCTCTGGGCACGGGCTGGCAGCAGATGCCAGCCACCGCACTGTGCCCAGGGGCTGCGATGTCACAGAAGCACGGCATCCGTCGCCTTGCAAGAGCCCTGTTGGGACCATGGCGTCCAACCTGTGACGCACCCCCACTACGGCAACTAGAGCGAAGCACTGAGTGCCACGCCCAGGCTTTCCTTTCCTGGCCTACTCCCGCTGTGGGGATTCCACCCCGGCCCTGGGCAACTCATTCAAATATGGAATCCCCCTTTTTGGGGAAAAGGTTCTTCCTAATGTCCAACCCAAATGTCCCCTGGCACAGCTTAAGCCTCTTCTTGCTGTCTGCTTTCTCTTGTCCTTGCCTACCTCTGAGAAGGCTGGCATTGCCTCGTCTGTAAGTTGCCTGTAGTCAGGAGTAGAAGCTGTGGCAAGGAGTGCTGCTCAACTTTTGGGCCATTGCAAGGGGCTGCTTTCCTTATTTTTTGTATATTTGCATTAAAGAAGAAAGTATCCCTTCAGGAATGAACTACTCCAGGTAACAGGCACTTGTTAAAAGAATAAGTGTCCATAAATAGACTGGAAAAAAGACTGAGACTGGAAAATTGAAGTGGACTGGTAGCTGTCCCAAGTACAGGGTTCTGGAAGAGCTTTTCAGTCAGCAGCATCTCAAGTTTTAAGATGGAGCTGGAGCAGCACACGAAACGTAGTTCTGCCATGCAACTGCTGTGGCAGCTGGGCAATCTCTGAAGGCATCTTCAAGTACTGTAGTCCTCCAAGCAGAGGAAAATGGGACTCAAAAGGGACTGAACTTGCCTCTGAAGGCTAGGGCTGGGTCTGTGCCCAGGGAACAAGAGCAGGGAGAGAATGACCACAGGCAGTCAGCTGAGACAGGTGTGAAGAAGTGTGTCAAGGAAAGCAACACAAACTTGGAGCATGGGCCAAAGCTTCTGTAGCCCCTTGAGAGGAATTCTTAACAGAGGAGTGCAACAAAAGAAGAGGTCCGGCTGCCAGGGATCTGGCTCCCAGGAGCACACTCTTTGCAGGCTAAGGGGTAGAAACAGTGCTCAGTCAAGGGTTGCCCTGCTTGCGGCTGCCCAGCAATGGCAGGGATGTGCTCCAGGGCTTGGTGCCAGCAGCTGCTGAAGCTGGAGCCCTGCAAGGATGGATGAAGCTTCTCAAGGCTGCCAGGGCTTCAGGCTGTACATGCTGTCTATGCCTGGGACTGTCACTGGTGGGGGCCTCCTCAGTTAGTGGGACACATCTCATATTTGAGGCACTGAGCCACTAGTGGACTGACCTGTGCAGGGCAGAGAGCAGGCTTTGGAGCACTCAGGAGGTGGAGAAGGAAATTGGTAGGATCTTCCCAGAGGCTCCTCAGGGAAAGGTCATATACTGGATACAGGAAAGGAGTGCCCACAAGGACAGCAGGACAAGGAGGACTTGACCCTTTTCTTTCCCACTGCCATGCCCATTGTCTTATTTGAAGTGATTTAACACAAATATGTATAGGATGGAAGAGAAACAGAAGGAATTAGAAGTCTGGGCTCAGTCTAGAAAGTCTGAGTTCACTGTGCTGACTGACATGGAAATGTCAGCCATGCCCTGGCAGGCGGGAGTGCCACCCGTGTCCTGAGGGGTATCGGTATCAGGCCTATAAACAGTGACCTGGCAAAGGAGGGGATTGTCCCTCTCTGTCATTTGCTCGAGTGGCCTCACTTTGGATATTGTGTGCATTTTTGGGTACTAAAACAGAAGATATAAAGTTGTTGGAGACCTTCCAGGGCAGGCCTACAAGGATGGTGAAAGGCCTTGAGGGGAAGCTATATGGGGAGCAGCTGAGCCATAAATTATCAAAATATCTCTTAGCTGAGAGTACTGGGGTGTGACTGTGGTACCTGAGAAATCCTGTATTCATATGAGCCTGGGCACTTTATTGGAGAGGAAGACAATCTAGTTTGACACTCAGGGACAGAGAGTAATCCCTGCTGTTTTTTTTCCTAGACAATCATTGCAAGGCAATGAATCACCATCACTAGCAGTCCATGATCTATAATCAGTCTGGTATGTAGCAGAAGCCTTTTATTTTTACCTTGCATTTAGTAATAGATGCAGTCTAACATTTATCTTACCATTTAAAAAGGATAGAAGAAAGCAGATAGCTTGCCAAGGACACAGATTCTCCTTGTTCTTATGTTTGTGAAGGAGAGGTATCTTCTTTGACACCTACTCCCTACATGGGTGTTACTGTTTTATGTACCAACGCTTAGGTGCTCAATGGATGGGATGAGAGGGCACTGAAGAAGAAGATTTGCGTGTGGCCAGGGCAGGGACCCATGCCTGTGAGTGTCAGCACGGTCCAGGACAGAGGAAGTGATGTGCCCATCAGGAGCAATGCTGTGGGGTTTCATTGTAGCACAGCCACGGGCTGTGGCTGTGGTTGGCCCCAAGTAGATGTAAGGAAAATATATCGTAGAGCTGCTCCAAAAAATACCATGACTGCCTGGATGTTACTCATTGTTAGTCTGGATGCCAGATTGTGATGTGGCTTTGTGATGTGGCATGCAGATGGAGTTAGCCCAAATGAAAGACCACCTTCAGAGAGAAAAACACAGAAATTTTTTTTTGGCGTTTGGTAGAAATTTGCATTACTGACATCCTCTGATGAAACTTGTGGTCTGACTAAAAAGGAGAGGGAAAAGTACGTAATATTCACTGCCAAATCATCCTTATTAACATAGTAAAGCACCACTTCTGATACTGCTTTTTGTAGTTCTGGTACTGTGCTGTGGTGTTGCGTTGTTTTCCCCGGTTCCGGGCAGCTCTGGAGAACCCAGCTAAGGCTCTGCTTCTTGGCGGGACCGGGGCTGCCGCATGTCCCAGGCGCTGTGGCGTTCAGCGCGCCAGCGGTGGGGCTGGCCATGCTCTGTGGCCAGCACTAGGGCGAGACAAAGAGGCGAAGGAATGTCCAATCTGTCTGCGCGGTTGGCTGGAGAGCTTTTATTGTCACGTGGAGCTGCAATGGAGAACCGCGGCCTCTCCTTAGCGCCACGTGGACAAAATGGCAACGGGATCAAGGGCACATGGGGTTTTATAGGGGGCAGGCCAACAGGGGCGGAAGCCCCCCTCGCCCAATGGGGACAGACAACAGGGGAGTGACGTGGACTATGGTAACCGATGGGGACATGACAGGGGTGTGTACAGGGTTCCAGGACAAATAGGGAATGCAGGGATGGGGTAACAGACACAGAACTCTCAGGAATGGACAGGGGGGTGGTTACAGGAGTGATGTGAGTAAGCTCCAATGGGAGGCAGCCTGGAGCAAACCATCGCGGGGGGAACACGGGTGTACAAAGGGGTTCACAGAACTGGCTAACTAACATATATCAGAACCCCTAATCTGAACCCAAACCCAGGATGCAACACTGTGCCTCCCTCTAGAGAAGGAATGAAGAGGACTGAAGCAGTGTCGAGTTAAAACACTTCATATGGAAGGAAAGGAAAAAAACAAGGTTATAGGAGTAATACTGTAGTACTAGTTTTTGTACAGGGGGCAAAAATTTAGACCTATTAAGAATATGATTAGAGTTATTTGGAAGAATAAGAATAGAATATTTATTATGATCACAGGAACTTGTCAAATTATATGAGGTCCTTTTGCTTCAATCTGGATTGCTGTTACACCAGAATAAGGGATGAAGGGAATAGTCTCTGCCTCTTCCTGCCTGTGGGATAAAAAGAAGCTGATCTCTTGTAGATGCACATCTTGAGAGGCTGTGGGGTGTCCATTTTCTCAAGCAGCCTGTAGGTAACCACCATACCCTGAGCAATCAGTGAATCAGAATTCCCCTGACTAATTGAGGACAAAATTTTAGGAACAAGTCAGCCAGGGCACATTTTAGAGACTTTCACAGACCTGGTAATATTGCACAACTTACACTCACGGCTTACTAAGAAAGTCTCTCCTTTCTTCCCCACACTTCCCTTTCCGCTTCCACCCAAGAGCTCTACTCCTGCTGTGGGTAACAGCTTGTCTTGGGGAAAACCCCTCGTTGATAAAACTACTGCTCTGCACACATCTAATTTCCAGTGAACCAAATGGGATTTATTTATTCACGCTTTCAGGGTCAAATGAAGAGCCATAATCAATCCTACCAATTGAACAGAAGTTTTGCATACCTTGGGAGCAGTTAAATTGAACTGCCAGGAGGCTGGTCTGGCTTGATATAAACTGGCCCTTTTTAGGTTATGCCTTTTTTTGGGAGATTCTTATAATTTCTGATCTGTGCTTTGTCAGGTCTCACAGGCTGCGTGATACAGGCAGCAGTAAATCCAGCATCTTAGACTGACAGTAATGTGTCTGTGATGGCAAAATGAACTGTGACCCCTGAGGAAAAGGATTATCCCATAATCCTGCTAAGGCAGTGGAGGAGCTCTGTTAAGCCAGCTGTGCTCCTTGGCAGAGCTGGCTTTTCTGGAGGGTCTGCAGGGTGCCTGCCCAGCATCTCTCCCATGACAGAGTAGTGCCTGGGGCTGGGTACACATACTGCTGTGAGAACAGAGACCACACTGCTGAGCTTCTGACCACATTGGTTGATTCTGCTTTTTAGTGGTTATAAAATCACAGTTCCAACTGTGATGTGTAATCTCAGATGTGGGCAGGATTTATCATGGAAACAATTGGATTTTGACTGCCTTGCTGAATAATAGTTCATGTTGTGAGTGAGAAAGTTGCATCAGAAACCAACAGCTGGTTGGCTTTCCACTGGAAAATGTAAACTAATACTGTTGATATAAGAAGAAGGACATCACCAAGAAGTTATGACTTCTATACATTGTTGAAGTAGTTCTGAATTATTGACTCTGTCAACAGTTGAAATACCAAATTTAGATATTTCCCCACCACAAAAGGGAGAAAATAACTATTAGATTCCATAGTATCGTTTCTTCTGATGTTCTCAGCTGTGTGATTTGGTATCTTCTGTCTCTTTTCTGTACCGAGACATCAAAACTTGGGTAGATTAAAATGTTAATCATACTGAATTTTAATTCTACTCAGTTTAGACCTAACCTAAAATACTTCTGCATTTTTTACTTGGACAAGAATGAGTTTTTGAGCCAGCTGGTCCAGCCACAGGAATGCAAATTACTCACTCACATGAGGTTAAGATCCTAGGAGTGAGAACATGCCAAGAAGGCTTTTCACCCATAAAGTGTCTCAGATTTTACACAGAAACTCTCTGCATACTAAACACTGGCCCTTCCCTCCTCTTACTTGTTCCATGTGCTGTAAATAAGAAGATGATTTTAAGTGAGGAACCTATGAAAGGCTGAGTATAAGGAGAGACCTTTCATGCTCCTTCACAGGATCCTCAGGCAGCAGTTTGATGCCACCTCTTGGAGACACTTGTTTTCCACTTCCCCATTTTCTGGTCTTTCAGCCTGTTCCACATCCATTTATACCAGAGATGATGAAGAACTGGAGTGCCACATTTAAGGATAATTAAATAGACCCCTTGCTTAACTTGTGGGCTCCTCTAGATAATGAAAAATGAAAGTTTTGTTAAATTTAAAAGATTTTCACTCTAAGAAAGCTTAATATGTTTTTAATTCAGACCTAGTAATTCATTGGAAATTTCTGTCTTAAGATAAAGTCATGGCAGGTGTTTCCCAGCTAGTTATTCTGTAGATAACTTTTTTGTTTGTTTCCCCCAGACAGCACTAACTGTAATGTATGGCAGATTTCAGGGCACACTGTTCTCTTCATGATTAATTATTTATATAGCCTTCTGACTTTATAAGGCAGCATCTCCATGTCAAGCAATGTAATACAGCTCTACATCATGCCTTGTGATAAAAACACTGTACTGCCTTGAAAGCAGAAGGGAACATTGGATTGGTAGGACATCCTAATCTCTAAACTATAACTGCAGTAGGACAAAGGAATCTGCATTCCTGATACAATAGCAGTGGGGGTTTTAATCATTGTAGTGACAAGAATAAGGCAGACTTTGGATTAAACAGGAAGGGGAGAAAATGCCTAATAAGAAGAAAAATTGATCCCAAGTCATGGGGACAGCCTACTATAGTAGAGGAATTAAACAGGTTAGATGAAATGTCAGATGTAATCATGCAGTGAGTATGATGTAATCCAGGGTGGTGACCCAAGCTCACTCTCTCTTCATGGTCTTATTATCCAGGGTCCTATTGTGGACCAGTGCTTTTACCACATCAACTGATTTCTTAATTTTGTGCCAGGTTGTATCATTACCATCTGTTATTTGGTGCTTTGGGTTTGGATATAGAAAAATGTCGTGGGCAAGGACAATGTGTTCTATAAAATGTGTGTGTGTTGTCTTTTGTGGATCTTGCAGCAGAAAATCTTTTCAGGCTTCATAGTGCGATGCCAGTTGCCCAAAAATGTGACAGGTACCACATTGCCCTTCACCTTGGTGAGCTGAAGAGATGGACCAGCTGAGAAAGGTCCACAGGCAGCATTTGAAATACTCGTTTCAATTAAAGATAAAAAAATATTAAGGTAGATCCTGGATATCTACTAAGTTTTCTATGCTGAGTATTGCTTTGGTGGAAGTGCAAAATGTTTTGCTGGAAATGCACAATGACAAAATCCTGAAGAAAGTGGTGAGTGTCACAGCACAAAAGAACATTTGGAAGGGTGGAATATGAGATAATCTTGCTTGAGGAGAGGTAGCAGGAGGTAGTTTCAGTGGTGTGGAGTGTGTAGGTGAATGCCAGGAAAGGATTTCCACACAGTCTTTGAGAAGAGAAAATGATCAAAGGAACTTAACATTACTGACTACTGACTTCAATTCTGGTTCTACACAAAGACATTTTCTGGTTTCAGTTTTTATTTTGCTGTGCTCTACCTTTACCTAATATTTAAGTCTTTGGTAAGAGTACACAGACTAAATTTTCACTGGATGCATGAACCTGGACTTTGGCAGCATGTCAGGTTTAATGGGATCCCTGTCTGCAAATCCAGCCTCAGCAACTGGTCACAAGTCACAGGATTTCTACCTCACCACAGGAACTGGCAGAGAACAAAAGGGAGGTGGAAATTAAGAAAACAGCTCATCCTGCAGGTAGGCTGTTGAGAAAATAACCACGATGCCACAGACAGAAGCACGCCTTTGCTGGGGCTCCAGAGGTTTGCATCTCCTGCTAGCAGGAACTTGCCAGCTTGAGTGGACTTACCTTGATATTAAGGTAAAGAATGTTTCAATCAAATTAACTGATGGAAGGAAAAACAACCTCCTGCCACACACATACCATTTCATGCAACATTTTTCCCCACTTGTGTTATGTTTTTGCCAATTGAGCAAAGCCCTTCTCTGGACTTACACAGTTTGTCCTTTTATTTACCCAAAGAAGAGATGCATCTTGATGGTAAAAATACAGACTTCTCTACACTTCACTACCGTTGTTGGGGTTTTTTAACCATTTTCTGGACACACCACATTTTAATTTCTGTAATGCATTACTCTTTGTCTTATATGCAATGTTTCCATCCGATGGGTCAATACTAATCACAGCAGTGACTTTAGTGATGTGGATGTTTGCTCACAGGAATTGCAGTCCTAAATTAATTTAACAGTGGTCACTGAAATTAGTTGCATGAAAAACATAAACTGCTGAAACAAGAGGTGGTGACAGGAAAACCTGAGAAATGTGCTTTCTCTGAAGACATGTTCTTAAAATATCTGAAAAAATTCAAATAGCCTCAAGAAAAAGTGTTGTAAGACTTCTACAGATGCTTCCTTCCTCTTATGGGAAAATAGTTAGTCTTAAAACCTGTGAAAAATATGCATATTTTCTGTGTTCAGCATAATTTCATATTTCTGTGTGTGGGAAGGAAGGTAGAGGATGAAATAACTTTGCTGGAGGCAATTAAAACAGAGGGAACTACCACAAACCCCAAATAAGGAGAAAAATCCCTAAAGTTTCACTGAAGCCAAACAGAGAGTTGGAGAAAGAAATCTCTATGAGGCATGAAATCTGCTTTTGTCCCTGTAGTTTACAGTGACCCCAGATTCACAACACACAGAGTAGAGCGCTGCTTGGGACACTGTGTGGCTCTTGCCTTGGTGAATGCTGAGAGATGATGGATGCCATTCCTGTGCTAGCCTGAGTTCTCTCTCTAACCTCCAGCCAGCATATTTTCTCACTCAGGAAAACAGACAGCTGACAAGAAGGGTGTCTTCTGTATGGTCCCTGCCAGGAGATAGTCACAGCAGGTGGGAGATAAAAGCAGTGAGCTGGCTGGGGGCAGAGTATTGCTCAGTAGTAGACAAAGCTTTTGTTTCACCACAATTCTGAGCTGTCTCTGCCCTGAGCTGCCTCTGCTCTGCTCTGCCTTAATTCTTTAGCAACCTTTGGGCTAGCTGTTTGTCTTGAGAAACATGGGGGATTATTCTTTAAATTTTTTTGGTCACTCTGATGCCTTGTAACTTCCCAGAAAGGGCTTTTATAGGTTTATTTGAATTTTGATTGCACTGGACTTAACTGCAATCAATTATTGCATTAGCAATGAAACAAGCTCAAGTTAAATAAAAAAAAAAGGAAAAAACCACCCAACTCTTGTAAACTTTTATTAAACACTCATTGTCTGCATCCAATATTCCCACATTGAGATTGACCATGCTGGCAGGAAATCCACCTGTAAGGCCACTCCAGTAGTGGCTGGGAAATAAATCCAGTGCCTGAAGGAGGAGAGAAGCAGAGTCCTGTTCACAGCAGAGGGACAAACTTCACACATTGTCTGTAAAGGGATGCCCTTTTGTGGGTTCTTTCTACTGAATGCCAAATAAAAAGGTGGTAGCAGCACTGACTGGCATTTTCAGGGGAGCAGGGAATTGTTTTGCTTGCAGAAATACACAGTGCTGCCACCAGTAACAAAGAGACAACTTCTTTGATTTCCTGCTCTCCTGTGTGTTTATTCTGCCTCATCCAGTAGCTTCAGTGTTATTTGCAAGGATGCTACTAACCCTGAGTAATTCACCCATGGTGGCTCTAATATTTTTGCACTCAAATTTGCAACAGTGCTGTGAAGTACTGAAGAACCAGGCTCTGTAAAAGACCATCATCCCCTTTTTAGTGTTTTTTTTTTTCTCACTGAACTCTGAAACTCTGCTCTTGTGTTTCCTACCTTTTTTACAACTTTGAACTCTGCTCTGCATCCAGAGGGATATGCCTTTAAATAGACTTTGAGAATGACCTTGCTTTCTGTGAGAATGACCTTGCTTTCTGGGGAGAATCTGCTTACCCAGTTGTGCATTTAAATTAATTTCTGCACTGTGGTGGTTTTTCTAAATGTTACCCATTCAAGCTAAGCCTGGGATTTTCTCATCAATACACTTTGTTTCTGTCTTAGGCCAATGCAAGTCATACATTTGGAGATTGATCCGCTAATTTTCTGAACTCTAGAGGACTATTTCATAGATGTACTAATCCAGCCCCACTTGAATGAGCCACAATAAACACAATAGAATGCCAGATACATTGCTTACTTGTGTATATGGAACAGAAGTAGTCTTTTAAAAGGGTTCTACATTTCCAGTCTGTCTTCTGTGTGCAAGCAGCGTGGGACCCTGTGGATGGGCCAGCGCCCTGTTCCCTCTGCTAGGCAATGCAAATCGGAGCTGCTTCTGTAGGTTTGAAAGGATTAGATGCAATTTCCATATTACAAGTGAGAAAATGCAAACTTGCATTAAAAGATTCAGTGTCAGGGCTTCATAATAGAAGTTCTTGGTTGTTTGTCATCTTAAATGACCTTTAGATAAAGGGTAAGGGCTAAAAATTAATGTGACCTTTTCCTTCTCCCATCTAGATCTAGACCTGTGCCTATTTAGGGAGTGTGCATGTGCCTGGAATGAAAACAACATACTTCTGGAAGAGCATGTTTAAACTATGGTGCTAGAGACACCCTAAGAAATCTTAAACTCACACTTGAATCAAATCTGCACTTTCTCAGGATCCATAAAATTCACAGCTCGACAGTGAAATGCTACAGCTTATGTAAATATGAAAAGTCTCATTGGCAGGTGTTTCAGCTCACAAGTGGATATATATAATCTCTACTCTTGTACAGACCTTGTGAGTCAAACAGGACCCAAATCTTTAGAACTGTGTTGGTTTAATTTTCACGTAGTTATATCAGAGGTTCTTTATCTGAACTTGTTTTTTCATGAGATGAACCATTGATTGCCTTGCCCTTGGCTCCCTCGTTGGACCACAGAAGTACTTGCTCACAAAAGGGGTTGCTTCTACTGATACTCTAAGCACCTCACAGTCTCTATGCATATATGCCAAAGTGCATATATGGTACAAGTGCTAATGGTAGCTGCACAGTAGTGACTAATGCTAGCAGTGTGAGGAAAGCCTCATGGATAGTTAGTATGAAATGGGATACAGTCCACCACTGTGGTTGTCTTAGAGCTTTCCTCTGACAACCACAGCAGTGTGGCACCCTGTCCTTCTCCTGCCCCACCAGACTGAAGAATTTAAGACAATCTGGTTTCCTTCTGAAGTAGCACATGCCTGGGGCTGAACCCAGACATCCAGTTGCTGATATGTGCACATGCATGCTTTGCTTTTGTTATGATCTAATCAGATTGGTATCATTTCCTCAATTAGAAGTGATCAGGAGCAGCAGGCATGGGTAAGGAGGTTACATCTAGATGGCAGTGTTACTTCAGGAGAGCATTAAAAGTCATCCCAGTTCTGCATGGACTGAGCCTTATTGACCTTACTTAGCAGGAGGAGAACATGCCAAGAACTTAACTTGTACAACCCGTTAGTAAGCTTCAAGGTTTCTTGAACCTTAGAACAGTCATTTTATGTCTTTACAAACCTGTTCCACCTGTCTGCAGCTTGTCAGTATTTATCCTGTGGCTTATTAAATTCCCAGGCCTCATAAAAGGCATTGATTTGTTTTGCTTAACCATTTCTCTGACTGTTTGTCTCCTAGTGTAAATCACCACGATGTGATATTAAATTACACCAGAGTAGACTCACAGTGCTGCATTCATTTTATATATATATATATGTAGTATTTTCATGCTAATATCTTAATAGGCCATTTTGGAAATGGTAACATCACTAAATATTTCTATTTAATTTTTACTTCCCTCTAAAATCTGTGAACCAGTGATAAGTATTTCTTATTCTGAGAACATATGAGTCCCTGCCAAATATTGCCTGCCTTCTGGTTTATGTTCTTAAAGAGAAAGTCTCATACTAGCATCTGGAAAAGCCCCTGTGGTCACAGCTGTGCCATGCCATTGCTATTCTTCTCAAGCACTGCAGAGCCCTTTGAAGTATTTCAGCAATGTCCTATGTTATTCTAAACCTCTGCAAGCTTGATGTGTACCTAGATTCAGATATGCAGAACTGCCTTTGGGTTTTGAGCCCAGGATATGCCCGCTCATGCTTTTAGGATGTTTGTGTTGGCTTTATTTTTGGTCCCATATTTCGCCTAAAGCCAAAGACATCCAATCTTTGTTGTCTGGCTGTTGTTGTTCCACACCTATCTACTTTGAGTCTTCCCTTAGATGATAAGACAAGACAAGCAGATCTTCACACCAAACCATGAAATCTGTTTTTGCAGTGCCTAGCCTTAGCATGAAATTCCCCAAAAAGGTCAAATTAAAATATGTGTCTGGCAGAGTAAAAGTTATGATAACACAGGAGGCTGTTCAGATTTGCAAGAATCAGGTAGAGCAGGTTCAGAGACTCTGTGTGTGTGTGCTGTGAGGTGCATATATAACACAAGGTTGTCCTTGACTACAGCAAGTGTTTTATTGCTCTGTTGTACTTCCCTAGAAGAGGTACTCTTTATAAAGGATTTAAAAACCAGTAGTCCTTGCTGTGCTTTCCCTTCTTGTCTGTGCAGTCAGGAGTTCCCCTCAAACTTGTTATAGCTTACATTTTGTTACTTTTCAGGTCCAAATTCTGCCACACCTTCCCTCCCCCCAGCTTCTTCTGCCCAAACAGGGCAGAAATGATTGTTCTGACCAATCATTATTTACTGAGTTTCATCCTTTTTGTTGGTTGTTTTCACTCCCCTCTGGAAAATGGGCTTCAGGCTCCTTTTATCAAAGCTGAAAGTTTATCCATACCTACCCTACTGCCAGTATTCCAAAATCAGAAGTCTTCCTCAGTTGCCTTTCTAAAGAGGAAAAGTCAAACCCTCAACACACTACTTTCATTAATGTCAGTTTTATGTAACCAGTGTTAACTGCAAAAATACATTAAGATATTTGTGGTGATACAGCAAAAGCCTGTGTTTTGCTTAGCTGCTTGGCATTCTCTGAAACAACAAAGTTATTTATCAGATGCTGTGTCTTTATAAATGTATATGAATGTGCGTGGTTTTGCTATGTCCTGTGTCAAATTATAATATGTATTGATGTGTGTGTTATATTTGAGTGAAGATAAAACTCTGTTGATCAGCAGCGTTTTTCTTTTCAAGTCTTGCTAAGATCAGGAAATTAAGAGTGACTCCAATGTAAATAGCACTAAGAGTCAGCAGAGCTGTGTTCCCATGGGCCTCATTAACTTCTTTAGCATGACGATACAACCCTTTCCTCCTGATCCTTAAATTTAAAAATGTCATACCCCCAGTATGACAACAAACAAGTTGGGGGTTTTACATAACTCTTTCTTGTTTCATTGACCCTTTGAAGATTATGAAAATAAAACCTGCAAATGGAAGCTCATATAATGAAAAGAATAACTACAATTCAGAAAATTCAATTCTTAAGCACTTAGCAGAGTTTGAAATTTTATTTTAAGGTTTCTTTTTCTTTTTCAAAGCATCTGTTCTGAAATTATTTTGAATAGAGCCAGGAAAGCTTCTCCAATCTTTAGGGTTTATTTCCCCCACTGGTACTGCAGTTTGCTAAGTAGCACCTGCCAACAATCAGAAAAAGAGCCCTAGCTTTCTGACGACAAATTTTAAAAAATGCAAACTGAAATTGCAAATGGACCCTGAGTTCACCACAAATGCTGCTCCTATCCTGTGTCCTAAGCTGGAAAATATGGATTGCTTATCTCACATAGTTTTGAACAAAAATAATTATTTTACTGGCTATAATAACAGGCCACAGTCATAGAGGCCTTTTCTAAATATTTCTTTTCCAGCATTCAGTCATAACCTTTAGGCAAACCAGGAACTCTCTCCATCTATGGGTTTCCTGTGATATGGATGTTTGCCTTTGGGAGTTACTGGAGTGGATCCCCAGGCTGTATACATGATTCCATGTTGCCTGTGTAGCCCCAGGCATGCAGAAAAGCTCAATCTAGTGTGAGACCTACAGACAATGTTGTGAAATTCCCCAGGCAAATGTCTGTATTTTTTTATATAAGTATACACATTGACATGTTTCTTGTTATATATATATATACATGTATATGGCACATAACATTGCTGCAGTGTGAATCCTGTAGATATATTTAATTTTCATATATAATTTAATGTATTAATATACCGGTTATATTAATAGTCTTGTTGCTTTGTTACTATATTAATATTTCTGTATTGTGTGTGGTTTTATACACAGCAAAGCAGTGCTAATTTCTTCCACAACTGAGAGCTGTTTCAGTGTCTAGGCTGAGTTTCTGTCAAAGGTTAATGCACTGGGAGTTGGGAAGATGGGGAGGTGTTAATGTGGGGTTTGGGATTTTTTTCTTTTTTCACCTCAGAGGCTGGGTGAGCACTGCTAATTCATGCTGCTGGATACAGTTAAAATTTTTTAAAGGTCAAGTCTTCAGTCAAGCTAGGTTTCTGTGTTTTCACCCTTGTAGCAAAAGAGTGAGATACTAATTGTCAGTATAAAAAAAAATCAGAGACTGTGGTCTGATAAAGAAGCTGAATTGAATTTTAATGATAAAATGAAAAAATCATCCAAAACTTCCTGATTAACGCAACAGATACCTTTTCATCTGCCTCAGCAGATAACACAAAAAATAACATGGCTTTCTACATCAGGTTTTAAAGTTGTTCTGTGGGCAGACCCTACCCCTGCTTTCCTTGCTACTTGACCAGACATGCTGCTTCTCTTGTGTGTGAGATCCCAGGTGCCAAGGAAAAGGTTGTCACTGTCACCTCTATCTGCAAGGCAATATCATTTGAGCCAATTCAGCAGTTCACCTGCTATTTATACAACAGCAATGATCTTCATTCAAGCAGTCTTGAGTGCTCACCCTCTTGCCTCTTGGGAGGATTGCTTCCCTTCTCCAAGTGCCTGTAAAAACATGAGCAGAAAAACACTTCCCGTGTTTTAGCATATCCTAAAAAGTGAGCAGGGGGTTGAAGGGGAAGTATGATACTCAAAACACTGGCTCAAATGAGAGCATATGAGAAGAGACAAACCCAGCCATAACTAACACAGCTCAGCTCCTCTTTAGCTGCCTGTGGATAGTGTTGGGAAAACAAATCCTTACTTCGCCCTGAGGCTGGAAAGGTTTTCTATCTCTTTTACTGTTGCATTGCCGATGTTCATTTTGATTTGTGCTCACACTGAGCAATTTACCTTTGCTAATGACCTAATGAGATGAAAAGGATTTATCTGAGCATGATTCATGTTGCTGGATAAGGGACTCTGGTTCAGTACCACCGGCTGTGTCTACATCTTTCTGGGGGTTGCTAACAGAGGATGTTTCTGGAGACGGTGGCAGACAATCCTATGTAACAATTTCTGTGACTACAAATTCTATGTTAGCCAACAGGACTTCAAGCATCCAAAGTCTGCAGATTTTCTTTTCTCTTGAAAAGCAAATAAAATCCAACCTGTGTGTCTCAGTCCTCTCTTTGGTAACAGGGACTTCCTACTATGTTAACATTGGGCAAGGGAGCAGTTCACCAATTAAAATGTTTTAGTGCCTTCCTTTAGACCAGTAGAAGATACCCCATACTAAGTGTCCGTCCTGCTCCAAGTGTTGATGCTGTTCTAGGTTTGCCTTCCTTTGAGCAGTCTTTTAGATTGCATTTGTTTGACAGCACATTGTATGTGATTTGCAGTTTCCTCAGTCATATTCATTCATCTTGTTTATAGCCTTTTTATTAAGGGTCATTTACCAAACAAATAAAATTTAATTTAGACTTGTTAAACTGTAGAGAACTGCCAGGATGAGACTATTACCTGAACTCTGAAGAAATAAAAAGTAATCAGCAATGCATATTTGAAGGTCTTAACAATCCCAGGATTAGCTCTTTTTTTATGCACAGAACTGTGATTTTTTTGTATCCAGTGGCCCAGTCCTAGCAGGGCATCTGGCATATGTTGTGTCCCATCCTTCTAATGACATTAAATTTATGGGTAACACCTCTCCCAGCCTGCCCCACTGTTCCTGAGTTTTGTGTCCGTCTAGAAGCACAGACTTTCCTCAAGTCCAGCTCACTGCTGTGTGGATTTCTCTGGCAGGATAGCAGTTTTATGGTTGGCTGCACATCATTTTCTATTTATCATCAAAGTGATGGATATGGGCACAACTTAAGCTTTATTCTTGTTATCACATGAGACCTAAATTCTTGTGAGAAGCACCATGTTGGCAGCATCTGAGGTGCTTTCTCAGCCACATGATGCTACAAGACCACTTTGATAACAGAATAACAAGCTGAAGATGACCTCCTTGATAGACAGTCTCAGCAGAGATAAATCCCAGCCCATTTTGCTGTACTAGAGCTTTGGAGAACTCCCCTGCTGAAGATGTACAGCTCAAGGTGTCTACCTTGACTGAGGTAGAAATGGACTGTAGTTAGTCTCCACTAAATTCTTCCAGAGCTATTTTGTTTTGAGAAACAAATATTTTGTTAAAACAATACCATTGGAAATACATTCAAAAATTCTATATGGGAACATCCTGGTTTTGTAGGAATTTGAAAGCTGATTCACCACTTGAGTTGCACAAGCACCTCTGAGGGAAGTTTGTAAGACCCCAAGCAATAAAGATCTGTACTGATTTAGGATAAAACTTTTCTTGATGTACAAGCAGGGAATTATAGAATGGCCTAGGTTGGGAGGGACCTTAAGGATCATCTGGTTCCAACTGCCCTGCCATGGGCAGAGACACCTTTCACAAGATCAAGTTGGTCAACTCTGAGTCATTGACCACGACCCTCTGGATGCGACTGTTCAACCACTTTCTTCTCCTCTAACATCCCCCTCCTCAAATCCATCTCTCTCTAGTTTGGAGAGAAGCATGCTGAGGATGACCATGTCAAAGGTGTTACAAAAATCCAGATAAATGACATCTGTAGCTCTTCCCTTGTCTACTCATGTAGTTACTCCATCATAGATGGCCACTGGGTTGGTCACTCAGGACTTGCTCTTAGTGAAGCCGTGATGGCTGTCTTGACTCATGTTGCCATTCTCCGTGTGCCTCAGCATGGCTTCTAGGAGGATCTGTTCCATGATTTTCCCAAGCACAGAGGTGAGACTGACAGGTCAGTGGTTCCCAGGGTCCTCCTTTCTACACTTTTAAAAGATGGGTACAGTGTTTTCCCTTTTCTAGTTATGGGTATGATGTTTCCCCTTTTCCAGTCACCTGGGACTTCACCTGACTGCCAGGACTTTTCAAATATAATGGAGAGCAGTTTGGCAACTACATCAGCCAGTTCCCTCAAGACTCTGGGATGTATTTCATCAGGTCCATTATGCACATTCAGGTTCCTCAGGTGGTCATGAACCTGGTCTTTACTTACAGTGAGAAGCAGATTGTCCCCCAGTCCCATCCTTCTGTCCATCAGCTCGAGAGATGTGGGAAGAGAGGTTGCCATTGAAGACTAAGACAAAAAAATTGTTGAGTACCTCAACCTTCTCCTCATCTGCTGTTACCAGTTTCCCAGCATTGCTTATCTGGGAGATATATAATACAGGGAGAAGAAATTCAAGCTCTGAGAAATGTTAGATAACACCCTAGTTGATCTATTTGCTTCTTCTAAATGTGGTTGAAAGCTTTCCTAATTTTTAACAGCAGTCTTGAAAATTTGGAGTATTAAAAGTAGCTTCATTAGGATGTGATGATATATGTAATAAAAGTATATATTAATGTAATAAAAGTATCTGTCACAATATTTGGACATGTATGGGTACCCGTAGTTGCTAAATTATATATTACAAGGTATGTCATTAAGCCATCAGATTTGAGTAACACGAATGTTAAAAAAGAGGTAAATTACAATTTATTTTCTATCAGTTCTTTAATATAAAGAACACTCAACCTCCTTTAATTATTTTTTAAACACCTTGCACCTCATAACAGTGATTCAAGGAAGGAGGTACCACTACTAAATTAGGTGTTGTTGGATGCAGACACCTGAAAATGTGTCTTTGTTCAGTGTTAAGAAAGGTAGAAGGAGACTCATCTATTCATGACAGCTGTGTATATTTAATCTGGCTTGTAGGAAAAGGGAGAGAAATATTTTAGGCATTAATGAGTCAAGCATTTCTTTGTCTGGAAAAACCAGATGAGGTGTCCATGTAAACAGAACAGCTTTCTTCTTCAGTATAAACCTGCAGAGCAAGCCAACATATCCTTCTTCATGTCTGGTGTACTGGTGGTTGATAGTGCTTTTCTTGTTTCTGTAACACTCAGAAATAAGTATCTCTCCATGAAACACCATGAGAGGCAGCTACTCCTTGTTTACTTGAAAACAATAAATTATGTCCTCAAATAAGACCTTTTTAAAAAAGTAATCATGTTCCACAGAAGAGAAAAATGTCCTGAATCTCTCATTCCTTTTGACCAGTTAATCCACAGAATTAGAGATTCATCAGGCATGAAAGTGTGAAGGGCAGCATAGGTGTCAGACAGTAAGAGGGCAGATAAAATTAATGAAAATAGGGATATAAAAAGGAGAAGGCTTCTGGTGAGGCAGAAATGAACCTGGAAGGGCAAGTGAGATTAATTTATTTGTGATCTGAAGTTTCTTTTTGTGCTTTTTGTGCTTTTCTCCTTTCCTGTACATCTCCTAGGAAGTGAACCTTTTTTGTGCCAAAATATTTGCACCCTTTTTGACTGAGCATCAGATTAGTCCACTGTTGTTACCCATCCTCATTTACTCTTCAGCAAATCTCCACTGCTTATCAAAACACTCTTTGTGTGTGTATTTCCTGCTTGGTTTGTTCTTTAGCTTTGTAACTATTATAACGTTTTTCAATCAATATTCTTTCAAATAGCTTTCAAAAGGTGCAAGAAAAATAAGGGAAATGGGTATGGAAAGCTAACAGAATTTTACAGTAGAAGAAGACTTACAGTCATAGTTTCTTGCCTTGAGTAATGGAATAACTTTTTTATTTTCTCAGAATAAAAACAATTGGAAAAGTAATTATTTATTATTATTTGTTTATTAATAAACAGTAATAAATAAGTGCATGTTTATGCTATAATGATGAGGCAGCTGATACTTCACCCTTAGAGTATTTATTTTTGCTACTTCTTTTTCTTTTCTCTGCTGTCTTGGGACTTGTGATCCAAATAAGTCCAAACAGGAATTTCAGCTTTGCAATACCTGTCAGCCTCTGTAAAACAAAAGCTGCTTGTTCTGGGAGGCAGCTCCATCCAGATGGACAGAGGTTCCCGTTAAGGGAGTTCATCCAGTGGGTGGGATTTTTATTTTATTTTTGAGTAATATTGCATTGGTGATAGGGACACAACAGTGGCTTCATTCCAAACATTCTGCTGGAGGAAGCATTTCTGGTGGGGATAAAAGGTTAATGTCTTCCCTCTCTCTTGTCAGTATGTTGTTGACTTCTTTCATTGTGGTGGATGGTAACAAAAAACAAAAACACCACCTCTAGTGATCTGGTCCCCAGTGTGCCATGTTTAAGTGTTTTTTGAGTCCAAAGACTGAGTAAAAAGAGCCATTCAAGTCTGTTGTAACTATGTCAAGACACAGACTTTATGTCCTAAAGGGAGCAGATCATGGTCGCTGACTGATTCGTATGTACTTTGTAGAAGGGGGAGAATATGGTTGGAAGTCATGGAACAAACTAAATGCTTTGGGGTTTTTTGAAGCTATGACTAAGAAACTTAAGCATAGGGGATGGCTCATTACAGCTGGAATTTAAATCATCAAAGGAGGCAGAGGCAGTGTGAGGAAAGAATATTAGTTATGAAGAACAGTGAGGGTTACTATTTAATTTGGTCCATTTCAGTGTAATCATAGGAGACATTCCTGCTCCCAATTACAGAAGAAAGAGCAGATCTCTACTGCTGCAAAGGGAGAACTCATCATCAGTTCAGATACACTCGTTGTACCACACTCAACTGCCTGTTTTCCCTCTAATGGCAGGTCTAAAATAGATTAATCTCAGAATTCTGCAGTGCCTTTTTGTAATAATGCCACCAAACCCACAATATGTAACCTTCATGTGCCACTTGCAACTGGGGCAGAAGGCTCTGCTTCATGTTGAAATGAGCCTTCTCAGAAAGACTTTGTGAGGAACTTGTTCAGAGAAGGCTGGGAAAAGTATCATCATTAGACAGACCAACTGTGCCAAATTGAAGCACAGTATGGTTGAATAATTTGCTACCCAGTGTAGTAGATGAGGCTGGTAACAGAGCTAAAATTATAATTCATCCTAGATCAGAGCTGTGTTGCAAAAGAATTAGATCTGGTTCCCATTTGTTAGGAAGCACAGGATAAATATTTGGGGTGAAACAGGTCAGATTTCCATAAAGTTTTGCTTAAGGTAAAATTTGAACAATGTGATCTGTGGTTTACTTTATCTCTTTTTTCCTTTCTTTATTTTTCTACTTATTCATCTGTGTGGCTACTTTAGAAGGCATAGGAAACATTACTCTGACAGGTTAATTCACAAGAAATTCTCCTGTTACATTTTTTTGCATTCTATATCAAAGTGTACACTCCTTTCATCTGTTTTTAGTTTTTGCTCAAATTCAGTCTACATCTACCTGGATAGCAATGGCCAGCTGTGTTCCAGATGCCGATTATACCTCATTAAGTGATGTGGCATTCCTGCTGCAGGTCTCACAGGGCACCATGGCACCATGGCAGGCACAGGCATTGCTCTTGTGGGAAAGGAAATTCTAGATCTGCTAAAGATAAGGTAAAAAAAAGAAGGGCTGTTATCAAATCTGTGTCATTGTCCTGCATACCCCTGCTGGAAATGTGCCTCCTGTGGGTCATGGCAAGGAGGCTGTTTTTCAACCATGTAGAGCCTGTGTGGTAATTTTTCATGAGCAGAGAAGTGGCAGGAGTATGTGCAGAAGAGGAGCAGGAACACGAGGGAAGGGGCCTATGAATTCAGCCAAGACAGGTGAACACTGGAAAGCCCTTCCATTACTCTGCTCTCCGGAGCTCAATGGTGAGCACAGAGCTGGAAGGCTGACAAATGATAGCAGAGGAAGAAGAGGGTGTTATTCAAGCTAGGGAGTGCCTTTTAATTTGTATAAGGTGTAAACTGATGCTGATCCTCTTTGGGTCTTTGAGGTGCTGCTGAAACATGTAAGGAAGAAGCTTGTGTGCAAGACAGAGGCTTCAGAGGAGGACTGGTCCAGCCCTGAGGCACCCAACCACTGTTTCTGAGCCCTAGGGGAAAACGACTGAGCTCCAAGAAACACTGGAGATAAATATACCTGATAAATAACAAATTGTCTTCATCCACAAAGGCTCACTCTGTTCACACTGTTTATCAGTTGTTAGTCAGATATGCACGAACATGCCATTCACACTTCAGCAAGCATAAACCAATAAATGTGGGACCTATTTTAATGTCATACCCAGAGGCACAAGCTGTGAGGTGCAGCGTATCATTTAGTAGAGTCTGGCTCCAGATGTTTTCATGAAGTGTAGGATATATGTGCCTTATAATAACCTTAATTTTCAGAAAGAAAATGAGAGAAATGGGTACATTTGCTAGCATGCACCAACAAGACTGCTGTTGCCTTTCTGCCCTGAGAAATAAATTTTTATTGTCCCCCTCCACCCTCCCTCAGGTGACTAGTTTGATCTTGCTTGTAATTTTAGGTTTGCTTCCAAGTTCTCAGACAGTCTCCTCTATCTCACGCATTAATAATTACACCTCCTCTTTAACTGTATTTTTCATGCTGAGGAGTTGCAAAGCATTTCACAGCCCTGTGCCAATATCTTCTCTTTCACCAGGGAGAATGCAGGGTAACTTAAACCCATGGAAAATCAAGTGAATGGAGGAGTTGGCTCTGTACATAGAGGTCTCTTCACCTGTAGTCAAAAGGGAGAGAGAGCATGGTGGGTGCTGTGCTCTGCCAAGTCAGTTTCCAGTCTCTGTTGGCAGAAGGAAGACAAAGGCTGTTTCTAATGGAAAGTATTTGAATGCTGAGGACTGGGAAGACAAAAGCCAGTAAATGTTCCAGGACAGCTGCATTAATACCTTTGTCTTGACAAAGGTGTTGTACAGTTCTTGATTGTAGCTGGCATTATTGCAATTTTATGTTATCAGTGTTTATCTCTCACAGATGTAAAAACTGAAGAGTCAGGCTTATTTTTGGGATTGGACCTTTTGGCGTACTGATTTTGAACTTTAGGGATTTTATTTTCTCCTTCCTATTTTTCTTCTCTGTATAGTGATGAGGCTAGAAACTGTTCCTTATAATTTCAATTTACAGCTGAATTTCTTATCTAATCACTCACTTCCTGGAGCTGAGGCTTTAAGGGAAACATTGTTAAGTCTGTGCACTCTTAAAAAATAACAACAAAAAAACCTGCGAGAAAATAACAATATTGACATATGTAAAAGACTGAATTCCTTGTGGCTTTTTTTCAAGAAGATTAGTACTGACATCAGTCCTGCCTTGTGGTAAGGTAGAGGTGTCCCACTTCCACCTTCAGGGCTGGAGACGTAAATGCTTTCCATGCTGCTTTCATCTTCCATGCAACAAGGCTTCCCTTTCTTTCTAGGACTGCTTGCCCAAGTTAAGGGAAAGATTATCTTATGACCCTGACACCTCTCAGCATCAGTGGAGTTGTTCCAGTGGATGTAATGACAAGCCCCACATCTTTAATTAGCAAATTGTATTTGTGACAATAACCTTCGCACATCACTGTAGCTCATGTTTTCTCAGCTTTGACCTTTCTGTAGGATGGAAATTACTCCACTTGCCCCACACTTTTCACTCTATGTTTTAATAACACAATCTGGCAAAGGAATTAGCACAAAGCAGTTAGTGCTGCTACATCTAGCAAAGCATTGGTCAGCTTCTTATTTTGACGGTGATTAAGTTCTCTTGACCAAGGCAGGCCTTGGGGCTTTGAAGGGTCTGAGAGGTTATCACAAGGCTATGCAGGTGAGGCATTCAGGGTAGGTAGAATGCATGCAACCAAGTAATGCAAGGATAAAGATGATCCAAGTATATAAATGGTTAAAAGAAACAGAAATCTGAGGAGGCTGGATGCCATACTCCCTAAATAAAATATCAGTTAGCCAGCAGACCTGGTCAGAGATAGTGTCCTGGTGTACACTTCCTCACTCTGCTCTGACTTTATTGGAAGTTAATCCTCTGTGGTCACTGCTCAAGCTCTAGATTTCTCCCAAGTGCCATTAATCTTTGCTTATTTAATACAAATAAAAAAAGTAAACTAATCCATTCTGTTTGGATAAAAAGACAATTGAGATGCTAAAAAAAAACCTCAGATCCTAATCAAGCTCAGTCATATGTGGTTTTTATTGGCATATTTCCTCCAGGAGCTTAATACCATAACCAGCACTAAACTTCTGTAAAGGACGAGAAAAGTCCCCTTTGCCCAGTTCCCACACACTCCCCAGGCAGCATCCAGACTTTTGACGAAACAGGCTGGTTTCCATACCTCTGCATGAAATGCGAAGAGTGTAATCACTTGCTTGCAGGCTCATTTGTGGGAATCAAACTAGTCTACATCAGAAAGGAAAAGCCTGGACATGTAACAGAAAGATGATCCCAGATATTAACAAGGCAATGCCTTGGCAGTGGGGGAGGGGTTCTTGTATAACTCCATGCTCTAGAGTGGAAAGGTATATATGTTTTATGATGTTACATAATAGCATAACATAATTCAGGGCTGTACAGATTTATTGTGCATATGCCGATTGACAGCCTATCCCCAGGACAGTATTTCAAAACCTGCTTCAATCTGTACTACTCCTGTTATAAACACAGAAAAGCTAATCCTTATTCCAGTGAGTTCAGTCACATCATGAATTTCAGGTGGATCAGGACTCCTTTCCTTGCAGCTTTTTCTCAATATCCAGTAAACTGTGCATCTCATTTGTGTGTGAAGAGCTGAAGGGTTTCTCTATAGTGTTATTACAGCTTCTCTACCTTCATCTTGGGTTTACATCAACACACATAGATGTAACAGCTGCCACATTGATACAAATAATATGTCTTTGTAACACCCCTATCTATTAGATACTTTATCATCACAATGCATTTAAGGAAAATAGGAAAATAGGAAAATAAGATTCATGACTTGCTTAAAATCCAGGGTGAACCCATCACAAAGTGGGCACCCTGTAAGTTTTGAGTCTCAGGCAGAATTGTAACCACTGACTCATCTTCTTCTGCTAGATCAGCCTACAAAGAATAAGTATTAGGAAAGAGTTGCAAATGTAGAAATCATTAAATTGGAAGAGCAGTATCTCCACTGTGGGAAGGGTAAAGAGAGTGTAGTTCCAGAAAGTCACCTTCTCCAAATAAATTCTATTTTTTTGAGAAGTGCTTTATGATCCTTAAGAGTGCCTCTTAGTAATCCTTCCGATTACTATTCTTTGATTGACCTGAGACATCAAGGGTCTTACTTCTATGGGGCATACTCTGAGTCTGGTTCTTAAGTTACAGACACCATGTAAATGAACCCTGGAGAATATAATGAAGCTTTTCAACATTCAACAAAACCAAACTTGCAGTTAAGGAAGGAGAGAGACTCATGCAGCATCATCTCTGCATTTTGGCAGATGTGGCCCCTGCTACTGTACCTGAATGCAGGTAGTATCATTCAGTGTATGTAGAGGCGTAATGTCATCTTAACATGGTCACAACATACTTGTCCCAAATATCTCCCTGACAGAGCATGAGTTTGTTACACGTGAAATGCAACATGGAGCTTAACTAGACTGTGGAAGCTCTGAGCCTGAAGCAAAGGAAGTACTTTAGTGGGGATCAGAAGAGGATTTGGTGTTTATTCAGATAATGACAGAACCCATAATGTTATTCCTTATTTATAGAAGGGGCATAATCTCTCATTCTCATGGCATGAGACAAGTGCCAGCACTTGGAGATCAAAAAGAAACTGGGTTTTTTTTTTTTTTTTTTTTTTTTTTAATGTGTGTGTTCTCTTAAGAATATGAAAAGAAATTTTGGGATGTCTTTTTCCTAAGTGGCGCTGCTCAGTTTTTGCTAAGGGCCTATATAGAAGGAAGACCCTCTCTGGCTTTGCAGTTTGCTTGGGATTTCTATTACTCTGACTGGCAAAGGAAGTTAGGTGCCCATTTATTGAAAAGTCTGGTAAAGATCCTGGGGATTTTCATGTCCTCATATAGTTGTTCAGTCTGGGAGGCAGGTCCCTTCAGCCTCTCTCTCTTTCCTTTCATCTCATTGTCTGCACTGTTACTCATCCTGAACATTCCTTGGCCATTCACAAGCTGGCAGTGCTTCACCTGTGACTCACATCTCAGTCAGTTCTCCAGAAATGAAGCTGTCCCAGAGGCTGTGGAAAGTGCAGACAGCCCTGGGAGGATGAGTAAACCCCCTCCACCAAACTTTCTCCCTTGTGACTGGTGTGATGTGCACTTAAGGTCTGGCTTTAGGGAAGTCACTCCAGTAACAAAAAACAGCTCGTGCAAGTGCCTATGAATCAAAGCTGCTGAGGTTTGTGTTGTTCTATGTAACTTGAATCTTAGTCCACAGAAATTTGCCAGTTTAATCTGAGATGATTTCCAGTCCTCCTTTTTGTGCTGCAATGGCACTGAAACGTGACTACAATGATTGTCGTGTTGCAGAATGACACAGGTTCTCATGACTTGTAGAAAAATCCCTGTGCAGCCCAATGCAGTGAAACAAAGCAGGGAAACACTGCTGTCACTAAAATCCAGAGGCAGAGGGAGGTTTCATGAAAATGTTCTGAGGAGTTTTATCACTTAAGAGTTGCTCAAGCAAGGCATCTTTCTTTTAAATGAGTAAGCCTCAACTCATTCATCATGGCATACATTGTGGCAGTTTCCTGCCCTGTAATTTGAACAATCACATTTTCTATGTCTGTTCTTCTAATACCTGCAAATGCTGTCTAGTTACATGGTTAACCAACATAGTTTTAACACAGTAGCAACACTTGTCTTGTCAAGACTGCATCTTTTTGTTTCCCTAATTGGGAAAAAAAAAAAAAAAGTGCATGCCATTGCTTGTTTTTTGAGTATGGGGAATGTTTAGCAGAATTTGAATGGAAATGTAGATGCAAAGATCAAGGTTATATTAACTATTTAACTTAGTGCATAACTAAAGGAAAGCAAGATAAAATAATTTTTAGCCATAGCAAAGATAAGCAACTCCCAATAGATATACAGAGAATTAAAAGTGGGTCTCAATAATTTAGGGTTCTTCAGTCCAAAGTGAATTATTAAAGATAAGAACCTGGGCATAGTACAAGACCAGTACTCTTAGGAGTAGATGCTCATACAGATTAATAATTGATTAAAGACTGAAAATTTCTCCACTTGATTTTTTCCTTCACTGTAGAATTCTTCTGGGATATTGAACAGGAACTTAGATTAATCAGATCCTCAAGGGGATTTAAATGTCTCTATATGTATGCAGCCAAAATACAGAGCAACAGGCAAGTCTCTCTCCAAAGAACTTAGGGTCTGCCTGCTTAACACCTTATGTGGCACTATAGCAGTTCAGAAATGAGACAGAGAGGGGTCTGGGCTAATAAGGCTGAAATCTCTGAACAGACTTAATGTCATTAGAGGCAGAAAGTAATTGGGAACAAAGCTTAGCAAACGGCTTCTTGACTAAAAAACAAGGCAGGAGCTCTGTTTCCTTTGATTTGTATAATTGTCTAATAGTTTGAGCATTTACCTAAGAATGGAGCTATCTGCATCACTTCTTTTCTAAGGGCAAAGAGATTTACTCCTGCACATCCCACCCATCCTGAAGGAGGGACCTAACCTCCAGGTTGTGTTTGGTTAATGTACAGTGAGGGATGTAAACAGGGAGCTGGAAGGAGAGGGGAAAAAGCAAAGACCGTAGGTGCAAAGCAGGATGGTGCTTGCCACCTGGAACTGTGCTCCTTCAATGTTTGGCTATCTAGGATTAAGCAAGCTAAGCACATATACTTGTATGAGGAGCAACAGCTCAGGATGAACCCTCTAGGACTTCGAGTGCTGCCACTGCCAGGTTATCATGAGTTTCCCTTTTTGCTCAGCCTCCTCTGTCCCACAGTTCCTGCCAGATGCACAACAACCTGATTTCATCCCACAACCTAAACAGGGATGGTTCCATGAGTATGTGGATGAAAGCACATTCCTAGGAAGTGGGAGAGTATTTTGAATCTGTAGCAGAAGGATCTGAATAGGGATCCCCTGTTAGGTACTCTAGCCACTATGATCTTACAACTAACATTGAGTGACTAGTCTGTTGCTCAGATGGATGCTTTCCAAGTCAGGCTTCATGCTCTGGATCAGGGATTGATTGTATGGAGGAACCTGCATGCCAGAGAGATTACAATCCTGACCTAGCTTCAGAAGTTTTTAGTAACCAGCTCGCACGATGTACTGTGAGCTTCCTGGACCACCAACAATCTTCTCCGACTCTGTACTATCTCCGTGTTAAATTTAATGGCACTGATTGAGGCAGGAACATAGCTGCATGTTGGGGGTAACTACACTGCCAGCCTTCACTTTCTCAGCTGTCTCATTTAATCCTGCACAAATAAATCTTTCAACTTTATATTTTTAAATGTCTTGGCAAATCCAGTTTCTTCTGTAAAAATGGTAAAAAGGTTTATTTTTTTAATCCCTGTTTCCTGGTGCCAAGATGTTGAATAAGCACATAGATTCACGTCCTTCAATCAGCAAAAGAAAAATGCATTTCCTACTAATGTAAACCTTTGCTTGGTTTCACAAGCCCTTACATGTAAGCAGTGATTAATTCTCTTTGTCAAGGTTGCAATTTTCACAGATTATTATAGTTCTAGCCTGGCCAGCATAGAATTAACTTCCATAGCCTCTGGCTTTAATTCAGACATAAAAGGGATTAATATGAAGGAAAAATCTCTACCAGACACGACCACATTTAGCTTTCCCAGCTACAGCTGCATCTCTAAGAAGTAATTAATAATAAACCAGACTGGAGCTGATGAGACCAGGTATCATAGAGAAAATTGTACTGCTTTATGTGGAAGGCAGTGTTGTCCAGTTCAGGCAGCTTTTTAAAATAAGATTCTCATGGGTTTATGATTTCAGATCAATATTTCATATTACTTGCACTCTAATTTGCTGGAAAATTATTTCTTTCTTGTCTCCTTGCTCTCAGTTTTCAGTGGGCTAAGGCAAAATTTTAGGAAGAATTTCTAGCAGTGTTAACTTTGTAGAGTCTTGCATGTAGTTAGTTGCACTAAAAATTCTGTTGTACCTACAAAGGTCAGAACTTCACATGGTACAAATAGTACCCCTAACCAGAAAGCACCTTCATTCCTCTTTTCACATGATGAATTCCAAAGTCCTCACAATATTGTAAATAATTGTATTTATTCTGTATGCATTATATTGAAATATCTGTATTTGCTTTGGTAACATACTGTCTTTTCCCAGCTGCTGCTCTTAGAACACAAAGCAAGCCCTGTGTGCCTATATAAGGGATACCAATTATTTGTTTCTTGCTACAGGCAGGAGACAGGCATTAGGAGAACAAACCTGGCATATAGAGCCCTTGCTTAAAAAGTAACAACATTTGACTGTTTACGTAGCTCAAATTTAGGGGTGACACACACTGGAAGATTTTAGCAGATTGTATAAATACAAATTACCCTCCAGGTTGTAAAGCTGCACAGTATATACTACAGATAGTGCTTGAACATCAAAGGGGTGTGAAAATAACTTTGCTTAGAATTATTAAGAAGGATCTAAAGGATGACCCTTGATTTGTGCCTTTTTGCATCTGTTCACATGCAATTTTTACTCATCAAATAGTTTGTTTATTTTGTATTATAATATCAGTGTAATACCTTTGTGTAGTCACAGATTATATAGGATAATAGGAATGCATCTTGCATCAATAAATAAAAAGACAGATAAATAAATAATAAAACCCAGTTGTTCTAGCCCAGGCAGGAAATCATGGCCATGAAGCCTAATGATCAATAACAGCCTTTCCCATTTTATGTCCTCTCTTGCATGGGATAAATATCAGATTATTTAATGACAGGACACATCAAGTTGATTTCATGCAAGACCTGCTTTGACATGAGAAACAATATGACAGACATAGCCAATGATAAATGGTTTCTGCCTGTGGATTTTGGTGCAGAAAGATGGAGTAGAGGTGAGAGAATTTATGCATAGCATCTTTTGAGGGTACAACAGAGAGATCCATACAATGTGAGCCAGAGTATTTCTTCTCTGTATGTCAAAGTTCAATTAGATACCTACTTTTCCTAAGAGGCCTTTGGGTTGTGCAGTCAGTGTTAACATGGAAGCAACTGACAGTAAGAAAGGTCACACTATGAAAAGTATAATACAAGGATTTGTGAAGTAGATATAGAAGGTCAAATACAGTGAACTGAAGCACCTTTCAAAAAAAAAAAAAAGCCATTTAGAGAAAAAAGAGATTTTTCTTCTTTAATAAAGGATTTGTTTAATGTTTTGTGGGAGGTAACAGCCAAGGGATTAGATAGAAGTTACTTAAACAACCCACTGCTTTTTGGAATATGTAAAAAACTCTAAATGTGTATAATTTACAGGCTTCTACAGCCCTGCTTTAGTTGTACTGACTGGCTGGTTCTGCACCAGCAGTTCTGGAAATTAGCTATGGTTGAAGTGCTTGGGTCTTTACATGTGTCAACAGATAAAAAGTCCTATGTGGTGTCAGCTGGGAGAAAATTATTCCTTTGGCATGTGCAGTCAAGAAATGTGAAAACTAAGTTTGTAAAATGAAAAAATTAAATTCATATTTTCTTTTTCTAACACATCAGTGTGCTTGCAGGATGAGCATTAGCTCTTATTGTGAGCTTAGCTGCCCTGTGGAAGGGGAGAAAAGGTGATATTATCACAAGAGAACCCTGCTTTCATACACTATCTCTTGTCAAATGTGTGGATTGAAAGCCAAAACACACAAATGGCATTCTTACCCCAAAGGTGAATGCTGTGGAGAAAACATGGCAGCATAAAGCTAATTCACAATTCAAGCTGGCTAACCAGTTTCCAACAAGCAGCTTTGTATATAAAAGCAGTGTTAGGAAAAAAAAGTTTAGGAATTTCTGCACTGGCATCTCTGGGATGAAGGTGCAGGAGGAAAGAAGGGAGATCTGGTTCCCTGCCACCTCTCAACCTTACTGTGTGGCTGGGATGTAGAAGCTGAATGTTTGTGCAAGCAAGCTCTGAAGGAGGAGAGCAGAGAAGAGCCATGCTTGGAAGCAGAGAGCTTTTGTACCCTCAATAAACCAACCCCTTGGCTGAGGTAAATGGCCTAGCTGTTTCTTTTTTTGAGAGCTGGCCATTGCTGCTGTGCTAAGGTACTTGATAGCATTCTGTCTGTGCCCATATCCTGCAGTCCTAACATCCCTGGGATTAAAATTTGTGTTTCTAAGACACTAAAGATAAGATTCACCCCTTTAGTGAACTAATTTCCCACCCAATTGTGTTGCCATAAACCACAACCTTTAATTTGAAGGCCTGGATAACACACAGGCAAGGGAGCCAGGCAGTGACCAACTATGGCTGAACAAGAATTTTTAGGAAAAAAAAAGATGTCTGGCAAATGCTTGTTTTCAGGACTTCCTCAATTACTATAATGGGCTTTCTGTTTGATCGACACATCTAACATCTGCTCTCCTCATGGCCTCCTCACTGCATATAATCTTTCTGAGGCGTTTATCCATCACATGCATCTGAAGGTGACTGAAATGAGACCACATACACAGCATAAGTTAATTCTGTCCTGCCAGATGAATTGCTCCAAATATCCAATGCCTGCTTCTTTACTACAGGCTAATGCATAGACTAACTGCAGAAAGCAGGGTTTTTTGGTGAAGTTACTCCTTTTCTTAAGTACTTCAACCAGTTTCTGAAGAGACAGGATCTTCCTTTTGAGATTGTTACATGATATTTGTGCATGTCAAAGACTCTTTTATGTAGGGGAATGCATTCTCAGAAGTAACAAAGCAATATAATGATAGACTGGATTTCTGTGTTGCTTTTTAATTTCAGATCTGAGTGGTATGTATCCATTTTAATTTGCACAGAAAATCTTTCTTAGACAAACATACTCCATTGATTCTACCTGGCAAGTTGCTTTTGTAGCTTGATGAGTGCAGTGCCCTTGGTCTTCAGCAGTGATCTCTGGCAGCACAGTAAGACTGTCTAACTACTCCTGCTGTGCCATTTCAGGATGAAGAACAAGGACTCCACAGAAAGCTGGGCTGTTTGTAGCTGTGGCCCTCAAAGTACTGGCTCACAACTAACCAGTGAATGTCATTACACTTGGTGACACTTTTGTTATTGAACTCAGCAAGCACACATGTAACCTAGGAATAAGGTACAACTACTGATATTCATTTAAATCTCATATGTCACAGTGCCTTTTGTGATTAACCTGTTATATTTCCAGAATTTATTGTCTCACTAAGGTACCAAATTGCAACAGAAAATGTAAAGTGAAATTGGTTGTTAAAATGCACTCATTTACCATAACTTGTATTGAGATTGCCAGTAAAGTACTTGGCTTATCTAGATAGCTGAAAAATGGGTTTTTCATTTATTGATTTTTAGTGAGTGACAGAAAACAGAGTTTTATGTTCTGAGGATCTGCTGGATGAAAACTCCTGAAATAATCAGTACATCTGATCTACAAGAGAGGGGGTACTTGTATCTCCACTTTAAGAAGTGCCTTGAAGAGTGGAAGATGGCAAGGGAGCATTGAAACCACATCTTGGTGGTGCTGTGGAACACCCAGGTCCATTGCCTTACAGGTGTCTCTTCCCCACACACTGACAGCCTCTAGCGTTGTGCCTGAGTGCGTCCTCATAGATGCAGGGAGGCAGGGAAGCGCTGCCTGCTGCTTTTTCCAAAGGGGAAGCACAGTCTCTGACTAGTCCAAGATAACAGGGACTGAAGAGAGGACCAACAAATTGAGTGCAGGTCCTTTAAGCTGGAATCCTGTGCTGAAAAATGCCTGTAACAAACTTGTTTTCCATCATCTGATACAAATCAATCAGGGCATTCCTTTCCCCGTCATCTGTCGGAACTTTTTTTCTTCTTGCTGTAACATTTCTGGTCAAGAGAGAGAGGGGCAAGGACTTGCATTTATGTTGGCATAATACAAAACATTTACACAATTTCTGCACTTGGCCAAGAGCCTGATCTCCTCACTGAAGCAAGAGTCCTTTCTTTTTGTGCTTTCCTGGATTTTTGCCCTGCTTCTTGAAACCAGTTCAGAAGGACCTTTAGCCAGGCTCTGCTTCTCCAGTGACAACCTTCAAAGGATTGCTGTAAGGTACTTAATAGTGATCCTCTTGCCTTAATAGCTTGTCTTTCTTTGCAGATGACTATTAAACTTAGTGACTCTAATAACTCAGTAATAGTTGGAGTAATAATAGGAATACAATTATCCAGGGAAATGCATGTGCTTCTCTGTGAGCTCTTGCTCCTGCATGTGTGATCGCTGGCTTCAGCCCATAACCTAGTGTGACTATTCATCAACGGTACATAGACCTTATGAAAATCTTTGCTTTGTTGCTTCTTTTATGGGGCTAAACATCCTCTGGCTCCTGTGTTGGTTGCTCATATCTTGTGCTTGGAACTAGGAGAAAGTTTGGTCATGCTGTTGTCACTGATGAGTGAGGCCAAGCTAATGGTGCTCAGGGAGCTCCACTGTCACCAAATGACACAAGCAAAAACGACGCACCACAGCCTTGGTCACGATGAAGAGACTAATTTATTTTTTCTGACTCCAATCTTTTATAGTTCTCAAAAGATGCCAGTGGATTGGAGGGTGAATGTGCCACCTCTCCAACGACACTGGACAAACTACCTGTACATCAAATTTCTCCGCCTCTATGAAAGAATGCAAAACAATAGGTTATTTACAGAAAGTTGTGTGAGAAAGTTCTCTACAAGAATGTAAACTCAGAAGGCTTTAGAAAACTCTTGATAACCAGGGTGACACTCCTCACTATCAGAGCAGGGCAGACCGCTGAGCATCTTTGAAAGGGAGACATCACAGGAGGAGCAACAGAAGACAGCCACTGGGCTGGATTCCATTGTTACTGATATGTTTGAAACCAAATCTGTCCTGCAGTACCCCATGCTTTCTAACAAAAACAGATATTTGAGAGCTCTGTTTCTCTGCTAGGCTTGTTTATCTAAGAAGTTTGGCTTCCATCATCAGTAGGGACAGGTGGCATAGTGACACATTTAAGTCTCTACTCAGCACTCTATAAAGGAGTAACTGTACCTGTTCAAAACAAAGCACGAAGCAGAGCAAAGAGGCAGGAAGAGCAACACAAAATATCATTACTTATCTATTTGCAATGGCATTGCTATTTGAGATAAGTACACATGCCTAAGACAAGATGTTAGCGCTTTTGGATCAAAAGAATTCATAGTGACAATTTATGCAGCACTTGGGGCTCTAGCTAAGCTTCTACCTGCTGGAGCACTAACAAAGACATGGTTCAACATGTGCTGTATAAACTAGGCGTGTGAAATAACTCAGACAATAACTTACCTCTGTGGCAATAAATTCGATCAAAATAGAAAAGGGCCTTACAATAAACCAATCCAAAAGAAGGATGGAACAACTTCTCTACGTCATTAGCTCCAGGGAAAGGAAGAGTGCTCTCTAAATAAGTTACTGCTGTGTGCAGGGCTGTTGCCCATTATCTGTTTTGAGTACCTTGTAATTGCAATCTAAGGAAAGTGCTGTCTTTTCAAAGAAGCTGAGGCAGTGAGTCTCAGGGCATACCCAAAGCATCACTTGTGTTTCTAATCATCCACCCTAAAGAACCTGTTGTGTCAAGTATTCTTCATATGCTTACCATACCAACAGCTGAAGGGAAATAGCTATTGTAAATTTGCCAGGGAGAAGGAGGAAGCTTCTGTATCTGTGATTGCAGTGTCAGACTGGCAGAGTGTTATAACCTAAATGGACAGGTTAGCTCAGGGCTAGAGTGGAAGTGAGAAATTAATCTAGACCACAGAGGGATGCAGTGTCATGAGAGCTGCTTGGTTTTTGTCTGATTTTCTTTTTGGAACTCTCTTCAAGCTGACAGGTACTAGAGAGTCTTTATTATTTGGCCACCTAAACCACAGGTGGCTCCAGTGTTCTGATGTTCCCCAGAACTGGTTGGAATATGCATGAGGAGGAACAAGTAAGCAAGCTGCTTCTTGTGAATTTAAATGCCTTACCTGAAAACTGAGTTTGGTTTGGGGCTCATGCCCATCTGCCTTTAGAGAAGAGGCACATGAAAGGGATGCAATACGATTCATGAAAGGTGTGTGAACCAAAGTGAGGCATATATTCCCAAGAATTAAGATCCAGTGCTGTAGGGATGTTAGTTCTGTTGAAATGAGAAGACTATGGGTGAGCATGAGGTTTTCTCAAGTAAAATGTAGAAAGTGATCTATAAGGAAAACAAAAGTTCATCAGGAACTTTAACAATCATGGTATTATCCATAGTTTCAGTTTTACTATGCCCAGCTTTATGCCACTGGATGGAGAGAACAGCACAGTCACTGGAAGGATACAGGAGAAAAGGGCACCTCTTTTCAGGTCTAGATCTGTTCCCCATCTTCCAGGTGTCTGTTTTATAGTTCTTTTGCATTGTTTACTTTGATGCTCGGTGTACTTTGTCACTCAAGTATGCCTCTGCAAAAGGCATTTGCCCTGGAGACTTGCAGGCAACGCCTCTGCAGTACTCCAAGCATCCTTAACCCTAGCAAAGCTAAGCGAACAGGAGTCACCAGCCAACCTCGTCCCAGCTGTACATTTATTTTGGCTGCAAGGGTCAACAACACAAAATTGAATTTGGCTGTGCAACAAAGGAAAGCATATGACAGTGCTAGTCTCTATTTAATCACATAACTCATGTTTGATATCTATTCTGCCAGGGAAAGCATGCAGAAGATTTCTTGTATATCTATTTCTTCATAAGAAGGAAATTTGGTAAAGTGTCTACACTACTAGGTGATGACTGCTTTTGTGGTTAACAGAAACTGACTTTTTTTGGTGTAATTAGCATTCAGTGCTGGTGGATTCACTTCATTGCGTGCCTTTGATATTACCAGCAATGAGTTGACTTCAGATTAGAAGGTTGGCCCCTCTTGGTTAGATGCTCCAAAGTGTATGTCCCTCTTTGTGTGCAAACCCATAAGGGTGAAAAGAATTAAAAGCTGTAGTTTACAAGAGGAGGATATACATATTGAAAGGGGAGAAAACAGAATTTAACCTTTCTAACAAGTCTTGTCTGAATGTTACAGAGAATATAAAACTCTTCTCAGTAGTGAGTTATTTGGTTATGTCTTGTCTAGAAAATTGAGAGGAAGAAAATGCTACCACACTGCTGAATGCATCTAAACAAACCACATGATCAACAAGGAAATAAAACAATCTTCCAGAACACCACTCCTGAGTCAATGGTGAGCTTCTGCTGTGGTATCTATATGAACTGGGGAGAATCAGTCAATATGGTCCACTGGGAGGCTGCTATTGCACAAAAGGCTGCACTTAGCAATTTTACACATGGGCAAATGATCCCAAATGAATTGTGTTTTGAAACAAATGTACTGTTTCAAACAGGATTCTAGGATTCTCACTATTCATTAAATAGGACTTGATAGCAAAAAACCCAGAAGAATCTCAAAAATCAAAATGTGTTTTCAGTTTATTCAAAATTAAAATATTGAACCATTTATTTCAAATTTTCGCAGGAAAAGTTTTACCCAGAAAAAGCAACAAAATATTTCCTTCTAACCCACAGGCTAATGGAGGAATTAATTTTCTTTGTTTTCCTTTTAACAAAGGGCAAGGGAGTGAAAGTAGACATTAAAATGAAGATTCCATTTATTTGCATATCTTTAGTTGGGGTTACCTTCTGAGTGGACATTATATCCTGCAAGAACTTAAAGATCAGCAACTGGCAAAATCTATTGCACATATTATTGGGTGTGTCATTTACCATGAAGTAACCAAAATTATAAGGAGGTGTCAACAGCAAGCTATTTTTTTTTCTTTCCATGGAAATGTGTGCCCTTATTTTCCAATAGATGTGTATTGTTACTGCTCGTGGCAAGGGAGATGGCACTGATACAAACAAAATTCATTTATCATCAAGAGTATAAATAAGATGATGATTAAGCCTGTAGTCAGGCAGCAAAACCTTCTATGCAGGTTTCCAGGATGGAACTGGAGGTCACAGCACTAGGAATGGCAGCTAGGTAGGGTGGTTGGGTCTTTACCCTCTACCTGCAGAACAACTGGAGTCCAAGGAAGACTGCTGCTTATCCAAGTCTCCCTACAAGAAGAGAGGCTTGATGATTTGCCAGCATTTGAGTGGAACAGGTGTGTGTAAGAGTTTGCTGCTTTATTTATCTTGGAACGCAGAAACCCTAGAAATACCCAAACTTTCATGTGCCTCAGCCAGATTAGAGTGTTGTTCCTCTGGGAAAATGTCTTAGCCGCTTGAGATTTGCTGTAGGCCTGGATTAACAATGTTTTCTTGCCAAGAGCAGTTGGAAAGGGGGAAAGCATGGTACTATAATACCTAAGAAAAGGTATGTACCTAAGATAAAGTAAAAAAAAGTAAGGAGGGCAATACCTAAGACATGGGCCTGTCTCACTGTGTTGTTCTTGTTCAAAAATGCCATTTTGTTCTTACTTTTTTAGAAACTTGAGGTATTTTTCAGTAGGGTACTGTACCCAAAATTATTCCACAGGGGCATTTTTCTAATTATATTTCCCAGTGTGTAATCCATGCCAATAGGAGAAGCTGGAAGTTGAAAGTCTGGCAAATGACAGTCTGGCAAATGGTTAGTTAAGCTAAAGGAGACTTAGATGATTGTTTTCCTGTAATTTCATTACTTATCCAGTCATCAAAGTGGGATTCTATTTTCACTCAAAATGTAAAGATTTACTGATGTTTCCAAAACACAAAGTTTCAACAGGAGCACTTAAAAATATTTGTACTGTAAATATGTAAGATTTGCTGACAGCTTTGTGCCCTCTTTTCTATTTTAGTTCCTTCACCCAGAAATAATCATTCCATTGAAAAATTAGACATTGAAAAAGTGACTCTAAATGTAATATACTGTCTTCAAAATCTGTGCTTACATAGCCAGGAATATCTTAGCTATCTTACCAAATATGCAACATCTTTGACATTTGCAGCCACACTGGACAAAGTTAGAAAGATTGTGGTAAAAATTGAGACAACTTTCCATAGTTTCTCCTTCTTGTAGGATAGGAATCAAAATATTTAATAAATCTGAGGATACCTAAGCAACTCTGTGTGTTGTAAATCACATGTTCTCAAGCCCAAGTGGTGCCATTTTCCTGTAATCAAAGTTGCTTAAGATGCTGTGTCTGTTTTGTGTGTTCATGGTTGTAAGTCAAGAGGACACAGCATTTAAGCTGTTCTTTTTCCTTAGCAATAGTGGATTGAGTTTCCGTTCCCCTCTTATATGTGCATGTGGGCTTGGAGAGAATGTCCTTCAGCTCTTCTTGAAAGTGTGAGTCGAGCAGAAATAGTCAAGAGTGAGGTGAGAGACACAGAAAAAGAAGAAACATGTAGCTAGAATACCTCAAAGAATTCAAGTTACAAGTAACTAGCCATCTTTGCTTTCTTTGGAGATGATCTACATATCTGCATTCTTCAGAGTGCTTGAGGCAGTATGCCACACTCAGTATTACCAAGAGGTGACTTGACTGTCATGAAGAAATTGAGCTTGACACAGTTTTGCTAATTGAGTACTGCTCCTAAATACCTCTGTCTAATATTGAATGAAGAAACTGAAAAAAAATTCAGTCAGGTGTCAAAGCAAGATAGTGGCTCTTGCTAATGGAAGTTACTCCTGCAGACCATGAGGACTGGGATGAGAAAACAGCAAATAGTTCTGCAGCAGAGAAGTGCTTTGCAGAAAAAAAGCTGCCACAAACATTTTGGTGAGATTATTAGCCAAATGGTGCCTGAAATAAGTAGGAAAGCTTCACATCTGGCCATTCCCTAGTTCTTCAAGGTTTATTTACTTGTGTCAAACCAAGGCTACTCCTCTGAGAGTGGTGTCAGAGAAGTATGATCTGACAGGCTCGGCCTATCCTCTTTGGCAATGAGGTGAGCGCCAGTATGGCTTTCACCCTGTGAGCAGGACTGTGTCAGCATCCAGGACTTCTTGGTCTTGGGATGTCAGTCCTGGGATGGAGGCCTATCCTTGCTGTCCCACAGCTTAAGGTAAGGGGTAATATGCAAAGGGCTTACCAGAGCCCAGCTGCAAGAGAAAAGCTGTATCTGCCAGAGTTGGCGTGTTGGCTCTGTTGTGCTCCCTGAATGCTCTTTGCCACTTCCTAGTAAGAAATGTCAAGTATCCTGATGCTGAGACAGGATTGATCCACTGAAAACTGAGTGATAGGCTGCTACACTTCATTTATCCAATGATCCTAGGATCTTTTTTTATCTAGAGTAGTTGTAGCCATAAAGGGCATGCTGTTTTCTTAAAATCTCTCAAGCAGTGAGATGTTTTTCGTGATATTTTCTGGGTTTAGAAATCTACAGGGTAAATGGCCACCAGCAGATAGACCACAGATGTTCAGTGGGGTGATTCATAGGAACGTGGCACCAGGAGAAGTGAAATGCCATCATGGGACTTTCACAGCATGTAGGCAGCAGGAGGAGGATTAGGCCACATGCTTTGCCACATATGGCCTTGAGGATATCTAAGGTCAGAACTGTGTCAAAATCAAAGAAAAAAATGGTAAGATAAGAAAGGAATGGCAAACAGCAGCTGTTTATTGACTGATGGCAGCTAAAGCAAAGGCTTTTGCTAATTCCATGGGAGGATGGGGGAAGCATGTCTTGAGTAATCGGAGTGTCATGTTTGGAGCAGAGTTGTGACCTGCATCTATGATAAGGCTAATGGAAGAGAAATCCTTGGCCCTAGGCCTTTGTGACTCAAAACAGTTCAGAGTATAAGTGGATCTGTGCTCCATTACCTGAAGGAACAACCATAAGCTGTTTATATGGTTACCTAGATTTAATTCCATAGGGTTGAAAAAGCAACAGTTGCTTTATTCAAAATATTTCTGATTGATAGTCTGGATTTCTTGTCTCTGAACACAGCACACACTGTTTTTGCCAAGGGCAGCAGCAAGCAATCCCAATCACCTCTGTAGCACTGGGGTGGGCTTGAGATTCTGAATCGTGGTAGCTCTGACCCTTATCACCTACTGCACACTCCTGGGCTTGTGAGTCCCCCTGGCAATGGCTTGGTTGAAAAGAAATACTGTTCTTGTTATTCCCTGTTGCATCTTCTCCTCACTCCTTCCCAGTTGTTCCTAGGTGCAACCCTCTTTTCCTCAGAATATCAAATATGTTTGTGGTAGTTGTTTTTTGCTCCTGTTTTGCATTAAAGAAAGGTACAAATAACAAGAATCAGATAGCAGACTAAACACACTCTGAAGAATGGATAGAGGGGGGAAAAAAGCAAAAAAAGTGTTGTGTGGAAGGCAAATCAAATGCCAAAGGAACTGTCACTCTGCAAAGCAACTGTGGAAATCTTAGTGTGCAAATTAGAATAATCAGTGACTGGATACCATGTTATTTGACGAAAAGTGACTTTTGGGAGGTAGGGGTGCAATTTTTTTTAATTATTCAGACCTGGTTGGATGCACCTCAATTTGATGTAGAGGTGTCGTGGTTTGACATGGAAGTGAATTTTTTTCCGGGAAGTTGGGTCAAACCAATCAGTGGTCAGGTTTGGATATTGGCACCTGGAGTGACCACTGAAAGTATGGACACGCCTCTGAGAACACAGGGGGTTAAAAGCAAGAACTCTCAGGTGAACTGTCTCTTTGGTTCCGGTTGTCAGAGAGTGCAGACTCTCCCCTGCCCAGCCATCGGCTGGGTGGGGGAGGGGAAGCCATGCAGCCTTGTCCAGGTAGGCCGAGGGGCTGAAGGTCTGGAACCGAGCCAGCTCCTGCGGACGGAAGGGTGGAGAGAAGCGGAGATGCCTTTGTTCCCCCCCCAGCACAGAGGGAAAGTGACAGAGAGCCTGACAGCACCTGGAAATTTGCCGGCAGAGGAGAAGGAGAAAGGTGGGGGAGATGATGCCCGGCGTGGGAGACGGGATGCTGGACCGAGATATCAGCTGTCCAGGGAGTCTGAACTTTTAACCCTTTCCAGGAAATGAGGGCTTTGTAAAATATTACTCCTCCTTGACTTGTAGTGGAAGAGAGACAGTCCGGGACCTGAGATGTTAGAAGAAGAAATATTTAGGTGGGAGGAGATGATGAAGTAGCTTTTGGCTGGACTTTTCTCGTTAGCTATGGACTGAACCAAAATCTCCTGCAATAGAGACTGTATTTTAGGGGGATGCAGTGGTGACCCAAGGAGACCTGCTTCAGCTTCGAACAGCACAGGAATGGCAAGAACAGAAGAAAGCTGAGGAGGGAATGGTGATGCCCTCTGTCTTCGGGAAGAAGGATGATTTCTGTTCTTGGACCCTTGGCCCCAGGGGAAAATGGGGGGGGACTGTAGTCCCAGGATGAGAAGCTGAACTGTTGTATCTTTGGGTCCGTGGCAAAGCATCCTTAAAGGAGCCCTATGAGCAGTCTGTCCATGCACGGTGGTGAGAGCACTGTGACATGGAAAGGAGAGTGTCACACTGGCAGATTTTCTCCGGGCGGTTGCCATGTGTGACAGGGAAACACAGGAGGTGGCAACTATGTTTTCTGGGGGGTCTGTGGTGCAAGAGAGACTTCTCTCTCCCTTGATAGCTTGAGTATTGATTATCGGAAGGGTGGTAATTTGATCAGGAATCCCGGGTGATGTTTCATGGTGGGTGTTTTAAGAATTGGGAGGAGGAGGGGTGTTTTAAAAGGTCTTCATCCTGGATTTAGTTTATGTGGTTTCTGTAGTAGTAGTAGTTTAATAAAGTTTTTTTTCCCTTTGTTATTAAGCTTGAGCCTGCTCTGCTCTGTTCCTGATAACATCTCACAGCATTTATTTGGGGAAGGTGCATTTTCATGGGGGCGCTGGCATTGCGCCAGTGTCAAACCATGACAAGAGGTCAACCGTTTGTCTTAAACTGTAGATGCTCAGTTTTATTTTTTATTTTACTTTTCAAAACAGGTTTAAAATAACAGCTAGAGTGAATCTTAATGAGTTCATTCAACTCTTTACATATAGATGCACTTGAACCAAACCTTGGAGTCAAACATCTGTTAGCTTTGGGGAAATCCAGGTTCATGCTTTGCAGCTGAAATTCATCTTTGTTTTAAATATATTTTTGTGACAGATGCCAAAACTTCCCATGAACAATTTCTCCCTGATTCCACACCCAAGTCAAACCAGAATATAATTGCAACTTTATAATGGATCTTTTCTTTACTTAATTTTCTTACATAGTAACTTATGTCCTTTTATTAAAAGGTTGTAATCCAAACTGTCCCTGAATGTAACATAGATAATTCCCTGCTTATGCATCTCCCCTGCTTGAACTGAAAAAGATAATTAGTGTCTCTTCTGAATTGCTTTGTTTTTCCTTTTCTTTTCCCCTACTTCATCTTGCTGCAGTAAATTTTGACTTAGTATGAGTTAGAGCTGGTTATCAGACCTCAATGTTTAGTAATTTGGTTTCTGGCCTGGAAACCTTGTCTTATGGCCGGTTGTATAATGGACCCTCATGGAACATGCTGATATGGGTTGATGTGAGGGACCAGGTGTACGTACCTCTTAATCACCTTAAATATCCGTTCGGTATCTCTTGATGCTATTAACATGGTTGTCCTTTGTCATATGCAGCAGGGATGAGGACTAAGATAAAAGATATTAATTAACAGAGAAAGGCTGAAATTAGTACATAACCTTAGAGTGTCCCTCACAAAAAAAGCAGTAAAAGAAGTAAAATGGCAAAACCAAAAAACCTTTCCCAGATAATTGGATCTGCAGGTTAAATTCAAATTCTATAAATGGATTCTCCTGTGTACTTATCCATATTTACATATATGTGGCATATATACCAGTCTTTATAAGCCTACAGGACTCCAGGAAAACCTTACAGAAAGTTTGTGCATCAGTTTGTAGATAGTTACAGCACTATACTGCACATTCAATAGCTCAGTCAATGAGACTGAGCCAGTGCTTTTATAAAACTGATTCCAGTTTTGCACTGTGGGGTGGAACTCAGGAGTTTAAACTAGCAGGAAGGTACCAGTACCTGGAACACAAAAGGATTTCTACTACACATTTTGTGGTCTGCTGAAGCAGCTCTGCTTTAACATGCTTTATGTTGGCTGTAGAGCCTAGCTAAGAACTAGCTGGTACTGCTGCTGCAATTTGCTCTCTCAAAAATCACCTGTAACCATAATGTAAAGGATAGAGTGGATGTTTGCAAACATTAGCTGGTGGCAGTATGGGACTCATTAGCATAAAAGTTGTAACTACAGAGGAGGCCCCATACCAGCTGCAACCACAGATCTGTTTTTTGTTGGTTTGGGTTATTTTCTAGGTTACCACACTTTTATCTTTGTAAGTTATATGGCCTCCATCATCCTTGTACCTGAATGCCTTGCAGATTGCAATACTATTATCTTCACAGCCACCTGGTGGTTTGAAGGGATACTTATATTCCCACCTTCCCAAAGATACACTCACTAGGATCACAGAGATCAACTTATAACTGCCATTCATTGTCACTATTGGCTCCTCTGTTATTTATTTAAGTCTTTATTTGATCAGAAATATTTTTGGTTGTTCCCTTTAATCACTTAAAGTATTGTTCACTCTTTTCCTCCCTCCCCCATTTGCAGGGTTTATTACCCTGTTTGAACTTGGCTCTTTGGAGCATGCACTGAGTAACATTCTAAGAGGTTGCCCATTAAAGGGCTTCAGCAGCAACTGTGCCCGTGTATTGGGTGGCATAAATGAAAGTATTCTTCTAAAATGAGGTAAAACAAGCAGGATTGTTAAATCCAGGACCGCAGAGTGGGGTTTCTAAGAGCATAGTTGTGTCAATTTAATTAAAGTGTGGTTAACTTTCTTCTTTTTCTTCTGCTCTTCCCTTTCCAACTTGTACCAAGTTCAGTTAAGATAACACAAAACTTTTGGTGGGCATTGTTTTGACTTAAATGGGGCATCTATCAATTTAGCTCTGTCAGTCGGGGAAAACAGTTGCTGTCAGCAGATTACATTACTCACCATTTATGGAGATAATTTCAATCAGAGATAAATGATTTCATTATATTTTTGAGTATTTGCAAAAGATACAAATATTTAATAATCTTTTTTTTCATTCCACATTTCTTTTCATCTTTATGGTTTGTGTCTAATAGCAAATATATTTTATTGTCCTCATTGCAAAGGAAATCACCCACTCTTTATTTTGGCTCGTCTTCTGTAGGATCAGTCATGCTGGCAGGGTGACATACGACAGCAGTGAAAGTGCACAACATTTTTTCCAAGCAACTTCTTTGCTCTTTTGGATCTAACTCCAAGCTTCTTAATGCCACAGAGAAAATATTATTAATATATTGTGATTCTTGGCACTCATCGAACATGCTGTTGGTGTTCAACAAGTGACTTTCCTTTCCCACGTGGCATGTGAAGTTTCAGGGCCCATTTCCCATTCCTCTATGTACATCTCAGATCAATGTAAATATGATGAAGCCAAATAATGACATAGTTTTCCATAGTTTCTCAGGGTTAGGTGCTGCATGACTGCAATGAGAAACCAGCTGACAATGTTTGCCTCATCTGACAACAGTTTCCAGTAGCATCGACATAAGAGAACAGGCCAAGAAGAGCACTGCTGAGCTCAGTGGTAGATCCTTGGCACTGCTGTGTTTGTGAAGGCTTTGCTTCCTTATCCTGGTCCTGCTACATCTTTAATTTGTTTACCATGCAGCAAGTCTTATTATTCTTAATAGGAATTGTTGAGAAGTGAGTATGTTTGAAAGTCTGCCTGTACATGCTTAATGAACACACTCAAGGGAAATCAAACATTTGGGATTCCTATTGAAATTCCTCATTGAACCCCAAAGACTATTTAAGCAGAAAGAACAGTTACTTCATGCAGAAAATATGTCTTCTATGTGCCTTGCTCTTTCTCAGTTTCTCAATCACTATGTGACAATATTTTCACTGTGTTTTTAACATATTTTACCTGTATTTTACTGCCAGTAGAAAAATAAAACTATATGGCAAAATCTATATGTTGTGTACCACTGGTGCAACTCACTTGAGCTACTACCATTTGGGAATCCAAGACAGGTGCTGGAAGCACCCGTTTACATGCCAGGAAAGTACCTATCTTCTACTACATGTTCCAGCAACTGACATCAAGGGTTTATTCTGCCATCTTGCATACATAGATGGTAGGTTTTTTTCTGGTCAGGACAAAAGGCCACTCAAGTTATAGATCCTCTATGCTGTACCACTTTCCATGGAGTCTGCATTTTAACTCATGGGAATTCATTATGATCAATTTTCCTACTTCTGCATTAATTACTGGAGGAAGAGTAAAGGAGGGCATCTTCCTGTGCTAGCACAGTGTGCTAAGCTTTTTGAGTTCCAGTATGATGCCTGGGTGAGCATGAGTCTCTTTTCTCTGTTGCATCTACTATGTCCTCATAGCTGGAGGTAATGCCAACCATTTTTCTCTAGTAAAATTTTGATACCTATAGCAAGATCATTAGTGGCCAGTGATTCTGTAAAGATATCAAAACGGTCAAAGTGATATTGAATGCTATGGTGGAACAGCAAAAATGAGGAACCCTTGCAACCTCAAACAGATTGGAGCCTTGGCTGGCTGGTCTCCGCACTGCGATCGCTGCAATTACCTTGTTCTAACGTGGCCAAAATGACCAGGAGCATTCAGCTGGGAAAACATCAGTCTCCTGCCTTCATGCATGAATCACTGTCTCTGCATACCTGCCAGAAGCACCTTTCTTCAGGGCTTACCTGTCCTAATGGTGATCTCAGTGGAAATCATGAGTCACTTCCAGTATTTGTGAGTCATCCAGCCAAGTCTTAGATAATAGCAACAGCGTTGTGGAAAAATTACAGCATGTAATACAAAACTCTTGAATTAATTCCATTAATTTTAAATCCATCTGTAGATTATAATAACAGAGTGAAATTTTCGTTGTTCTCTAGAAATTACTTTAATATTTTATATAAGTATTATTATCTACCAAATTCCATAGACCTTTGATCTCACTGAAGCCCTAGCTTTGGGGTTCTTTGTCACCTTCTGGGGACATCTTTCACAGCATTACACAAGTATCACACAAATATCACACAAGTATCACACACGGATGTTTAATTTAGACTCCTTCCAACTTAACTTGCAGATGAGCTCCTCCTTCCTCTTGAATGATCCTGGGCTGAAATGATCATGAGTCTTTGGTTTTAATTTAAGCAGATCTGGGATTTTTGCTTCAGACTCTTGTATCTATCTCTGATGAAAATCTTGAACCACATGACATATAACCCCTGAATTTAGTCTACCATTTTAGCTGTTCAAAGGGCTTTTCATTTGCAAAGCTCAGTATATGGGCTTCCTGTTTGTTTTTAAATTCAAGCTGGCCTAGAAAAATTATAAAAGCAGTCTGAAATAACAAAGCTACTTCTCTTGTTTTACTTGTAGATCTGAGAAACTACTAAGTAAATGTCAGCCGGATTTAATTCAAAAAGAAAAACAGCTTTCTATCTTAGGTGTCAAACTTCACTTTGAATAATAATGAACCCCTGAAATTGCTGATAGGCAGACTCTCTAGCTGTAAAATGAAAGAGGGAGGACGTGGACAGTAGGATCAGGAACTATTATTGTAATTCAATGAACTATCATTGTAATTAATGAATTACACAACAGGGAGCAGCTCTGTACAGTTAATAACAAGTGATGAAATTAGATCTCTGGATCGAAAAACTCATTTGTATCACTTGTCCTTTCCTGGGAGCATGGGATAGATGTGTTGGGTACTCTGCATCCTGGTTGCCCAGCGGAGCCCTTTGTTTCAGACACACAAAGCGTGCAGCATATTGTGTTTCTGTTTTAGCAGGTGAGTGGAAATGACACACCAGAGTGATAGTGCCAGAAGTACAGTGGGGGGAAAAAAACCAAACAAAACCTTTCTATATATTGCCTTTTAAGCCGCTCACATAACAGACATTTAGAAGATATAAGAGTACAACCATGCTTTTCTTCTTTGCTGTTTCTGCCTGAGAAGGTAATCTTTCTCAGGGACAAATGAGGGAAATATTTAATTACATTTATGAGAAAGGCAGCAGAGATAAGCAATGAACATTTTACTCTGTGTGTTTGTGGGTGTATGAATACTTTGTGGGGAAGAAAAAGGTCTTCTCAGCTTCCCCAGTTATTCATTACTTGTCTAAAGCTTGCCTAATTGCAATCTGAGAGGTTATCAATTCTAACAAAGCCATCATTAGGGGATACTGGTTTTTTTTTTTCCCAATCAGCCTTCCCAGTAGCTCAGAATTGTTAATATTTATTAAAGGAAGAAAGTCAAAGCAGAAAAAGAAAAACAATCTGTGAGCTAACAGTGGGGGGGAAAAAATCCCTGCTGGTACTAGTTCTTGGTATTGTTACTAATTATTCACCAGAAGTACCCTAGCCATGTATCTGCCTCATTCAGAATAGTGTTTGTGGTAAATGTGGTGCCCAGAGAAGGTCCAAAGATAATTGTGAGAATTAAAGACCATTTTCCTCCAGGTAATTGCATAGCCTAGGAAACTAGGTTATAATTTTATCTGAGAATATTTTAGTGAGAAAAATGCATTTTTTTAACTGTCGTGTCTAGCTTTGTTGCTAAAGAGAGGAAGAGATAAGAGCTATCTTTTGAACACATTTTAATGGAAATCCTATGGGTTGGACTGAAGTCATCACTCAGATTAAATTGGAATTGAGTGTGTGTGCCTAAATAGTTTTGGTCATCCATGCCAATGCTGAATTCAGTATAATGGGATGATTTTGATGTAGTGAGGACTTGATGACTGGCATGTATTCAGAGCTTTATATTCTGCTTTTACTCCCACATTCCTATCAGTATCACTGGGTGTTGATCAATTAAAACCAACACTTCTTGATTTGAAGTTCTGTTCCTGATTGTCATGGTAGATTTACAGTTTACTACATACCATACCAAAAGGTTATATCCAGGGCATGATGTCCATCTGTAATCATCCAGAAATACAGACACTGGGACTTCTCCACAGCTGCAATAATATTTCTGTAAGATGTAATGTGTGAGAGCAGTCATGTCAGATCCGTAGATCATAGAGAGTCCCTGAAACAGGATGCCAGATCAGATTCCTAATTCTGTCCCCTTAGGTTTGAGTGTGTTCAAACTTTCAAAAACCTTCCCTGGCAAAGTCTGGGGGTGAGTGAAGTGGAGAGTGAAAAGTAAACATTAAGATTCTTTGTCGTCTTCTTTTTAGTCCTATCACCTTCATTAGTAAGTTTCCCAGGAGAGCTGGTACTGTGTCCCTAATCTCTTTTTTCTTTATGCCTTTGCTTTGCACTTTCTGAAAGCTCTGTGCATTTATTTACCTGTCTAGTTTTGGCAATTCCCGACAGCGCCATGTGTGATTATAGTAAAAACAAGTTCAGGAGTAACTCACTTAATATGCTCTTGTTTTTTTTCTGATTGATAATTAATTTGCCATGAACAGAAGAAAAATACAATCTGACTTTAAATAACTTTTGCTCCCTGTTGGTTTTTAGGCAAATAGTAGATTTACATTATGGGAAAAAGTCACAGAGAAGAAAAATTGCAATTTTCCATTGCATATATAATTATTTTCACAGCTTGTGAGAAGTGACATAGAGAAGCTGAGTACCAAGGCCAGTGAAAATCTCTGAATTTGTTTAAACTTCTAGCACTGGAAGGTCAAGCTGTAAAGCAAACACATGCTGCCCTGTCAGGTCACTCCACAGGATTCCATGCTGCTAATTTTGCTTTTAAATACCTCTGACTGATATGACTTCTGTTAATTCTGCTTCCTAAAGGTCAGACAGACACCCATCTCCTAAGTGTTGTAGAACAGAATTTTCTGAATTGTAACAAAGCAACACTGAATTCTGGACTGGGCAAAGTATTTCTGGATAGTGAGAAAACACCTCTTTTTACATTTCAAAACAAGGGCTGAATTCTAGACTGGGTGAAGAGAAATCTTTTCCAGAAGAAGGCCTTACATGTATGATAGTTAGAAGGAAATATTTTTGTACTTTTATCTCCCTTCCTAAATCAATGCCATTTTGAACAGATTCTGCCACTTTGGCTGTCTGGATTTGATAGTTTTGAGGTTTGTTGCTTAGCAGCTCTGCCACAACAGCCATCCTTCCTCATCTCCCCTACTTACCCAAGGTACAATTTAGTTCCTCCAAGCTGGCCAGCAGCTTGGGAGCTCTGACAACTCCTGGCACAAATGACCTGTGCAGCCAGCCCTCTGCCAAGAAGGAATGAACCCATCATAAGGATCCCAACACCATGAAGTTTCAAGTATAATTTGCAGCATAAATTCAGACTTGGATGTGATCTTGACTTCTTTCTAATGGTTATGACATCTGATTATTTTTACACAGAGGCCTCAAAGTAACCAATCTTTTCTTTTATCTAGAGGCTGATGTATTTAACAGCTTGGAGAATGAAAATAATGCCAGCTACATCTGCACTTCTTAGCCATGTAGAAGATGTGTAACACTCCAATACAAACATAGCCATCTATATTAGGAATATTTGTTTAAAATCTCTCCTGAGGAAGTAGCAATGTACAAGAGTTAAAGGAAAGATCCTTTTAGCTTAAGCAGTTCTAATCAAAACCTTTCAAAGCACCCCAAAGAAACATTATTAAATTAATTTAAATTTTACCTGAGCATTGGCAAACTTCCACAAGCTTCTTCTGAGCCCGCTATGAATGGCCTTTGTATCTGGGAAGAATGTAGGTGTTGAAGTGGTGTTTGGATCTGCAATAACAGCAAATGTTCAACTGTGTAAGAGCAGGGCTGGAAGGCTGAGCAACTTAACACTTGGTTCTTGCACCAAGACATGTGGGAAGATACTTTTTGTTTGAGTTGACTAGTGTGGAAAGGAGGAAACATTGCTGAGATTCTGGGAAACTTCTGCCTGGAATTTGAAAGGATGATGCTCTCTGGTAGATAAAAAGCAGAAATATCAGCAAGCTCTAAAAGAGTTATGTCATCTTGTCTGGGATGAACTCAGATTTACAGCGCGGATTCATCTCTGCTTGATGAACCCAAGTTGAGAACATTCCTTAGCTAACACAGTGTGGTATCTCACCCCACAGACCAATAGGCAGAAAGGTCCAGTCTAGCATTTTTCCCTTGTCTGCCTGAGGTTAAAATGCTTTTCACCCCAGAGCTAACAGTGGGAGTCTGTTCATGCACAGGACTCCACTCAGGTTGAACAAATTTTCTGGGATGAATTACAATGGTTCCTCCTCCTTTCCACAATAAACCACTACTTAAGCTGACTATCCCTTCCCATTGCTCCCACCAGTAGCCAAGTTACATGAACTAATGTGTGACAAAGTTTTAAAGCTCCTTTCTGCAAGCAGGAAGGCATTTGTGATTATCTCTGACTTGGGGATATTGCTTCAGTCACTTTTAAGGAGTTCTTGAGAAATCAGACTGGAATTTCCAAATGTTCGTTGGATGAGAAATGTGATGGCTGGTAAGGTTACTGAGGACAAAGATTGCTGTACTAGGGAGCATCTGAGGACCTAAAGATTAAATCCCCACTGGCTGTAGAAGACCAACAATGAAATCCCAACAGCTATATAGTAGGCCTTCTTTCATAAGACTATTGTGCAAACAAACCACTTTCACAGCAGGGTATCTTAGACTGCATTCCTCACTAGCAGCTATTTTTGAGTGAGTTCTGTCTCCTTTTCCCCTTGGAGGACAGGTTGAGGTATTTTATGCCCTCACCTGAAAATGATTTGTCCTTCTATTGCCACAGAATCTGAGCTATGCATTGTGCTTCTGAGGGTGATGGGAAACCAGTGCTTTTGACCCAGAGACTAAAATCTTCACACTGGACTATTTGCCATGACAATTCTATGGTCCAGCTATGGGCAGTTTGCTGTTATGGATTAAATCATCAGTTTTATTAGAAGCCCCCCTTTTTAATGGTTTAACATTTTATCCATGAAATTATTGTTTTGATTTTCCTTTAACTCTGGCCAAGAATTAATGTATGTGTAAAGTTCCAGCAAATGTATTCTGTTTTTTCTCCAAGCTGCCAAGTGTGAAAGGTTTGCCACAGGGAACAAGCAGCATGTGGTGTCTGGTCAAGGCATCGGCCTGAACCCCTCAGACAACAGAAAAATGATTCCAAAGCAACATTTAATCTTCACAGTCCCCAAACTTCTGGGAAACAGATTTAAAATCCCTTTGCTGCAACCAACTCCCATGCCTCTTCAGAGTGGGGTCATTCCTGCTCTTACATATCTAAAGGTCTTGTGATTTGACACAGTTTGGGATATAAACCAGCACAAAATACACTTCATGGCTTGGTACCTCCTACAATGTGATGTGCCTATGGTATCTTTTGGTTTCACTGCTTCTTTACTGCTACTGTAAATAATAAAAATAAAATTTGGTTAATGTAAGACTGTATGCTGCAGATATCTGATGCTGAAGACTTTAAAAAATAATTCAATATGTTGCTGGGAGTGACTACATTGAGATCTTACTCCTGAAGAAAATTAATAATCAGCTTTCTAGGGCTGCAAACACATCACAGCCAGCTCAGTCTGATTAACTCCTTCCCAGATTTAGAGCAATCCTCAGAATGCCACATGAGGACTGACCCTAGGGAGTTCAGTTTGGCTGCCTTGCAGCATGCTGGAGCAGACAGTGCACCCAGAGCCTGTCATCTGCTCACCGGCTGCCAGAGACCCCCACTGCCATCTGCCTGCAGCCAGGCAAATGCCAAGGGGGAACCAAGCCCATAGGATACGGCAGCCCCAAAAGGCTGTGCTGTGCAGCCCTGAAAAGCATTTCTTCTTAAAATCAGTTGGTAAAAGCCTGTGTGGGGAATGCAGCACATGAATGAGCAAGCGTAAACACTTAACAGAGGTGGTTCATACAAATGAAGTACTTGGAAGGAAAACAGTCATGAGTAATGTCTTGATTTGAAAGGATGCAGAGCCTTCCCACACACAAGACTTAAATGAACCTCCACAGTGACACAAGTAACTATGTTCCTGTCATGAATTATAGATTTTGTTTGGTCTGTGAATTTGGCATAATGGCACTCTGTTGATAACCAAAGGCTGAATTGATTGCCCTCTAACATCACAAAGGCATTGGTATCCTAATATTGAGTTAATGGCATTTTAGGAATAGCTCGCCAGGTAAGAGTGGCTAGTGGCAACTGAAGCTTGGAGTTTTAGATACTGCTGCTCATACGTGTAGTGTCTGTCTGTCTGATTTAACTTCACTAGCATTAACACAGGCCCTAGTGACTACAAACTCCTTTCCATTTGGGGTTGAATTTTCTGTTTAGCAAGGCTGTGTAGATACTGTTAGTTTGAATGTAGCATGGGTTTATCAGTACTCCCTCACTCATCCTCATACTGAAACAGTTTTTTCTGATCGAATGTCCCTTAAATTGTCAGGTATAGCCCAAATACTTCTAACTTTATTGTTTAAGTATGCTGCTCTAATTATAGCTGAACAATATATTTTGCTATTTGCTGGCAGTTCTCTTATACATTGCTAGAAGAGCAAGAGCAATGACAAGCTTCATTCAGAAGCTTGTCATTCAAAGTTTAGTCTAAAAGCAGTTTATTTGGAGACAAGGTCTCCAAATGCTTTCCCAGATGCTTTCCTGAAATAAACCACCACTTTTTATTAAAAAAAGTAAATAGCTGAAAAAACAAAGAATTCTGGCTTGTGGCTAATTCATGTAATGATGTTTCATTCCTCTTTGAAACACCAGCAGAAACAAGGCAAGTGCTCATCTCATTGTTTATATGGCACTTCAGGCTTGGAAAGACCTGTGAGCAGGTTAGCTAGAGGTGGCTGGGGGTGAGCTGGCAGAGCAGGACTTGTCAAAATGTGCACATCATCATCTAGGCAAATCCTAAAGGGATGCCCCGCTCCAGCTCCTGTTGACTGAGGAAAGCTACCAGGCTGTTAAACATTCCTTAATGCCTTTAGGCTGTGCTTATGACTGTAAGATAGTCACCTATTTTACTGAAAAAAGAAAAAAAGTATTATTTTTCAATGCTCACTATGGACTTATCTTGTTCTCAAGACCAGATAACCAGGATCATCAGCCTATGACCAAGAAAATACCTCCTTCCAAAAATGTGTATAATTGCTTGTAGTGGCTTCTCTGAAAGGAGGAGGCCTGAGACTTTGAAGGCAGACACATTTCTTGTGAAGATGCTAGACCTAATGGCAGTTTTAAGAGTACTTTCTGTAGAGGGTCTTGCTTTATGCGTTATTTAAATTGGACACAAAATTTGCAACAAAAGAATAAAATTCATTAACACTCTCTCCTAATTTTTCTCTTGGCTGGATACTTCCTTACGTCAGGCAGACAGCTCAGCATGAGAGAAGAATCATAAAGCCTTTCCTTTTTCCTCCTCCCTCAACCTCTTCTCCCACTCCACTCAGTTGCTGAGTATTCATATCTGTTTCCCCCTTTGCGGACAAAAAGGGCAAGGTTTATCCTATGAATTTTGCTGAATGTAAAATGAAAGTCATTCATGCGTGAAGAGCAGCCATATGATATGTAAATCACAAAATCACAGACCATGTAGGGCAGCCTGAATTTGTCATGGCTTTGGAACCAGGAGGAGACTTCAGTAGCTGGGAGGAGAAGAACAGATGACTGTCAGTCCCAAAAGGAATGTGTGTGATCGGTTTGGTCCAGGGAACAAAGATGCCAGCCAAACTACAGCAGAGGAGGGGGGTGCAGGCAGGAGTGGATGTGGGTCATAGAGACAGCTTGGCAAGGTGAAGGCATTATTAATCTGTTTTGCAGGGGTTCAGAGAAATGGAAATTCAAGAGCAAACCTGCCAATATTGCAACTAACCCATGTTGCTGTTCTTTTTACATAGGTTGATGCTTGGTTGTAGCATTATAAAGTGTTTGTGTGCTTATGTGGGTAAGAATGTCAAGAAAGAATTGTCATGTCTCAAGAAATGTCTCATGCAGGGATTGCACACCACAGTAGGGGAAAGGGTGGCAATCCAAAGCGGACACATTTCCATATCTGGGTACAAATCTCTTGCATAAAAACATTAATCTCTCTTTACCGGTCACAGAGAATTTGCAAAAGAGAATGTCCATTTCAGAATGGCATGTATTTTTAGCTTACAAACATTCACAAACAGGAGAATATACATTTAAGGCAGCTTTAATATGAGGCTTATCCAAACACTTGCCATTTTTAGGGTGGGTCCTGACAAATTCTATGAGCTGACGGTATCTCTAGTCTCACTTGTTGAGATAATGAGGAATTTTACTGAAATTGTTTCAGTTGGTATGCTGAAAACAAGCACCAACAAGTATTCATAGTCTCCACTCCTCCTTCTTCTCTCTTTCTTCTTCTTTCTGAAAACAAACTAAGCAAAAGCCCTCCTAGATATTTTTTAGCACTATTGATGTTTATAGGAAGATGAGCAAGCCTCAACATTGTCTGAGTAAGCATTAGAGTCTTGGCTGCTATTTGCAAATATTTTTTACTGCTCTCTGAGTCACCATAAATGCCCTAATTTTCTGAGGTCCCTGTTTCTCAAGACTCCAGCTGATGCTCAAAGCAGGTGTGCACTGCTTTGTACATCTGAGAAGCAGGTTATTTATTCAGACAACAATTTCTACAGTGACAGGTATCAGAAGGGCTAATTTGTTTAGACACTTAGACATTTGTGAAGTATGTGGAAAAATGATATAACTCTGTGCACAGTCAGGCTCCACGTTTTGATGCCCATCTTGGAGAAGAAGATGGGAATGGAGGCACTGTGCCTCAGGCTGCTCAAGTGTTCATTGCCAGACATTCTCCATATTCCTTCTACAAGGCTTGCAGAAGTGAGAAAGAGAGGGAAAGGCCCCACAATCAAAATCTGTTTCCAAAGATCTGGTTATACAGACTGACCTGGCAATGGCTTCCTCCAAATATATGTATTAATCTTCGTAGACGTCACCTCAGCTTGCCTGACAAGACGAGATCTGAGGCTTAATAGCCAGATGTGTTTCTAAAGAAGATGCCAGAGCTAATGGCAGTTTTAATAGTACTTTCAGAATGGACCCTGCTTTCACATTGAGTACATTGAGTTGCACACACAGTTACAACAGTGGAATAAAATTCACTAGTCTTTTTTCATCTTACCACCACCACAGTTCCTAGAGACAGAGCCATCTGTGTCTAGATATGTTGGTTGGACGTGCAGAAACATCCACATACTAAGTAATGTGGGATCAAATGGAAGGCAGATAGCAAAATCCTTCTGAAAAGAAACAGCCTGTCAGTGATTGAGAAGTTTAAAAGCTCCCTGTAACTGCACTCAACAAAGAAAATGCATCCTCCAAAATATTTTCATCCAGCTTCTGATAAGATAGCATGATGTATACTATGTTCAAAAGGATGTTTTCTCCAGAGTTAGCTTTTGCTGAGGAAAATAGTTCCATTTTTTTCTTGGAGCAGCTCAGATGGAAGGAATGAGATTTTAGCAAGTCTGCAGAAAAGGGTGGGGTTTCCTAAAAATGGAAAAATTGACTACCTTGAATTGAAATGATTCCATTATCATTTGGATATGATATAACTCAATAAATTCCTTCTGTTTTCATAATCCTGGGAATTGTTCAATTTCTCACTGTAGAGGAGAGAATTGTAAGACAGAGTTCCTTGAAAATACCAGAAAGGTCTTCACAGTAATTGTAAGCAAATCATGGCTTTAGGTGTTAAATTCTGACTTTTATTTGAGGAGGGGGAAAAAAGGGTCACCGAAGAGATTTCTCAGCTTTCCACTCTGGAATTTGTAATTCTTTGGTGGGCCATATTTTTCTAAAGCATCAGCTATTCAGTCTGTATGTTTTCATAATGGGCATTAATTATAGCCTCCCTCTTCTGATCATGGTTGCCTTTGTGACCAGAATTGTGTAGATGTGTAGGAAATAAATTATAATTCCCATCTTCATGTTACTCACTTGGGAGGTGTGTCTTTCTGTGTAGTGACAGCATTTGGGACCCACATCTGGTGACAGTGGCTCTGAAGAATGCCTGTAGCAGGAACTGAGAAGAGGTCCATGCTATAGAGAAGCCTCCCCACACCTGCAGACATTTTTATCTCCTATGGGTTTGGGGGTCAGTAGGACCAAGCTGGTAGTGTACAGTTTTGCTCTTCAGCTTCACAAATGCCTCTGTAAATGCTGATTTAATCAACAGCATCTCATGCTGACTGCCTCCCTTATTATTTCTTCCCACTAGGATTTCTGAGAGCTGCTTATGCCAAACTTAAAACAACATAAAATACTTTAGTCTCAATAACAGAATGAATACCACGTACTTCTTCAGGGGCCAAGAGTCTAAGGACCAATCCTTCATTATTTGATACATAATTATTTTTCATTCTTTTCAAATGCAGCAAAATTCAATTCTTCAGAGAGAAGAATTTTGTTATTAAGAAGTTTTGAAGTGGGTATAAATGAGAAGCCAGAAATGACAAGTATTTCAGTACAAGCCCCCTAATAAAGAGCCATGCGGGAAAATTATAAGCTGGTCTAAGGCTTCATGTAGCACTTGAATGTGGCCAAGTTCTAAGCATTCTTAAGAAACAGAGAGAGATATAGGGGGTGAAAAACTTTAGTTTTGTCCAGTAGTTCCTCATCAGTCCAGAAGGAAGTCCAGCCTGTCCTTGTTCTTTGATTAGTACTTCAGATTTATCTATGTGAATTTTTTTCTGCGCAGCAGTGGCTCTCACTCTTGTTATGTATAAGTAGTGCCAACACTATCTGCTTCCACTTCTGCTTCTTTTGCATTGGTATCTGTCTTCTTAAATCAAATGCACGTTGAGAATGCCAAGCAGTAGTTGCTAACGCAGCCTGTTATGCAAAATGCAGAAACAGAGCTGTAAACAAAATGATGGAAGGAATTACCACAAGCAGACTCCAGTGTAAGCCAACCTGCAGCCTGTGCATGTGAGCAAGACATCGCTGTGGGTTTCAGGCAGCCCTCCCAGGTGCAGTGCTTATCTTTCCATTAAATGGATATGCAATCAATAAATTACAAGAGAAATAGAAGCTAACTTTCACTTGTGTGTTGGTGTCATGGAGGGTACAGCTGGTGCAGCAGAGAAAAATAACAAACTCTGGAAACTGGCAAAGCAGATGTGATTTCCTGCTAAAAAAGTGAGGTCTCTGGAGTGGTAGGAGCCAAGGAGGAGCTGGCAGAGGCAGTACTTCCCCTGAGGGCTCAAGGAGTACAGCTGCCATTGCAACTCAATCTTGCCACCTCAGGGCTTTGCTCCTTAGCAGCCAACTTCATTAGCAGTGAAAGAGATCCCATGGTGTTCCACTGCCTTCTGAAACTTCTGTTCAGCACACCTCTCATCTTCAGAGTGGTGGAAAAGTTACATGTTTCAGAATAAATTCTCTGAAAACCCATAGATAATAAAACTGTTAACACACCTCTAGCATGCTGAAGCCCATGACTGCCCTTTCCCTGCAGCCAGCAGTAGCCAGTGACAACTTTCTAGCTGCATTGATTGGGTGGCTTGTACCCACCATATTAGTCAGAAGTGAGCTGTGCTTATAAGGAAGCACAGTTTAGCTATGGTAAGAAAAGTTGTGGCAGGACCATGTTTCTGTGCCAGGAGATCTCTGCTGCCTCACCTGGCCACATATGAACAAAGAGCCCTGGGAGCCTATGAAGGAGCTCCAGGATGCTTCCTCTCAAAGGTAGCAAAGTAATAGCTCTCAGTAAACTTCTTGCCATGGGAAAATGTTCACAGACAAATGGAAAATGAGTTTATCTGCCTAAGATACTACTATAGTTAGAAACTGAATTGCTTTACCTGCTTCTCCCTCTCCATCCCTTACCCTTTGACATTGTTGTACCTTGAAGTACTCCATGTGTGTGTCACTTGTAACTGGCCAACCAAGGGAATCACAGTCCTGGGTTGTATCCCAAAGTCTTAGCCATTTTATTCCAGAATTACAGAAACCAAAAACAAGGAGATATGTCTGTCTTTCCCCTTCAGCTACCATTTCCACTTTCCCTCCCCTTAAGCCAGTTTATTCATCTAAACTATTCACAAGTGAATTGCTGCTGATGTCTTCTTGTCTTCTACTGCAAGTCCAAGTAATGGTACAACTTCTTTTCAAGTAAATCAAACTGAGCAGTTTTCCAGGCCCTGGGCATCTGGTTCCTGCTGTGCTCTGACCTACTGAGCCATGGGTCCATCCAGGGGCCTCAGCTGTCTCATTACTCAGGATGTGAACATTCAGGAAACACCTCAGCGTTCATAATTTGCACTGCTTACTTGATCATCTCACCCATTTCAGTGCTTTTCTTCTCTCATTTGCTCTCCCAAATCCTTTCATGATCCCCATGTACATGGATCTGCTGTCCCTTCCAGCAAACATCCATATATCTACTTTATTTGTTTTTTAACAATAGATTGAGAACTTTCTGCCTTTTCATCAACCTTAGGTCTTAGGTCATATTTTTCCAAATAAAATCAAGCAGATGGCAGTACTGTGCTTTTTAAATTTGTTTGTTCTGCTTCCTGACAAGAATGAGATCTGGAGTGACACAGATTAGGTGTAGGTTGGGTTCAGGAGCATCTGCATGTCCTCTTCAGGATGGAGCAAAACTGGCAGGATAAATGTTAGCGGTGCAGTTTGTGTGTATGTCAGGCAATCCATCTTTTTTGTGAGTAGTGGCCTGTGCTCTGGGTTCTTTGTTTTAAAAACTTAATTACGCCGATCAACTCTCCTTCACCAAAAGTAGAGCACGTGACAAACTTGGGAAGAGGTGCCAAGCCATTAGTACTGTCTAAACAAGTTCAGAGTTGAAATTTGACTTCTGAAAGTTCTGCTCAAACCTAATGTTAAAGAAAGCTCTTCTTTAGTTTGGGTATAGGGAAATTATATGTATATGTGGCTCAAAAACCACAAAAACAAATCACTCAGCATGCATCTCTCATCCCTGTCTTCTAACCCTAGAAGACTTTAGAACAGTCTGGACAATTGTAATTTTCAGAGCTTTTATAGAAGGACCCCTGAATAACACAAAAATTGGAGAAAAAAATGAATCATAAGAGCAAAAAACAGCCTCTCCTATTTTCTGGTAAATCTGAGAAAACCCTTACATTCCTTATCCCAGCTCCCTTGAATGTTAAATAGTAGTTGGTAGCATACTAGTCTGAGTGGAAGGATAGAAACTGAAAGAATAGCACTGAAAGACTATTAACTGAACACTTATTCTGAAAACTTACTCATTATTTAAAAGAAGTGCAAGAGATGCTAATTTTGAAGTGCCAAGAGTTATGGGTGGGCAGCAGAAAAGCAGTAGAATAAAGTAAGCCAACAGAACAGCATTTGATAAATAACAGATATAACACATTGAAGAATAACTTGAAATATATATTCAGTTTTTGGTGATTTGGCATCTGATTAATTAGGAGAGCTCACTTGACTAGCACCCCAAGCCAAGTGGCTGGCGGGTGAGAGATGAGACAGGCTTGTCTTCAACTACTGATTGACTCTATACAGAAACAGTGTTTTAAGTGTATAAAGTTTCATTTGGCTGTGCTGTGTCAATTGTACAAATTGGGTCAGGATGGGTGTTTACACATGGGCAGGATTTCAGAGGTCATGCTTCCCATTACAACAAGGCCATTGTCTCAGTTTCTGGTACAAGGCTAAAAATGGTTTAGTAGGTGTCAAATGTTAGGTCCCTGAGGTCAGGAAATGAGGCTCAGCAACAAGTGGAATAGGTTGCTTACAGATGAGAGACCTCCAGGTTTTCTCTCCATCACATATATCAAAATGCCCTTACACAAAGCCTAAAAAAATGTGTCCTTCTCTGATGTATTGCCTATTTTAAATCAATATTTTCTAATCTGGTAGAGCTGCCATCTGTCCTACGTGCTGAGTCTGCTGCTGAGAAGTGCATTTTGCTACTACTGACTGCCAGCAGCTTTTTTGCAAACCACTGACTCCCAAACTCTAGCCAGCTCCATGTGGCAAATCTGCAAATCCAGTGACAGTGAACAAGTTTTCTGAGGCCACCACTCAGTCTGCAGCACCTCGTGACAGGTGGCCAGACAGAAGGACCTGGATCTTGGTCATCAGAGACCTGGAAGCAAGAAGAGTGATGATCACAAACTTTGTTGTCCCAGAATTGCAGTATCCCAGAACATCAATTTAATAGTCATTTGTCAAAACTGTGGCTTTGTTGCTTTTGGCCTCCCAAGCCTAGTGTTTTGGTTTGGGTTCTCTTTAAGGAATAGAGACAAAATGCACCTGCACTGCCAGGCACTAGGAAGGTTCAAAATGGTTGAACCTAGTTCAAAATGGAGAGCCTAGCTCATCCATGCATAACCCCCAAATGTAAAAATTATATACTGGATAGTGTGTGTGAAATACCAGACCTCCCTCTAGGGCTGGCAGTGTGGTTCCAAGACTGTCAATGTCTTCAGGAACCACAGCCATCACAAATGCCCCATTAGTCAAGGGTTAGCTGGTCCCACAGCTGTCACTGTGAGTACCTCCCCTGGGTTCCATCTACAAAGGATTCACTTGCCAACAGCAGCCTTTCATGGAGAAGGGGACAATGAGGTGGCAGGACCATCTGCTTAGTTTCAAAGGACCAAATCAGGGCCAGAAAGTAATTACAAATGTGTTACAGGGAAGATGTAGCAGGCAATTTTGCAACTCCCTGAAGAGAGAATGGACCAAGCTGTGTTTCTAGCTACACTGAAATTCACTGTAAAGAACTTCATCTTCAGTGATGATACTTGGAGGTTACACTGTCTGAAAAAGGTAAATATAACTTCAATTTCTACAATATTCTGTGGTGACATTGAAAATATAATTTTCTATATGTGTATGTAAAGCTATACAAAACCTTTACAATGTAAATAAAATATACAAACTATTATAGCAACAGAAATTAAAGTCTGGGTATTTAAAACTCTTTGTCAAAATTCAGGATCACAAAAGAGAAGCCAGAATTTAAAAAAATGTTAAGCCACTCACATAAGTCGGTGGGCAAGCTTAGTACTTTTACTTCCTCACGTACACAGCTCTGATTTATATACCAAAAGATGTTTGCTTAGATTTCAACCTAAATCTCAATGGTTTCAGGGGGAATGTGCTTGCTCAGTAACATAATTTCAATCCTATATCTTATACCCTCTTGAAGCTATAGGAAACATGGAATAATAACACAAATCACCACATACTGAAGCTTGACTTTTCTCATGGGTGCCATTCTCACAAAATAAGTGAAGAAAAATAGAAAATAAATTAAAGCACAATTTTAGTAAATAATTGTTTTGCTGAAGATTTATGTCTTATTTCTTTGGAAAGGACCTAAACATTTCAAAAGTCTAAACATTTTAATTTTTGACAAAATCCCCCAGATATATATTAGTTTCAAAGACACTTAAGTTTAAAATGTCTAAAAGAGAATTATTTCAGCTTTTCAGAATTCTCCATAGAAAATAAACTTTTTGCTTTCATCCATTTGCCCATTTGCCTGATTTCTATAAAGTACAAGAGAAGTATACTTTTACACTCTTTGCTAGCACTCTAGTGCCAAAGTATTTCTGCTATTTTATATAAAATACACAATTACAAGTTCTTTTACATAAGCTTCTTGGAGTTTATTGCTTGTAAGCCTGAACTGAAGACAGTAGGCACTATTTTGTTTTGAGTTGCTATATATTTTGACATTTGTCTAAGGGGAAAATTCATGTAGTGCTGTAGGACTGTTGTTTAAATTCCAGCAGGAAATATGTCTTGTTTTGAAAGAAAGGCTTGTTTAAAATCACAGATCTAGAATAAAGCCAAATAATAAGGCCAAAAAAGGAAACAAAATAATTCTTACAAGAGGGACCTCTAGGCTTAGAATTGCCTGATGTATGAGCTGTCAGAAATCCAAATTTCACCATGTGCAGATAAATGTTTTGCAAAATCCCCAAGTTAGGGCTTTCTTGGCAGTATGTGTTTCCTGAGCAGCTTTTTGAAAAATTCAATCCCTTACAATTGCAAAAACCTTGCAAAATGGTGCCTTCCTGCAGCAGAAGTAGAAATGCCTATTTTCAACACTTTGCTTATGCTGGTATGGTCCCTTATTTCCTTGCCATTTCTTGAGCTAAGAAAGGTGTGGATCCCTTTGGTTCAGCTGTGATACATGAAGTTCCTAAGCATTTTTGTGTGTCAAACTTATTGAGTATTTATGAGGTAGAATACAGCATCTGAAAACTTTGGTGGATCAGTCGCTAAAGAGGTGAATCCCAGGTGCTAGGTATTCTGTCCAGGAGGATAATGTGAGGATGAATGACCTACAGTAATGTGAGAAAGATGAGTTTTAAGACTCTGTGCACTCAAGATACCTTTAGGTTTTGCTAATATCATTTATTTGTCTGCAAGGTTCACACCAAGCCAGGAAGGTAAGTACCAAATATTTGGAATACTTTAAAACCAGTCCTGTACCTTAAATCAGCATTTGATTAGGGGATTTCTTTCACAGGATTGAGGACAGTAATGCAGAACACCTTTGGTCCCATTGTGCTGTTTCTTGGGAAACTCCTTACTGAATTTTCCCAAGTAGGGAAGGGTTATGGAAAAGAGGGACTGAACTGAGGAGGCATCAGTCCACCCCCAGACCTGCACTTGGATGGAGTATAGCAAGGCCTGGTTTCTGAAGATGGTTGGCTCACACTACCCTTCACCTGCCATAAGTCTCACAGGATCATAACCAGCTGAATGAGAGGTGCAGGTGGCAGGGACTGCAAAGAGAGAAGGCTCAGCTGATGTCTTTTTAACAGGAAGGGAAGAGGAGGATGTCCTGCAGCTTCAAGGTAGCTTAGCTTATACAAAAAAAAGAAGGTTTGCAGCAGAAGTTATATGACGCATCTCTGGCAAACAGAAGATAGGCTTGCCAGCATATCTTGTGGAATTCTGTAGTCTCTGGGATGCACATCTTTCCACTGGATTAAGAAGATCTGTGTATTCCAGCTGTCTAGTATGTGCAAAGCTAGTTGTTGGGAAATGGAGCTGCAGCTTCAGTGAGTGCTAGTTAGCTCAGAGCACAGAGCATTAGCCCAGTGGCTTACTAGCTTCATGCAAATTCATTGGTACACTGTGGGCCTAGTAGGGATGCCATGAGCATGGCTATGTAGAGAACTATTCACTCTAAATCTAGGGAATGCTAGATCAATTTTAAAAATAAAGAAAACCTTTTGTATTCACTCCTCCAGTGACATGACAGTTTCAGATCCTCTCTGCTCTGCTTGTTAGAAGCCTTATTTCCCATCTAAGGTGTAGTTACAGCTCATTTATGCTCAATTGGAATTGAACACCTAGGGGAAATCAGGATACATGATCTATGCAGTGCTTGAGATGGACTGTAATTGTACTGAGGGAGCTGCCAAAGAGGTCTGCTAATGGACAAAGGTGTTTGGAGAAGGGTGGTGCTGTTGGGGGAGAACATTTTTCCATATTATCAAAACATAAGCCTGTAGCTCAGCTAGTCCCAGTGGATGGTGAGGGTAGGAAAGATTCTTGTCTCCTAAGCCAAATTTAGAAAATTTCCAAACATCTTTTGCCTCTTAAGCTCAAGTAACAATAGGCTTCGTTTTCTCCGCTTCAGCTCTGTTCACTGAAATGAGAAGTATTGTCTCCCTGGGGGAGAGCTGAAGCAAAGTAAAGCAAGCTGTGTGCAATTACTGCTTTCTGAAAAGCAGGAGGATCTGGACCAATACAAATGGTAAGGCTCAGTTCTTGATAAGAATTTTTCAGAGCAGCACTGAAGGGCAAACCCCACAGCCCTAATTCAGCTAATTCACTCCATGTCACATTCTCACCAAAAAAAGACTGAGCAATTTGTCTATGAACTACAGTTTCTTTCTCAATCACTTTTCAAAAACTTTATCTAAAATAAAGAATTTTCTTCTGCATGTCATCTTGCTGTAGCATTGCTGGTTGCCAGAGAAGTCTTCACTGGGCATAAATTGCAGATAGTAAGTCAGTGGTGTTTGAGGATCAAGCAATACCCTCCACACACCCCAATTTCTCCCTGTACTTTCACCATTTGCAAATACTTCCAAGTTTGTGAAATTTATATCTCTTCTACCATTCCTGCCCCAGCACTCTGCTCTGCATGTGAATATCCATGAAAGTCTGTGAGGAGAGGGGAGTGCAGCAGAGGGGTTGTCACCCAAATTAATTTATTCTTTTGCACACAATGGGTTCATACTCTGGTGATTTAAAATATGGTCTTTACGGTTTTCCAGGATGGCTCCTAATTTCCATGTCCTGCTATTTCTCTCTCTTTCGCCTGGGCAGCCAAGGAACCCTGCATTTCTTTCTAAGGGGCATCTGGGCCAGGAAACATTCTGTATTTTTCATGCAGGCAAATATACTTGTCCTTCTCACACTGTACATCTCTGCAGGCATTGTTTCAGAACTTCCAGGCTGTCTGTGAACTGGGATCCATCTGAGAAACTGTCTGTACTCAGCCTTCCACTATAATGGAGCTGCCTATTTTGGGCATTTGCAAAGTGTCCTCTGCTCTGCTGCCTTCTTCCTTTGCTCTCAGAGGGGCTTTTAGCACTGGTGGGGCTTTCAGGTGTTTAGTGTGAGGTTTAAATCCTGCTGAAAGGTGTTCTTCCTCTCCCTTTCTTCTGAACTATTCTTCACCTATCCATACAGTTGATGAGAAAGGGGTTTGTTCTAGAATGGATTTTAAGAAGAACAGAGGTATTTTAATGTGCATTGAGGCGCTGTGATGTTAATAATTACTGCCCAACTTTCTTGTACTTTTGAGGAGGAAAAAAAACGGGCTACTTCAAGTTCTTTAAGGATGGCTAGTTTTGAAATTAAATCATACAGCTCTACAATTGTCAAAACACATATGTGTTTATTGAGTATCTTAATGTGTTAGTGCAGTTTTTAAAAGGCCTCTTCTTCCAGTCAAGCTGCCAGGAATAATGTCAATATACATTCAGAGTCCTAACTGAAAATACTGTTGATGAATAGTGCCCCTCACAGAGCCTATGATGGAGAGCAAGTTGAACTGAGTATCTAGACTAAACTTTGTATAGTTCAGAGGTTCCTATTCAGGACACTACATACGGCTTTCTTGCTTTATACTGCCATCTTTTTTATATAAAAACAAAACAAAACAAACAACACTTGTTACCATAGTTATTAAGCTTTTGAAAACAGAAGAAGCAAACTCTGAAAATGCAGTAAGAGCTGCTTCACGCAAGGCAAACACTGACACAGCAACCTCACTGCTTACTCTGTATTCAAAACACTGTATGCATCCACAAAAACATTGCTGCAGCTTACTAGAGCAGCAGCTTACAAGAGGATGAAATATTTTATAGAAGGGATTTAAAGAAAATGAGAAAAGAATACATGATCATGCGGTGGTTAGTGATAACAGCTCCCCTTAGCTCCATGCTGAGCTTCAAAGCAAATATCCAAACCCTTCCAGCAAAAAGAACTGCGATTGCTGAACAGGTACATGTGGGGGAGGCCACTCTTCCAGTTACAGCAGGTATCCTTATGTTGTATCATTTCATTGTGAGGCCAAGAGTTGTATATTTGTTTTTAAGAACTGCAGCAGTTATGGATTTAGAGGCATCCGGTACTTTTTGTTTATAATTGCAATAATTTCTTCATCTGTCTGTCCTCTTCAGCAAAGAGGACTGAGGGACGTGTCCACAACTTTCTGGTCTGGGCTAAAACATTTCCTTGTATAAGGGAAGATGCAGTCTCACAACTCTTCTGATGGAGAAGGACCTGAACCTGGTTCTCTCACATGGCAGATTATCAGACTCTTGAATTATTGCTTTACAAGGTCCTGGGAATATCACCCCCACAATCACCATGTACTCTTTCCCCTCTAGCCATGCTTAGTTGGAGTGAACAATGAGAGACGAGAATGTCAGGGTAATAGGTACAAGGTCTTGGTGGGACTTGAGCATGAGTAAGGTGTGACATCAGGCACTGGTGTGTGTCAGCTGAGGTGTATTTCATGGGCAAATGAGTTACCTCCTGTCAGCTGGGCTGCAAAATATTGGGTAAAATCTATGACCTTTTATCTCCCTGCTTTGCCAAGGGGGACTTGCTCACTGCCAACACAGAATGGCTGAGAATAAATGTCACCAAACATCTTTCCCCTCACACTTTCAATGGGTTATCCTGAACTTTCTCACAGACTGATACTGATATAAGATACTGAAATGAGAGTTGCATGTAGCCTCATAAAAATTGACCTTTTGTACAGAGAAATTACTCTTCTCCCATGGCAAGGAATTCCTTTTTTGGATGGAGGATTTTTTTAGTTCTTGCCAATATAATATATACACTGATCACACCTTCATGGCATCTATCTAAACCATACTGAAATAATGTGTAAACTTTGTGTGAAGGTCATGGAGAGGGAGTGACATCATTTGAAATTGAACCTAGAGAATGGATACACTCATGCTAAAGTCAGGATAGTTATCCTTTTATTCCTTACAGTTTAAAAAGAAATTCTGTGTAACTCAGCAGATTCCTTTAACTGCTAAGGCCACAGTTTCCCCATGCTGCTCCCTGAGTTGCAGCAGTAAAGCTATTTGTGAGGCTGGGCCATGAACCATATTACAAATTGATTTTGAAACAGGGCAGGGGAGGGGTAGAGTAGAAAACCACCCAGCAAGACCCCCTGTTTTTTTGCCTCCTGGAACTACAGAGGGAGTTGTGCACTCCTATACAAAGTGAATGTCCCATGGGCAGTAGAGCTGTTTCAATTCATTACAACCACCCCAGACTCACTTTGCATAGAGCACAAGAAGAAACCAGGCATTCAAGGAGTGAGGCAGCAAAGAATTAAGGAAGAGATCACAAAATCTGAAATAAATGTCATTGTGGGGAAAATGATCAAAGCAGGGAAGATCGATGTAGACCGCCTAAAGGAGCAGTGCAATTCTTTAGGGAAGGGGCTTTTCACTGGATCTATGTTGCAATTGTTCTCACAGTTCATGCTTTCTAAATCCATAGCTTGCTCTGACTTGTAGTGGTGTGAACTTGATGAACTGCTGCTTGGGTCATTTGATATTTATTTCAGTAATTTAAACTTGGGGGGTTTTCCCTCCTCAATAAAATAAAACTGAAAAGAAACACTCCAGGCTCTTCTGCAATACAAATTTAATTTCATAGATCTAAAGATCAGAACTGAATAACAAACACAGAAAATATACTTGAAGAGATTAAAAGGATTAAATAAATAGCTTTCTATAGAAATATTTTCTTAAACCTTCTGGGAATGTGATAGAAAACTGAGGTGCAATGTCTTTATGACCATCAACGGAGTGCAGTTCAAAGGGCTTAAGTGCATTCTGAAGGATTTTTTCAATTTGAAATTTGTAGGTCGTCTTCCTCTCAGTGCTGCAGTCCCCTCTGCTTTCTCCTTGCCAGCTGTCGAAGGAATGACTCTCTTCTTCAAATCTCTGAGTGTGCTTGATTTTGATCCCTGCTCCAACTCCTCAGCTGTTTCTTGAAGGCCATCTTGAGGTTTGGAGTACCTTCTCTGCCTTCCTTGTTGAGCCCACAAAAGTCTCTGAGAAAACTGGGGAATTTGCCAAAGCATATAGGCTCTGCAGGAGTCCCCAAAACCATGGCTGTTCTTGCAGAAAGAGCAAGCTTGGCATCTCTGACCGGGTAGTCCTGGGAAGCAGAGTAATTTGCTTAAGAGGAGAATGAAGAGCACACCATTAATCTTTTTTTGCATGTGTAGGATTTGCAGCTTGTCTTACTCAGCTCAGCGGCTCCATCTCTGCAGTGTCCAAATGCCTCAACAATGCCAGGCACTACACCCTGGCGCTGTCGCACCCTTCCCTCATTTCTCTCAGCCCCTGCATTTGCTTGAATCCCTGCAAGAATTTTGAATGTTTATTGGACCAGATGAAATTGAGAAAAACAGAAAGAAGGGTGCAGTGATATCACTCTGAAGTAGAACTTCTAATTTGTTAGACATCCAAAGCCAGATGACTGTCTAACAGTGCGTTAGGGCTTAGGAGCTTTTTCAGATAAACGCTGAAATGGATTCAATACAATATGGAAATAGCCACCATTCTCTTTGCATTCAGTCATGGGACTAAGACCCTGAGTGAAGTTCAACAGATGAACAATTGTCCCTTAATTAATTATCAGTAGTTAACCTGTGCGAACTGGCCACAACTGTGGTTGTGGAAGACATGTCCCATCCAAAGATAGCTCTGCTGTGTCCCCTCTTGGAATGCATTTGATGGATTATTTAGATTTCTGCTTTTGAAACTCTCAGAAAAGAGAAAACATTATTATACCTCTCTGCCTGCTATATCATCTAGCCATGTCCTTGCCCAAGCTGCAAGACTGAACAAGAATATTCAGTCTGCACATGGGGCTTTGGTGTGTGCATCTCATGTGTTGTCTCCTCACATTTGCTCAGGTACAAAAGACTCATGGTAACCCTTATAGCTATTAAGAAACAGGGATCTTTTAGTGATTGTCACTGTATTAGTGTGGAAGACTATTCTAAGCACTATTTGTGTTTTGTATCATAAAAAAACCGGCCACCCAAATATCACAGTAATAAGTGTTGCACCATTTCTTGCATAAAACCTGAGTTTGAGGCTCATGGGCTGGCATTCACTTTGGACCACTCATAATTTACATGCATTAAGATATTTTCTAAATTAAAAGCAAAATAAAATCCATCTGCTCACACCTTCATGGTATTTATCCAAACCATACTGAAATAATGTGTAAACTTTGTGTGAAGGTCATGGAGAGGGAGTGACATCATTTGAAATTCAGCCCAGATTTGATCAGGACCTGGCACCAGTTTACTAGGTTGGTTCAAAAACTCCAGAGACCTGGTTCAAATCGCAGCTGATGAACACTGCATACTATTATCCACATGTAAATTGTCATATAAAGAGGCATTTTTTCTCCTCCTCCTTTTCTTGATCTTTGTGTCACCTTTTTTAGACCTCCTTTGGATGCTATTGGTGAAAATGAGGAAAATATTGTGCAGAAAGCTAGAAGAGAAAATTTAATGTTGGAGAGTTATCTTAAGAACTGTGTAGGAAACTTGGGTGGTAAACTGGGAGAAACAAGATATGACATGTATCACACATGCATCTGGAAATAAATGTCAGGAAGATACATGTTCTTCTCCTGGCTCTGCCAGCTCAGATCTTTTGTTTAGAAGTTATGCTGGTCTAAACTGTTCCCTTCTGTCCTAGCTGATCCCAGCTGGTTCTTCCCACATTATCCTTCCTCACCTTACATGCACACATTTGGTTTTCAACACCAGTTGCAGCTTGGAGAGGGGCTGGAATAAACTCCTTTAAATCTTTTGCAGTATGGTTCATTGATGTAGTTCCTGATCCTAACCTGTGCATGCTTGAGTTTAGAAGTGTGACATTATGGAGCAAAACCAGGAACTCCCTTAGCTGGCACCAAATCCATGAGACAAGGGCTGTGGACTGCTCTGAATTGCCACCTGCCCATGAGCAGATTGTTTTATGTTCTGTCCCTACTCTGCTTCTCCCTAAAGCCAGAAGACCTTGCACATGACCACCCATCTCTCAGAGATGTTTGGAGGATTAAAAAGATAATACTGCTACAGGCCAAAGTTTCTCAAACTGATACTAGGCTGATAAAATTGAACTGAGAACCTAAAGAGTTCCAAAATAATATTCTGAGTATTAGAAGTGTGGCATGTTTGACAGTGATTGTATTGAAATAAACAGATTTATGCTCACTTCCAAAACCTTCAACATTATTGCAAAAAAACACTGCATTTCCTGGTCATTTGAGCTTCCAGATATGGCCTTTACTGCCATTATTTCCCCCCATTTCATAATTTGTTAAATGAATGAAAGAAAAGTAAAAAAAGTATCCCACATGAGTTTTTAAATAGAGAAATATAAGCCTCCTTAAAATGGATCAGCATAACATTTTTAAAATTTCAGAGAAATCAAAGATTTTGGCATGTCATGCAAAAGAGTGGAATTACTGTTAACATTTCTCATCCAACTCTGAAATGCAGGCTTGGTTATCTGCTGTCTACTGATGCTCAAAATATCCATCTTCAAAAGTGAACTTTCCCATTTCCAATGAGAAGAGTGATCAGAATCTCCCCAGCACTCTTCTTGTTCCCATGCTCCTGCCACTTACTGCATCCAAACCAAATAAGATGTTAATGAGGATTAAATCCAAGTCAAGTTAAAAACTCTTGTTTCTTCTTTCCAGCATAGTTGGATTGATTTGCAAGACCACTGTCTCTTTTTCATCTTTATCGGACTGTTTATGAGCTGACAGACCTGTGTTTGTACTTTTAAGCAAAGACCAAGAATGGAAAACATAATCCTCAAGGTGCCTTAGAAATTTTAGGTAGAAAACCTTTCCTGTTTTCCATACACACCTTGTTATAAGAGTCAGGATCAAGTGTCTGGAAGTATTTGCTTTTGACAATGAGATAAGGATATTTTTATTTCACATGATGGAAGAGTTAATTTGTTTTTTACTTAGGAAAAAAAAAAATCTATCTAACTTACCAGTCATCAGAACAAGACTTTTACAGTTGCAAATGAAGGGGCATATGTTGCTCATATCTTGCATTTCTGTCTGCTGCCTTTATCTTGATGAAAGACACATTTCAGACAAAAAATGTAGCCCAAAGTTTGGTCTTCTGATTTGTAGAGTAGGGAAAGAGTCTAGTGATTCTTGTTGAGAGGAGTGGGCATGAATATAAATAGTGGATTTGCCTTAAGTGTCTAATTTGTGTTTGTTTGTGTTTTCATATTTGCAGCATTTCTGTAATAAATATAAACCTATCCTAAAGTAGAGCAATTTTATGAAGTATAAAAATGACAGTCAAGCAACTACTTCTAAACAGTTCTGGGGTCATCTTAATATAGGGCAATAATTTGCACCTTTGGAGTGCAAAAATTGGAGCCTGAGAGAAAAGAAAGTCTTTGTAAAATGTCACGTCTTTGAAATGAGAAAGTACTTGCAAAGCATTACCTCTCTGAAATACCTGTCCTTAGCCTTCTCTCCACAATTCCTGGAGAACAGGCAGAGCAGAGGAGCAGGAGATTAGCTACAGAGACCAGCAGAGGAGGAGTAGCTATGTAGGGTGGGCTGGGGTCCCACGATGTGATAACACAGTACCCTGGAGCCCACTCCCTTACTGGGAATTTTACTAGTTAAAAAAAATAAAAAAAGAGAAAAAAGAGGGAGAGAGGGAGAAAATAGCATACATGGACAGTTCATTATACTAATAAAGTTACTATAAGTTTTTTTGTAACTAATATTTTATGGATTTTATCAAAAACCCCTAATCTTTGTCATCTCTGTTGTTCTAAGAATAATTTGGTGATTTAACTACTTAGAAAGATGTTTTTCATCTGCTCATTTCCTCAGACTTAGTTCATGAGGGAGACTTGTCAAAAATATTCCAAGAAGTGAAGCAATACAAGGCAAAGGACTGAGTTTTTTGAATGTAGTGATATATTTCTTTGAAAATCTTTGAAGCAGATGAAATGATAGACAGAGATGTTTCACTGTAGCTTCAGCGAGAACTTTCAGAACTTGTCATTTCAGAGCAGCTGGAGCCTTGGCACAAGCTCCATGTTATGTTTTTTCCTTTAACTCTTCCATGGTTCTCCCCCAAATTATTTCATTGTTAGCATTATAATGAAAATAAGCAAAATTACTATAAACTTGGAAAAATATAAAGCCTTATCCTTGCCTTATGCAAACCTCTATTCATATTCATAAAACTAAACTAATTTTCTTCAACTAAGAAAGCAGCCTTTAATCTGTTCTTCAACTACTAAATGAAGAATTATTACCTATGTTTCAGATCAACTTAACTGTGAATGTACCATAAGTCTTTCTTGTATCTTTTTCCCCCTAATCTCTATACTCCAAGCTTTAAATTCACCTTGTCTTCAAAGAAGTTAACTTTCCATCTGAGAGGCATGGTCTGTATTTTGTTCCTATTTTCCATGCCTTTTGGTCATCTCTTCTAAGTAAAAATAGCACGAAATAGTGTAGTCATGCAACCTGCCTGAGGACAGATTAGTTTCAGGGATTTCTTGCAGTCTGTGTATTTCACTTGAGAGTCTTTTATGCCAAAGGAAGGCCTGATCTTGGTTTCAGTATTTCACTTTTCTTACCTGCATGTTCCCCACTGCTGGCTGAGGACTCAGTAGAAAATTACAATTTGAAGGCGACAAGAAGCCTGCCTGAAGCAATCAGGACTGAGCTGCTGTTCCCCTAAGCCTCCATTATTTTGTGGGATAGAGTTTAGGCAACATACATTAATACAGCTGATGCACTGCAATTAAAGAGAAAAATCATAAGACCATGCTCACCATTGCTCATTATTAATGATCATGTCTGTGTCAGTGGTTTTTTTGCAACTCTGCCTATTAGCTTTTGAAGTTGAACATGCTTAAATGGGCTCTTTTGAGGGAGGAAAGATGACAATAAGATTTTGGAGAAAACAGATCCATGAAAAAATAATGATGATGGAAAACACAGTGAGTAGAAGGAAAGTAATTCATAAAAGAAAGGGATTAGAGACCTTTCCTTGCCTTTCTCATTTTCCCTCCTGAGAGTGAAGGAGTACATCCTTCAAACCTTTTTGTGCACCAAAAGGACAAAATGGACCATTGCAGTAAATCAGTCTGATTTTCTTCATAACATTTGTCACAAAACTTTCCCAAATTAAGTTTTGATCAAAACCATGTGTGGAGGAGAGGACAAAAAGGAACCATGCCATGAAAAATCAGCTGTTCTTTCTAGGTGAAATGTTCATGTGGCCCATCCTCTTGCTTGACTTTGATACAATTCAGAGCCTTGGCAAGGCAGTTGCCCCTCAGTCAGGATGGTGGCCACATGCTGATGCAGTGAAACAGGAGGTGGTAAGCTAAGGGATAGTTTTGCTTTATATAGCTATCTGTCGGTTTTCATGTGTCTTTTAGCTTGAGCTTCCACTGTCTGTACTTTCTTCAGAAGTAGTCTGAGAGATCTTATGTTCCAGGATCTAGAGGAATTCTTCCACATATATTTCAGAACATTTTCATTGTTTTTCCCCCAAGTTAGAGGTGGATTTTGCAAATTTTATAAAAATAAGTTGACCATTTTCTGGTTTTTCTTCCATGTTTTCATTTTCTTTCAGTGAATTAATCTGTACAATATCCTGTACTAAAAAAAATGGTACTGAGACTCAGAGACATTATTCTAAGTAACTGTATGAAACCTGCTGGTTCCAAAAGCTTGCTAAATACTCATTCAAAGTAGATTTTACAAAGTTAGGAGCATACTGGCAACTTGCTTTCAAAGATGAGACTTCAGAACTCATAGAACATCTTCCTGAATCTTTCTTTCTGCTTCCTTTGGTGTCATGAAGGAGTAAAATTGAGAAAACAAGTTTCATTCATTGGAAAGTACTGTTAACTGTTGAATTTACAGGGTATTTTGAGATAGAAGTGTGCAAATAAATTTTAAACGAGAAGAAAAATATGGGCTATCACAGTAGATGAAGTATACATTTTTTGTTGCAGGGATAAACTGTATCTTTGCTTAGACCCTAGCAACATTGTTGAGCCTTCTTATTTTATCTATCTGAAAAAATCCAAAGCAATGTCATAAGAATTTAGCAGTATGTCATTCCTATATAATAAGCCATTCTGAATTTAAGGAGAATTTGGCCAACCAGGTGAAAGTCTTCTGCTGACACTCAGCAGCCTGTCCAGTTCTGCATCTTCCATTTGAGTTTGAACAGTATTCCCCCTACCCTTGTTGCAGTTCTCTAAAAGTTCATGAAGTGCTTGCCTGGGAAGTACACCAAAATTGCAGTCATGAACTTGAAGTACCACTTTGTAGAAAGAAAATCCCCACGTCAGTTGCAGTTTCTGCAGCGACACTGATGGTGCACGTAGGATAAGAAAGTGCAGTGTGGAGGTGTGCACGGTGCCAGCAGATCATGCAAATTAAATATTCAGTCCCTCTTATTTCACTTGTGTCAGTGATTTCCTCAGCCAGGCTTCAGTGGTTTTAAAAGTGCAAACCTACTGCTTTCTTCATCACTGGCAGGGCCGCTGGGACCTGCACTCGGCATGCTCCAGGAGAGTCAGCAGCTGCTTAAATCAGAGAAGGCATGTGACTGATTGAATCACCTCTCACATTGATTTATGGACCTCCAAGGTCATCTCTTTGTGGCTTGTAAGTGATTTTCTTTGCATGAAAAATATAAAAGAAGAAATTGTAGATGACCTCTTTATTAAGAGAAATGTAAAAATAATGAATAAAGACAGATTTCATTTTTTTTTTTTTTACATATAATTCCAGAGGAGGGAAAAACCCTTCTCTCTCTAGGATAATGACATCCTTAGCTAAAAAAAAAAAAAAAAAAAAAAAAAAAAAAAAAAAAAAAGGTATATATTTATATTTATGTGTATATATATATATATATGTATGTATGTATGTATATATGTATATGTATATGTATATGTATATATGTGTATATATATATGGAAAAAGAAACTCTTGGTCCCATGGACAACATCTTTACAAGTTACCGATCTATCTAGTGGTTTTTATTTGGTGGCTAAGTACATTGCTACTCCTCTTCAGATTGAATTTAAGTACTTGCTCTGCAAGCTCCTGCCAGAGGTTAAAAAAAACCTGCTTACAATGCACTGTAGGTGCCTGAGCTTCTTATTTCTAGTTCTGCCATTCACCCAGCTAGCATCCAGCTCTTCATTTCATGCTCATTTTCAGGGCATAACTTATGGAGTAAAATGCTGTACAAGAAAAAGAAAGAGGAATCTGTTCTGTAAAAATACAGCAGGCATACCTGAAGTACTACTGCAAGATTTCTCTTGTACTTGAGTGAGGAACTATTTCTTTGTCTGGAAGAATTTATGTTTTTTAAGCTTTTAATTGAAAAAAAAAAAGAAAATTTGAAAAGCAAAATAAAACATTTTTTCATTTATCATCATTACACTAAAATGAGTATGTCTGAAGAACCAGAGAAAGTTAGTTTTTTTTTTTCTTTTCCAGGCATGCTAGAAGTCATGTGAAAGAGCAAAACTTAGCCTATTTTTTTAATTCTTTATAAAGACTTTTCCTCGTGCCTTTCATTCCTTTCACCTATCACTCCTGAGCAGGAATGTTGTTGATCACATGGATAACACTGAGAGCAAAGTTCCACGAAGACTCTCAAGCACAGAGTTTCACCCTTGGTCTCCAGGTATCACATGCATCAAATACTAATTCTATTTTCAGGAAAGCAAAGAGCTTTTAAAGAGTGAGACTCCTGGTCACTGACTAATGTGGAAATCAGGGAAATGCCATGGTTCTTATCCATCAGAAATTCTCAGAATAACCAGAAATTCCCCATAGGAGAATCAGAGCTAAAATAAGTTAAAGCTCAAACTATGCAGAAAATATTTCAGAAATTCTAAGTGTAGTTTGCAGAACTACATAAATAAAGGCCATTTACTACATAAATAAAGTCCCTTTATTCTGATTTTTTTACCTTGTTAATGATTTAAAGTATTTTCTTGGCACACACCAGGAAATTTTGTTCTACACACATGTACAATTTCTGCTTTAGCAGCTGAGCTTAGGTTCAGTTCTGGCAAAGCTACTAAGGGGGTCCACAGGGAAGAACTGCAGAATTACAGAATTTATACAACTGCTCTGCAAAAAAACCTCTGAAATCTTAAATTAAAAGTAAAGGATGAATTAATTGTGTGGGTACGCATCATTAATATAGATTTATTTCTTTATCATTTTGCAGATAAAACAAAACTGATGATAAAAAAAGAAAATGCATCCTTTCAAAAGAACTTATTGGGAAGCCTTAGCGAATGCTTTGGCTGACAGCCCCTGGGAACACAAAGTCAGGCAAAGTGGATGAACTAATTTGAAATGCATAATAATTTGTACTTTTAGAGACAACACAAATAAATATTTCCCTTTTTTACTTTCCAGAAATGTTCATAGATTTTCCATTATTTTATGCCCTTTTGAAATTCCAGATTCCAGACACGACAAGAAGTGAAGTGCAGTAATGCTGTGAAAGAAGTGGTTATTCCAGCAATTCTGGCTTCTCAGGAAGGAAATAGTAATATTATATTTTCCATATAAAAGAATAAACATATGCTTCCAGTTGCAGTGACCTTTCAGATTAAGCAAACAAGACAAGAGCAAAAAGCATTGTTTTTTGTGAGAAGGTGGATGGTGTTGACCCAATTGCTGCTGTCTGAAACACTGCTCAATAATTTATGCTTGTGCAAAGTGGATGTAGAGCACTACCAGATTGCAGGGGCACATTCACTTTCCTTGCACGGGAGTTCAAATGTCATCATAAGGCACCAAACTGAGGAGGGTGAAAAAAGTGAAAGGAGCAGAGAAAAAAGGATAGACGTTTTTTAATGGCAGTCAATGTACCAAATAGTAGCTGTGTCCTGGACTTCTGTGCACATAGAGAGACAGGAAAATGAGCTTTGAGTTGCTTCCTACACTCCCTGTAGTAGTGATAACCTCATACCAGTCAATTGCCTTGGAAATTTCACAGCCCATTTGCCACAAACCCAAGAGAGCTGCACAGTTTGAATAGACCCAGACATCCAAGCACTTATCTCAAGCAAGGTTGCACTTCAGACTTCTGTTTTCAAGACTTGTTTCCTTTTATCATCTTTCATGCCATGTGTTGCAAGTGACTTCTAATAGGGAGAGAAGGCCTCTCTCTCCTTATCTGCCCCTGGGAGGATCCCTCAAGGCCCTGCTGAGGTGAGAGAGCCACCAGCTGGAGATGCCATTAGGAACATGGACCTCCTAAGAGGAGCCTTGCTCAGAGGCACACATTGCTCCATTATGGGCAGGTCCATACCTGCACTGGAGGTCACCACCGCGTGCCAGGAGTGTCTGGTTCATTGGCAACTGCTCATCTAGACTTGATGCTTGGGATCTCAAAGCTGGAGAGACTGTGATATTTTATCACAAGAGGAAATACCACTATTCAAGAAGATGAAATGTCAAAGGGATGAGACTCTTGCTCAGCATTCAGTAAATTGTCAGTTTTATCTGTTCTTTTCCAAAATGAGCATGTCTTTAGAGGGGGAGGATTGGAAAAATTTTTGTTTTCTTGAACAAAGAATGTTTTTCCTCAAAGTTTGCATCATTTCTTGATCAAAATCCAAACATCAAATAACTATAGTTTGCTAATGTTAATGTTAATACTACTACTACTACTACTACTACTAATAATAATAATAATGATGTTGTTGTAATGCATCGTATATTTATATTGAAATATATTTTCTGGCTGTTACAATTATTTTTGCCTTTTCTCCCAGAGGAGTTATGCTTTATTGACAGTAGCAAATGGCTGTTCAGCAGTCTGTGGTAACATCTGTAGAGTTGCAGGTCTCCTTGTGGATTGACAGACATTTTACATTGATAAGAAGTTAGTATTTTCTTCACCTTGCAGATGAAATGCAGACAGCAGCACAAGAAGGGTCATTTTTTCTTGGTTTGTTTGGTGCTTTTTTCTTGGGGTTGCTCAAGGAGTTGGTGCAGGGCTGAGATTGATGATGGTGCAAACCATGCCCAGGAGTTCAGCTCCTCCCAAATGTGTCTGCTGTTTGTCAGCCATGGGTGAAAGCAGAGGAGATTTGCTGCCTCTCTGAGTAAAATACTGGAGAGACATCCTTCTGCAGCAGCCTGTGTTAGGGAGAGAAAGGCATTTCTTTAAGACATTTAAGATATCAGCATAGAAATCTTGCTTACTGGTTACTACTTTGTAGTTCATGTGAGCCTGTAACATATAATCTGCTGTGGTATTTGCCATTTTGAAGCATGGCTTTTAACCAGTGGAGAGCAGTACTCCCTTTCTCTGTGTTGTGGAGTTTGAAGAGAGAGGGTGGCTCTGCTTTTTGTCCTGGGAAAGCAAGAATGCCTGCAGCAGACACAAGCATTTTGGAACAAGCGTCTAAAGCCCTTATGGATGACAAGTATTATGTAAATCAAAGGTGGTGAAGATTTGACAAGATAGGAAGTAATAAACTCTGTAAATAAGCAGGTCCACTTGAATACAAAGTTTACCTTATGTTTACTGTAGGATTTATGTTGCAGTGTAAAAGACCAAGGTATAAAATTCCTTGACAAGCAACGCTCCAGAGAGAAGTGGTTTCAAGTCTATGTTTGCCAGAGCCCTCACAGACCATGAGGTGCTTTTGAGGACATGACTGACAGGTAAACAACAAATCAAGTTGTTGTCTATAAAGTGAAATTTCACTCATCAAGGGCTAAAAAAAATGTTAAGAGGATGAGAATTTAGTTGATAACTGTTAACCCAGTGTATGCTGTGCTAATATAAGAATGTAGGAGAGTAGCAGGTGGTGGGGAAGGTTGGGTTTTTTCAGTGATAGACCATGGCATTTTTTTCTCATCTAAAGTAAATGTAAGGAGCAAGTAGCTCATAAAATCCAGCCACAGAATCTTGCTCCTGGAATTGCTGAACTGGAGATGAAATAGGTTGGTATGAAATGGAAAGCTTGCAGTTGTACCAGGATTTGTGACACTCAGATTTTGTTTTTAGCACCATGTAGTGTCAGACAAGTCACCTTTGCTTTGATTTCTTCCCTATAAACCAGAAATGTTATATGGAGATATAGTGGAGCAGGGTCACCTCAAAGCACACTTCTTACATCCTCTAGCTCAGGAAACCAATCAAGCATTTATCCCATGGGCAGTGGGAGGAACTCATAGTTCTCTCTCATATATTCCTTGTTAGAATATTAACAGTGACTGACAACTCTTCATGATCCATGTTGTCATTCTGGAAGCTGACATGGTAGCTGAGGCTAAGATAGTGAACCAAATCAGCTGAAGTGAATTAATGCTTTGTCAAAGCTACATCTGACATAGTGTTTACAACTTCACTTCCCATTTCACGAGCACTTTCCCGCAACATTGTAGAGAGACAATGACAGCCTTGAGAATGAGTATTTCCATAGTGGAGCTGTAATTTCTATTTCTATAGCCACAAAACATTGCTATTTTTGAAACAAAATAAAACCCTGCTACCATGTTAGGTGTACTTGCTCCTGATCAGAAGGGGAATACTCATTCATGTCTGCGAAGAAGAATATGAAGAAAACTCATTTAGCTCATATAGTAATGTGCATTTGAACTACCATATATGAATTTCTTTTTAATTATTATTCCTTCTCTTTAATTATTTTTATTACATATCTTTACTTTTTCATGTAGTTCTGCCATTAATTGCTCAGACATTAATCCATGAAATTTACACCACAGTGTATGCCAACCACAATTCCTGGTGGAGCAGTAGGCAGCTCAAGAGTGAGTTTTCTACAGTAACTGCAGAAACTGTAAGTCTTTTCCCATGAAATGCAACTATTTGGAGTACCTAATTAGGGATGGGATAGCAGACAGGAAGGCACTGTTCTGACTTTGCCAGTCAGATTAGCTGAGCCAGAACCAATTTCTTAATAAATCATTAATTTTTTTATGACAAGAGAGAAGGAAAGCTGAGCTGCAAGTTTCCCTGAATTGCTTGTTTTCTTCCAGGATGTCTTTGCAGTCACAAGGAAGTCCATGTGAAATATGAGATAGTTGCTTTCTATGGATAAAAAAAATAATAATCTAGATTTCAATTGATGTTTTATGCATGGGAAATAAAATATATATATGCAAGGGTTAAATAATTCATTATTACCCTGTACACTGTAAGGAACTTACATAGGAAGGAGCATCAGGTAGTGCTCAAAGTAGTGCCAGAAAAATTTAAGTGAATTATGGAGTCAATTACAAATTCTTTGATGGCATTGGCAGTAGGAAAGTCTGACCTAAGAGATATAATGTAGCCTTTAAGCTGCAGCCAAAGATCTAATTAATAACAAATCTCATTGCTGCAACCGCAATCTACCTCCTGGACCATGCAGCTTTCTAAGAAGTAACCTGGTATCATAAAAAGCCAATATGTGGTTTCTTCCACACTAATTCACATTTGTCTCAGTCACAGAGACAACCACCACACCAACTAGGAACCTATGATTCCCCTCAGCACAGGGGGTAAAGCAGAAATCTTCTTGAGGCCCTTTCCTAACTGACTTTCCTCTGTGGATGTGGCTTCTGAAGTGAGAATGATGCTTTTGCACAGGTAATTGCCCTGAATTCACCTTTAGAAGTTTTGTACAGGACTAGAACTTGGAACCAGATATTGCGACCCATATCTTCAGCATATGCCTGTGTTTGTCGAAGTTTAGACGGTGTTTTGGTCATCCGCAGGCTTGACTGCACATTTCTATCCCTGAAGTAGGAAGCCCATATCCTAATGTGTCATTTCACACCTAATTTAGGAAAAACAGAGGGTGTCTTTGAGGAGATAGTAGACAGGAGCTGCTTTTTTTACATCAGTGACTGACATAAAATGCTGCTACCGTTATAGTTTCACCTACTGAAATTGCTTTCTGTGATCTGGGATGAGGCATTTCTTGTAGTGTATTGACATTATGTAGTTTTGATCCTGAAAAATGGACTATAATGGTGTAGAAAGCCCACTATTAATAAATCCAACACAGCCTGCAACAGCCAACCAAGTTCCAGAATAATTTGGCCAGCTTCAGAATGATGCCATGTTGAAAGGGGTCTCATCACTCCTAGCCTGATCTCAATACTGTCACTTAATCGAGCTGACCAGTTCAACCCCGGGTTTCCCATGGCAGTGTCAGAGACGTCTCGTTCCATAAAGCCATTTATTCAGGGCACGGTAACACACGAACAGCCCGAGCTGGTGCCTCCAAGGAGTATCCCCAGCAAAGGAACCCCGGGCTTTTCTCCCCTCGCAATCTACATGCTCACAAGTCTCGCTCTTCCTCCCAAGTCTCTCAGTGTCCATTCACCAGCTGCCACCACTCTCTGCCCTCTTTGTTATGTGAAGGGTCGGCAGCTCACGGTCTTGTCTGTCTGGGCTCCCACCCAGAGCTCAATCTGCATCTCACACTGCAGCTTGCAAACCGGGCTGCCTGCACCAGGTGTGCTTCTCAGGACCAGCTGTGCTGTAGGGCTCTAGACTTGGGCAGAGGGGGTGGGACTGGAGTAAAATCCAAATGTTGCAGCATAAGATGCTGCTCCTGGCAGTTTTTTTCCAGGCTGGACACTCCTGGCAAGAGCTTCAGCTGCTGATGTGTCAGACAGGGCTTCAGGAGATATATAACAATGTGCCTTACCCAAGGTAACCGAGCTGTTCAGTGACTGACTGAGAGGATGCTGTTGCTTTGAGAGCATGTTTGGTTTCTGTTGCCACAGGGATTTCTGTGTAGTGATCCATCTCCTTGCAGGGTCAAAAGCCTTTTGTGGCTCAGCACTCCGGGGTCCTAACTCCCACTGGGCCCTCACAAGCTCTGCTGAATATTAATAATTAAAGACACTTTTATGATATTTTTTCCCCACACATGCATCATCCCACTCCTTCTCTAGCTTTACAGAAACAGAACCTCAGCCTCTCCACCTCTAGCTTCAATATGACAGGACTCTGAAAGTTCAGAAGGCTTCTTCCAGCTGAGAGTATGGATGAGACTGGGCTAAATGTGCTTTTCTGTGCAGCCAGAGGTTTGTAGGGAGAGTTTTCCAAAGGAAGTGTCTGTTTTTAAGGATCTGGAGTACACTTCAGTTTCAAAACAGTAATTCCAGACTTACTGGTCATGTTGCAGCACTATCCGGGGCCTGCTGAAGTCTTTTGGTAACCAACTGATTTACTCTGAGAGGTTGGATTTTAACCCTGAAGACCTCTGTGATGATTTCTCCAACTGTGTTTCTAGGCGAGAGGAGTGACTGTGATATCATCGGGAGCCTATTGCAATCCCTTTGGCAGCAAAGTGAAAAGGATGGGTTTGGTTTCTACAGACCTCTGGCAAAGTACTGCCCTGGGCTATTGCCCAGAAAACTGGCTGTTTTTGAATAATAAGTCGTACTTTTGGAGTGGAGATTCATGATTATATAATGAGACCCTGGCTGTTTCTCTCTCACTGCCTCCCTTATCCCACGCACATGGCGATGTTGACGTCAAGTCCAACAGTTCCACTGAAGTGAAGACAAGATTGAGCTGCATGGAGGGAGCCCTCACCAAATGAATGCCTGTTAACTCTGTGGTGTAAAGCTGTTCTTCTCTGCTCACTGCACCCTTGGTCAGAGGCTTCAGCTCATCAGTCCCCATTGCTGTCATTGCCAGACACTTTCATTCACTGCCTGCACCCCTAAATTGTTTTCTAGTTGCCTGTATTGTAAAGTGGGTGCTCCACAGATGATCTTTGGTTCATCTGGAAGACCAGAGTCTTACTACTTGTTCCTTATTCTGGGGTTTCTGTGCCTTCAGGCTATAAACCTTGAAACCTCGCAGCAGCAGGAGTCCATCATTTTCAGGAACAGCTGGCTGTTTCACACATTATTTTGCCGACTATAATTTGGTCAGTTTTATAGTGTGGTTCCAAGACCATTCAGACTCCACTGGTTTCTTCTCACACTCTCCTTTCTCTGCCAGTGGTCCCACCCTTCTTGGTTACCACTTCCCTGCAGCTTTCAGAAGCAGGATATCCTTGCTCACTCAACCTTCTGCAATTTTTCAGGTATTTTCCCCAGATAGTCCCTTTTTATTTCTTGACTCTTCTTCCCTCCCCCACACTTCATTTCTGAGCACTGGAGAGTTTTCTGCATGCAGAGGAGCTTCTACAGGCTGGATCCAAACTGTGTCAGTGAACACACTGAGGCAATTTTCCCATGTAATAAATGCACCTCACGTTATGCTTAAATCAGATTAGAATCATGCCCAAGGTGTGTTTTTAATAAACAGGAGAAGAAAATGCTATCTCCTCCTACCACCTTCCCCTCTGGTTATAAAGTATTTCTTTTAAGTTTGTCTTTCAAGACAGCTTTAAAATGGTCTTTGGGCCTGTTGATTCCCTTTCATCAAGGTGCAAGAAAACCACTCTGGTCCTTTCAATCCTGGTGAGCCCAACTCATATGGGCTCATATGCAGTTGTAAATAAGGAATTTTTGGTTATTTTGTGTTTTTTTTTTAATTTAATCTGACGTTGACATCCTTCAGTTAAATTCAGCCACAATTCAAAGCAAGGTAGATTTTTGTTTCATTTCTTGGTTTAACTCTGCTGTGGGGATAGTACACAATTTTCTGTTAGTATTAACTGCTTGATGTCCCTGGAAGTGTAAAACAGCTATGTACTACAGTAAACATGGCAATAAGGGTCTAAAAGACCTCCAGCTGAGAACTTTTATCAGATATCTATCTGTTTTACCTTATTTTCTTTCTTACATATTAATACACATCTCTTGTAAACTGCCTTAGTTCTATCTGGCTCATGGCAAGTAGTAAAGGAAATGCTCTCCTTTATTTCTTACCTGTGCAGAGGAGCAGTTTCAAAGCCTCAGCCACGCTGGGCATCCCTGTGTGTCAGGTGCATCTGCAAGACTTGGAGGGGGAGGCAGAGAGTGGACCCCAGTGAGAGCTGGCAGAGGGGCAGCAGGAGCACCGGGTCACAGCCCCACATTCTCTGCCTCCCAGCCAAAAGCACCTCCCTCCCCATCTCTGTAACATGAACACAGGTTTTATTCTGATCCCTCAGTCAGCATGGTGGAACAGAAGTCCAGACTCAAAGGGAATATGATGTGCAGTACTTAGGCAATTCTTACTTGCTATGTTCTCTAGATTATTTTTTTATTAAGTACTTCTAATTTCAAGGCACAGCTGACAAAGCAGAGGGTGACTTTGCTGAGAGGAAGAACTTGTTACAGGAGCAAAGCCCATGCTTACTACAGCCTCAGCTTAAACATGTTTGGTTTTATGTGCTAGCCCAAGGAGGGTTGCTTTGGAAGGTAATGCTGGTGGCCCTAGGCCAGAGGAAGATGGGACGCTGCAGGAAGCATCACCATGCCAGCTTGAGGAAATGGACTGCAGGCAGCAGGTCCTTCACCTTCATGGCCTAGCCCTGATAGGCAAGGCAGGGCTGGGACTCTGTCCTCTCTCCAGGGGAATTTTGTTGGTGCCAACAAATCTAGGCACCTGGGACGTGCATGCCAGGCCCCGAAGGACAGCCCAGCTGACTCCTGTAAAAAGCAGGAAGAGGGGGAGGTTTGGTGAGCCATCCCATCTTCCTTTATCCACTCTCAGTACTTGTCTTGCAAGAGGTGCCACAGTGTTGTTGAACATTTTATTTCTACATTATTATTTGTGTGTAGCTCAAAAAAAAGTGTGTGGTTTGTGAAGTGTGATGCTCAGGGAAGGAGGATTTGGAAGAAAATAGGAGCTTGAAAGAGACTTTCCAATAGTGAAGTGCTGAGGATGACTGGGGTCACCCCGTGAAGATGTCCCATGGTGACACTGATGCCTCTGTGTGCAAACATCACCACATCTCTGGACAGCAGACAGCCTCCACAACTCCTGTCCCTCCTTTCACCAGGCTGTTCTCTCACTGCCATGCCCCAGCCCATGCAGCCAGAGACCCTCTTTAACCCCATACCCCCAGCACTCTGGTGGGCTGCCCAGGCAGGCTCTCCTTTGCTAAGCTGGGGGAAGAAGGGAGTGCCTTTGGAGTCCTTTTCATGTTGCCATGAAATAAGTTTTAGGTGGGATGCGGCGTGGGTTTTCGCTCTCCCCAGCTGCACGCGGCTCTTGGGAGCCCGGCTGTGGCATAGCTTCCATGTGCTGACGGGGTTTGCTGCCGCGGGTTCCCGGACACGGCTCCGTGTCTCGGGCACGTGGGCTGGCCAGCCTCTGTTACCGTGCACTAGGGACCCAGCAAAGAGGAAAGGAATTTGTCCATTTACTCCGTGCTTGGCAGGAACGGTTTATTGGTCACGAATGGCGCGGTTCGATGGAAAGACGCGACCGCTCCCGGCACTCGCATGGGAGAAAATGGCACCTGACTGCCGGCGGGATAGGGTTTTATGGAGGGGCGGGGCGAGAGGATCCACGGCCTGCCGCCCAATAGGGGCGGCTGCCGTGGCGGTGACGCCAGCAACAGCGACCAACCAGAGAACCCCGCAGGGGCGGGCACCGAGCCGCGGGCTGAGCGGGATCGTATGGCTTGGGGTGGCCAGCACGGGGTTTCCCGGGGCCGGACGGCAGGGTGGTTACAGGAGCGGCACAGGGGTAAGGTCCGGCAGCAGGCATCATGGGGCCAGAAACCGCGGGGAGGGGGGGAACAACACGGGGGAAACGCGGGATTACAGAACTTATTTTAACATAAATTAAAAACCCTAATCTAAACCCAAACTCCGGGACGCAACAGTGGGATACATGCAGTAGTACAATGCAGGCAAGGAAAACACTGAATGAGCTCGGGGAAAGCCCACGCATGATGGGAAGGCAGAAGGAAAGGGAGGAGGGGTGAATTTGGGACAGATGCTCAAGCTAAGGATTTCTTGACTATTTTTATGCTAAATTCCTATACTTAAAAATGACTCAGTTGTTCTTCCTCATATGATATAATGGGCCCCATGAGAAATTTCCTAGGTTAAAAAAACGTTGTGCTTGCATAACATCACTTCTTCAATATGTGCTTCTCCCCAGTGAGCATCTGGGGGAGCAGAAAGGTTAAATGCCATAACTGCCAAAGGACTTGCCTTGATCCAGGAGCCCAAAGAAAACAAACTTCCTTGTGTAAAGTCCCAGTGGAGCACTGCTCAATATGATCCAGGAAAGGAAAGGCTGAGTCTGGTTTTACAGTGCTAGAAGCAGGGGTTGGCTCCTGTGGGGAGCAGGGCATGCTTTGACACATGCCAGACACTCTCACGCTGGATGAGGACCTGATCCTTGGAAGTCTTTGGGGATTTAATGCACTGGAGTGTACAGCCACTGTGGGACTAGGTTGGGCATGTGGCACAGTATCCTATGGCATGATCCTGGATGCCATGAGAAGCCTTGTCTTGAGCTCCCTGTCTATATAAATATATTTTTCCAAATATATTTGCCACTGAAATACCATCAACCAGAGACTACCTGTCTGCACACAGCAGTGACAACGATCTGCTTCTTTCGTCTGTGAACGGAAACAGGGCCTTCCCCTGTAGTAAATGAAATGGGAATTACAAAGTAACTGCAGGCCTAAGCAGGAATGTTTTGTTCAAGAGGAAAAAAAAAAAAAAGAAAAAGAAAAAGTACTAAAAGGGATAGTCAGGGCTGGCAAAATTGCAGTGTGGGAAGAATGGGAGAGAGAATTCAAAGAGCTTTTGGTTCATTAGCAGGCAAACATGCTGTGACAGCTCATTGTGAAACAAATTCTTTTCTCCATATGAAAATGCAGGTATTTATTTAAAACAAAGGCTGAAATTACTTTCTGTGGCTGACTGCCTGGGTGTATGTGGTGTCCTCAGTAATCAGTGCTTTACCTGTTCACTCAAGACCAGGTAAATCTAATGCCCTAAAAAGAAATAAATAAATGTTTGTGCAGTGCATGGCATGATAGGGGCTTCTAGGAACTACTGCAGCATAAATTATAACAGGAGGATGTGTATCTTGCTGTGAGCAAGCCTTGTTGGTTTTAAATTAAGATTTTTTTTATGGGTGAGCCATATTTTTTTATACATCTAACTTTGAGAACATTAAATTCCCCAGCTTAAACTGGGCATCTTTTCATTGCTTTTATCTGCAAAGAGTTGATGTATTTCCAGTATTCATTTACTCCCAAAATGATGTGCATTATTTCTAGGCATGTTTTTACCCAGATTCCATTATGAAGATATCCAGCTGCTGCTTCATAACCTGGAAGCATGGAACATGCAGCCCAGTCTCTAGTTACTGTATAAAGAAACAAAAAGATCAATTTCTGCAGCATTGTAGAAACTGAATGGAATGCTGAAGGCAGGACAGACATCAAGATTTGTTTTACGTGCCTACACCTACAAGTAAGACTGGTTGGTTGGTGTACAAACAGCTCAAAAACAGAATTAATTGGAATCTGAGGGTTTTTTTGAAATGGGAAGTGTTTCTGGGGATTATCTTGGTTTTATAGTGTTGAGGAGAAAAAATATTTAGATGGAGAATTCATTTTTATTTATTTGGAGGGCACCAACATATTTTTTTTCTGTTTTTTTTTTTTTCCATTTCTATTGATCTTGCAGGGATTTCTTTTAATTTATGTATTACTATTTTGTAATGGTTTGCCTGTCAAATCTCTCTGAGATTGCTAACCTTTGCTATAAAAATTAATTATGGAGTGTTCCTTTTGAAAAATATTTTCATCCTATTGCCCCATTTATAAATGGAAAAGAGTCAAAATACCAATATTTGCTGGGAAGTAGAATTGTGCCCTTTCTGACCTCTTATATCCTAGGCCCATTATGCAAAGCCTTTTGAAATATTTTGAAGTTCAACTCAGGTTATTGGGGATTTATGTTTGTGTTTAATTACTTTGTTGCAGAGACATAAATAGAAATTTTTATAAGGAAACATGTTCCCAAGTGTCTCTTTACTGTAGACTTAGGATCCACTGAATGAATATATTTACATACAGATGAAAATCGATGGTATGACCTTAACTACAGGATGCATATTTATAAATTGGTGGGTTTAATCCTTAGAAAAATCTCTAACATAGGTTCAATAAAAATTCAAATGGTGTTTCAGCATTAAAAGAGTTGAGACCTGCCATGTAGAAAAGTGTGATGCCTGAAAAGCTACAATTCTATTTAATTGATTAGATTTCCCATTGCAAGTATTGTAATAAAAATAATATCTCAAAATCTTTAAAAAAATTGAATTATGATAGTCACCAGCAGTATTTTAAAAATTGCATACTGAAATGAGGCAAAGTTTCAATTTTGATTTATAAGAAGTTGTTAATCTGTGAACAGGAAAAGTAAATGTTATGACCTAATTAACTTCACATAAATAGATGTAGCCCATTTTGTAGAGGTCATTCAGCAAGAAAATGCATTTGTTATTACTTTAGTAGGAAAGGAGAATGTCCTGTTTACAAACATGTCCACTGAATTAGACATTTTCACACTGTTTGAGTTGGCTGCACTAATCTATAACGTTCCAAACTTGAAGCTGTTAATGGAGTTTTCCTTGTTAATGGGTTTTTTTTTGTTGTTTCTTTTTTTTTAATGGACAGACTGTAGGGGATAACCCATGAAATGCTGCCTCTGAGAAAAACATTAAAGGCATTGGGGGAAATTTATATGATTGCTACAACCAAAATTTTCTGTTCTGAGTCATAACAGACTTCCATGGACCATAGCCTGGCAGAAAATCTCCTGATAAAAGGCCTTCTGAACTTGTCCAGTGACATAGCTAAATAACCAAAACAAGGCAATACCTTAAATACATATCTGTGTTACAGCTGCAGCTACACTAGGTCACCATGTGGAGCTGTGTAAAACACTGATTTTAAACCTTTGTTACTTCAATTTGGAGCCATGAAATAGAAATAATGACTGCATCAAAATAAACGCCTCTATTGGTTTAACGGGGGACATAACTTACAGAATCTTTATGTCATGCTCAATTAAAAAAAAAAAAAAATTAGGCTCTTCTTTTGGCTATCCCTGTTGAATCAGTGAGTAAAATCATGCCCAGTCTCCAGGAAAATACTCACATATGTTTATTGAGGATAATGGGGCTTCTCAAAAGTTCAAAGTTATGGTAAAGATATACATGTACTTTCAAGTGTATTACTGACTTCAGGCCATAGTAATAAAGGAAATAGAATGTCAGGATAACCACAACAAAATTAATTAAAATCTTGTGCATGAATCTGGTGGGGTCAAGTCAGGTGGCCTAGAATTCCCCACCAATCCCTCAGCTTAATGTTTCTGACTATTGCCTGACTGTTGGCCTTGAGGACCAAATATCAAGATTATTGCTGGCCAGCCCCTGCAGACATGTAACACAAGATGGGCCAAGCTACTTGTGCTAGAGTTTAGAAAGGTCCCCCCATTTTTTTGTTCTTCACACACTCTTTTAAATACTTCCAGGTTTTTTGTTCATTATTTAGAATTTTCTTTTAAGGAAGACACAAGATTTTGGATTGAACCAGAAGGATTTGGTATCTCTTTCTTACATTGCTCATTTGTGCATTGCAGCACTGAAATGTGAATGCTGACCACAGTAAATATGTCAAAGCTTCTCAGTGGTGACAGGAGAAAGTTACTTCTACACAGCATTAATGGGCCCAAAAAATGAACTTTATGCTTACTTTCTGCTTTCCTTCACTGATTTGATCAGGCACAGTTGCCTCTGACTTGAATGAGAACCAGCTGATAGTTTGTCCTGGTGTGCTGACAAAACTGCTTCCAGTTCTGGAGGAAATCAAGACATTTCATACTGAGAGTGCCACACACCACGCAGAGGTTTGCAGGATAATTTCTAATTTTAATTCAACTTGTCTATATTCTGATGAGAATCCAACTTTTATTTAATTTTCTGCAATCAAGCTGGAAGCTGTTCTGGCTTCACAATATTCAAAAACATTCCTCTCTCAGGGTGGCTCCAAGCAGCTTCCAGACATCCCCCTTTCCTAAGGCAGAGCTGTTGGATGAGCCTTGGAGCCAGGAGCACTCAGGTGTTAGGAGCACTCCAGTGCTAGCAGCTCTGGCAGCAGGATGGGGATATGGCTGCAGACCAGATGCACATGTGACATGCTGTGAGGCCAAGGATTCCAGGACCTGAAGACCACTGGCCTCAAGCAAGGTATATACGCTGTCCCTAAACCCAGGTATGGCCCAAAGTCTTGGATTTGGTAAAAATTCAATGAAAAAAAATGTTTGATTAAAAGCTGTGTTTTTTTCAAGGGAACTTTTATTTCCTTGTAAGCCATCCAATCTGTGCCACCAAAAAAGCCTATTTATGTTTTGATTTATTACAAATTCTTGGAACACACATCAAAAGTCTTCATGGATGGAGCTACCATTTACTTTGAGGAGAATCTGTGTTGTATAACTGATTATATAACGAAATGTAATTACTTCTCCCAAAGTATACACAACAAAATCTCAGCATTTTTTGCCTATCAGTAGATCTCAGTTATTAGAGCTTATATATTAACTTTCATCCTTGCCAAGCACAATGTGACCAGGCCAGATGTTTTCAGACATGCCCCTATTTGAGGAATATATAATATATATAACATAGAATAGCACAATTCCAAGTCTGTGCTCTGCATAGTGAAAATCAGGCAACAGGAGCATGGGAATTTTTTTTTTCTTCTCTGATGTTTCTCTGCATGAGTCCAAACATATATGGGTTCTTTAATGCCTTTTCAGTTGGAAGGAACTATAAGAAATAGTATGCAGTAGCAGTAATGTCAAGACTGGAAAACATTTCAGTCTTTCTTCCCACCACACCACTCCTCTTCCCCATCATATTGAAAAGTTAGATGTATGACACAGAATCTCCATGGTTCTGCTTTGAAAAATGTATTAGTAATGATAGCTCTATCTTTGTCAGCAAGGTTTACCCTCTGGCCTATTAGGTTCATGCTTGGACTGCTCTGATAATAAATATCTATTTCTCTACTGTCTGTTCAGAAAGGGACTAGAGGTCTGGGCTACAAAATGTGACCCTTTGGGTGATTGTGCATCACCTGAGGAAGGAGCAGTGTTCCAGAGCAGGATCATTCTCCTGAGCTTCTGCTTGGACTGACAGGCCCAGGTCTATCAGCGCTTTTCCTCCTGTGTGCCAAGTATTTGCAGATACTGCCACTTTCAAACTCTAAACTCTATCACAGGAGAGGCAGCTCATTGTACTGGGGTAAGAACTGGGCTCCTGGGACCACAGAAAGTGACTTGGCTTATTTTTTTAAGGAATAATTTACAATTCAGCTTCCTAATCTGGTTTGAGTCTGCACTGTTTAAGGCCAGCTTTGGAAACGCAGGAGGTGGCTGCCTACATACTATTTCACTGTCCTGAAAGGAACATCTGACTAAATGTGTGGTGAGAGCTCAGCTTCTTTAAATGACACCCTTTGAATTGGTCTGTGAAACTTAGCCCAAAGTTTGTTTGAAGGTAACTGGTATGTCATGCAAAGCGAGTATGCTGGAAGGCAATAATGCAGGCTGAAGCTGGGGAGGCATGTTCATATTTGGAATGCTGCAAAAACCAGACAGAGAGCAGACACACTCCGATTTCATTATAAAGCTGGTGAACAAGGAGTGAACAATACCATGTTGCTCATACAGCCACTCAGGGCTAATATTCACTGATATTCATCATTCACTACTGTCACTCAGCAGGAAGATGCTGTCTTCAATAGAGGCAATGCCCCAAAGTGAATGTGAACTTCTGACAGCTTCTAGGTTGTTTATCAACTTCCCCCAGTCCTCCCATTCTTCAATACAACACATCACTAGATTTTCACTTTCACATCCTATGTATAAGTGAAAAGCAATGTCTAACATAAATATACAGTTCATCTAAAGCATAGCAACATAAGTCTGAAGGGCAAAATGTATTTTTCTAGCAATGCAGGTGTTAAGGACGAAGCTCCAATCCTACTCCAGGCCTCCTGCAGAAGTGGAGGCGTTCAGACCACCCAAATTTAGCCACCCAATTTGGCTGGTTATGCTAGCCAGCTGGGCTCTCCAGGTTCCCCCTGGAGTCAATGGAAAAACAGGGGGAGAGAGACTCAGTTCCAGGAGCAATTCAGTAAGCCTGTGTCAGGCTTCTGTTCTGAATTGCCTCTGGGAGAGCTTCTCTATTAAGGAAACTCAAGGAGGCAAGCCAGGTAACTAAACCAGCTAGGCTGGGTGCCTAAATTCAGTGCTTTTGCAATCCTTCTTGTCCTGTATAAAACGGTGTCACGTACGTTTACATCTTTACACTGTATCCAATGAAGCTATGAAAAAAGTCTCTTTACCCTGCTTGGCTCTAGATTTTGTGTATGTGCTCCCCTTCTTTCCAGAATCCTTTGTTTCTCTGTCCTTGGACCTCAGGTGACAAACAGGCTATCTGCTTAGGAGCCTGGAGTTATCATTCTCACGCAGTTTAAATGCTGTCTAGTAGTAAAGGAAATTAGTTTTTATTCTGTTCTTTGTCTTTATGTCTTTCTACAGAATGATACTGTGGTGTTCCATAATAAAAACATTTATAGCTGTAATTGTCTGGCATCATGGAGCAGTTTGGAAATCTCCCCATCAGACGGAGTCTGCTAGAAAGACAGTGAGTTGGTAGAACTGATATGTTCTGTTGAAACAGGTCAATTTTTTTGGTGTTGTGAAGGAAACCAGCCACAGCTAATAGTTTCCTAGCTCATCAGCAGGTCAGCCAGCAGGCAGACAGGTCCTGAAAGACTTTATCTGTTTTGCCAGAGCCACTAGGATGCCAGCTTATCATTGTGACACTGAACATAGCAGCTCCTCAGGATTTATCACAAAGTGAAAAATGTTATTCTGGTCAGTTCTGAGCTACCTAAAGCCAGATGGTCTTAGTTTCTTCCTTTTCTGCCTTGTCCCTCTTCCCTACTACAAAGAAAACCAGTTCATCTGAGGATCTGTTGTTATGGTTTGTTTTGTTTTCCCTTCTCCTTGTTCTAGTGCCTCAATTATTTCCGATCTGTATGTTTATTGTTTGGAAGCAAACTTGCTTTCCTGCTCTTTCACCCACCATTTCCTTTCAGAAGATCTATCTTTCTGGCACTTTGAGAATGTGATTTCAGTTCCAGCCTTGCCAACAGATGAGCTGCAGGCAGCTGCTGCTAACTCCACTGTTTCCAGTTTTGCAGTATGTACTCAGACACAGGAAGGAAGGGACAAATCAAACATATCTTTTAGATATATTCTCATACTCCAAAAATAAGTTTATCAGACTGAATCAGGTAAGCAAAAAGGACATGACATGGACAGGATGGCAGAGCAGCTGAAGCAGTTGACTCTGGAACCAGAGAACCAAGACACTGAAAGCACATCCCAGTGGAAAGTGTCACTATTTCATCCAGTCTGGTGAATCTGAGTCAGCTTGGTATGATAACAACATCCCTCTCCTGTATGCTGCTTGCTGTGAAGTTGGTGTGCCTTGGCCTCAATAGTGTAATGGAGTCATTGGGCTCAAGCAGGTTTTTGTCCTGGGCCAGTGTGACTCTGTTGACAACCAAGGCAAGCGTATGTATTGCGTTTCAGCTTCCCATGTAGCCTTGTAAAAGAAAAGCTGTCCAGAATGCCAGTATTTTTCTTGAAATCTCTACAAAATGTGTCACATGGACTTTAAGAGCTCTCCAGAGATGAGAGCAGGAGAAGTGGTGCCATGCTGAGGGCCAAAATATACAAAAGCTTTTATTAGATATAATTTCAGTGGAACATAATCAGTTTTGCTTATCTGAAGGAAGGCAAATTATTTGCCTACCCTTCTGCCAGGGAGACGGCTCTCTGGCTGTTGTAAATTATGAGAACCAGCTTTTTTAGGAGGATCCCATGTTGGTTTTGGGGGGGGTTAAATGGCAAACACCCTGGCCCTGTTTTTGCCTCTCATCCTGGGCTTGCTCATCTCATAATGAAATGATGTAAACGTGTGCAGGAAAAGTGTTGACAGCTGTGTATCCGTTATGCCTCGCTCGACAAGCAGCCTTATTATCTGTGAGCCATTATTTTTTGATTGTTTTCTCTCTGCCAGGAATTCAAGGCAAGAAAATCCATTTCAATCTGAATAAAAAGACAGGCTCCCCCAATTTAGTGGCGATTTCATCAGTTCAGTCAGGCAGGCAGTGTTAGAAAATTATACAGGGACTGGTGCCCATAATAGATCAGCTTAGGCTTCTCTGCCTTCAATGCATTTATAATGATTCTGGTGATATTATGTACATGCAGAGCACTTTTCAACCAAAAGTCTCCCACACTTTGCGAGCTATATACAACACATAACATTACATCTGCGCAACATTGAAATACTTGCATTTTTTAATAGCAACATTGTTCTAGAAGCCTCATAAACACCAGTGGATTGTTGTTTAAACAGGAGACCATCCAAAAAAAATCCCCTCTGATGCACGACAAATTCATTGCAATCACATGCTTTTAGAGTTGTGAACCAAGTGTATTCCAGCCTCCACCCCAGAAAGCACTTCAGCACACACTAAACTTGGCAAACATGTACCACCCAGCTTAGCTGAAGATAAGCGTGTGCTTAAAGGCTCTCGTGACTGTCCCGAAGACACTAGGAAGCTGTTTCTTAAAGAGTCAAATAATCAGTGAAGAGGGAGGAGAGGCAAGAATTCTGTTCATTGGGTCTCAAATTTAAACCTATTGGCTGCTGCTGTAATTGAAGAAAAAACCAACAAATCTTGGCAAGCTAACCCAAGCTTGCTGTGCTGGCTGGAAATATACTTTCATCCTCAAAAAAAATATTCTCAATGCATTAAGGCTTTTGTATGTCACCCTGCTTGTGTGATATGAAATGGAGAGCATGTGCAGAGGCAGGGCTGGCAGCAGGTAGCTTGGTTTAAAATCTCCTGCTGTTATCCTGCCTTTTCCCATAATTTCTTTTTTGGCACAATCTGAGACAGTCCAGAGCCAGATTGATGTTGAGCCTTGAAGGTAAATAGTCTCAGGTAGGAATGAATAAGCAGAAGGGAATTTTAGCAGCCCCCTGATCCTCCACAGCTTTACAAACAGGAATGGTCAGGTCTCCCAAAGGAGCAGTATTATCCCACCAAACTCCTTGGGACAGAGTGCTGCCTTGTCCTCATAGCACAGGCAGGGGTGCCTGTGCTCAGTGAAAATATAACTAATACACTAATTTACCATAGAAGTGGTAAGAAAGTAGATGTGCTCAGCCTCCTTCAGATGTCTGCACCCCATAGCCATGGTGTGACTGCAGCTCACGCAGCACCCAGGAGTGCTCGGAGGTGTCTGAGGCAGCTGCAATGGTGGAAGGCTGGTGATGAAAGCACCTGCCCTCTCCCACTGCCAGCACCTGTGCCCTTGCTGCTTCCACTGATGAGCAAACCCAATTAGCTCTTGCATGCAGCACCACAGGCTCTGAAGGTCTGTGTTGAGTGGTGCAGTTGCTGAGGAGGCGCCAATTAAGTGAATTTAGTGCTTGGTTATTTGAGTAGTTATGTGTTTGCTCACTTCATGTAAACAGGAATAAGAGGATTTAAAACCCATTTTTGAAAGACAAACTAGCCAGCCCCCAGATCTTTCCACATCTTGGAGTAGGAGTGAGAAATATATCACTGAACTCAAACTACAAGAAGTTTTCAGTAAGCAGCATGCAGTCCTAGCCTGGGGCTTGGCTGGAACCTTGGCCTGATGTCTCCACTTCCACCACAGCTGTTGTGATCCTGGAGGACACTCCTTGGCAAGGTACTCACACTGTTTAACACCCGTCATGCACAGGAAGACCAACTCGGCCAACTTAGCACAGCTACTTTTAATGAGACATTCCCCTATTTACTCTAAGTCCTGCATTTCCATGTGGAACCCAGCATGTGGCCAGCCTCTCCCCTTGTCAAGTCTTCAGGTATGCTTCCCTCTGAAAAAACAGTTTGGTCCCATTGTTTTACGTTTTTGAGCATAGGAATGGATGTAACTTCACAGCTGCACATTTTTCATAGGTTTGGACTTAAGGCAAGTGGTTTTATTTGGACAGAAATACAAAAGTAATTGGAGCTTGGCTGAAGATAGACACAGTCTAAAGCGACTTGGATTTTCTTATAGCACAAAGCTACCCAAGGTAAAGAGATCTAAAAAAAGCTCACAAGGAACACATATTTTCTCTCTCAAGGCTTCTTCAGCACTGAACTTCCAATTAAACAACAAAGGTGCACTGATCAGCTTGTGTCACCCACTAGACACAGCCGATAACTCAGACGCACCCAAACACCAAAACACACACAGATGTAGGAGGCTAAATTTGGAATAGACTGAGTACAGTTTTCTAGAGTGCTGCACTAGTGCACGTCAAATAAACACTGTTGCCAGGATATGAGTCAAGCATCATTTTTAGCAGGCAAGCTGGACTGATCAAATGTCTGAAAAAATCAAACTTGCAAAGAACTATTTTATGGAACCACATAGGATTAAAACATTAAAGGAAAGAATTGGCAAACAGTTGAATAATGTTCAGCATTTCCAACAAAAGTTGGCAATTTTTGTAGCTAAACACATGGTGATATTAAAAGCATTGGTTTTATAGAAATGGTTATAAAAAAATAAAAAGGAGGGGAAAATGAAAAAAAGAACCGTAGAGCCTGTACATGAAACTAGAACATAATATCTGATTTTCACATACGTGTGCGAAGTGTTAAATGATGTGTGAGAGCCCCTTAGGTGTTCATGAGAGGCATGCACTCTAAGCATGAGGCATCCAAATACCACTTAAAAACAGAGCTTGTGGCAGGACTGAGTGTCCTCCACCTTGCAGGCCATGGCCAAGGAGGATGGGCATGTACCTTTACCCTGGGAACTGCCCTTGCTCCCACCCCTTTTGGGGTGGGGATCTGGTTTTCCTTCTACTCCTTCACATTTTTCAGAAACAAGAAATAGGATAATAAAAGAGAGCTGTAGATCTCACTAAAGGTGTTTAACATTAACCCTCACATGCCAATAAATGTACATACAGAAGCACTTACAGTAGTCTGGGACTCGAGCCTTGCAGGCATCATCTAGGCAATGGAAAAGCTAACCCTGAAGTTACTGACCAGCTACAGAAATGCATGGATAAAAGTGCATATATGCTGATATATAGGAAATGTACACTAATTGGTCACAGAACTACTGCTGAGTTTGGTTTGGTATTAATTCTAATCTAACAAGATGACTTACATAAAAAAAAATATTAAAAACCTAAGGATGCATCTCTTTGGTAAATACATTTCTCCAGGACATAGTTTTAAATTTGTTGTTCTGTCTACTTTTTTATTGCCATTGCTGATCCCAGGCAAACTCACAGTATTAAATTAATGTATTTTTAAAGTTCTGTTTGAAAGAACGTTCTGTAAAATGTTGGCTTTTCTTGGGGCTTATACCAGCACAAAACTTTATGACATCACGCTGATTTAATGAGTATTGTTGTATTAAATTATGAACATCACATCCTCACAGCCAGCAAAATATCCCAAAATATCTGAGAAATTGGTCTGGAGAGAATTCTTCAGAACTTAATGACTTGTACAGATATTCAAAATCTTTCATCATTGTTTTTCCTCTTCTCTTTCAAACGCATTCACAATTCTCTGGAAGAAGTATGTAGCAGGATGGGAAAAAAAAACAGTTAATCTTTTCCATTATGTACTTGAGCGTTATCTTCAGCTCAGGGAATTTTATTCCTGCTCATCATATTATCTACAACTAGATCAACATCTGCAAGTAAGTGCCAAATTGGTTCTGGAGAAGTAGATTTACCTGAGAAGTCAAGTGAGGTTTCAAACACTCTTGTACACATTGCAAAGGCATGGGATAACTCTGCCTGTGCAGAAGTTCTTTCCTTGATTCCTGCACAGCACACAGCACTTGTTAAGAGTGCTCCAGAGCCTACAGATCCCCACGCGTCTCCTCTAGTATTTGCAGCAGCATGATCGCCCATTGAACTGTTATGCCATCCAGAGAACTTGTGGTATGTACATGGTATCCCTTCCCTGAGAGTTAGCATGCTTTGCTCTCAGGACGCAGGAAGATTTCACAGTAATCTGTGGGCTTCATATTTAATATTAAACATGGATGGTATCTTTTGCTTTATTTAAATTTTCTATTTATCACTTTGCAGTACATACAAATTGCATTTTCTCTTGACTCCTGCTTTCTGGGCAATTCAGAATGTTTCCACAAAAGCTATGCAGCCCTGAGCCACCTGCCAGATTCCCATGTATTATAACATTTTCAGCCAGCTGCTGTGATAGTTGTTCATGCCAAGGGCAAGAATTCCCCTGCTCTGGTTTTAGCTTTCATGCAGTCCAGAGCCTGCTTTCACCCAGTGCCGAACTGTGAGTGTGCAGTCTGAGAAAGTGAGAGCCAAAATTAAAGGTCAAATTTCACAGAGCCTGTAACCAGCTGGTGGAGCCCAGGTATTGTGTCCTGGTCCCAGAGTCAATGCAATGCCTCCTCTTCCTCCCCTCTCTAGTGCACTATCCCAGTCCTTCCTGAAGGCATTCTAGGAAGAATAGCATATATATAGGCATAATGATCCCAGAGGAGATATTTGGCGGCAAATACTGAAGTGGCTGATTGCTGAGAGCTGGTGTTGTACCTCTGTCTGGGCCACTCTTAACCCCAGTTCTGCCAGGGACATGCTGTTGAACAATGTGAGTCAGGATTTTTTACTATTTTAAGAGCTAATAATGTTTTAATTTGTTTTATTTTGGTGGAGGATTTTTGTTTGTTTGGGGGTTTTAATTTTTTTTTTTTTTTAATTTACCATTGGATGCCAAATAGGCTTTTCTTAATGCACCTTTCTGGTGCTTGGCATTTCTGAGTAGTTTGCAATGTTCTGGTGGACACATCACTTCCTCATCAGAGTATTTAGAGTCATTTGGGAGTGTTCAGAAAACACAACATCCTTCCAAGAGTCCATTTGCTTTGAGTGCCCAGTTCAAAACATATGCTGGATATGGGGTTTTGATTCTTCAGAAATTTCTGACATTTTCCTCTGGAAGTCAGATGTCTCAGATGGGACATCCAAGATCATTAGTTGCTTTTATGGAAAAAAAAAATCAATTGACAGTGGTCCAGGAATATATTTAATCTTGCTCTTGTCTTCAATGCAGGCAAAATACCATCACTGCCTAAGGAGCTTGTTTCTGCAGACTGCTGGTGCTAAATAAGATCACAATCTATGACTCCGTAGGCAATGTCAGAAAGCATTGTAAACATGCACACAGAGGTTTCTTTCCCAAATCCACTTTGTATCTGAGCAAAGGCATCTTTTGTGCTGAGCTGACACAGCTTGATGGTTATTTCCATCTGGGTTCTGATCTCAGGAAAGGTACAATAGTCCAGAAAAAGAGAAATCTGAGTGGAATAGGTGGATGAACTACTCTTTGTCAGAAAAAAAAACACTCACATGAAAATATGCTGTGAATAAACTCTCTGAAATTCTGATCAAGAGGTTTAAAACCTTGACTCTTACTGGAAGAGAGGTGGGAAAAAGGGATACGCTCAGCCATGGAAAAGGCACAAATGGAGAAGAGGACTTCTGAGAATAAATCACGTACTGCCACTTGTAGCTGGTAGTTGGAGAGGTTCTGCTGTTGTAGAGCTAGACTCCCAGCAACACAACTGGGAGCTGTGAAGAAATGGTAGGGACATCATTTATTCTGGGAGAGTTTTTTCATACAATTTATTTAGTATCTCTGAATTTTGCAGGATGTGGAAGGTCTGAATGTGTAGGATTCCTGTACATGAAGTTGGGAAGTAAACATAGCACACTTTATAGTTACTGAAAAAAATATATATTTCTGACTGCAGAATTAGAAGATTCATAGTAATAATGCTTCAGTCTTTGTATGTTGAGATATTCATGGCTAGCCCCTGAAGAATTATAGATTTGATAATTAATTACAATCACATTCTCTCAGACAGCCTTAACTTTTAAGTAGAGTCCTTTACTACTCTTCAATTGAAGAGAGCACATAGAGAGATACCACCTACAATTTCACTTGCTTTCTAGGACCTGTAGAACAAGAACTAGTTAATGCTCAGCAGCACCTAGCCAGTCATATCTACCCCAGAGAGATAAGGGGAGTAGTGGGGTAAAGTTGATCCAAGGGCAGGTCCAGATGTTCATTTATCTGTTGATTTTTTTCAAGGTCTGAATGGCCAAGTGCTGGACAACTGCTGCCTGTTGAGGGCCTTCTCAGGTGGCATAGATTGGGGTTTTGGCACAACAGGAAAATTTTGTTTTGACTGTGGTGAGCAACAGATTTGATAAGTGTATGTAGTCACAGCAGAACTACACAAAAGGGAGAGATGCCGCTGAAGTAGAAGAGTTAAAGACCCATCCCTTTTTAAAGTGGTTGCTGAAATGGGCAATTTCCCTCTTGCTCTTTTGTATTGTTTTGGTGCTGATTGACTCAGAAGTTGACCTGAGTGCTCTGCTGCTTCAAAGAAGAAATTTGGGGAAAAGGCTGTAACAGCTGAACAAGTTTCACATAGTGTGTGTGTTTCGCAAACTCTCATTCCTCTTTTTCAGGCCTTCTCATCTCAGTAGATCTCCCTCAGCATTCTCCAGACTCTGCCACTTCTGCAGCAGCTCTGGAGACATCCTTTCTGTGAAAGCAGTGCAGAGCTAAGGAAGGTTGAGCACTTGGACTGTAAACACAGATGGTGTCTTTTTCTTTCTTGGGGATATGTTAATCCAAACAACCCAGTAAAGGCCTGAGCCAGTTCTCACATATTTAATTGGATGTCTGATTTGGGGTTTGTTTGGGGTTTTTTTGCTCTGCATGTCTGAGCAACTGGTCCTGCTCATTCTCACCTAATTTCCTGTTCATGCTGGTCCTGACTTTTTCCTAAGAAGCATGTCTCCCTTCTGAGGTAAGTGGTATTTTGAAGGGAATTCTTCAGAAGCACAAGGGCGAAAACAATATGATCATTTATCTTGATATGCAAAAATAAGCTCCAATTTCTCTCTTGAGAAATTCTGAATGTTTGACTACTTTTTCCATGTAGTATTTCCTTGTGTCCTTCCCTTCATATCTCCCCCAACCCAGATATGTTTTATTAAATGAATACCAAAGTATTGTGTTTTTCTTGTACAGCCGAAAAACAGTGCATGTCCTAATGATTGTATGCCACAAGTGTGATACTTGAATAAAACAAAATAGAATATTATTTATATTACATAGGAGCAAAAAACAGAATACCTTTGAAAGTGAGTATATTTTTCCATCAGTTTCCACCTACTTTAGATCAAGCCAAAAAGATGTGTCTCTGCTGATGTCATGATTCATAGTCATAACAAACTCATGGCAAACTGGACTGGATTCTTTGGGGAAAGAATATGTTTAGTCACAGAGTAACTGGAAGGTAAGACACCTGCTTTTATCCTGCCAACCTCCAAACACAGAGTGTTTATGTAGAACGGTGCACAAATATGCATAACTGCATTTTAACAGCAGATCTCACACCCTGTGGTACTTTTACTCACCTTGAGTAGGATTTTACTCCATCAAGAGTCTTACTAGTTTTGACAGAGCTTTTGGGGTAAGGAATAAAGAACACAAGTAAAGCTAAAATACAGATTCTTCACCTGTGTTTTGAATGTGCATGGAAGTACAAAATGAACCTCATGGAACAAATCATTAGCACAGGATGGTTTAAATTGGAACAGGCCTCTGGAGTTTATCTAGTCAAAAATTATAGTCTAGGTAGCATTTTGTTGTATAGTTTTACTCTGGCTTCATTCTAATTGCTCAGTTCCGGGAAAAATTCAGGTACGCCATTATTTGGATATACCATGCAAACTACTAAATGAAGGCACCTCAAACCAATTAATTAGAGCTTATTTCCACCTGTATTTGGTTATAATCTTAGGTTGGGAACACAAGAAAAGAAAAGCAGTTTCTATCTTGATGAACTACATCAAAATATGTGGACTGACTGTTACTCCTCTTCACCAGAAAGTTGAGAGCTTGAGGCCTCTAAGAAATTTCAGGTAAAATTATAGTATCCTAATTGCAAAAATTAGTAATTATCTTATTTAGTCCTATGTGTGATGACAAGTAACACAGAAAGCCCATCTCATTTGGAAACAGACAGACCTTTCTGCTGGTCTTCTTTAACTTTCAGTGAGGATGAGAGATGCCTTCTGTTACACTCCTCAAGATGTATAATTAGAAGGCTGTTCTTGGTTACAGTGGTACAAACCAGGGCTGGCAGTAGAGTTATGCCTCTGAAAGATGTTTGACCACTCTTTCTTCTCAGACTTTCTTGAAAACACCAAACTCTTAAAATGACAAGTGCAGCCCCACATCTCCAACTTCCGTTTGAATACTAGTTTTTCTTGCCCACTGCCAGGATTTATTCTTCTGCAGCACAAACATTCCTGGGCAGGAAGGTTCATGTCTGCCCAGCCTGTGGTTATTCTGATTTCTGTATTAAATACTAGAGGGACTAACTGGTTTGATGGATGAGAGGTGTCAAAGTCAGACCATATGGGCTTCTTGGTCTCTGCCCGTGTCTGTGAATACAAGCAAAAATATGCTGGAATTTTTCTCCCTTTGGAGTTTCTTTCAGGGATTCCATTACAGACTGTCACTTTGCAGAATCCATAATAAGGAAGAGCCAGTTAAAATAAATCCTTAGTATTTTAGTCTGGAAGCTATAGTTTGCCTATATAAAGGGCTATAAGAGATCTAGGCTTTCTTCTTGGGCTCAGTGACATGACAGCAACTGAGAACACAGCTCTTGCAGCCTGCCTCCCACCCCAGACTCCTTCTGACATTCTAGCTTTAGTTCACTCAACAGCAATGTCTTTGATCATAGATCTGTCTGCATCACATGGACAGTGCAAGACAGCCAAAGAGTATGCAAAAAAGTTTATAAGTGACTGTCCAACTTACAATGCTGATTAACTAATTTGCATCTTTTTAAGGCAGAATGAGCCTTCCTGAAATACAACATTGGGCAGTCCTGACTCAAGAGCTTAGCAGGGCTGTGGTGGTACCAAGCATGGAGCCACAACCTCAAAGATGAGAGGACAGGTTCTCTGGGTAGCATACACCTTCTGCAAGAATTTAACTACAATTTCATACAAAATAGTCTGTGTTTCATGGTCTTTCCTGCACATCCAGAGCAGTGGGTCTGAACTGGCCATTAAAAAGGTACTGCCCTAGTGTAACAAACACCACTCCATCAGGTTCTGTTTATGTGAGATCAGGCATCTTGCTGGGACAGAAGAATTAATTGAGCTCTTTACAATTCCTTTTGATTTGCACCAGAAATATACAATACAATATCTCTGACCTGAGTATATTTTAAAGCTTAGCTCCTCAAGCATTTGGTCTCTGCACTGTCCTCCCAAAAGGCAACTGAAAGCTCGTTACTTTTTGGAACTTTGCTTGTATCAGCTTCTTTATTATAAAGTCACTTAACTATTACTTAGCCAAATTAGTGCTGCTTACTGTACCTGAAAGATGGTGTTTTCACTTGAAGAGAATGTAATTTGTGTTAACTCCATCCATCACTTTGTCACTTACCCAAAAGATACAATTAAATAGCTATTAAAGCTTTGGGGTTCTGGAACACTGATCATTTCATCAAAAGGCTCAAATAAATAGTTTCTTGTGAGAGGGAAGAGCCAAAGCTTCTGGTGAGTATATATGCATGTATAGAAAAATGAGCTGTATGGGATTGTCATGCTTTCACAGGCAGAATCTTAAGGCTTTTCTTTTGCAAAGGGTTAAATATATAATTAAGTTCATGTGTGTTAGCATGGTCTTAGTTGTTCCATTAAATAAGAAAGAAAAAGAAAGTCTCAAGGGAATATTTTTCACTGAAGTCTAATAATTTTTTAAAATTACTGACTTTTCATTTCTTAAAGGTTTGCAAGCAGATGTATTTAAAAGAGTTTTTTTAAAGTCAGTTTTTATGCTACAAGAAACTATGTACAGATTTTACTAAAATATTTCTGAAACCTGTATATCTGAGGAGGAAAAAAACCTCAACAAGTAAAAAAGCGATCTTCATTTAAAATTCACAGAAATTAAAAAATGATCCATAAAACATTCTTTACCATTTTTCAAATGTATGTATTTAGGAGCACATCATTAGAGTTTCTTGCACCAGTAAGAGAAAGATCTAAAATGCATTTCTGTCCATGCCACCAAGCAGAAATTCCTTCAGTACTTTTGCTACATTATAAATGTACTTTACTGGTTAGAGTCCGAAGGAAACAAGCAGCCCTAATGATATTTGCTTTTCTAAAAAAGAGAAGATTTCCTCTGCACTTACATGTATGTACCCATATCATGGATCTGTTCCCTTTCTGTCTTTGCTTACAGAGGACATGCTCTGTGCACGTAAACACACATGCAGGCAGCAGTGCACAAAAGGGGAAAGCAAACATAGGAAAAGGATCTTTCTGAGGTGCCAACTGTTTGAGCTACAGCATTTTGGGAACGTGGCAACCCAATGCAACACCTGACTGATCTGTTTTTGCAATGGAAGTTCTGTCCCAGCGCTTGAATGTGAGATTAACATCTACTTTGCGTAGATATCTTGATTATGATCACAAAAACAATGCAACATATTCACATGTGTGAGTATGTGCATAATAATGCAATTCAGAACACATACACTGCAATCTTTAGAGCAGAGCTATTGCCACGTGACTGGGAGTTGATATACCTCTCACAGGAATGCACCAGGCAACACAACACATGTTTTCCAAGTGCTGTGCTCAGTGACAAATAAATTAGGAAAGAACTGGTCTTGGTCCCACTCTGGTAATCATTAAAGAAGTGGTTCTCCCCATTTAGAACAGGAAGATTGACAGTGTCTCCTATGACTTGTTACCATTTGAAGGTGTTGCACTTGAGTAGGGTGTAAGGAATATAGAAAAGAAGGGAAAAGTGGGATATAATTCCTTTAAATTATTTTTAGAAAACATGGGGCTGAATTGCCAACTTTGATGTCTTTTCATAGGAAAGGAATCTCTGAAGGTATGCAGGAAGTACACTTGCCCACTGAGAGGAGAGAGAGTCAGAACTGATGGAGAGTTTTACCACCTCCCTGGAACTTTGTGTGTCTTCTTTCCAAAGGGAAACTCTTGTACCTCTGCCTAAGGGCAAGCCCACAAGTGAAGATATAGGGAGACATCCACACTCCTGACTGCAAGCTGTCATTTCTTGTGTTCAGAGTGAATGAACTAATGTGAGGACTGCATTGTGCTCCTCCAGAGCATGTAGTCCATCTGAGGGCATTTCTTTCATGCCCTGATAAATGGTATGGGGATGTGATAAAATAGTTAAGGGTACAAGATGAGATGGGATAGTTTGGGAGCACAGTGCAGAGTGAAAGGAATCAAAATTAGTGCATCCTAATACATACCAGCTTGTGGGGGATATCCCAAACCTTGGGGACAGCTGATTGCAGTAGAACAAAACAGAGCCATGCTAAGGATCTGCTGCTCAGGTTTGCTCCTGGCACTTCTTACACTTGTTTCTTAGGAAATATATCCATAGCTTTTACTTCAGACCTTGTCTAAGCCTCTCTGTCTTAGACATTTCACAAGCAAGGGTAGTATCATTGTCTGCACCTCAGACTGGAGATGACATTCTGCCAGCCAGATGTAAAAGCATTTGAGACACAGCATTGTCTGTTCTTTTTCTGACCCTCCATGAGGATGTACTGTGCTTGTGTGCAGGGTATCCTTGCTCAGGCTACTCTTGGGTCTGGTGTTCAAAAATTTTTAGAACACTTTTGAGACAAGTTAGACTTATTTTGAGAGCTTTCTCTTTACACATGGAAGAACAACCACCTTTAAAGCATCTCATGGTGGGCCAAAGCAGGGGTAGAACTTCTCTCTTACATTCTCTTCAGGTCTTACCACAAGTCAGGCAAATTTTAAAATTACTTCAAGATTACCTAAACACCTATTTTATAAGAGTCTTGAGTTATTCAGCTTTGTACACTTATTAAGATCTGTCAATTTCAAATTCTTACCCTGCAAGGCATTCAAAGGCCAGTCCAACTTGATCTTGATTGTTTCCAGAGGTGGGACATCTGCAGCTTCTCAGTCAACCTGTACAAGTATTTCACCAAACTCATCACAATTTGGTTTTCCTTATATCTAGTCTGAATCTATGCAGTCTTTTAGTCTACAGACATGACATCTTGTTTTATCACAACAGGCCCTATTACTAAAGATCTGTCCCCATCTTTCTTCTAAGCCTCCTTTAAGTATTGAAATGCCACAAATAAGGTCTTCATGAAGCTTCTCCAGGCTCCACAGCCCCAACTCTCTCAGCCTGTATTTGTAGAAGAGGTGCTCCAGCCTTTGAACATTTTTGTGGCCTCTTCTGGATTCATTCCAACAGGTCCATGTCTTTCCTGTGCTGATGACCCTGAACACAGCGCTCCAGGTGGGGTATCAAGAGACCAGAGCAGAGGGGAAGAATCACCTCCTTTTATCTTCTGGTCATGCTTCTGTTGTTGCAGACCAGGACGAGGTTGGTTTTCTGGGCTACAAATGCACATTGTCAGTTGTTTACTTCCCAACTGGAGAGTTGTCCACTTCATTGCTGATCCTGGTAAGTGAGGTGACGTTTATCCTTTGTCTTCTCTTACTCTTTTCCCTAGAGTCACAAATCCTCTCTTTTCCCTAAATGCTCCATATACCTTCCCTCCCTGATGTTCTAGCAGCCACTAGCAGCCAGCCTGAAGTCCTGAACTCCAGAGCTATCTTTGTAGTCTCTTTGACTCAGGTGTGGTGCAGTGGTCCCCTGGCACAGGTGTCCCACTACAGACATCTCCAGTCTGCCTAACCATCTGCTCCCATTTAAGGCCAGCAGTTTCCCTGCTGCAATATTGTTTAGCTGCAGGATGACCTGACTCCCTCCCTGATGTGTCTGATAACTGACACAAGCCATCTGACACCCCAGACTATCAAGACCACTTGCTGCTAATCTGCCTCAGAAAAGCCTGAATTTGACTCCCCTTACCCTAACCCTATGCTATATTCTAGTAAACCTGTTCTGGGGAATTTTGCTTTTTTTTTTCTTCATTAAAGTTCAAGGAAAAGAAAGAGGAAAGGTTGTTTTCTGAAAAGGCTGACAGCCAGTCTCATGGGCATAGTCCGAATGTACTTTGTACACCAGCAGTTCTATTACTTGCACATTTAATGAATGCACAAAGGTTACATGATTTCCCAACCATAACCCTTTCTGGGAACACAAAGTCAAATTTTACTCCTAGGCAGGTCACTAAATCCCCACAGAAGTCAATGCAATTGGAAATGGGACCAGCATTTGACCTATCTCCTATGATTGCTTTTTATAGAGAAAGTATCTTCTCAGGTATTATTTTCATGTGAATTTCTGTATTTAAATAGACATCTGAAAAGCAGAAGAATACAAAAGTAACTTCAGCAGAAAATTTTTCTAATGTTCTACAAATCTGAAGAAACACTGGACATGTGCCCAGCAATAGCTTCAGACTCTTTAAGCAAATTGGGTCCTTACAATGTTACTCAAGCTTCCCTAATGAATGATGATTTGCTTATGTATTACTTGGCAGTGAGCTAACGAGGCCCCATTAAACAAAATGCATATTAATATTGTCCTAAGTAATGGTTTTTACAGTCCACTCTCATTATGCTGAATTAGCTCTGCAGAGAAAACTTGAGGAAATACATGTTCAACAAAGTAGAATGTAATGCATGCATCTTTGTGCAACACACGTATGGCAGACACCTGAAGGGAGAGTCTGTCGCTTCATTAACATGTCCTCACAAAAGAATAGGAAAGTTCTTGAATCTCTAGGGCTCCTATACTGCCATTTATTTTCCATCAGCAGTACATATCTGTGTAGATCCTGGCACTTCATGTTTGTAAATGTGTGTGTGTGTGAAAGATAATAAAGGGGGAGAAAAGTGTCAATCTCCAAAGACCCCCAGCTTTAGAAGGGACAAATAACTGGTAGTGAGGTTTTGTGTGATTCTTGGGATCTATCATGTACCACCCTTCAGGACACGTATTTCCAGTTATTTCTGATCACCCTGTTTGGTAGCTTTCATGTTTTTTCATGCTTTGCCTCAAGGGAAAAGATTATTCAACTATTAGGTCATCTTGTACAACTGCTTTTCTTTCTCAAGAGTCCTCTTATTTCAGAAAGGTGCTCCAACTGAAATTGTAGCAGAGATTCCTAAAGGATGAGATACTGTTGATAAGATTACAGCCAAAGCCAGCATGACCTGACACTGTGTCACACCATAATAAGAAAATAAGGTAAATTTCTGCTGCAGTTTTTCTACATGCCATCTTTTAGAGATTTCCTAACAGATAAAAGGGGAAAGTTTTTTTCTCTGCCTTTCCAGTGTTTACATTCACACAAATATTTTTTACCATTACCTATAGTGGCAACAAAGCTCCAACACAGAGGCTAATTCTGGGCGAAAAATACATAAGTCCATTTAAATGTATGGTTTTGGCATTCAAAGTTCTGAGTTAGAAAACCCCTTCATCATCAAGTGAACATGACATTGCCAAAAGGTTAATTCCTGCTCTGGCTTTTAACCTCACAGCAGCACCACTTCACCCTATGATAGCTTTAATGTTCAAACACTAAGAAGAATCTTGCAGTGATGCTTCAGGGTGTGGGAGGTATTCAGTGGGTGCCATTCCTCACTCTGTGTTGATATGGTATCAAAGTACAGTATGTAAATTCATTTCCATGAGCCTTTTCTTGCCCTCCTGTTGATTTTGGAGATTAGATAACCACAACTACTGGGTATGTTGTGTTTGGGCATTCATGGTTTAGGAGGCAATACTACAATCAAATTTGGTTTATTTCTTTGCTGGTTACTCCACTCCGGTTGTGCTGTCATGGAATTAGCTGGTTCTGTGTATTTTGCAGTTCCTAGGATTATTATCTGTCTCTGTGAGGTGGGCATGAGCTCTGGACAGGTTCTGACACTGAAATGTCCATGCATTCTTCCCACAGTTCTCTCATGCCTCACATCTCCACACTGCTTTCTACTGCAAGAAAACCAGGGTTTGCAGGCTGGCTCTTCAAGCTGAAGAGCTAATCAATTAGCAGGTACTCTTTGCAATAAACCTGCTTTGCTGACCTAGAAACCAAAAAGCATTTCATTTATCAGCCACAGATTTGCCTTTGTCCTGCAGATGGTTCCCAGTGCTGGGTGGTGATCCATCACCTGTGACTCACTCTTTCCCTGCTGGTGTCACTGCCTGTGGCTCCACCCGTTGCGTTGGTAGTGGTTTTTCCTGGGTGCAGGTGCACACTGTGATTACTCCATCACATCCTGTTAGCCTTGAATCAGAGAGGGTTTTGTGGAAGCTTCTTCTGAGGGCCTGGATGGACAGATAGACAAAAACAGAGAAGACACTGCGTGAACAGCTAAAGCTATTTTCCTGATACCTGACTATGAGTAAAATTTTAAATTCTTCTCAGTGCCCTTAGGGAACTATTAGACCCTAACAGCCCAGATCAGACTCACCTGGGCCTCTCCCACACCCTCTGCCAGTGGACCCAGAAGATCAATTCAGGCACAGTTCTGAGCCTTTGGTTCTTGATTGACCTATACTGTGACCTAAAGTGATGTTTGCACTCAGTGCTGTCTCTGACTGTTCACCTGGTTGGACCTCTAGCTCTGCCTCCTGCTCCTTGTGACTGGACTTTGAAAAGTCCTCTGGACCTGATCTTTTAGCTTGCCCTGTAAGGGATTGTTACTTAACCATGTTATTCCTGCCCTGTGGGGTGGCACCCTAGGTGGTGATGGTATTTCTTGCGCTGGGATCACACCTGGGCTCTGTCTTTTCCTCTGTTGTGAAGCAACTGTTCTCTTGCCGATCTCTGACGTGGCCAGTGGCTTTGGCAGAAATACTCATGTGAAATTTGGGTAAGGCATTATTTTGTGTGCTGTTTGGTTACCTAATTTTTATGCCTCTTGTTCAGATAAACCACAAGCTACGCTTATCATAAAGCAATATTTAGTCTCCACTCATCCCATGTACAATACGTACAAGCCTGGGAAGTCAAAGCAAACACTGATGAAGATGATGGCTCACCAATATTGGAGGTGTTGCCAGGGTTAAGTGAGCAACTGTCACTGGTCCTGTTCAGCTTAGAGAAGGCTGAATGGAGACCTCGGTGGAGCCTATGATTTTCTCAAGGGAACAACGGGAAGGGAGGTGCTGATCTTGTCCCTCTGGTGATCAGCGAGAGGACGTGAGGAGAGGGAAGAAAGCTGCATCAGGGGAAGTTCAGATTGAACATTAGGAAAAGCTTCTTCACTGAGAAGTTGGTTGGTGCTGGAGCAGAGTCCCCAGGGAAGTGGTTGTGGCACTAAGCCTGACAGAGTTCAAATAGTGTCTGGAGGATGCTGTCATAAATTTTAGTGTTAGGTAGTCCTATGAGGAGCAGGGAACTGGGATGAATGATCCCTATGGGTCCCTTCCTATTTGAGATATCTTATGATTTACAAAGCCCAGAATACTTCCTGCTGGCTTTATGAAGGTATTGCTATTATAGGAACAAGGCATTCCCACGAGGAAAATGAACAGTATGGAAGGCTGCATTTGCTGATCCAACTCTGTCATTTTAGAAAGACAGAGCAATTTGCAGCCAGTTGGGTAAGAGGAAGTAATGCTTCTTGATGAGTTGGCAGGACTTGCATGCTCTTTCCCCAGCTTTGTCTGCCTGCTGATGGATCAGCTGTGCTGCTAACAGACAACGTGGCCCCTGACCATGGGTAGAGCAGCCCAACAGCACAAAAGGTGTGCTGTTGCAAGCTGACTAGATAATTGGAAAAATGATAGTTCACTGACTTGTACACAGGGCCCCTGTAGTCTTGAAAATGTAGTCAATTCCCTGGACTGCAGAAAGAGCTTACCCCAGGTAAGCTATTTGGAGATCTAAGTTTTTAATAGCTTATCATCAGCTAAGGCAAACTGGGTCAAGGAACTCTCCTCTCTCTGCCTCTACCTCTGAATTCACAGCCATAGCTTGGAATGTGTGTAATTGTCAGTCGTTGCATCGGTAGCAAATTACTGAGCACCTTAAATAAAGAGGAAAGAAAATGGCATGCACCATCAGAGGTTAATCTGTAAACCATAATGGCCCTTGTGCCTACAGAAGGGCTCCACGTCTTCAGGGGTACAGGGAATTTTTCTTGAATGTTCAGTAGACACTTCAGTGATGCAAAAATCAAGTTAGGGTTCCCCTGAATGAGGAACATGGCAGTGGCCATGTCTCAAGAGTCAGCCTAAATCTTAACCCATACCTAGGTGGTGCCCAAGTCATCTAAGAGCTGTGGAGGTGGAGTCTGGTTTCCTATAGTTTTGTCTTGTAGTGTGTTATCTGCTATCTAATTAGATGTAAAATCCCACTGTTTTCCCAGGACTAGAGCTCAGGATGTTTCATTCTTTGCATCTGGGGCAACCCTGCTGTAGCCTTCTCAGTGGGGGAGTTGATGGGGGTTTTCTTCTCACTATCTACTGGCCTATTTTCCTTGCTGGTGGAACTGACAATATCTGAAGCTGCTATATGTTTGTTACATTGGACTGGCAGGCCAGCTGGATAGAAGGTTGCTGGGAGGAGACTGAGTCAAGTTATGCATCCACATAAACATACACGCACACTGCACAATTACAGCAACCTCATTACCTTAGGAAACCAAGCTGCAAGTAGCATGAGGTATAGTAGGATTATATGCAAAATGGCATTTTCCTCAAATAGCAAGGGAGTCGCTAAAGTTTAGGCACCTGGTGGTTCAACAACATCTAAACATGGACATACACACAGAGAGAAAATTTTAAGCAGAACAAAAAGAGACAAAAGAAAATCACCTTGAATATATACACAGGTCACTAAGATATTTTCAAGTGTGAGTGTGCTTGTAATACACTATACACACAGAGCTGTAATGACCAGTGGGCATAATTCAAGGTATATTTCTTTAAAAAAAATAGAATTATTTTTATTCCCCTTGCAGAAATATATCACAACATATTCAAGGCTGATGGTGGAATTCCATTTTTAAGCCTACCTAGTGGAGTACTGTCCCAGCTGTAGAGGACAAAAAGCTGTTCTGCAGTGCTTTCTTTCAAAAGGAAAGAAATTCATTCAAAATAATCATCAAGGTATGGTAAGGGTTTTTGTTTGGTTTGTCCCAGACAGCTCCTTGCAGATGATTATAAGCTACATTTGTCTCTGCTCCTTGTTTCACATGGAACAAGGTGCTGTGGCTGCTTCTCTGACCTCTACACAGTCATAATGGTCACAACACACTTACAGAATTCCCCACTGCTATAGAGATGCTGTGAGGATGGTAGATTAGTGTAAGATACTGCTCCCAATGCTCAAGTTTTGCTTCGTGCTAAGGCTATTTTTGGGTGAGTTGCTTCTCTATAGGGAATTCCTCCCCAGTGTTCAATATGCTTCAGTGATGTAGGAATTAGGTGTCAGGTGAAATCCTGTCTGATGCAACTGTAAATTACTGAGGTTAGGTTGTAGATGGCAAGAATCAGCTACTTAAATTAATCATGATATCTACAATACTTGGTAGGTAGTGAAATAATTACTTTTAACAGCAAGGATGGCAGTGTTTACTTCTGAATTATATCTATGGAGCTATTTCTTTCCTTTAAAGTTTAAGTATTGAAAGCACTAAGTACTTGTGCACAGTTCAGTTCAGTGTAGACACTTCTGAAAGCAGCTATAAATATATTTACCTCTCCGAATTTGAGTAAGCCTCTGGCAAGTGCAAAATATTGTCAAGTCTGTTTTGCATTCTCTCAATGTTTTGATGTCTGGCTTCTGCTTTATGCTACCACAGAGTTGGCAAGGCATAGACAAAGCATTTTTCCCAGCTCCCAACCATATGATAAACTCCACAGGCTTATAAAGCAGTGTTTATTCTGGTGGCATTCCCTGATGTTGCAAGTGCAAAGATGCCTAACAGAGAAAAGAAATACTTTTGGTACAAATAACTGCTAATAGAAAAAGTTTTACTGTACTGTGGTAGGAAATTGCCAAGGTCTAAATGGCCACAGGCTGCAATTTTTCTTGCAGAAAAGTTGTTTTGAACTGTGCATGGCAATCTGACTCCATGCTTGGGACTTCTTGAAATGAGCAATGATCCAGTGATATTCCCCAGGGAACCTTTCCTGGCATGGCCTGCAGTCCAAACCTGGCCTTCACAGAGAACCAGAGAAAGAAATAGCATAGAGGCATCTACGAAATGCTCCTGCTAGTAGTGCTAGAACTTAATTAACTCTGTGCAGGATGTGAAAAAGCCTCTGTGTGGAAGGTGACAGAGAGTCCCCAGGTCCCAGGGATGAGGCACTGTAGTACCTTTCCCTCCTCCCCTTCCTCCCCGTGTCTGCTCAGATACATTTGTATCTGGTATTGCAAGCCACAAACATTCAAAACTCTATCACTCAGGAATAGTGTGATTGGTTTTAATAATCAGGTCATCTTAATAAATATGATTTTGCTTCTTTGCCTTCTGGTGTTGCACCTATAGATCACCACCTTTTGTGGGGTTTTTTACTTCTTTCTCATTTATTTATTTGCCAGTCATTTCAATACCAATTGTTAAAGTTTTCATGCAGCACCAATGAGCATGACATTTTCCTTAAAATATGTGGATTGGAATTCTCTGTTAAACCAAGGTAGCAGATTTAAGAAAGATACAAAATACCACAGGTTCACACTAGAATGACTGTTGTCCAAACTCTTATTTATAAACATGTAGTGTGTAAAATATGACCAGTCCAATGATTAGCAACAGCACAACCTCAACAGCATGTGTCAGAATCAGACAGGTTTCACAGAAGGATGCCAGACAGCAGGATAGAAAACAAATCATTCCCTTATCAGGTGATGCCCTCAGAGAAGAGCTTCATGACCCTAGAATACTGAACTCCCCTGAAAATCTTCAAGGTTGCAGGAGAAATAAGGAAATAATGCTCTTGAGATCAAAAGTCCTTAAAGAAAATTTGGCATAGCCAACATAAAAAAAGATTGGTTAGGAGCTGGATTCTGTCTTCATATGCTACAGACTGTTTTAAGTCAAGACGTAATTTGTACCCTCTGAGAGTCACTCATCTCAGTTGACCTGTAGTTTTGGATTGAATGTGGAAGTTTTAGTGGTTTATATCACTTGAATTAATATTTTTTAATAGCTGTACAACTGACAAGTGCTTCTGCAGGGCTCAAATCCTGACATGGAGAAGAAAAACTCTCTTGGGTCTCACAGGCTGTGGTTCAGCCCCTAGAGCACCTCAGCACCTCATTTGCCTGCTGTCATTTCTCAAGCTGAACTTCCTGAAGAAGCCACGATAGGCAAGTATCTCTCTTGTCCCAGAACAGTACAGCTCAGAGCAAGACCACCAACACTCAATAAATGTGCCTGCCTCACCACAATCCTTTCAGCAAGAAGTCAGGTAAAGACTGAATTTCCTAGATGAGATGGGCGGGGCTATTGGCAAGTCCTGTACAAGAGTCATAAGCATTCTTTATTCCTAAATCATATGTCTTGGGTTTTTCGAAGCAAATTATTGGTCTGTGCTAGTATTTAATCACCTTTTAATCAAGTGACTGAGACTTCTATTTTGTTATTTAAAAATTCAGGCCTGGTAATGAACTATAATGACTCACTTTTCAGGTAAAAGTCTGAAGTAGCATCCTTAAAAGTTCCCAAAAGTCTTCTGAGGTAAGCAATAATGTCTGGCTCCACAGATGGGTACATCTTGCTCTAGGAAGGCAAGAGGCCAGTGCCATATAGACAACTAGACCCTCACGACACCCATAAACTTTGGCAAACACGAGCTACAATAATTTTCCCACAGTGGGAATGTGGGATGATTGGTGTTCAGTTGCCCAAATGTTTTGCTTGCTAGACATATTCTTTAGCCACTGGGCTCTTTGCCTGGAGTGTCTGAGTGCTGCGGTCAAGGTGTGCTGCAGGCTACTGCAAGTTTGAGAGACGTGGGCTCTGACTCAAGGCAGCCTGGCTGTTGTTTGTTTTCTTCCTCAGATGGCTTTTTTCCTGGTCTCTGGCTATTATATCTAGGCAGTGAACAGAATAAAATTAAGAACTCCCAATAACAGTCACATTGGACTGAAAAAAAAATACCAACTTTAATCCTTTTGTTTCTGTGTCTTTTCATTTTCCAGCATCTATAAAACCAAAATATTAAAATACAGCAGTTGTCGGTCAAGCATTTCTACACACTTAAAGCTATGCTTCCATAACCATCTATTGCTTCTGGAGCAAAAAAACTGGGGAATGGTTAAGTTTTCTTGAGTGTTCCATAAAGGCAGTAAGCCCCATGTGAACTGTTTTAAGAGCAAGTCCTCTGTCAAGATGTTTAGTAGGGAAAGCCTCTTTACACAGAGGGTCGCTGCAGTCATCCCCATCTCTTGGAGTTTGTGGTCTTAGCACTGGGTCTGATGTCATTTGGGAATGTTTGTTTTTGTTTTTGGCAAGCATGTTTGCTAAGTCCATTTTACTTGACTTCTTGCAAGATAGTGTTTGTGCACTGTCTCCTTATGCTCTTTGTACCATGGTCACCATTTGATTTCTTCTAAGAGTGCATCAAGGAACTGGACTAGTTATCACATATGTACACAGGAATATTTGAGGTGAGTTTTATTTCTCCAGACACAAGTGCTAATCCATTCATTAAATGCATTTAACCCCAACAGAACAAACATAAAACAAACAAACAAACAAACAAAAACCCAAACACAAACCCCAAAAACCAAAAGAAGTGGAAATTATTTTGTGCCAAGGTGAGTATAAGAACTGTTGGTGAATTTGATTATTTTTTCCCTTGAAATCATGACCATTTATATTCCTATATAGAAAAAAGCCAATAATATCTACAGAGCATGTTTAATATGTCTAAAGCAGACTCTTAGGGAATTCTCTTTTCCTTATCTTTTTCTGCATGCAATGTGCTGTGTGCTCTTCAGGCACTGTTCTTGTATGTACAGACTGAGTCATCCATTCAGGGAATAGAAATCATGCTGAGTCATGCTGGCCAAATACAGAGTATCAAGCATCAAAAAATGAAGAGCAGCCTTTGACTCAAAAAGCTTTTGGAAGTGGAATGTGTCTTAACTATTACAAACATTTGTTGAGAAATTCTGGCAGATCTATAAAATTCATTACTATTTTGAGAGTAGGAAAGGGAGTTGTTCCAAGAACGGATGAACTAAAGAAACCTAATTTCCTATAAATCTGTTTCATTAAAGAAATATGTAGAAACCCTGTATTAATTTAATACATTATTTAAATCTATTTATTTTTATTTTCTTTGGCTTGAAGAGAAGTTCAGTGGAAATCTCTTTCACTACAAAACATTTATCTCTCTCTCTCTGAGGTGACTGTCTAGTATCCAACAAGATTATTTCATCTCAGAAGCTAGGTTAAAATAATCTTTTATTTTTGGGAACTAGCAGTCACCAAACTAAAAGCAGTGCCTGAAGGGTTTGTAGTAGCAGGGAAGGAGGTGCTGCTGGGGCAGAAATGTGGGAAGATCCCATAATGTCTAATGTGTTGAAAGACAAAGCAATAGAGCAAGTCAAGGGTGATAAAGTTATTTGCCTGCATATGAAACTCTTTAAGTCTCCTACAAGTACACTTTGGACTGCATTGCCTGATAAAGCAGTTTTATTCAGGGTCAAATGCAACCTGGGAGCTTGCAAAGTAGAATCCTGCTTGAATACACACAATGAGACATTAGACTCATCTGTTTGGTTATGGAACAGCCAAAAGCATCCCTTGAGTTCAGGGATCGATCACTGTTTGCATGCTTTTGGTTTTGGTTTGATTGTACAGAGCTGCTATAAACAGCTTCTGAATAACTTCTGAACTTGAACCCTGTTTATGAGGTAGGATGGGTCCAAAGTTTCACATACTCTTTTGGTTCACTAACAGTGCTGTTCACATGTGACTGAACTTGTATCTGGGTAGGATCTTAGATTAAGGGGAGAAGTGTGTGGTAAGCCTCTTCCTCCTGGGATGGAGTCAATTTCAGCTTATGATTCTAACCAGAACACTGTGGATGCAGTAATCTGACCGGTGCTGTTCAGCATGTGCTAACGGGCTTGGCAAGGACAGCTTGAAACACCCTGCTAAAGACTGGACAGGAACTCTGCACAAAGTTTGGAGGAAAGGCTCCATTTATAGAGAGCAGGAGCATCACTAGAGCTTTTTCTTTTAAGGAACAAAGAAAACTTGTTTCACTTCACAAGTTTGTAGGTGATCTAGCAAACAATACGTTAAACAAGGCTCAGTTGGGAACCACACATGAGCTGCTGCAAGACTTGAAGCTGATAGACAGTGAAGGAGTTATTGCTTGGCTTAACTTCTCAGTAGAGCAAGGTGCAGTGCTGTGTACTGAAAATATAATCTATCTGTGAAATTTATTTCTGGTAAAATATATGAATAACCTGATATCCTCTGGGAGGGCTCTGGAAGTTCAAAAATTACAAAGCATGGGCTCATCTAGAATGAACTATTTCTGATTGCTTCAAAATTGCACTTAAAATCCAGGAGCTGTAAATTCTCCACAAGTGATTTTCCTTTTCTTTTCTTACTCCTCCAATGTCTTTTCCTTTCCATGCTTCCAAACACAGCAGTTGTAAACTATGCAGGAGAGGCCAGGCCCTTTGCCACTGTGGGAAGTGTTGAATGAGAGACCCTTCTGAGACTTCACCACCCGCTGCACCACATTTGATCTAGCAAGGCTCCTGATAAGTACATATGGACTTTAAATGAAATAGCAGCTTTGATAAATAAGTAAATAAAACCCCCAACTCTCTAAAAAGTGGGAACTGTTATCCCCTTTCCTTATTTGTGAGTATAAGCTCTGCCCTCTGAGGCTAGAGATCTATCAGAGCTGCCTGCCCAGCAGCATCCCAGCAGCTGCCAGCTACCCCAAATGGCTCAGCATGCCTGGGAACATCCATGCTAGCCAGCTTCATGCAAAGTGGCTCTCTGGCTGCCTGTGCAGACCTGCACAGCTATTTGCGTGTGTGCTCTGCGAATGCCAGCAGTGCCACCCAGACTCCAGTCATTAGCCTAAGGTCATCAGTACAGTTCTCTGCATGGGAGTGTCTGCATTTTATATATCACTATGGCTTGTCTGGGTGTGTGTATATTTGTTTGTGTGCTTGCGCTGTAATGATCCAACCTATCTTACATGTATATTTAAAAACATTTTTAAAAAGAGGGTAGATATCATTATCTAAAGGAAAGTGAAGTGCAGGGTCAAAGGTTATGCCCTTAGCTGAAGGATGACGAGCAGATACATGCACTGGGGCACCAGGTTTCTGATATAAAGCCTGCAGACTCTACTAAGCCATGTTACTTTTTTTGCCTCTTCCATGTAGGAAGCATTCTGAATTGTAGATTATCTAACATGCATTCATGCTGTTGTGCTTCAGAAAGCCCTGTGACAAAGGAAAGGAAATCCTATTTCTTTACCTAAGAGCCTTTACTACTTCTACTATTACTGACAGCAAGACTTAAGCTCAGCCACAATTTACACTGACTTAAGCCTGAACAGCAACCAACTGCTAACAAAAGCACTCAGTGCATCCTTCAGCAAATGTGACCAGCCAAGTCCAGCTGCATTCATTTCCAGTGACCAAAGCAGGTGGTCAGGGACCCAATTATGACCTCGAACACTAAATCAGAGTCCTGCAGATCACGTGATCCAACAATTAGTGCAGCCCTTTGCTTTGCTGCAGGTTTGTTCACAATTATCACTCTTTCTTCAAATTATTAGCTTGTCTATTGTGGCAGAGTTTACTGAATAGCAGGCTGCTTGGCAGCTTTCAGGTTTAGAATATTTTTGCTTCAGAACAGTTTTTTTTCCCCATAATTTTTCCCTAAAACAAAATGTAGAAAGAATCACTTCTGGAAGTGACACATTTTGTACATAAGATGTTTTATTTATCCATATTATTTAAGGAAGTCTAGAAATAAAATTTATTCTTAACCAATAAATAATTTCAACTTCAAAATGTCTGAATAGACAGGATTTTTAAAAAAAATTTTAAACCAAATAAATACAATTTCTGGAATCAGCATACATCAGTATGGCCTATTCTGTGATTCTCACAGAAAGTAGAATTTACATAACAAATGTTTCCACCTTCAAAGTAGACTATAAACTCAGAGAACCAATTGAATAAATCACTTTGCAAGAGGCAAATACTTTCCTTTGGTCTTTTTTTAGACTGCAACCCCCTAGGGCAGGGATAGTCTTTATTTTATACCATCTATCAGGCCAACCCACCGCTGAAATTTAAGAAGTAATAGTTTCCACCAGATTCACATCATAAAAATCAGCTTGTGCCCTCTTGTTGACACCTCTGTGTAGGACAGGAACTGAGCAGATAATTCAGACTGGATGTTGTTTAATTTCAAGTGGAGTTAGTGAGATAATATGGTGTAGACTGCAGCATTTGCTCATTAGAATAACACATTTGGGTTTTTTTTATACATTTCTCAACTCTTAACCACATTCTCACATCTCATTGTAGATTGTGGATTGCAAGTAATATATGAAACTAAAGCAGACAAAGAACCTATGTGTATTTTTGTGATAATGATACCTGTGTTGTTGCTGTGTAGTCATTGAACAACATTCTGTTACAGCAAAAATAACTAAAAGAGGTTTTTCCCCTCTTTTTATTTATTTATGTCATGAGGAAAAGCTTGAAACAAACTCCATTCCTCTCCTTCCCTTTCTGCCTCCCTGCAAAGTCAGTTAAATACATGATTCATGAGGCTATAATTTGATTAATTTGACTTCTTATAGTGGTACTAGCATTCAGGTAGAGTGGAAAATGTGCTTTCTGTATTACCATATGCTCTGCTTTTCCACAGCAAAGCAAAAAATCAAATGCTGTCATCTTTCCTTCTCTGTCATTTTGAATTATTATGAGGAACCTGCTACTTGAGATTAAGGAAGGTCAAGCCACAAATGCTCATGGTCTTGAGTATCCTTATCTTTTGTGAGACTTCTCTAGAATCTGTGGAAGCCGTACATGTGCCTAAGAAGGCTGGTCTCTTTTCTTAGTGCTGTCCAAAATTGCAATGCCTCCGTACATGGATGGACTTATGGACAGGTTTGATAAGTTGAGGACCACATTCCTTAAATAACTTGTCAGCATCATGTTCCTGCAATTTGTTGGAACATAAGATCAAGAGCTTGTCCCTTGGGTCTGAAAATCAGCAGCTTGAATGTAGATTGAGGTGTTGAACAGCCTTCCTTATTTTATTCTTTGTTACGTAGTGTTTTCCTAATGTTATGCACATATCGTACAAAGCAGAGATTTATATATTCAGTGTGGCTACCTAGTGTTCCACACTAGAGGCAGGATTCCAAAGCCTTTACTCATGGTAAAAAGGTCCCTCCTCCATGAGTAATGCTTTGGAGATGAGGGAAGCTCCTAGTGAAATAAAGTGTTACTTAACACATGGTCAACTTTAGAGCCTTTCCTTGCAGCATTAGGGACAAATATTAGGGTCTCTTCCCATCCTGTACCTCTGATTTGATGTGATCCCACAGATCCTTGGTAGGTTTGTGTCATGTGGGAATAAAGTCAACAGCCAGAAACACATGGGCAGCAGCCTGGTATCAAAGCCAAATCAAGGGAACTCAACCCAAATTATCACCCACCTCTATGGATATCTGAGAGATCTGTCAGTCCCTATACATCCAACATTCCACAAGTATTTTTAGTTGCTGGACAGAATATGTGTCCCATTCCATGAGCTCAGGGAGAGAGCAGCTCATGAGTTGACACTGGAAAAGCCTTTTCTGCTGTTTAAAAATAGCTCCAGTTGTGGTGGATAAAGGCTGTTCACTCCCCAGGTGAAGGAGAAGAGGTGTTCTGTATATGTAAATGCCTTAAAAGCTGGAGAATGATGCCTAAGGACTTCCATTTCTGCTTGCTTAATTAAGGGGAAATAGGCTGTACTGTGTCAAACTAAAATTGGCGTTTCCATGACACCTCTCTTTCTCCATCCCAAACAATCCCAATTGCTGCTGTACTGTTATGCCTTTCCTGAGTCAACAATTGTGTTTGTGTCCCAGTATTTAACAACCCTCAATGAACTTGAGCTCTTTTATAAGTTGCTCACATGCATCACCATATCTTAGGCAATGTCCTTCCCAGCAAAGCTGGGCACTGAGGGGAAAAACGCAGCTTTGGTAAAATAAGGTTCTTGTAGAGTGTGGGCTATGGGTCCTGCAGGAGATGGCCAGTCACTTCTGCTCTTCTGGGCCAAGTGTCAGCAGAGCAAGTTTCTCAATATCCTGGCCCTGTCTCCAGCAAAACTGGTGCCTGTTAGCAATTCCATTGCTATTTGGGTGGGAGGTACTTATATGTGTTAGCCCCAGATTTATAAAGACTGCAGTATCTAATTTGTAGGCTAAAGAAAATCTCTGTACTGTGTTTAGGATGAAGTCTAATTTGCCAACTTTGGGCAGAGTGAATTGGTGAAACATTGGAAGAGAACTTGCAGAACTTGTTTTACTTGTTCTGTGAATAACACGAGGCTTTCTATTTCCCATACTCTTGTTCTGATGAATTTTACAGGCACTAAAGTAAACAAATGCCTTTCGTAGAGAAATGCTGCTATTTAAAATACTCAGGCTGGATTTTTGTTTTAAAATTGAAAGAAAGCAAATACGTCATTCCACTCTGATTACAAAGAGCAGTGAATTTTTTGTGCTTTGGACCAGCCCAAAGAGGCACATATGCAACCACTATGCAGCAAACCCCACCTGAGTTCATTGCCCTCTTTCCCACTGGGCTCCAAGTAAGTCTGAGTGGGCTCCACATCACAGGTAAAAGGGACGGTAGAACCAGTTCAAGCCATGGAACTTCCTGCTCATGGCCTCCGTTCCTCTCACCTTGACCCATACATACAAGCAAGTGGCCTCCCCCAAGGTTTTACCCTTGTTTTAATCACTTCTAGAAAATGAAGTGTCAGATGTTCTTATTAATGCAGAGGATAACCAGCCTATGGTAACATCTCCTGGCTGGACTGGCTTGATTCATACTGCTCTTGCCACCACACCAGTAATTAAGAGTGAACAGGGCAGCAATGCCAGTGCTGTATCTCATAAACCTGGTTATCTTTCTGTTTCAGGAAGAACCTTCACTTAAAGAGTGAGAGTGCAGCTGGTCCCTGAAACAGAAAATACCCCTTTGTAGATATCAAACCAACATCATTGTGGAATGTCAAGATTTTAAGACTATTTAACATTCCTGAAGCTCTCCCTGGATGTAAAGCACCATGTGGTTATTAAGTTGTTATTCTTAAAAATTCTTTAGGTATTTGTGCTACTTGTTATCCCCATTTTACATAGGGAAGGTTGGTCTTACACAGACTTCCAGCTTTTGAAGCTCTGACTCCTACTTCAGCATCTAATTTTTCAGGCCACACATAGAAATTGTGATGTTTTGAGACTTTTTCATTGTAATTCTTATTTCCCCTTACTTCTTTCTCCATACTCAGATAAGACTTTTGTTCAGTTATGGTCAGTCTTCTGGTTTTTGAGAAAGTGCAAAACAAACACAACCTCCTTGTTTTCCTTTCCTGAGGGTAGTCCTTGTGAGCCAGCAGCCAACTCTCCAAGGAAGCCCTCTGACTTCTGTGTGGGCTTGCTCAAGTAGACCTGGCTTCTGTTGCACTTCATGTTAGCTTCAGGGTGAGATGCAGAGATCTCACAAGGTCAGGAGCAGATCTGTGAATGACAAACATCAGAATCATGGAGCACATGTCCCTCTACCATGAGCGGTAACAACTCTGGTAACCTTGGACCACACTGATGTCCTGATATAGTCTCTTTAAACTTACCAAAAAAAGACTGGAGAGAGCTGTTCAGACACACTGCAGTGTGCTCCAATTCAAATAAGGTTACAGAGTTACATTCTCTAAACCTGTCATTATTCCTGAGGCACTAGAAAAAACATCAAGGACACATTTCAGCTGTTTCAAGCCACACAATCACAGCTTCTTGCCAGCCCCCAATTTTTTCGTTTGGAAGGAAAGATTCATGCAGTCATTCCATCTGTTGATCCCCATTCTTGTTAACTAATTTTAACCAAATACCATGGAAGAGCAAGGACCTCCCAAGCCTTGTGAAATCAGGTAGGTAGGTAAAGAGGAGATGCTGAAGCTCATGGCCATGGTTTATCATGGTTTATCACCATCAGCTCATGGTTTATCACCATCAGCCCCTATGGCCAATTACCATGGATACACACCTCCATACCAGCTGCCTCTAATCCAGCTGGTGTTGGAGGATGCAGGAGTGTACTGCAGATGACAGGCAATAAAGGGAGAAAGCAAAACCATTCATAGAAAAGCAGTCTCCAGTAATTCCACTGCTGGGAGCTCCAGGCATTTTTTGAATGCTCCATGTAGAAGAAGCATTTCTTTATTCTGCAACCATACAGAAAACAGGCAAGATTTTAAACAGATTTTTAAAATTTTAACAAATCCATTTGCAGACTTTTTAATTCCCACAAGACCCTCATCTCAAATCAATAGATTAGGCAAGGTACACAATGAAAAAGCAGTCACACAAATAAGCCAGAAAAGCCAAAGTATTGGTTCGCATGAGCAAGTGCTGGCTGGATAAGCAAGAGCTAGACAATGTAGCATGAACCCATGAAGGAAGAACATTATTGAGGTTTAAATTGATAAAACTGTGAGGAAGCTTGAGTCATTGGTGATAAATTTCTATCTTCAAAGGAAATTAGGCTTAAAGGAAAAGAAGCTGGTTTAAAATATATTTAAAGTATCAAATTGCATGTATTTATGCCAAAGTCACTTTCCCACTCCCACAGACTGGGAATAGAAATTGTGGTCCACACTTGCCTGTTTGAAAACTGCAGCATCAGTTGTTTTACAGTCAAATAAGCAGTGAGGTCAGGAAGGAAGCAGGTCTGGAAAAGTTAATGCTCTTGCACTGGGTCTCATTTTTTAAATGAATTGGGTCTCTAGTTCTGCAGAAGTGGCTGGGAAAGGAAGTAATGCATGAAATCAAATGATGAGGAGCTTGTAAGTTTGGGGAGCTGCTTATGAAGATGGGATGATGGAGAATGTGAAGTAACCTATCCAATCTGACCCGTTACAGAAAAAAAAATGGCAGGAGGCAGGTCTCTTTATCCTCATATATCCGTGGGCACTTTTATGGTATGCTTTCTATTACACCAGGATATTGTGTTCTTGTCAGCAGTGCAGGATATCACACACTGGTAGCTGGGGGTCTGATGGAGATGGGAGTGTGCACACGGAATTGATTATACGTTCACATCCTCTTGCTGTCAAGTCACATGAGGATTTTAAGGACCGACTCTGAGTTTGGAGAAGAGGAAGCTACAGAGACAGCTGTATCTTAATTACCTCTGGAAAGTTTACTGAAATGCCCAAAGAATTGCTCATCTGTCTGAACAGAAAGGGAGTACTGCCATCAAAGCTGTTGGGCGCTCAAGAAGTAAATACCAGAGAGCTGAGATCAAACAGATATCCTGAGGTGTGTTGGGGACCATACTATAAATAGGAAGGAAGAAAAAGCTCAGAGCATTCAGGTGGCCCCTCACAACCCCTTTTTGTAGCCATGTTTAGACAGCACCTAAAATGGGATATCAGCTCTTGATTATCTGGTTTGTGGACTAACTAACTTTGTCCTGAGTTGCAGCACCTTATTTCTGTGGATGCAGTGGCCAGCCCTGGTTTCCACCCTGCCTGTCTGATGTGTACCACTGTAATGGCTCCCTGAAGAGCTGCCTGGCTGCTTTTAGCCTGTTATTTTCCTTACAGGTCCTGTGTATGTTGTTTACCTTGCAGTATCACTGGGTAATGGGAAGTGCTTGGCATTCTCAACCCATTGCCATTTTCATATCAAGTGGTTTTCTAGGTAACCCATAAAAGACTGGGTCTGTTTATGTTCTGGGTATGGGGTCAGCCCAGTTTGGAAACCTCAAAGACTGAAGTTCTAGGTCTTGTCCTGCCTTCTAAAAATTAAAATTCTTACTTCTGTAGGAACTAAAATATTTTATTGCTCCTCTTTTTTTCTGTAAACTGCAGATTGTGGGCAAGCATTTGTAAAAGCATTTTGGTATGGATCGGGAGTGTGCTTCTGAGGCTGATTCTCCTCATGCCATGGGCTTTGGGTGCAAAATCTGTGTTTCTTCCAAAAAGAGCTAAGCTGAAAGATGTGCTCCAGGGGCATATGTAGCATACCCCAATGAGTAGTGAATATTCAGTCCACAGGATCACAAGAGGCAGTCTGAACTGAAATGGCCAGAAACACATGCAGTGACAATGGCTTATGTTGCAGCTGTTTTTCTTCACAAGTGATTTTCTTCACCAAGTCACTTACTCAAATCTCATTCTTCAATGTTGTACCATGCTATGTTGGCCAAACTGCCTTATGGCCTTCCTCAGGGGCATTTACACTGGTTCCTCCTCATTAGAAAAGAAAGATGCCATTGCTGGAAATTCTGGCACTTTGTGACATCTCTGATTTCCAGAAGATGCTCTTCTGCTCAGTCACATTTGTTGACAGTCTCCAACATGCTGCAGAAAACTTTTACCTGAGAAAGATTTTGAAAGTTAAAGGTATGATAAAAAGATCAGCTGGTTACCTGTCCATGTCCTATGAAATTTGTTTCAGTGCAGTTTTAATATCTCTGGGATTTAGGTTACATTCATCAGATTGAATTGACCAGACTTTGTAACATGTCTTTATTATTTAGCTATGCAGTGCTGAATAAAACATGATAGTATTTTTCATAAAGCACTATGATTTGTTTTGCTTCAAATAAAAATGATCATCTACTCTGTGGTTAAAACCCCTGGGGAACAAAATCTCAAAGCACATGACAGAAAAATGCTTTACCCCTTCTCTTCAGTGACAGCTTTGCTATTGGCCTTAGTTTTCCTGTGGAAAATATGCAAGGTAATTATTTCAGTGGCATATTTCTGGGATCACAGAGAAGAAAGAAGCAAGGAAGTGTCTATAAACATTAGGGTATTTACTAACAGGGCTGGGAGAAAAGAACTGATGATCATCTCTGCTTTTTTTGACTAGAAAGGAAAGTTTACCTACTCAGATACCTTGGTTATTGAATCTGTGTGCACTGAGATGAGTAAGGAACAGAACTGATGACTTCAAAATATTGGGAAATAGCTATGACCATGCTCATGTTGGTCAATTGTGCAGGGAGTGTTCCCTGCACATTGTGCTAGATCATCTGCATTATTCATTTATACAAACAGTCCCAGACTAGAATGGCTAGTACTCTTCCACTTACAGTTCGAGAGGCAGCAGAGGGCAAGGAGTGTTCCTCATAGGATGCAGCCACATCAGTCTATAGGCTGAGAGACTTTAATATTTTGATGGATACAATCTACTCCGTGGCAATTCATTTCACACTGGAAAATGGCCCTGTACAGTTACTTGTCTAGTCAGCCTCTGTCTATCTTTGTTTTAATTTGAGTAACATATAGGAATTAATGTAGAAAAGTCCGCTAAGGTTAGATACACCTCCATAGTGCAAAACAAGGAGTGGATATAAGAGAAACTTCACTTATTTTATATTTGCTAGCCTATATAAGGACTGGTTGCTGTAGTTTTTCAGAAGAATCAGAGTGTTGCAATGTCTTATCATTCCTATCTTTGTCCATTTTGGATGCAAACGGCAGGAGAGGGCTGAATCTAAAGAACCCCCATTAGCCACACCCTTGATGCAACTCACATTCTTTGTGCATTTACTCAGGGCTACCAGCTTGCCTCACTCCCTCTGTGCCATAGATTTCTCAGCACTACAAACACCTAAGGAGACAGTATTTTCAGCAACCACTTGCAGTATTTGCATGTGGTATTGAACTTGGTGTGGGGGAAGGGAAGGGAAGGGAAGGGAAGGGAAGGGAAGGGAAGGGAAGGGAAGGGAAGGGAAGGGAAGGGAAGGGAAGGGAAGGGAAGGGAAGGGAAGGGAAGGGAAGGGAAGGGAAGGGAAGGGAAGGGAAGGGAAGGGAAGGGAAGGGAAGGGAAGGGAAGGGAAGGGAAGGGAAGGGAAGGGAAGGGAAGGTGCAAGATGAACACAACCAACCCAAACCAACCACCTCACCTGACCTTGGCACTTTTAGTCTTTCTGAGTCAAAGTTCATGGCATGGCCTTATGCCTTGTCCCTATCTCTTTGTGACTGTGGATATACATGGGCATATACAGGCTATGCAGTGGGTCAGGAATTAGGTGAGCAAGGGCATAAAGTGCAGAACAGACAGTGAGAGTAATGCAATTAGCAGTATTAGTGTTCTTAATCAGTCACCTAGCATTACTCACCCATCCTGAATAACTATACAGTGTGCTCTGATAGTGTCACCATGCACCAGCACAGGCTGGGGTTTGACCTGCTGGACAGAAGCTCTGTGGAGAAGGCCCTGGGGGTCCTGGAGAACAACAAGCTGCCCATTAACCATGTCCATGAGAACTATGTCCAACTTTATGATTGCGTGTACATATCTGAAGGGAGGGTGTCAAGAGGATGGAGCCAGGTGCTTCTCAGTGGTGCCCAGCAATAGGACAAGAGGCAATGGGCAGAAACTGATGCACAGGAGACTCCATCTGCATATGAGGAAGAACTACTTTACTATGCAGATGACCAAGCAGATTGCCCACAAGACATTGCTCAGAGAGGTTGTGGAGTCTCCCTTACTGGAAATATTCAAGAACAATCTGGATGCAATACTGTGTCATTTGCTCTAGGATGACCCTGCTTGAGCAGAGAGGCTGGACCAAGTGACCCACTGTGGTCACCAGTGACCCATTCTGTGATTCTGTGTTAGTTCTGCTTCCACTGACATCCCATTAATTGAGGGCATGCTCAAACCGTATTTGCTGCAATCATACAGAGTTGTATGATTTCGGATTGAGTGAAAGAATATATGTACCATACTAATATCCAGGTATAAGTCACCTCAACAAAGTACAGAAATAAGGCAGGAGCTTGTTTTTATGTAGGAAACTTGTGCTGTTTAGTAACAAAGATTTTGTATATAATATACCTCATTCCATCATAGTATCAATCCTTATGTCCTTCCCCTCACAGACTGTAAAACTTACTGAGGTAAGAAATGCCTAGTTTTGGTACTTGTTAAAGTTTATGAAAAACCACAGTAGTCTCTACGTGAAGTTACAAACAACTAAATGACAGATGCTTTTAAGCAGGAAATGCATTCTACCCTTTGGCGTTATCTCCTAGATGGCAATGGAGGTGCCACATTCCCCAGGAGTTCAGCAGAGATTTTGCTAGAGGGGAAAGAACAGCTATACAGAGAGTAAATCTGAATATTTTTGTCAATACAGTGTAGTTATTCCTATGAAACCCTGATAACCTTGTTCAGTTTATCTTATCAAATGCTGTGTTTATCTTCAATACTGAAAGAATTTGCCATGTCTTTTTTTCTCTTGTAATTACTTTCGAAGTTAATCAAAATACACAAAACTATTTTTCCCCTGCTTTATACTGGACAAAAATTGGGGGTCTTTTCAAAGAGAAGCCATAATTCAGAAAATAGATGGCTCACACTTTCTCCCATGCAATAGCTGCAATTAATGTTTGGGTGCTGAAAACCACTACAGCCACATAGGTTTTATTTTTAAACTGATTTTTGGTTGCCTACTTTCATTAATGTACAAGCTAGTGTTGTGAATACCTAACAGAATTTAAATAATTTTAAAAGTCTGTTCCTGATTTAAGAGAATTTTGCTGAAAAATGCCACAGTGAACTTGGTGACTGAGATGATAGATAAATGTAACGCGGATATAAAAAAAAATTAAAGAACATGTAGGAACCCTCCTGAGATAACACCTTCATCATGTGTTGAAATATTGACTGTGCAATTTATTAGAATTAAGGTTTCATTTCAACACTCATGTGTTTGTTGATGATGTCCTTTTTAAGTGCTGTTATACAAACAAACAAAAAACCAAGCAAACTGCTGGATTCTGCATATGGGATGGGGCAACCCGGGATGTATGGACAGGGTGGTGAATGAGATGCTGGAAGCAGTGCCATGGAAAGGGACCTGAGGGTCCTGGTCGATGGTAAGTGAAACGTGAGTCAGCAGTGCCCTGGCAGTCAGGAGGGCCAAACCTGTCCTGGGTCCATCACACACAGCGTCACCAGCTGGGCAGGGGAGGGGATTGTCCCACTCTGCTCTGCACTGGGGCCACCACACCTCGAGGGCTGGCGGCAGTTTTGGGTGCCACAGAGTAAGAAAGATATAAAGCTATTAGAGAGCATCCAAAGGAGGGCAACAAAGATGGTAAAAGGCCGTGAGGGGAAGCTGTATGAGGAGCAGCTGAGGTCACGTGGTCTGTCCAACCTTGAGGAGACTGAGAGGAGACCTCATTGCAGCTAAAATCTCCTCATGATGAACAGAAGAGGAGGGACAGAGACTGATCTCTGTGGTGACCAGTGGTGACCAGTGACAGGACCTGAGGGACTGGCTTGGAGTTGTGTCAGGAAAGGTTTGAGGTTCTTCCCCTAGAGGGTGGTTGGGCACTAGAACAGGCTCCCCAGGGAAGTGGTCACAGCCCCAGGCCTGACACAGTTCAAGAAGTGTTTGGACAACATTCTCAGGCACATGGTGTGACTCTTGGGGTGTCCTGTGCAAGGCCAGGAGTTAGAATCAATGATTCTGATGTGTTCCATCCAACTCAGCATATTCTGTGATTCTGTAAACAGTGTTAAGCGAAGAGAGAAAGATAATCTGTGTAAAAATCCATCGATTTTCATCAGGGACACTCTTTAGAAAGAGCATAATCCAAGGTTTAAATAGAGCTCTTGAGTGATAACCCTAGCTCTACCACTAAAGCTCCGCCCAAGGCAAATTATTTTACATCTATAAAATGAAAATGATAGCTACTAACCTGCTTTACAGGAGATTTGCAAAGATAAATTACTTAATGTGCATGCAATATTTTCAACATGCAAAGTGCCATAAAGCTCTATGAATTTTTATCTCAGACCTTGCTTTAAAACCTGAGTGAGCAGTCATAGAATACAAGGCAAACTACAATGCAAAATACAATGTTGACAATCTCAAACACCATGCAAAATATGAGCAAACCGGATTGTAAAACTCCGCTAATTTGTCTCCATTTCTTCTCTCCCAGTAAAAGGCCTGCCCTTTAAAACCACTTTCACAACTTCTTCACAGAGAAGAACAGCATCACCATTGAGGAATGGTTGTTGATAAATTTTTTTGAGGGACAAATGTTGATCCACTCTTGGTGGATAATGAAAAGCAACAATTTTTTTTTTTTAATGTAAGGAAAGGATCCACCAGCAGCAGGGATTTTTTTACTCTTGAGAGGATTTTGAAACTCTGTTTTGTTTGGAAGGAATGTGGAAGAGATAGGAGAATTAATCCTGCTTTTTCCACTGACAGGGAAATCAGTTATTCATCTTCTTACAGTTCAATCAGTTATTCACCTTCTTACTTCTCTCCATGTGTGGCAAAGTAACCAGCTCACTGGTGCAGGCAAGGGGTGGTGAGTCAAATTTTGAAATCCAGAAGTATGTTCATGTAGAAGAACTACCAGATTACATGATCTTCACTTCACAGGTCAGCATGTTTATGCTTATATATAGAAGACATAATACGTATATATATATATATGTATATATATATATATATATATATACATACTATAAAGCAAGCAAATCAAAAGAAAGCTGAAGACAGATCTTGTATTTAGTATTTTCATTATAAACTATCAATTTAAAAATTGGTGATCAAAAGGTTGGCCTTTGTTCCATGACCTTTGATCCATGTACACATGCAGCCAGCAATAAAATTTTGCAACATGAATATTGCATGCCCTTGGTAAAATTCGTGTTTGCTTCAAAGGAATTATACCAAAGGCAGTCACTGGGTATGTGAGCAGCTGTTTAGGAAAATGTCATGTTTGAATTAAAATTTCAGAAATTGGTCAGTTGGTAAAAAAGGCCTGAAATTCCTGCCTGTGGTAAGCTTCTCAAACTTCAGTCTTAGGGTTCCTTTACATGTCTCGTGACCTTGTCAAACAGAGCATAATGCCACAAAAGTAACACATTTGTGCTCACAAAGATGGGAGGACAGAATTTACAGCAGCTTGCTGTGCAGCCCCTTCAGCAGTACTGCAGTGCCAGCAGCAGATGAGAGTCTCCTGTAGTGGGTATCTGAAGTGTGGGAAAAAATTTAAAGGGGAATTTGCCTAGTCTCTCCTTGCTCGCCATGTCAGCAATGAAGGAGGTGTTTAGTTAGGATTGAATACTTGAATTTATGTGCGCTTATGTAAGGGCAGTATGTGATGGGGGGGTGAAGCAAGTATGAAATGTTCCTGCTCAGTATATCAGGTAGAATCACAAAAATTTTGCAAAGCACATATTTGTTCTTCAGCATGTTAGGACAGGATTTGGACCAGTTTCTCCACTGAATTCACATGCAAAAATGTTTTCTTTTTTTCCTATGTTTAGTTTGGTTCTCATTTGTCACTCTGAATCCTTTCTTTTTCTAGACTTTAAAAACCCTATTACTTTCTCTATTGGTAGCTTGATACCCAGAACACATTTTTATTTATTATTTATCAACAGAATTGATTTGAAGTTCATTTCTTGCTTGCCTTAATTGCATTTCCTTTATCATAAGGCAAGCTGTAATCATTAGTGTGTGCTGAGGATGCTTTGCAAATCTTCCCTCCCTAGAAGTTGATTTCTTTTTCCTAGGTCTGTCTCACTTTTAAAGATCCTCCTATTTGTCTAAATAAATGAAAATGAACCATATACACATAGTGTTTATGAAGTTGCACTGTGTGAGAATCTTTGAAGCAAATTTGTACTAATATTGTATTGTAAGCTAAGGTTCTGCCCTCAGTTACAGCCAATGAAACCAATCACATGAATAGAGTTCCTCGGATGTTGTTAATGTATGAGTTTACTTCAAAGTACACCTTCCACATTATTTACAAAATATAATTGAACCAGAATGTCAGCTATGGAATGTGAAAGCAGTCCTGTAATGCAACTCATCTTAGTAAATGATTAAAGGCATGTGGCCAGGCATCGGGCTTTGTGCTAGGATGTGTAAATGGGATGGTAGTTTTCTATGCCCAGTTAGGGCAGCGGCTAGTTAAAGTATCAGAAAAAAAAAGATTTTACAGAGGAATTTGACTGGTAGGAGAAGGGTGATGGATCTCTCAGAGAAACATGCATAACAGAGACAAGTCAAGGTACACTCAGTGACTATTTTGCAATCTATTGTGCTCCAGTACCCTGTGACAGACACAGACATTTAGCACGGAATTTCCCAAAACTCATGTTATTATTGGTTTTTAGTTCTGGATTTCCCACTTAATCACAGCAGTTTTAAGTCTTCATATCCTATTGACTGTGTAACCTAAGCCCTCAGAAGAGCTTTCTGAAGAAATTACCACCAGCATTCAGCAGGTTTGAGTGTTGAATCATGATCTACTCAGAGAAACCCCAGCCCAGACAAGTGGCACGTCGGTGTCCTATTTACATACCTGGGTGACAAGACAGTGCTTCCTCCCACTTTCCAGAGAAACAGCCTGTTAAAAAAACACAGGAATATTTTAATGAATCCTGAATAGCTTGGGTCTTCCCCTTGATGGAAAAGAGCACTATACAGATACTTTTTTGCTTAATGTCTGTGGATGTATTTGGAGCGCCTCAGGAGCACTTGTGTTTATTAAGTAACTTGTTACGCGGAGCAAGGAGCACTTTCTCAGTGCTGGTGGCAGAGGAACAGAAGCGGTACGGGCAGACAAGGACCCTGTTATCCCTGGGCTAAATACGCATTAAAACTGCGCTGTTTCATTCCACGCACATACTGGCTGTATCGGGAGTAAAATGACCAGAACGAGAGCAGGACTATTCGCAGAGGCCAAGTGGGCTCCGCTGATTTCGGGGGGCAGAAACGAGGCCGGAGCCCCGGAGATGCGCCCCTGGGGAGTGGATCGAACCTCCGGAGCGGCTTCGCTGCTCCCCAGTAAAACGCCTCAGCTCTCCCTTGCCCGCACTCCTCTCCCTGGCGCTGCGAGGGGACAGCTCTCCCTGAGGAACGGGACGGGACAGCGCTTCTGCTGCGACCTCCCCCGGGACACCCGCACTGCTGTAACCCTCTGCCCCCCGCCACGACTCCCGGGCGGGAGCACACGGGAAGGCAGAAGCTGCGTTAGCGCCACGCCGCTTTTTTGCGAGCAGTGCCGCAAAAGCACGCTCATGCCTTTGGCAGCTGCCGGGCAGAAGCTGCCAGGAAGTAGAAAATCCACACATATACACCCTCCCGAGCAAGGAGGAACGACTAAACTGTCTCGTCCCCGCTCCCACCTCCTCTCATCCTATATTCCGGGACAGGTGGAGAGCCCGCCCCTTCTCCACCTCGGCGGGGACGGCGCTGCCGGTTTCTCCTCCCCTCTCCTCCTTGCTCCCTCCCCATCCTCCTCCTCCTTGGCGTCCCCAGAGGGAGCCCCTGCGCTCCGCGACCGAGTGGAGAGCGCAGCCGGGCGCACCCCGTCCCACAGCCGGCTCCAGCCGCTCCGCAAGCCCTTGTGCACCGGCCGCCGCCTGCAGCAGGAGGAGCAGAGGAGGGAGGAGGAGGAGGAGGAGGAGGAGGAGGAGGAGGAGGAAGGCAGCAGTCAGCCCGCAGCGGGGCACGCACGTGAGCGCGCAGACCTCGACGGCCGCCCTCCAGCATGCTGCTCGGAGCCGCGCAGGGCAGAGCGCCGGAGAGCAGCTGATCGCTGCCGCGGGAGAAGACCAGAGGGGAGCAGGAGCGGCTCCGCGGAATCATCCGTGCGCCCGTCCCGTTCCGTCCGACCCCCAAACACACTCCGCCGAGGGAGCGGCGGTCCCGCAGCATGGGCGGCCGCAGCCCCCTCGCTGCCGCCGGGCCCCGCGGCGCCGCTGTCCTGGTGCTGCTGCTGGGGCGCCTCGCTCTCTGCCTTGCCGTGGAGGGAAAGAAAGGTAGGGGGACGGGGGGGCGAGGGCACGGGGGTCCCGCCGTCCTTTGCCGACTGCGTACCGGGGGATCAGGGAGCCGGGGCTGCGGACGGCTGCGTGCCGCGGCCTCCCGTGGGGAGAGGCGGAGGGAAAGTCCCAACTACTTATTTCCCTAAGAAAGAAAAAAAAAAAAAAAAAAAACAAAAAAAAAAAAAAAACAAAAAAACCAACCAAACAAACAAAAAAAAAACAACCAAAAAACCCCCAACAAATCAAAACAAAAAACCCACCCCAAAAACAGAGAGACGGGGGAAACGGGGAGAAAACCAAACCTATAGCAGAGATCACGCAGCCCTGACTTCCTGATTCTTGGCTTATTTTCTTTTGTGGGGGTGGAGGAAATAAAAGGGAATAAGCCTTGGCACATCTCATCGGTTGTGCTTCTCTTCTTTACTGTTTCTTTTTTCTTCTTCCCCCCTTCCCACGTTTCCCAGTCGCTCCCCGGAGAGCACTTCCCGGCTCAGCCCAGCACAAACGCTCTCGGCTCCCTTGCACCGGGGCGGCGGGGAAAAGCCGCGGGGTTCCCGAGTAAGCGCCGCTCCGGTAACCCGCTGTCGCTCTGACCCGGACACCTCCGCTTGTCCTGTTCAAAAATAGTCATAGTGATAACAGAAAAAAGTATACACCTGGGGAGGGGGTGACTGAAAAAAAAAAAAAAGGAAACTTCGTGTGGGTTCTGGTTCCCCAGTTATCAGAAAGAGGAGCGATTTATCCCTGCCCGACCCAGCGCGAAGGAGCCGCCGTCCCGTCCCGTCCCGTCCCGAGGCTGCCGGCGCTGCCCGCCCGTGCCGGCGGTGCGTGGGAACAGCACGGCGGGGCTGGCTGTGGGGCCGGGGCGTGGGGCTGCCGCGGATGCTTGGGTTTTCCTTCTTTATTGGAGAAGCTGTCTCAGAGGATAAGACGTTTCTGGCTGGTCAGACCTGTCGCATTTTCTCTGTGTGTGGTGTTCTCTTTTGTGAGTTTGGAGAGCAGGCCCCGGCTGCTGTTCCAGCCGGAGAGCAGTCCTCTTTATCTTGGAAATCTGCCAGCCAGAGGAAAAAATGCAGATTTGGGTGGTTTGGTTTTTCTTCTTTTTCCTTTCATTCTTTTTAAAGAAAAAGAGTGAGAAGAGAACTATTACTTTCTAGAAGGGCTGATTGCATGGCTTAGAGCAACTTAGTCTTTCGTGAGTGTGGACGGTAAAGCCGCCCTGAAAGTGAGGAACACCCCATCCAAAAGAACTAGTTGCACAACCTTTAAAAAAGCGGAAAGATTCTCTTGTTCCAGAAATCAAGTTCATACCTGTTGTTGATGTAACGTGGGCAGTTTTTCTTTCCTGGTTTTCTTTTTATTTATTTATTTTTCCTCACTCTTTGAAGCTGGTGAGAAATAAAGTGCCTCCCATCTGCTCTGCCTGTCTTTTGAGATGCAGTCTCAGGTTCACATGCCCTGTATAATACATTAAGAGTGAGGAGAAATACCTTGTTTATAATATTTAATTCTGTGTCTCATAAGTTTAGGAGGTTCCCAGGTTTTTGAGGATTACTAAATAATCAATGGCTACGTGATAAATCCAATAGAGGCTATTCTCAGGATGTTGTATCAGCAAGTAACTGTTCCTCTGGTAAGAGCTGGAGGCTCAGTGGCAGAGGTGGAGGCAGAAGGATTTCTTCAGAAAGCATTAACCAAATCAATTGATTTGACTTCATTAGTTTCTCCCCACAGTTGAAGATAAGCAAGAAAATTACTCAGAGGCACAAAATGAAGCAGCATCTGAGAATTGAGCATTATTGATTTGAAGCAACAGGTCCAGCAGGTAGTAGAGGATCAGTGTATGTTTGGGACTACCTCCTTGGTCAAATGATAAGACCTAGCATCAGAATTCAGGGAAATGCTGAAACGAAACTTGCTGTCATAAATATATGCAACACTTCTGCAAGTTCAAATCGCATGTGAAATGACACTTCTTAAAACTTCAACCTGATTTGTTCTATTACCAAAATGAGAGGTCTCAAAAAAAAAGAAAAGGTGCCTGGGCAGCTGTTAGAAGAACATCAGAATCAGCCTATAAAATCCAATCAACATAGTGTTTGAATGGAAATTTAAATACAATTGTGTCTTCTCCCGAAATTGTAGAATGAATTTTCTTGAAGATGGATGAGAAAAAAACTGGTTTTGTTGTAACACTGTAGTCATTAAGATACCAACAAAAGCCTAATTGAACATATTCCAGAACCAAACAGCATTCATCACAGGGATCAATACCCTCCTCTATGTACCTGCTCTGATGTTGACCCACAACAAGCAGAACTAATCCAGATTTCCACTGATGTACCCCAGGAGGCCTGCTTTGTGGTACCTGAGATAAATACCTGTGATAGCTGGCATGCCACTTATGGTGGATGTATTTGACCCGTGTCCTTTGTGTGACAGTGCTCGGTGACAGTGTTACGGTTCAGCAAATTGCTTTTTGTTGCTATATATTGGTTTTATATCTCAGTTTTGATCTGTAGCTGCAGTCGTTGTGGGATGGGAGTGTGCTGCTCCGTGTCAGGAGTGTGCACACAGGCATGCCAGGTAGCTCGGGAGCTGCCAGAGTGGACTATGGTAGCTTTCTGTACCTGGAGTCTTATACAAAGGACTAACTTCTTTGAGGGTATCCAAGTATTCATGTCCATGTGAAGTAAAACACTTTTGTCTAATATCCTGTGCAGTGTTTACCTGTGGGCTGTGTGTGTACTTATATGGTGTATTGTCTTGTAGTTTCTGCACTGTGTATTACTCCATGCTTACTTGTGACAGATGCCTACAAGTAGACACCTAGAGTCTTTGTGGATTGTGCAGATCCAGTTACATGTAAGCCTGCAGTGCCTTTTCAGATGCACTCCAGTGCAACCTGGCTGCTGCTCTGTGGAGCAGAAATCTGGCAGGAGCCTGTGAGTTATGCCTTCTATGGGGGTCTCCCAGGAGCAGGGGTCTGCCCACACATCCACAGTGTGGCTGAGAAATCAGCAGTGTTTTCTATCTACCTGGTACCAGGTGAAGGATGCCTCATGCTCCTGTTAAAGTTCCAGGAGAGCTGGTACACTGTTCTCTCATTCCTGTGTTTGTATTACCACTGACACAAGTGGAATTTTCTATGTGGACAGAAGTTAGTAGTATGTTTGTGTAGGTATTTATTATGTGAGGTCTTGTCTATGCAACCATTTGTAATTTTCTATTTCCTTGGTAAATGACCAAACATTTTTGGATTTGCAAACTAAAATAAATCTGTGCAGTCTTGATGGTAAATACAGTTAGAGAAATGGAAACTTAGATACTGATATGGCCCAATTTGGTGAGATAATAGAAATAAATAAATAGTGTTGAGTGTATAGCTGCTTTTACTCCAGTGCCTCACTGTGTGAATGATTAAAAACAAAACCCAAACCCCATCATTAAGAGCAGCAAAGGGAAGGTAAAAAGCTTGCAAGTCATCTCCTTAATTCAGGCAATCTGCAAAATATAGCGACTATGTGCAAAATTTTTCAAGGGAGACTGGCCTCTCAGCAAAGTGTGTGCATGGTGAGCAAACTAAATGCTTAAGTGTTACTAAATACAAATGTGTTATTTCTTGCATCAAGAGTTTATTAAGAGATTTGCAGATAAATAGGAAATCAAGATCAATGCCCTGGAGACTTTACAATCAGAGTAGTCCATTGTAATTTATTTGTTAATTTATAAAGAGAGACTTTTGGGGAGTGTCACACAGTGCCATTATGGTCCTCAGGGCTGACTTTTGCATTTAGGTATCCATGTATCACTAAAATCACTGGGATATACTAGCTTTAGCAGCAAGATAGCTGACTAGCCAAACCAGTTCCTTCAGAAAGTGTCCTTATCTTCCTTGAGCACAAACTGCCTTTGCTTAATAGCTCTTCGGAAACAAGCCTAGTGGAAGGTTTACTTCATTTTTGGGAGGATGACAGTACCTTCATGGAATGGATTTGCATAGAAACTATTGATGTTGCTACAAACTCTTGCTCCAGTCCAGGTTTCAGTAGTATGTGTGCATCAGAGAGTACAGTCACACCGTGTATGTGAGTGGATTATCCCAGAAAGAACTGATACTCAAAATTGGTGTCAGCATGTTATGTTATAAGCACCAGCATTTACAGGTATGAGAACTTGTGTTAAATCTCATGTTAGACTTGGATCTGTATTGCAAAAGGGTTTGTGTAACAAAAATTTGACTTGTAGAACTTTTATTTGAGGGAGCCAGAACAGGCTGTACTCACAAAAGCATCTTCTGGCTGTTCTATATTAGGAATACTTCCTCAGGTGACCTGGCTGACAAACCTTTATAAATCTAGACTAGTCAAATTCTGTAAAAAGGTTGCTAGATGGAATAATTGCCATTTTGGAATTGTGTGAATTGCATTAGGCATATTCTAATTGTGTTTATAACTTTTCAAACCCCCTTTCTGCTGTACTGCTCTCCTTGGACATCTACTTACTAGTGGAAAATGAACTTCTGTCAGTCGGGGCTCATCTGGCACAAGAATCATATTCCACTTGGCTGGGATATCTCTAGCTTTTATCAGAAGGAGAAAGTTATTAGGAAATGCAGCAGCACTGTTGTTTGCTTCTCAGGGGAAGGATCGTTCTCACTTTTTGACTCCTGCATTTGCTTTGTCGCAGTTGTAGGAGGTGTGTAGCCTGTGATGAACACTCGAGCAGCAGTTTCTGCGGTAACAGGGATAGTTGCCTGTCTCGCACTCGCCTCAAGGTTAGCTTGAGCAACACATCTTGCTCTATGTGCCTCTCTGGGTCCTGAGCAGTGCTTCACCCAGCACCTGTGATAGGAACCATGGCTGGGAGCTGCGTGATGCTGAGCTGTATGGCAGAGGAACACGGATAATTATGAGGGGTCCTTACCGCTGGGATGCACCCTTCAAACAAAGCTTCTGCAATGCCACATACCTCTGGTGCTGAGGGTGATACAAGAGCTGTGTTGGATGTGACTCTTCAGAAGTCCTCTGTTCCTGAGAACCACTGCTGTTCATACCTCTTGGCTTCAGAGAGGTCATGAAATGCATGAGTACATGGAGGGCCTGCACTATGGGTTTGTCAGCATTGTGTAGGTGTTGGTAGAAAGTGTTCAGGTGAGTTATGTTTTTCCAGGCATTAATGGTACACAGTGTGGAAATCCGCTCCTTAGTGTTTTGCGTGGACTTTGACAGCCCCTGTTCAGCATAATACAGCACACGCTGATCCTGGATTTGACCTTCTCCTGTGCCCCTTCTTTCAGGAACTTCCAGGAACACTATTAGTAGGTACAGTATGAGACCTAGTGGTGTTTCAGTCCATTCTGATTATATTACTTCTTGACTTCCAAATATGGCAAATGGAATTGTAATGTTTCCTTTTTTATGGCTGAATTCTGCTGACCTAACAGTATTGAGTAATAGTGTATTTTTTAAATTTCAGAAATAGTTACAGAACATTTGGCATTAGTATGTGCAGAAGAAGTAATTTCTAAAGGAAATGTTGAAAAAAAAAGATGTACTCCTCTGTACAGAGAAGCTGGACCAAAATAAATGTCTATTTCTGCTGAAGCAAGGTGGTTATTTATTAGGAACTGTGACACAATTCTGTAGTTTGTCTTATGGGGGGAATGTGTGGGTGTGGATATGGTGCTCTCCATGCTTAATGTTATTGAGGGTTGTTCAAAGGAAGAAACATGAGAAACCTACCTGTGAGATTGTGTGCTTAAACAAGAAATCTTCCTGATGGCCAAAGTGAAAAGATGTGGCTATGTGGGTTGGCCATTGAGCTAACAAGTGCAAGTGCTACCACACCACACCTTTTAAAAATTATTTTTTAATGAACAGAAGGCATAGCTAGGAGAGAGATGCGCTGGATTTATGTATCCTGTAGGGGTGTGCAAGCTTTCATTTGGAAGCTTCAATGCAAAGTGTGTTTTGCCTGTTGACAGATCTGTGCAAGGCAGATGCAGGGATTCTCCTTCTGACAGCATTCCTTCGTCTGCCCAGCACATCTGCGTACATGAAAGTAAACATCTACGTGTTCACATGCATGATCTACTAGCAGAGTGCATTGAATCATGGGTGGCTTTTGTTTGTTTCAGTGGTTGAAGAGAAAAAAAAAAAAAAAATTAGAAAAAAAGAATAATTTCCAGTCATACTGAAACAAGTATGTCAGGGGTGGTTTTAGTGAAGTGAAGAGAAAAAAAAAAAACAAAACAGCAACAAAACACCAAGAAAAAAGCCCTGTTTTAATATAATCTGGAAGATCAATTTGACTTGAGACGATTTCTTTTCAAGTTGGATAAGAAGCAAAATGAAATGCCGTTTGAAATGAAAATTTGCAGGTTTATTTTGAAAATACCAGAATACCACTTGATTTTCTTATACCTTCCTCCCACTTAGTTTTTTGGCCAAGGCATGTTTGCTGAGGTTGGCTCAAAAAATTAAGACTTTGGGAGTGGGGTAAATTGTCATTTGTGTACACATTAATAGTTCTGCTCTGATCTCTGTGAGCACTGAGATAAATGAAGCCCAAAATGCTTGTGATCACTTTTTTTCTATTTTCATAAATTGAAATGATGAAATAGTAAAAATAATGAAATAGGGATAAATAAATAGGCTTAAATTAAAAGAAGCTTAGTATCCATTACCTCCCTGGCCTCCACATGTTTGGTGCCTTCACCATCCATTGCTGAGCTCCAGAGGAGGAGCCCAGGCTCCTTGCTGGAGGCAGGCTGGGGCTCTGGGCATGCAGGGTGACACTACCAAGCAGTAGCAATGCCCCAAGGGCCAGCAACACTTCTGTATGGGTTAAAAGCCTTCTTGTCTAGCGGTTACCTCTCCCTGGTTGCTTTGCCTTGCAAAGGTGCTCTGTGAAAGGTGGGTAGCCTCCCCAGGAGTATCTTCCAGCTCCTTGGAAATGTTGGGGATTTGCCAGCCCACTCCATCCCAAACAGAAAAACTGTAAGTATTCAGGGCCAGCAAAGGCAGTTGTGCCAAAGCCACTCTGCCAAGGTAGATGGCTCCTTCCTGGGTGCAGAGACCAGTAGGGTTGGATGAGTCGGCAGGGACCATGCCAGACCGGATGTTTTCAGGGTAAGAGGTGGAAGGAAGAAGAGGATATAAACCAGCTGTCTTGATGACAGGATAGTAATATTTTAGCTCTGGCTTTTATAAGAAGAAAATTATCACTTTGTGGGAATGGTGTTTGTATGTTTGGTAATCAGGACATAGTGGCATAATCCTTGCCTTCCCATCACCAGATTCTGCAGTAAATACAAAGATAACCAGGAAAGCCTTGGAAACCAGCCAGTCTTGGCATTGGGGCACTGTGAGCTCACACAGCACTTTTCCTAGATAGGGAAAAGTATTGTTTTATCTATCATGATTCAAGGGCTCAAAGCCACAGAGACTTTGAATGCCTGAGGCAATACATCTGGCCACTGATGAAGTTGCCTGCTAGTATTTTGGCCTCTCGCCCCATGCCCAAGCCAATGATAAACACTGCCTGGAGTTGAAGGTAACCAACATCCTACTTGGGGCTTATTCACAAGCTTTCAAAAAATGTCTCACGTGCAGCATCATTTCTTCCCTTTCCTGAAGGCCCTTCTGTGTGCCCTTCCCTGGGGACATGTCCCTTGATGGAGGCTGGCTGGAGCCTGGGATGAGGTGACCTGTGGTGGCATGCATCTGTCTTGGCTCCTGGCAGCTGAGGCGTGCTCACTCCCTGCCTGTGGTAGGACTCAGCGTGCCTGGCCTCTTGCTCCACTGCCCCGGGGAAGCCCCAGCACCTCCTGAAATAACAGCAGTGTGAGACAGTAGCTGCAAATCAAGGTTGGGTGTAAGCAGATGTATTGTTTCCTAAATTATGCTTTTTATGTAGCTGCAGCACAGTTATGATGGCAGTTTTCACATTTGCACGGTCTAACTTAAAAAAACCCTAAAACCAACCAACCAACCAACCAACCAACCAACCAACCAACCAAAAAAAAAAAAAATTGTAGCTTCTTCTGTCTGGGGATATGTATTCATGGATATGTATTCACTCCCTCTCCCCCATTAAACTCTGAAACATATGTGCAATTCTGAAAGTTAAGTCTGAATCACATTTGAGGCAGTGGATGTTTCTTCTTGAGAACTGTGTACTTCAGTTATGCAAAGTGAAGTTATGGCTGCATATGCAGTTCCCTATTAATAAACAAATTTTTCATCTTGAAAATACCAATTTCCCCATTGCATTACTTAATTCATTGCATTGGAATTATTATTTTTTTTAAATTACATTTACAGTGTTTTTGTAGAACAATGATGTTTTCTGAAGTTCACTCAGGAAGTAAAACTAAAGAAGGAGGCAGGGTTCAAGAAAGAAGCAAGCTTGTTTTAGCAGTTGGGTCAGTTATTTCAACAATGCCTTTAGCAAAGAAGTAAGAGGCTGTTTGCACAAATCAGTAACTAGTTCCCATGATTCAGATTGAATCATGTAGCTCAAGTAATTTGAATAAATAAATGACTTCTAGTAAGTGAGACAACCTCTGCAATTAGGATGGCATGCTACATATTCTATGTTATTTATTATGTGGTTTTCAATAGATATGATTAAGCTGTTTTACACTTGGAATGCTAAGTAGCATTTCAACACAAGCCACTTAACCAGAGCTCACATTAAAATGAGGTTCACATATGTTTTGCACAGCTAGCATTGTGATGTATCTTCTACACTTATATTTTCTTGTGAATTTTCTACAAACAGATGCCTAACAGGAAAAATAAGTCACCTGGCCAAGGGCAACTCCATTTTCTGTAATTGTAGCAGGCAATTCTCAAGCAGGTCCTTCCCAAATATTTACAGTTGCTGCAGTCTTAGCTTTCCTTCATGTCTTACTTGGCCATCAACTCCCATGGATGTGCATAACTACTCTTCAGAATAGTTCAGCACCAAGTACATGCCTTTTTTTTTTTTTTTTTCTTTCCCATTAAAAACAAACAGAAAACCCCAAGTGAAAAACCAATTAAACCAGAACAAAACAAACCAATTTTTTTGGAAGCAGAAGTGTTAGTTGGCAAAATCCTGACTCTGGAAGCCGATTTGTCACAGCTAGACCATAATTGAAGCTGTTAGATTTCCGCATGAACATGGGTTTTACACCACAAAGCAGCGGGTAGGACGTGGGGCCCTTGACATTTGAGGAGATTTGACTTCTCTCCCTTAGTCTGGTTCTGAAAACACTCCTAAAAACCAAGCTGTCGGAAAAGCAGTCACATCTCCCTCAGGTACTGATCCAGATCTTTCCTAATGGAGACCTGTGGTAATGTGAACAGAAAATGAATTATGCCCAGCAGGAGAATTTTTTCCACCTCAGGTTCCATATTTGAATTGTGACTGATATCAGAATGCTGAGACTGTCCTTAGTGAGACACAATGGCCAGCAGGGCACTGATTGCCTGTAAATATGGATCATTTGGTGTTTGGCTTTCTAATGAAAAAAAGTCCCTTCTAGCTGGTCCTTGTGTACCCAAACATGTTGGGGACACAGCACAGGCTTCTATTGGAAGTTTCACTCATGTAGCAGAGGAAGGTCAAGATGAGAACTGAGCTGGTGTCTGTGCAGTGGACTGAGTGAGGTGCTGGCAAGGTGGTATCAGCTCCACACTTTGCCTTTATTGCCGTGTTTGTAACATCTGGGTAGATACTGATGCCATTATCATTACCCCAAAATTAATGGCAGAAATTCAGTCTTTGAGAGTAGGAGCAGGGACAAGTATTTCACAGCAGATCCGGAAGGGAAAGCATGTAAGACAGATTTATGTTGTGTGTTCAGCTTCCACCTGCCTGTAAGGATAACTAATTGAGTTGCAGCATTTTTACTTTGGTGTAAAAGTAATTTGTAGTTCCTGATTTGATCTCTTGCAATGAAGAAGTCTGCAGTAAGAGGTGAAGTTGAAACTTGAGCACCTTCAGTTATCTGGTAGGATCTCATTACTTCTTCGAACATCTGTTTTAGGATACCTGCCCAGTTAATGGATCAGTTTGATATTTGTCTTTTTGTTTTGAATTTGAAAGAATGACCACTGAAATACTCTCTTATTTCCATCTGGTCTTCAAAAAGTAATTAAGTGTTGAACAATGGTATTGTCAGTCTGTTTCCTACCTAATAAGCTCTTCAAGGTGCTCTTGTTAATGATTTTATTATTTCGAATCTGTTCTTGTTCTCTCTTTCCCTCATTAATGAGGCAGATCCCCTAGGCAGCATTAATTTATCACAGTTGTCTATGGCAGGTGAACTAATCCAGCACCAAGGAAGTTTGTGTTCAGCAGTGTGTAAGATGCTCCCATCAGTATGTGTGGATAATTCTTGCTGACACATGAAAGACTTAGCATGTGCAAAAAAGGAAGAACAGACCCTTTTTCTAAATGAGGGTCATCTTGATTTGAACAGCAGCAGTCTGGTTTGCATCAATGAGCACATGCTATTCAGTGAATTAAGAGTAAAAATAGCTAATTAACACCTTCTCTATTTCTTTTCTGTCTGGTCATTAGTTACTACCAGCCAAATTAATTCCTGACAGCATAGGGCATGGAAAGGTGTCAATGACAAACTCAGGTCAAGAACTGAAACCTTTGATTTTCTGGAGAGAAATATTACCTTTTTTATTGTATTGCCTGTATCATGTATTTTAACACAGGTATGCTAACGTCTGTGTTTTATATTTCAACTTATGAAGAGAAAATCTGAATTGATTGTTGGAATTTTAAAGAAGGGCTATTTTATCCTGTTTATTTTGGGACCTATTGGATCCTATCTGTGGACTAAAATCCAGTTTCAAAGACTCAGATAATTTCAGAAATAGCAAACATATGACTTCTATGTAAAGAGACTGATTATAATAGAGAAGATTGGAAAATGGATTGTTATGGGCCAGCTCTGTACTACTGAGAGAGATGATATCATACTGGTGATCACACTGTTTGGCTTAACAGCCCATAAACCCTGGTAGAAGCTTTTGTAAAATTGTCAACAATAATTCCATTCATTGCTAAATTCCTGCCATCAATTGTGTTTATGTAATTTCATAAAAAAAGGTTTTCCTCTGAAGATGTAATAACTCTAATAATAAATAATAGAAAATACTGTCAGCTAAAAATTAATGTCACAGGTCCACTGTTGTTGTAGCTGCCCAGAAGTCCCTTACCTGGCTTGGGCTGAGGTGGGTTTACATCTGAGGTTCCTGTGTGTAGAGGACAGGCACTTTTTCATTACCTCTGCCTGTTGCTCACTAGGTCAGCAGAAACAGTCAATGTCAGTGCAGAGTTTGTATGAAAATTAAAAAATAATTTAAGTTTACTGTATTTCTACTCTGTTGTTAACTTTCATTGTGGATTTTTTTTGCATTACAGTTATTAGAACATGAACATTAAAAAGGCTTAATTACTTTCATAAGCATTAATACTGTATTTAAAAAAAGAAGCACTTAAATTTTGGCTATAACTTATAAACTGTGTCAATGTATGGTCTCTTTCAAACTGCTTTCACAGCTACTACCTTCCTATCTCTCTTTTATTCCCCTCATCCCTTCTACATGATTGGTTAGATAAATTATTGGCTGTAGTGTGATGCAAAATGGGCTTTAATCCAAAGTGGGAAGAGAAGGAAGTTCTTTTGCAAGAAAATAAATAGCACATGGTATTTAACAGTGCATTAAGCAACATCACTGTTAATACTGCACTGATAATGCAGTGAGGACAGCAGGAAAATATGTCATTAGTTTAGTCAAGCAGTGAATTGCTCCAGCTCTGATATTTTGTTGGTGATGTTCAGCATATCCAATGCGTAAGCATTTGTTAATACAAAGCTTAATGAAGAGTTGAGCATGGACTTTCCACCTCTGCAGCACAGCATAGAAAGAAAGAGCTGGTTTACCTGCCTGTAGGTGGAGTTTCATTTTTATACTCTGGGAAGGAGAGGAACAGAAATGTGCTAAATAGACACAAGGTCTGTCCTAGAGTTACTGCTTGTCCATATTTATTTGCTTTATTTTCTTTAGGGGATGATGGTAGAGGTAGGAAGGTATCTTGGGGGAATATATTCTCCAGTTTCCATCTATACAGCTTCAGGAGTGCTTTACCTCAGAAAAATATAATTCTTAAGTTAATGATATTGAATGGCCCTTTGATAAACTTGCTTGCTCTATCTCCATCTTCCTGATGTACTTGACTGCGGGTGGTACAGTGTAATTCAAGGAGGGGCTCAAAATGATTTGGTTCCCCACCTTCAGAACGTGCAACTTTGATAAAAAGCATTGCAGCTACATACATGGAAGCTTATGGAAAAGGTAGAATTATGGAGAGCTGCTAGAGAGAGGAGAAAATCTGGAACTCGTGCTTCTCAGTTACAGTAACACTGCAGCAGGGACATGCATTTTCTCTTCAGGCTCAATCCAGCAAACCGTAGGCATTATATCCCTTTGAAGTCTGTGGATATTTTCCCTGCCACTGCAGGTTCAGGTTTATTTTATTACTTTATTTGCCTAAGAAAATTCTTCTCATCTAGTTTAAAGGGAAAAACTGATATGGAATACCACACTGTGTTATATGAACACTATGCCAAAAATAATTAATTCAAAAATAATTAATTAAAAATAATTAATTCAAAAATAATTCTCCCAAAACAGAAGGTAAGATGATAATCACATCCCAAGATTTTATGGTATCAGTATTAAAACTTGCAATGAGTCTTTCGCCTGGGTAAGGCAAGTAAGTCTAGTAAGTAGATATTCTGGTAATTGTCCTTCCATTTTCTTTTCTGAAAAGATTGTTTCTAGATATATTTTTGGATATGATTAATATGGGTGAATTCTGTAGGCTGTGTAAAGCATTGTGTCTTCAGGCATTGATTTCTGCCAGCCAAAGCGGTGGTTCCATGGATTAGCAAAAATGAGGTATCTCTAGACTTGCTGGAATGAACTTTATCAAGTTGTGCGGCATTTCACTCACACACTGGATGTGCTGAAGCCAGAATTTTTACACGGGAGCGCTTGCAAAGAAGTGTGTGTATGAAGCATACATCTCTCTCTCTCTCTCTTCTTGAGAACTATTTACTATAGGCTTGAGATGATATGTTAATATGTAATTCTTAGTATATATAGGCCTCTGGCACTCTTGCTTTACCATTTAAGAAAAAATGGTGTTACCACAGCAACTGCTATGCCACCTGGTAATGAAGCAGCTCCCATCTATGTAGCACTTGTAGAAGTACATTAGACAGATTTTTAAAGTGCATGTAGCTAAATTGAGAGTAGGAACTTAACACTTGGTGAATGCTACAGTGGAAGGAGATCATGAATTTGTTCAGAAGTTGAGAAAAGTTCTTAACGGAAATAAATAGCAATAGATCTAATTCAGCAAGTTCTTTGACAGATGCATTATTTCAAGTCTATGTACAATCCCTTTGAAATCAGCTGAGCTCTGTGTAGGGCTAGCGTTTGTACAGGTTCAAGAGTTTTGTTTTACAGGTGACAAAAGTTGCATTGTGAAAGGGAGTGATGGTTTTGAGAGGTTCCAGTGGTGACACTTTCGTAGGGTGTGACTGCTGAGGGCAGATACCTGGCATTTCTCTACAATGAGACACTGAAAATGATTGAAAGGGAAGTCATGAGTAACTGGAAGTATCAGAAGTTTTGATTTGTGGGTTGTTGTGAATTTTGGACAACGTTTCATATTACCTGTATTTGTGTATTATCTGTATTTGATATAACAAGGAATATGTTTTAGGGGTGTGTATATAAGTATGTTTTGTTGTCTATTAAACATTAGAGCAGTACATTGTAAAAGTTTCTGTACAAAAAATGTAATTGTTTTAGGGGAGACAAGAGACCTAGGAAAGACTAGAAAAGGTTTTAAGCTCGTCTGAATCTAGTAGTGTAGACCAGTGTGAGTTTTCCTTTAAGACACTGAGGTGTAGGAAGACCCTGCCATAGCTGGATGTTCAGGGCTGAACCCAAGCCCTGGTGAAGCTATAGGTTGTCATTAATGCCACTGAACACTCACAGGTTTTGCATGAAAGCCATGCTGGGTTGTAAGGCAGCTTTCCCCTCCTAGCCTGGGTCAGGCAGGCACAAACATTGATAGATCAGTTTTGGATGATTTCTGAACCTCTATCTTTTTCACCTTCACTGTAGTATAACCCACAGCACTTAGGCTGATACTCCATCTCTGTAATCCCCATTCAGATCTTTCTCATGAATTCTCTCTCTTGGTAACTATCTTTACTGTCACTCTTACTTTAGGACAGTAGAGCAGGTTTATTCTTGATAACCATCCTACAGCCTCAGTATGTTTTGTTTGAACAAATGCCAAAAGCACTTGGAAGTTCACTGAGTTAAAGGCAGCAATAGGGACTGTATCCTGGGAGTGGAAACAGCAACTTTGTGGTGCTGCCCAAACAATAAGAAAAACTGATTGAGAGGGTCACTAAGAAGTTTCTTCAGAAACTCAATTTGGATCTGGTACAAGTATGACAGGAGAATCCAGTGCATAAAAGATATTACATGCATGTCCCCAGTACAGTATTAAATGAATAGGTGTGCAGTGAAAGTGTTCAGACATGTAACATATATGATAATTTGCCTGAGACAACAAAAAGAAGTCAAAAAGCAGAATTTTTAATTATATCTTTTGCTTTTATGGTCAAAAGCAGAATTTTTAATGATATATTTTGTTATTTGTATGTAGTACTTTAAATGTACTACATCAAAAATTGAATGCAGGCAGTGATTTATCTCAGAAATATACATCCACCTTCAAAAATCCAGCCTGTCTGCCTGATACCTAATCAATCACTCACTTGTGATGATAAACTTGATGTTATGTTGGGAATGCTTTCCAGCACTAGCAGGTTTTTAACAAGCTGCTTGAGATGCATATTAAAAATGCTTTTGGAGACATAGAGGCAGAAAAGTTTAGAAGTCTGATGAGTGTTTATCTGAAAGGAGCTCCCAGGGGCAGAGGAACTGGGTTCACCATTTGTAGTAGTTTACCTAGGTAGGAAATTTATTTGTTCGTCTGCTCACAGAGACGTTGAGGGCACAGTCTGTTTTGAATTTTAAAATTAAAGGCAGTGGCATTATTTCAGTACATGAAGTTCAGGGCTTTGCCTAAAGGATGTGCTGGTAGGAAGGGTTGATACCTGAAAATGATGTTTTCTCCATAACTCACGGCCTGTGCACAAAGTGAAAGTGAGTGGCTGATGTCAGGGAGAAGAAGCTTCCCAAGGTTTAGAAAGTTATTTCATGGACTCCATATTTCATTGCACCAGATTTATTATAATGCTTAGTGCTCCCTTGCTGTGTTTCCTGATTGTATACAACATGATATGCTAAAGAGTGAGAGCTTGCTTTAGCTAAGTTAAACACCAAAGACTTCTGAAAGCCAGGCAAGTTTTTAACATATTTTCATTTATAGGAAGGAATAGCAAACATATCCCTGTGCTGCAGGCTTGCATGGGCAGCTGTTACCTAAATCTGACAGAACTTTTACATGCACAGGTATGAAAAGGGGGCAGTGTAAGTGTCTTCAGCACTGTGATATGAAAACATAACGTCACATTCTACCCTTAGGTAAATCTTCTGCAGCCCTACTGAAATGCTGAGGTACTGTGCTCAGGTCTGAAAGCAGACCTGGGTATACAGTCAGGAAAAGCAATGTTCAAAAGCAGGGATGCAAGTCTTTCAGGTTTGATCTCAGTCTGGGCTGTCAGGTATAAAGGACTTGTTGAAAAAAAAAAAAAGGTTTGTCCTTTATGATTCATTGTAGATAAGTCCTATGCCATAGTCTGTCAATTACTTTTTGTTGTTTTGGGTATTTATTTTGGGCCAATGTAACTTTAATAGGAATTTTGCATGGAAATTATAATCTGTTGCAGATAAAGCAGGGGATTTTGGCTTAGTGTTTCAGAATAAGTGCCCAAGAAAGAAGAAGTATGCTCAGAAGAAGTATGCCAAAAAAAAAAAAAAAATACACCAAGGAGGAACTAAAATTACCTGAATTCAAGTATCAAATCCTTAGCAATCTCTGGATTTTGGGAAGAGCTTTGGTTTTGATTTTGTTTGGGTGGGTTTGACTTGACTGTATAGGGATCAGAATAATGGATTTCCCATGAGATAGTCAAAAGAGGATTATAAAATCAGGATCTGAGTATTATAATTGTCTGCACTGTTGTATAGATTTGATATGGTCTAAGCCCCACCCCACCCCCAACCCCAAGTAATTGTGTGTTATCAAGAATTAAGTGCTGCAATACAAGGTGTGTGTACTAAAGAGACTTAATTTTCTTAAGTGTAAAACAAAGGGTGAGTGAAGCCACAGCAGTGTGTAAGTGCTGGGTCTTAAGAAGTGTTTATATGTGCATGTTTGGAAACTGCCACAAAATCCAGTGGTTTGGGGAAATGTACCCATTACTCACTGTCTCTGACTTTCTGAGACTTTTCTGAGGTGTGGGCATCCTCGAGTGCCAGACACTGCACTGGTACTGCCACTGGGTGGGTGATGCCCCTGTGAGAGTCGCTGTCCGGGCATGCCGAGGGGGAAGCCTCTGCCTGCCCCATGGCTCCTGGCACCGCTCACAGCCTTGGCATGCTGACTCAGCTCTGTGCCTTTGCTCTTTGGCCCCGGCTTGGCATCGGCAGGGGTTGGAGCCTCCTCGATAAGCTGGGAGGTTGTGTTTGGGTTAGGCGTGATTCACCCTGTTAAAACTTCTCTAGGTGAGGGCTGCGGAACAGCTTCCTTAAGGTCCCTTTAACTTGTCTGTCCATAGCATTTGCTTGCAAAGTCTATCAGGGTTTCTAAGTTGTGGACCAATAGAAAACAAAGCAGGGAATAAATAAAAAAAAGAAACTTTTAAAGCTTTGAACTATATATTGTCTACAAACTGTCATTGGCCATGACTGCATATTTATTAGTTCACAGCTTTAGGATATTCTGCTTTCATTAATATTGAGAATTAATCTGCACTGTGTTTTTCTGCAGCATTAGCAGCAATCCTTTGGCTGAATACAAATGAGGTTTTTTGCTGCAATCCAAATTCAACTGCGGTAAAGACTTAAAGAGGATATTTATGAGGTACCTACATGGCATAGTGAATTCTGGTTTGGCTGTTTGCTTTTTGTTATTGTTTTTAGGCTGGGTTTTGGGTGTTTTTTTAGTGACACTACTTTCTGCAACTTGCCAGGATAACAGGTGGGATATTTACATCTTTATTCTTACTTTCTTTTTTAATAGCATTTTATACCATAGAGGCCTAAGGAATGCATAACTTATTTCCATTGAGTTTGGTCCATTGCAAAAATCTCAGGACAGTAGCTGTTTTGCAGATCTATCATGATTTCTGAAGACAAAAGGCCTTTATATGGCAAAACTAGCCCTGTAATATTTGGAAAGCCTGCAAAAGGTGCTGCACAACTTCTGTACTTAACTACTGTATCACAAGCATACTTGCGAACTGGCCAGACTGAGCTGCGAAAAAGAGGGTTGGACACTTCTCCTTAGCCAAAGAACCTGATGCCAATCTTGGTCATGTTGTGTTTATTTTTTCCTGAGGTGGGATAGGTGTATTCCTTTGCCCAACCACTCACCTGCTGCCCTCACCATAAGTTTTCAGTTGGCTGAGCATTCTCAGGGCTGATATTTGCCTTTGCACAAAGCTTCATACGAAGGAAAAGCATCTTATAGCTGGGAAGAGTGGAGAAGAGCAGCATATGATGGCTGTCCATTCTATGATCTGATTCAAAAGGTGTTCCTTCCCCAGAATTTTTATGTATTTTTAATGGAGTATTTTCTTTTAAATTATGTGCATTGGACAGGCAATGCAAAATGCACTTGATAACTTCATGGTGTTTTGAAAATTCATGTTTGTTCTTCAAGCTTATTTTGTACTTTTGTCCTGGGCTCCATTTTATTGTCAATTAAAATCCATTAGAAAGAGAAACAAGTCTCCACAGATCCTGTTATGTACAACAGCTTCACATTTAAATTTGAAGTGTAATCATGCACAAACATTGACTTGACCAGTATTGCTACTGGCGTTCCTGTTAAGTGGCTAGTTTAAGGCTTAATGACCCCTTTGAAACCAAGTGCTTGCTTTCTGTCATGTATTGATGGTACTGTGTGAGGCCAGCAATTGAATTTTTTTATTTTCTTTTCAGTGATTTTTAGAAAACATTTCAGCTACTGGCCTGGTTTGTTCACTCCATTACTCTCACGTGTGAAGATCGAGCTGTTTGGACAGGGCACGTGACATCCAAACCCAGCTGGTTCATGTAGCGCCCTCAGGATTTCTTCTCAAATTTGGTGAATGCTTGTTAGTCTGCTTTTGGGATCATCATGGCAAGAAGTTGCCAGTTGGATGAGAAATTTATACAATGCAAGAGATGATCCATCAGGCCCGGGACCCTACATAGCAATGAAAATTTTCATTGGTGAGCCCAGTCGCCGGGGCAGGGGGGGTCTACTTGTGGTGAGATCTGAAAAGTAAAGCTGCAGAGGCCTTGACACTGAGTGTTGCCCCATGTTTCTCCATAGTGTGCTTAAGGGTGGAGAGAGCAAAGATCACAAAGTACCTGGTCTCTGAGTACCTGTGATGAATGAAAAAGTAGTTCACAGAGGTCTAAAATGCAACTGATTGAAAAAAAATAAATGGTTTGAGGTTTGGTAATAGAACAAATTGCTGGAAGCTTTGGGATGAAGTACATAGAGATGCTCACTTTTTATGTCATTTAGCATTAGTTTAACATAGGCCAGGCTAGATGTGCCATGCTTTTTACATGGGATTGGCACTTCAATGCTTTTAGCCTCCTTCTCCTACCAGAGAAAAGTCTGCATCAGCCGCTGGCACTTACTGAAGCCTTGGGCTGTGGAGGGAACATCCCCAGCTAAATACTGAGGAACCTGAACAAAATCAAGTGAAGCTTTTGCCCCTTGTTATTCATTTCATATTCAGTTTCTTATCCCATTATGAATTGGAATAATTTAATTTAAAAAGGCTGCTGGTAAAACCAAGAACATACTGAACTTGGCATCAGTCCTCTTGTGTAAGTCTGGGACTCATAAAAGACTTGGACACAGGATGAAGCACCTTCGGCGAGAGCTCCTGGCTGCTACCCAGGACAGCTGCAGGGATGCTGCAGCCTCCTCTGCCAAACGAGGGTGTTGCAATATGCAGCCACTCCTGAGCACAGAGGGTCTTTCCCACTAGCAGCTTTCTTCCATGGAAAAATGTATTCTGAAAAGCAAAGACTGAGCCTGGGACCAACCTGGAGGGTCAGATAACATCTTTCAAAATGCCACCCTGCAGCCCAGAGATTGAATAAACCTTGGGTTATGTCTGCTTTTTGGGACGCTTCACAGTTGCAGCACATGGTGTTCCCCAAAGTCGTGTGTGCAACCAGAAGCAAATGGGCACCTGGGGAGAGAGCAAAACTCTCTTAGTTCATCCCTCATGCTGTTAAAGAAAATCCTGCTTCCAGATCAAGCGCAGTGCTTTCCACAGTGTTTCCACAAGATCTTTCTGCCTCTTGCCAAAGTGTTTGCATGCCTCTTCTTGTGAACAGGGACAAGCAAAGTTGGAGAAATCCTTGCAGGATTCTGGGCTCTTGGCAGGCCTGTAAGCAAAGAGGTTTCTGACGTTCCAGTTCTACCTTTGGAAAGTTTATTGTCATGTTATGTAGAAGGAGCTCTGCTTATGAGGGAATAACTTGCTGCCCTCAATTTATGGAAATATACAGTGCATCTGTACCGTCAGTGGTGGATTCTATGACCAGTAAACCTACAGTTTCTTGAAAGTCTGAAATTAAAGTGTAACTTTTATTTTTCTACTTAATCCGTACAATTTGGACGTTTGCAGTATTCTAGAGAGGCAGCAAAATTACTGTTGGCTTTTCCACATTAAATCTTTGACCTTCCCCAACATTTAAGCATTAGCATATTCCCTGTGCTGTGTATGGGGGTGGAGAAAAGAGCTGTGGAGTTACACGCACATGCTGACACACACGCACATGTTTGTTAGTAGCTCTAGCAAGCACTTGGCCTGTGATCTCAAGGCAGTGTTTAGGGGTTTCTTTCCTCCTCTGCACACAATACTGGATGTAAAGCAGTTGTGCTGCAAAATGATATGTACAAATTAGGGCAAAACCATTACTCATGTTCAGCACTCCCCCAGATTCCCTGGGGGAGACCCGTAACATTTGTTGGTGTGTGTTTGTGCAGTCTCCTGTGCCCAGCCCAAGGGGCTCTTGTGGTACTTGGCTCCTTCCTTCGAGCCCTCAGTGTTCACGCACTGATCTGTCATCTGGCGAGGATGCAGAAGTTGAAACTTCATCTGTGCATGATGCTGATCATGGAGGTGTAGCGTGAAATGGAGTTTTCCCCGTGTTATGTTTCCATGAGTTTCAGACTTCAGCAGCTTGTGAGCTTTATGTAAGCTGATGGATGCATAAGGAGTGCTGAGCGCTGTAGGCATAGGGCAGGGAGAGGAGCAGAGAGGCTGGTTTCAGGGCTGCACACATCTGTTACCTTCCTGCCATGCTCACAACAGAGCAGCGGGGGCTTTTTGACACTTTGGATTTTTTTCAGTTCAGTTACTCAATCCCAGATTTTGTTTTGTACATTACTGTAGTTTCACATTTCACTGGAAATTATTCACTCCCTGTGCCAAAAATAGGAAGTTCGGAGAAAATATGGAGTAGGTTCAGGAAAGATGAGCAAATACTTGTGTTCGAGGTGATTAGCTCCATAAGTTACACTCAGGTTCAGATGGAGCAGATGAACCTTTGTGCAGCACATCAGAGCCAAGTGTGAAAATAACGGGCATGAGTCATATTCATGGCAGATCCCAAGCCTCTCTCTTTGAGAATAAACCAGACGAAAGGGCATCTGTACGCTTCTGATGGCTAAAAGATCTTACCAATTATAGAACATGTCTAAAACAGAGTAAGACTATACATTGTATTACAACTCCAGAGAAGTATTGCTAGTTACTGAGTTTTACTAGGCTAACATTTCATCCGGGATGGAAACTATGAGGCTCTCCTTAGCCTGCATGCTCTGCAATAACATTTTATCAGCAAGCAAAGTCTCATTAAATACACCCCATCGGCTGTGCTTGCACTGCCAATTTTTGAGTGGAAACATTGTATTAACTTGGCTGTTCCCTGCAGCATATTGCTCTTGGAAAATTATAACAAAGTGAACAATCCCCAAATCAGCATTTTTCATTTATAGCAGGCCATAATTTACAGTACGGTATGGATCTACGCCTGCCTGGAGAATTCCCTGACTGCCATGGCAGGGAAGAGCGTGCATTTCTGTATTTGCCCAAGAAAGCATTTGTCTTACATGTGCACACCGGTTTGGATCCATATGGCCTCTGTGTTTTGCTGTGTGTTACGTGTAATGACTCATTATCAACTGTCTAAATCCAGATGGCACATCCGTTTTAGGACCACAGTGTATCTCCTGCATGGGAATGACATGCACTTCCCAGGGCCAAAAGTAAAGGACAGTTTGTCCCTTGCCTCATCAGACCCCAGCCTGCTAAAACCACCTTGATGTGAAGACTTTACAAGAAAAAGGAAAATAATTGCTTCAAATACAAAATAAAAATCCAGCACCAATGTTTTTAAAGAGGAGTTTCAGGCACTCAACAGAGATGACTAAGCAGCCCACCTCCTTGCACTCTAGAAGTTTATTGCTTGTAGCATCTATGATTGCTTACTTAACTGGATAAAGCTAATGCAGTGGTTTCATTGAAATTTTGAAGCTTTAAGTAAGCAATGCCCTGAATATACTGAAAAAGAGCAGAAAATTTTGCTGTTACAGGAAAAGGAGAAGAGACCATTTTTCTTCCCCCTATAAAGTTTTCTTTGTCAAGAGTAAAGCAGTTCATTGCATGCCCATAGGTTCTGAGTAGTTGTTCTCTTTTGTTTGCGTAACAATTTGTATCAGCAAATGAAAACAGTTCAAGCTATTCACTTTGGCAGTTTCTTTTTGACAAATGCAAATACAAATTTGTAACATGCTGGGAAAGTCCTAAGTCCTGGGGGCAAACCAACCACTAGTGTCCACAGAGGTGTGGTTGGTGTTGCGTTTCTGTGTGTATTTACTTACATGTATCCATGGAAATATAGGTGTACTCTTATTTTTACACATCTGCTGTATAGAAAGCCCGATTCTTTAAAAACATGACCAATGGCGTTTTTATCAGGCAGCTTTAGTCTCACTTAGTATCAGATATTTCCTGACAAGTGAAACTATTCCAATGCCAATACTTCAGACTGACACCTTTAGATACAAAGTCTGTGGATATTGTTGTATGTTAAAAAATAAAATGAAATAAAATTTACTCAAGGAAGTATAGTGCTTTTTCCATCCAAAACATTCTCTCTTTTTTTTTTTTTTTTTTTTTCCCTTTCTTTCTGGAGCATTTTGCAGAGTCTGGATGGGAAAGTATACTTCCCTTAATACCATTAGAACTGAGAAGAAGGGGTGGATAATGGTTTGTACTACTGTCTTTCATTCCCACCAACTCCAGTATGGCTTCTCCCTTTCTTACTCAGTCTAACCTGATTTAATATTTTGCTTCAAAAGAGGGCAATTAAACAAAAGGTCTACGCTTTGTGCCAGCATCTTTGAAGCCAACCATGACACTCCATTCCCAGAGGATGAAAGATAATTTTCAAGGAGGCCTAAAATTTCTAGAGCGTAAACAAAGTAAAGTGGATGTTTTCACTAAATGGCTGTATTTATTAATAATTGCATTAGCTGCCTCTTATGGGTCTACACCTGTTGATTTTTGCATTATTATTCTGGTAGCTAACTCAGTCTTTTCAACACCAGGGAGGTGTAGTGAGTGATGGCTGGTGTTGTTTCAGCCTGGAGAACAGGATGAAAGTGAAGGTGCCAAATCTCTTTTTTCCACAAAATTTTTATAAGAAAGAGGGCAGCAGCAATAGTTAAATCTGCCCTGTACCCTTATAGGTGATGGAATAAAATGGAATGATGTTTTGGAGAAACTCTGAAGTCACCTTATTTTCATTCCTGACCTGTGATTGTTCTGTCAATGTGAAAGGACCTCTTTCATTATTTTCTTTTTAATATATTTTTTTTAACATTGAAATATGTTCACCAAGACTAGGTTCTCCTTTCCAAATTTGTTATTAAGAGTCAGCATATTTGAAGCCTTTGTGGGTGGGCTCATAAAAAACTTGATCTTTCTTCATGTTCTTTGCATAATGAAGAAGAAAAAGTAAAAACACCTCTGGGGGATCCTGGTAATTGAAACCTAATTCCCAGGTATTTAAGCATATTAATGTCTTTAAAGACAAGGCCAGAAAATTATGGGAACATCCAAGGACTTTGTACATATTTATGTGAGGGAAAAAAAATTCACAGCCTTTACTTTTTTTTTTTTTTTTAATCCAGTTGTATTATTTTTTTCTTGGAAACATAAAAAGAACTGCTAAATTAAATAAGTAGGGGCAGCATATAAAATGCTGATTTTTAGCCCTACCACTCACTAGGAGAAAGCAGATGTTTCCTGTGTAGTTGCATCTCTGTTGAAATTCACGTAGAACTCCATGACATTGAGAAAAAGAGATTTTTTTCTCTACCTCCCAGGTGGAAGTGCAATGAACTGAAGGCCCATGCCACAGTTCACCCACTTAAGCTCATGGGCTGTTCACAATTACACTCTCCAAAGTTGCTCCTGCCTATTAAAGATATGTGGGATTACTAACTGAAGATAAGGTTGGTAGAGACCCTAGTGCAACCCGTTAGCCTGATTTGATCCTGCTGCACAAACAGAGAGTGGAGAACTGAGGGAGGAGTCACTCCTGTGAAGGTAGATCTTACTGCTTTTCAGCTGAAAGGTATCTTTACTTTTCACCTTCCAAAAGTGAAGTCGATTTGGTTAGGGACTGGGTTCAAAATCTAGGTCTTGGCTATAATGAAATGTTAAAAAAAAAAAAAAGTCAGTAAATAAAGAGAGAGAACAATTGTTTCCTTAATGCAAATTTGAGCAGGTTGATTGATCAGCTTACAAACTTGCAGTGATACAAATATGCAGTGATACGAACCACCCCCCTCCCCCCTGCCCAGCAGTTTAATACCAGAAAATATTCTATAGGTAGTAGAACATTTAGAGCTGAACTGAGATTGGGCAGGGGATATTGTAGAGAGCCCACTTTTATATAAATTTCTGAGAGTGGCAGCATGGGGGAATTTCTTGGTCCTGTCATCTTATGACTCATGTTTGCAGCCTTCATTTGGTAGAAAAGTCATTTGCTAACCTCCCTGATGCATGGAACTGTGTTTGCTAGTGGTTTAGAAAGCATGTAGGATTCCATGCATCCCATGAGTATAGGATTTAAGGTGCTTCACTTCTTCCAGGAGAGAGGCAGAAGCTGGAGAACTACAACTGGAGAACTACAGGACAGTTGCAAATGTGTTTTGACTGTTTGAACATTATAGGTCTTCTCTCCCACTCTTGTAAAAGAGAAAATTACTCTGATTTTGAAGTTGTTAATCATTCCTGACTGTCCCAATGAGTTCTTGGGACTCTCCTGATCTTCTGTGTGGAAGCTGGGTGCTTGCCAGCTGCACAGGCTGGTGTGAGTCATTCCCACAGGGCTCTTGCTGAAGCATCAGATATGTCAAGGCTGTCCTAACCCGTTATTGGGAAGTCTCCAAGTTCTTATAGATAACATGGTTGAATTCCATGCATTTGTCTTTGGGGAGAGATTTCTGGGTCCCTTCCCACATTTCAGATTGGTGCTTGCCTGCATACAGTTAAATGCCCATGGCCAACACTGCAGTCCATGGAATCCATTCCATGGAGGACACTCAGAGGTGCATTGCTGAGACCCTGGCTGGGGGAGGAAAGATACGTGTTCTGCTTGTGTTGTCTCATCCCTCATTATTTGGGAGAGCAAAGTGTTTTGGGAAGGAGGGTCTTTTTGGTGTTTGGATTTTAAAATGCTGTCCCATGGGCAGTTGGTGTGGAATAGGGGTTCTGTTAGACATATCTCACAGCAGCACTGCTTCTCTATCTGGGAGTTATCTTCAGGTTGTTCAGAATGTCTGCCCTGGGGTCACAGACTGTCTCTTAGATTGCTTCTAAAGAAAACTGCTGTAACCTATCTATTTTGAAGGGGAAAAATGAAGTCAGGACAGAGACTTTCTGTTGCCTTGGGGTATCTACTGGCCTTTCCTACTTTTCTCAGGAAAACCTGCATGTTGTGGTAGAAGCATCTGTCCTTTTGTGCTGGGGTGGCAGGTCTGATGGGTAACTTGCTACCTGGCAAGATCATTATATGTAATTAGGATCTGAGAGGAATGCTGATTCCTCTTTTGTACAGGTAATTTATCATGTTTTGTATGTCAGCTGGGTTTTTTTTTTTTTGGTGTGTTGTTCATTCATGTCACCCCGTTTCTGTGATTTAGTCCCTTCCTGGTAATAGTGTGCTCTGTTTGCATTACCAAGCAAGCATGAACTTTCCACAGATCAAACCTTTGGCTTAGACATAGGGTGCTTTCTTGAATCTGTAGGCTTTGTAGCCTTAAAAGCCAGAAAACAAAAAAGGTTTCAGCCCAGCTGGTCATTACTCATCCAAATTCAGTGGTTGCACTTAGCCCATGTGGGAGGGACATGGCAATCCATAGACAGGAAGTACAAATAAGGGACATTGCTTGGGAAAAAAATTTAGATTATTTTCACTGTGAAACTGTGTGTGTGTCCTGTGCCTCTGACACCAAAGGAAAATGCAACTTTGACCGTTCGCTTCAGGAGAATTTTTTAACAGTTTCTGTACTCAGTTTTAAAATGAAATGTTTCTGCAACAGATTCTCCTCCTGAAATCTCTGTTCCTTTTGCACATAGAAACCTAACATCCATTCTACTTTACCTGCACATTTCTAAAGCTTTGGGATGTTAAACTCATCTCAGATTTATTTAACATACATGTTTTCTTGAAGCATTTAAAATAAATTAGTGTATTTTCAAGTCTCTTAAGAGATGGAAGAAGGGATGGAATTTACATATGAAATTTTGAGGACAATTTTGACCCGACTCTTTGTATTTTGAATTCATGATGTGCCCAGAAAATTACTACAGGTAGAAATGATAGATTAATTAAAGCTAAAATGGAAAAGCTTGTATATTATTAAAAAAACAAAAAAGAAAAAGAGAGTAAAAGTGATGATGAAAATATGGAGCAGATGCTTCTTCTAGTCGTAAGAAAGAGCTTAGTCCAATTAATGTAGATGGCTGGAGAGACTTTTCATCAGAGCTGTGCATGCCAGGCCATGTCTGAGCAGGAATATTTTCTCCCAGTTAATAAACATTTGCTCTTTGCCCGGGGTGCTAAACAACCCTGTTGCTCTGTTCCACCATGTGGATTACCTCTGTAAGCTTTACAAAGGAAACAAAAAAAACTTCAGCTTGGCTGAGTAGAGCTCCTTGTGTTTATACTGAAAGCTGGAACATGCTCCCCCTCCTCTGCCTTGAACTTCTTGATTGGTGTAACTACTCCCTGCCCTCTCTGAAGAGCTTCAAGCTGAGATGGTTTTCTGCAGCAGCAGCAGCCCTCGCCAGCAAGGTTTCAGCCCTGGGTCGCCTGTAGGAAAGGCAGAGGTGGAACCCAGCTTTCCCTTTGGATGATCTGGTGGCAGAAGGACAAAGTGATCAGAATAAAGGGCAACGTCCACAGCCCCATGGAGAAGAGTCTCTCTCCAGAAGGAGCCCCTAGGCTGTCCTACCCCTGTATTTATATTACATGTGTTTGCATCCTGCAAGCATTGTCCTTGATGGAAGAGGTGTAAGTGAAGGGCTGAATGTAAACTGATGGGTCAGAGTGACTTCATGTGTGGCCAGATCCACTCTGAAAAGTCAAAGTAGATTAGGAAAGTGGAAAGCTGTCTGTTTAATGGTGAGCACATACTTCTGAAGAGCACAATATGTGGGTGGTGGTGTAGTAGAAGAGCTCCTGTGTGTGTCTGTGTGTGAAGCCTTACATTAAAGCAGCCCCACTGATTAAAACTTACATACACTTGGATTCATTCTGTGGCCCTTGGGAACGCTTCTCCTGTTATTTTGAACATGGGCCTAAGACAGCTGAGATCATATAAGCAGACTTTTTTTTTTGGCAGCACAGTGTTTTCACAAGGTATTTTCAACTGGAAAGAGGAGAATGCTACAGGCCCATTACTAATGCACCAACTTCCCCCCCCCCCCCCCCCTTAATATACTTATGCTTGCATGCCTTTTGCATGCAGCAGTCATTTTAACTCTGTTTTGGACTTGAGTGCATTTGTTTTCAGAGGATCCAAATTGGTTGGTCTTCACTTTTCATTCAGGAGAAAGGCTTGAAAAATCACACAAAAGAGAGGTGGTAAAGTTAATGAACTTTTTATACGGCACAGACATAACATGGAGAGCTATTCATATGCTTCTAAAAATTAGTGGATTATGTCCACTTAAAGTGAATTGAATTGTATCTTCTGCCCTGTCCTCTGAATAGCAGAGATTTTGGGTTACTTTGATGCAGTGATTCATATTCAAAAGATCAGATAATATGATATCACAGAATAGATAAAAACAGTTCTCTTGAGAGTTCAACTCCAATACTTTGTTGTGACTACTAAGAGCTCCCTAGCTTTTGTTAACATGAACAGCATCCTTTATCTAGGTATTTTTCATGCAAATTATAATATTAATAACAATGTAGTCTAATTAAGAAAGAGGGTCTGATTTCACTTCTAATTGTAGGATAGCAATTCTTCAAGCATTATTCAAGAAAATGTACCAGTGAGGCAGTACAGCTTGGATTCTCATCACACTCAAAAGGCCTGATTTGGGTCCCTGGCAAAGCTATCAAGCCCCAAAACAGAATTTCAATCAAACCGTGTCCACTGCCGATGTTAAATGCCTGGCTGGCTCTCTGCCTTTCTTTTGCAGAGTTTAACAAGGGCTATAAGGCTTTTAGAGCGGTATTGCCCTTCCCCACCTCATCAGCAACAGTTACATTGTGATTCACAGCTTGGATAAGAAGTCCCAATACTTCCCAGAAGGGTTAGAGAACTGCATTCCCCAGCCCACAGACAGTTCTTGACCTCTCCAGGAGACTCAGTTGCTCATGAATCGGGTAGAAGGCTTGCTGGGCTTTTCACTTTAGTTATTCACAGTGCACCTGGAAGCATTTTGAAGGCTTTTCCTGGTTGTGCCCCAAGCTCTCTGGAGCAGCGTGGCTGCAGAAACCTCTTTCAGCCATTGGATATAAAGCAATTTTGCAGTGGGAGGAAGAAGGAATCTTCCTAGGGGAGGGCTGAGGGTGGGAGGAGGAAGTGAGGAAGAAGGAATCTTCCTCCCACCCTCAGCCCTCCCCTAGGAAGTTCACTCGGGGAGTTGCGTTGCTGTGTTTGGCCAAGAGGACCATACTTATTAAAAAAAAAATCCTGATAATGAGCTTTACTGATACTTATTTTATTTAATGCTTCTATTTTATTTAACCTTCATCAGACTTTCTTCTTCTGAAACGAGGTTGTGAATTAATCTTTTGCCTTTGCTCCATCCCTGGAGTTAAACATCACTCCAGTCCATGCCATTAAGCAGAACTTAAGTTAATTGCGGTACTGATTAAACAGCAGTTGTCACCACTCCCCCAAGTGAGTTGCCTGGGAGATACTCTTGTACTGCAGCATAAAACTCTTTCAGAGAAAGTAAAGGTAAATTGGTATGCACAGGTATAATTAAATATAGTTGTTATGGAATCTGAAATAGGACAACACGTGAATTTGTAATTTTACCAGAGTGAGATTTTTCATGGTGTAATTTTTTTCAGTGTTTTCCCAAATACACATGAATTTTATTTCTACAAATCAGTTTTGCAAATAGGATGCTTTTTGTTTGTTTGTTTAAAAGGAGATGAAATGGAACACGTAGCTGGATGCTCTTACGTGCAAATGTTTGAACTGAGCAAGCCCAGAAAGTGTTTGTTTGCAGTTACACACATTCCTAAGCTAAAAATTCTGGCCTATGTTTCATAAATATCCCTTGGATGTCTCAGGATAAAAGATTCTAGGTAAATAGAAGTATTTCTGTAATTGCTCTGCAACAAAGCAAAAGTCGTTATCTTCTAATCCTAAACAAGGGAATGTGCTTAGAAAAGCCCCAAACAATCCCTTTTAAATTTCTTTTCTTCTTTGCTCCATTATTATGACTAGAGGAAGAAAAACTGCAGAATATTTTTTTAAGGCAGTATTTGGAAACTACACATTTCCAGGTTTCTGAGTTTCTGAAACAGAACTATGTATACTCAGAGGCTTTTGAGGCTGAAAGAGGCTTGGGTGACAGGCTCTGAAGTGGAAGAGCAAAAGATGTGAATTCTAACATTTCATTAACAGGTCTGTTCCCTTGATCTTCTTCCTTTGAAACTGACTACTGTGCTGTGAGATCCAAATTCTGCTAAATACTTCTGTAAATAGGCATGTGAATAGGATCTCTTTGAGAGTTCCCAGGTTGTCCAAGGCAATAACAAATACCGGGTGCTCTTACAGTTAGCAAAGGGGCATTTTAAAAACATTTACACACTGCCTTTGCTTTAAGCATGCAAGGAATCTCACTGCAACTGAGCTGGAGCCTAAATGTTTGCAGGACATTTAACCACTCATGGCCCTGTGTCACTGATGAGTTTCTTCCTGCCAAAGGGGGTGAGATATGGGCCCTTTTCAAAACATCCACCAATGCCTTTACCTTTCCTATGTTTGCTTTTTCATAAATACTACACAAATACCACGTACTGCAACAGTACTTTGTATCCTATGTCCCGTTTTACAGCTGTGTCAAGTTTTACTTAGTATTTTCAAAACCCTTGAACTCCTTACCATAGTGTTTACATGGGTTCAGAGAGCAAGCAGGGGAAATCTGTAGGTGAAATATCTATCAAGTACCCTAAAATAGAACTGCATACCCTTGTTTCAGAATTTATTTTAGTGGCAGGTTGATGGGGTGATAAAAAATATCATTAAAGGCATTTTTAGTGCTTCCTGCTTTCCTTTGCTGCCTATACTGCTGGAGCAGGGACAAGGTGGAGGGACTTACTATTCAAATGACCAGAAAGCTTTTACAGTCCTGAGAGATGCTGAGCTCGATTTATTTGAATTCTGCATGGGTTAAAGTAGGGATTGAAATGGTGTAGGCTTGGAAGGAGAACAGAAACAGATGTATCCTTGGACGTGAAGCCAGTACTGAAGAAAATTGGCCTGGTCTGTTCTTCTTGTTGAGTAGTTGCCAACCCAGTTTTAGCATAGCAGTTTATTCAAACACAGGCAGTTTCCTTTTCTTAAGTGGTATAGTGGACATCAGATGAGTATACAACAGGGTGACTTGACAGCAGGAAATGGATGATCAAAGCAAAGACTTTGAGAAATGGTAGAACTTGATGTCAAATTTCAGAGAATTTCCTTTCACTCTCTAGCAATTTCCAAGAAAAGAGCTTGGGCTAGTTGTCCATCTCAAGCCATTGTTCAGGACAACAATCCTTAATGTTTTAAACAAGATTTTGGATTTTAAAAAGGAAGCTGAGTCCAAACATGTTAATTCTCCTGTGAAGTTGTTCCACCACCAGTCTGCTATCTGTATGGTTTATAGGATTTTGCTTTTCTTATTCTGCTGACCTGTGGAGCCTTTGAAACAATTTGTCCATTTTAAGATGTTTTACAGTAAACCAGGACACTGCTGAGTGGACTAGAGGCTATTAATCTGAAGTTCTTCAGCTGGTTGAATATGATTCCTGCTGATTTGCTGGTGCTGGCTAGTGTAGTCTTCTGACTCTTGGATGCTTGTCATAGCTGCCATAAATGGTTTTGTAAAGCAGCTCCTTCAAGTTATGTATATTCCCAGGAACCAGTTTCAGTTTTCCTCATGGCAGTCATATACGGATGGGCAGAAGACACTGCTGTTGTTTCTGTGCTCATTACGTTTTAGCTTTTGCTGGTTGGAGCTCCAAGAAACCATTTTTAAGATAATCATGATGATTCTTCAAGCTAAAGCCTCTTGGATGAAAATCTCCACCTTCCACCCACTAAAAAAAATATCTCCAGGAGGGCTCTTGTGCTGCTTGTTCACTTCATATGTCTCTGCTCATTTTTGAGTGAGCATTAGTTGCTCAGAGGAGCTGAGCAAATTGCCACTGTCTAGTTTGCAGATTTCAGTAAATGACTCAAAGAACCAGAAGTGCTGATTCAGAGAGAGTGTTCTATTTGACATCTAGGAACTTATCTGGAAGGAGGCCCTGCATTTTGCCTGTATAGGTTTGGCAAACCACAGATCCATTCAGTTAATGGTGATAATAGCTAAGGATGCAGTTGCTGTGGATTTCAGCAGCACCAAAGCATCTGTGCTAAAGCTGTATTCACTGAAAACTGAGCTTTAGTCATAAAATTAGCTTCTCTTTCAATAAGATAGAAATGGAGTATGTCACGGAAATATTATCTGGTTATTTACTAACACTGTCCTGCCTGTAAATTCTTAAAGAGCAGTTAAAAGTGCAAAATACAGCTGTTTCTTAAGGCTTTTCTGGAGAGGCTTTGAATAACTTCATCTCACACTGATTTGAAGAAAGCAAGTCAGTGCATGGGTGTGACTTTTGGGAACAGGCCTTTGTAAATCAGTCATCTCCAGTATATTAATGACTATTTACTTTAAGGAAAAAAAGACATCTGTGACATACTCTTTATCTCTGTAGCAACTTTTTTCCTTAGAGCATTTGATAAAGATGTGACTAATATGGCTCCAGAAGCCAGTGAAAAGCCTAAAGTGAAACTTGAAGCTCTGTTTTGTTTTTCAGATTAATGTTATGCAGTTTTTGTATGCCTCTGCTTCATGCCTGTTCCAAAAGCTTCCTTTTTTTCCTTTAAGCAGTCAAAGCACATGAACAACTTGCCTATTCTACAGTCATGGTATTTATATGTAACTGATGAGGTGTTTGTGTGGTGAACATGGTAGTAAAATCTGATCTGCTGGACAAGGTGTGCAGTGCAGTGGTGTGTTTTGCCAGTTAATGTGTGTGCTTATGGGCACCCAAAAGCCAGAACAAGGAGTGCAGGGAGCATTCATGCTTATGTGTGTCTGGAGGCATGATGCCCCTTGATAAGGGGTGGGAGGCAATCACATTCAGCTATCAATGACTGAAAAGGCTTTTTTGTAGGATGGCAGTAGAAGAATGCTATCGATGACTTGTGCAATCCAAACACATGACATCGAGACAGCTGCAGGGCTTTTGTTATTGTTCTGTGTCCTGATTCCAATCTCCAGTACATACCAGTTATGTTTGGTCACTGGAAGTGTTCCTGTATGTACATGAACTCCATGTGACAAAAATTACTCTTCTCAGAAGTCACAAATGATTCCTCTGCTTTGGCACAGGAGGCCTGCCTGACGTGCCTTCTTGTGTCCTTCAAAATGACAGATGTCAGATAAACACCCCTTGGAGTAGGCCTCACTGTTTTTTGCTAGAGTTTTAGAGCTGTAGGATTTCTGTGGTTTCCCTTGTCTCCCTAGGCTCTTTGGAGATAAGACCTTTTTTCTCTAGAATGCATTCCCATAAACTGTCTAAAAAGGACAGTGGTCTGTGGTTATCAAGAGCTTTCAGTTCATGCTGTGGCTGATCAATTAATTAATTACAAGGACACCAACTCTTGAACTTGCTGTAGACATTTCAACACTGATAATATCTGCTAAGCTCATCAAGAACAAAATAATTAGTGTTAAGTTAACAAGGAATAATTTAGTACTGCAGGAATATGTGCGAGGCATTGGTATCCTCTAGTCTCAAAGCTCTCCTTCCTTACAGACAGACATGAGATTGGTTTTTCACAGTAGTATCCCTGAATCAGTAAATCCATTTCATGGATCCACCTCTGAATTTATCAGAATGAGAAAAATTTTTACCTGAGTTGGAAATACTCTTTTGATGGTAACAAGTATGAAAGAAAGATGGCATTCACTCACAAATAAGAGGTTTCCAAACCGGAGCAGCAGAGGAATGCAGGTCAAGATCAGGGTGTCATTGTGTTGTGACATCATGTTGTGGTGGAACAAATGTAGCTCAACACTTAAGGATAGGTGCTTGGGAATGGAGCAGTGGAGCAGTGATTGGTGATACAGAAGGAACAGTCTCAAGTCATCCTACATTATGTTGTCATCAGTGGCATCCCTGCTTGTATTTAACTTGTAGTTCAGTCCTTAGCTGTGTTAAATGATGTTTGCAGTCTGTAGGGGCAGTGATTATCATGCTTAATCTTACCTCAAAGCAGCAAAAGTAAGCCTTTCCCTCAATCTCTCTTTTGTCCATGATGACTTATTTTGATCACTATTTGACTTTCTGGGAAGCGTGTTTTTCACAGAATCACAAATAGTCTGGTTTGGAAGCAGCCATAAGGATCATCGAGTTCAACTCTTCTTCAGTGAATGGCCTATACAGGGATCAAATCCACAGCCTTGGTGTTAGTAGCACCACGCTCTAACCAACTAAGCTAATCTTGGGGTTTTTAAGAAGGGCTGTTTGTAAAAGTGGAAAGGTGTGTACCCAAAGTCGTGTCAGGTGAGGGTGGGCAGATTTTGAAGCTATTAAATGTGACTCAATCAGATGTGCTGATGAGAACATCTGTGTATCTCTAATAAAACACTGACTAATACAGTGTGGTCTGTGTGGTTTTCTCACTGACTTGAGCAAAATGCAATACTCTTCCATTTTTCTAATAATTCCAACAATGGACCTGGAAAAAGATGTCTATGAAGAAGCCTGTGAGGGAAGAAGGCATATTTGGGAACTTGTCCTGAACCACAGTACTGTAAGGAGCTAGTCACATTGACTTCCTTTTTAGATTTGTGCACTGTTTTGTCCATCAAGATACCTGTTCGTTCCTCTCCTGGCCTCTGTAGATGTCTTTCCTGATAATATGTTCTTTTTGCTCTTGGGACCATCAGCTAAAAAATCATATATAAAGATATTTTGGTCTTGATTAAATGCACTATTAAACCTCTAGACGTCTTACAGTGAAAGTGTTTTCTGTAACTGCTTGTCTTGAAGGCTCACTGAGGAATGAAGAATATAGGGAAACACTTGAAAATGCAATTGGATGGCAAAATATTTCTTTCTTATGATAGATAATCTTAATCTTTTAAAGTATTGTCACATTAGCACACGTGCAGGTCTGTGCTAGATACAATGGACAGTCTTTTGGCACTGTTTTAACAAGATACAACTCTCAGCTCAAATGCATTGATGTGTTTTCTCCTTGCCAACAAGATAAATACAAGCAATTTTTGTTCTAAAGCTACTGAGTGAACAGTGCTGTCTAACTGTAAATTGCTTTAAGGGGGAATCAATACAGTGCATACACTTCTAATAGCCCATTTGCCAATGTTTTTTTAAATCCATGTATAAAGTTTGGGCATGGGTGATCATTGTTCATTTTAGTTCACAATATATTGTATATAACTAATGTACAATTCAAGGGCACAGTGAGAAGGTCATGAGGTTTTAAAAGAAAATGGCAACTGAGCATGGCAAAGGAAAGTTTATTGTTCCACAGTGTTTTGTAATTAATCTTTATCAAGATTTGCTCTATATAACATAGCCTTTTCTTGAGTTGTTACGTAGTGGCTTTTACCACTGGGGATCTCTAGAGCACCTTCTTTCATAAGTGAAGTTTAGAGGAAAATGAGTTATTTGTTCATGCTGCTTCCTCCTTGGCAACTGTGGATTTTTCCCACTCTTCCATTTCAGTGTACCATTTTATTACATGCATTTCCATGGTAAATACAACATATCAAAAGCTTTCTCAGACTTGATTTTTCTATCTTTATTTTATAACTAGCTGCATCCAACAATTGCTACCAGAAAGTACCCTGAGAGTATTATAATTTCATCTCTATAAATTTTGTAGTCACATAAAGTCCCACTGGACCAAGCTACTATGGTTTTTTGTTTTGCAGAACTCACCATTGATTTTGATATGACAATTGAAAAGCAAGAATTTCTGCTTAGAACTTGATTGCCTGTATAGCAAAATGATTTGTTTCTAACTGCAGGGCTGAGAGAGAATGCTCTGGAGGCATTTTTCTGCAGGGTGGACAGTGCTTGGCTGTTCTCAATTTACACATGCTTGAATTTTGTGTTTCCAAAAATATAGTTTCCATCTACATTCACTAAATTTTTTCTAATATCTGGGGGGTTTTGGAATCTACTGAAAAGGCATCTGATTTGTGGGATTTATTCTTGTTCTATTTTTTAATGAGGTCTCTTGTTTTCTCAGGAAAAAATCTGCAATGGGATTTGTGCTTGTGTCCTGAAGCAAATGGATGCAGTAAGATAGGAACAGCTTTCTCAAGGAGCTGGTGCCGAGTTGTTTTGAGCACATCCCCATGTCTCGCGCTCAGACAAGAAGGGTCACAGATCTCTTGGGGGGGGTATGTGTTTGGACCTCAGCCTCTCATAAAGTATGAGGGTATATTCCATTGTGGTCAGCATGGATAAAGGGGTGAAGTCTTTATACCTTTCCTCCTTTCTGCTTGATCCTTGGCTTTGCTTATGGCCGTGTTTGTGAGAACTGTGCTTCAGAATAGATGTGATGGTCTTGACCAATTTCACCAGTGTGTTAGAAACAAGCAGATTTTTTCCTACAACATCTCTGTTGTGCATGTGCTTTCTATTTTATTCCTCCTTTTCTTTCAGTTGTTTCTATTATGAGCCTGGTGATGAAAGTTCCCTTTTTTTGAGCCCATTTTCAGAGCTGGGCACCTTTCATAGAGTATTCTAGGGCAATAAATCACTTTATGCTTTATGATTGTAACCCCAAATTAGAGGACCAAAGTAATGTGCAAGGCTGGTTACCTTAGTCCCAAGGTGTGTAGGAGAAATATGAATGACAACTTTTTTACTTTAAGGAAGAGGCTATTATAAATAAGTTCTGAATAAGGCTTTTATCTAAAGCAAGGCTACAACCTTCAAAATCTGTATTAAAAGTACTAAAATGCAAATAACACAGAACGATTATTTTGTTCACAAAGAAGGTTTCAGTCAGTATGCATATAGCTGTTAAGACATAACATTGTCAGTCTTTAACCCTTAAAGCTTATACCCAAAGCTGACTGGTGTAAAAGTAATGTTTAAGATGGGTTCCTGTGAAGAAGTGTTTGTCTTTGTTGGAAGAAGGAGTATGGCTACCTCAGTCAGGCAGGGATTCAAGTGGGTTCAGTATCACTCTTTAAAGACTTGGTAGCATTTAGAATATTATGTTGCAGAGTTGCTGAAAGATTGTTACATTTTTCATTTTCCATAATGTTTAATCTGAAGATATTTCAAAAGAATTATCTAGAGGGACTTTTTCTAAAATACAGTATCCTTGATCTGTGGCTTTCTTACAATGTTGCTAGTGCTCCATGGTTACCATCAAAGTTCATGTCATGAGCTGCAGTGGCATAGTTCTCTTGCTGCTTGCAGCTATGCTAGAACTGGTTTTCACAATGTACACTCTTTCATCAGTGTTTAATCTTGGATTATATTTGTTTTTTTCTCCTTTCTGCTGTCAATTTACTCTTATCCTACAGGTCTCTGCAAAAGGTGATGGCTTGTCATGTGGTACTTTTATGGTCTTTTGAGTTGTTACCCCTTCTTCTCAGTTTTGAAACAAAGTATTGAGATAATGCTGGATTGCCAAGTCTCGTGGGAACACTGTTATTAAACTGTGGCCCATATTCTTCCTTCAGTGGTTGAATGAAAAAAACAGATGGGGTCAATTTACGCATTAAGAAAAAAAACTTAATTAACAAGAAATAACCACTGCCCTTATATTGCCTTTTGCTAATTTCTGATTATTTTCCCTTCATCATTACTCCCCTGTGATGTCAAGCATGCTTGAATTGTGAGTTTGGGGCTTTATTCCTCCCAGCCGTGTCCTCTCTGTTAAAGTTCCTAACTTTTGAGTGACTATAGGTGAGACTGCCTGCATAGCCCATGCCACTTCCCCTTGCAGATGGGTAGACAAGGCATTTTGGACAGTCCTTGTAAAAGATGAGGGAGGGGATCTGCAGGAGGAAGGAGAGCTATTATACAAAACTCTTGAGATTGACTTCCATTTTTAAGCAGTTGCTGAAGCTGGGTCATCAACTGTCATTACAACACTGCTACCCCGGGGACCTGAAGACCTGAACCTCATAATCAGCACTGTCAGAAAATAAATTAAATAGGGGTTAAAAAAAAAAAAAAAAAAAAAAAAAAAAAAAAAAAAAAAAAAAAAAAAAGAACTGATACATAAACTCTATAAAAGAGCAGGGAGAAATCATGAGTTGGAAAACTCTTTCCTTTAGTTACTATCTTGATGGGTTTTTCTATAGCAGTGCTCTCTCCCTGTAATGGTTTTAACCTTTGGTTTATAGTTTGCTTCCTGCCTACATCTGCCAGTGGACATACTTGTGTTGGAAAACAGGGATTAGCCAACCAGTGTAGGATTAACTCCATATTTCTTTTTGCATTTTCTGCTCAAGGAGAACCTCATAGTACCTGAAAACATCTGAAATTCATACTAAAGCTCACTCAATAGCTTGAAGATTTTACTACTAAATTTAATTGGGGCTTAAATATTTTCAGAAAATCTCTGTCTTTTAAGGCCGTAAATTCCATATGAGAAAAGTAGTTTTTATGCTATCTCAAATGTCTTTGCAGTGATAGTTTGCAGGTGAGGAAGGCCACCAGATTTCTTAAATATAGTGCCACCAAAGGAACTTCGTTTGGTGGTCTAAGGTAAAATGATGAAACTATTTAGGCCTACATTTCAGAAATACAAGGAGAACAGAAGTGGAATTTTTATTATAGTTTCTTGTAAATGGGGAGACATCTGGTGTAATAACAGCAGATCCTTTCATAAAATAGAAGGTGTCTCCAAACATTTACATGCATGAGCATATAAGTGCATTTTCACTTTTTAATAAAACCATACCTAGACCAAAAACCTGGATCTAGCTCTGCATAGCTCTGCAGTTTAGGCTTATCACAGATTCAGCTACCTAAAATGATGGTTGTAGGAGGCAAAAAGCTTAGCTCTAGTTCTTGTCCATTTGCTGTTTCATGCATTCTCCAGCAGTGAGTCTGCACTTACAGTTTGAAGACCACTGGGTTTGGGGCTTGGAGGGGTTTCTCTCAAACCAAGTTTGCAAACTCTTCTCTGTTCTTCTGTGTATCCGCAGCAATCTACTTTTTAAAATGTATACTTCCACTTCCTTGAGTCTAAATATGCTCTTTTAAAGATCCCTCGAAGAAATGCCTGGGAATGTTTGAAAAAAAAATCTGCTTGATGTTTGTGTTATGCCTTGGCTTTGGAACCCAGCAATAGGCTGATTATTAAGAATGGCTTTATTAGTTAAATAAAATTGTTTAAGAGTTTGAGTTAAAATGAAGATGTGGATTACCTTACTGTACCAGCTGAAACAGGAGGCTTTCAAGTGCCTACAGGAGAGTTTCTCTTCCTTAGAAAGATATTTTTCATGCTGATTATTTCTTTTAGAGCTCTTTAGACCAGGAACCGCACTGGAATAGTGGAGTCAGAGGTCTGAAAACACTGAAAATGCATTAGGGACAGGGAAGGTGAAGGGGTCATGGCACCTGCAAAATGTCCTGTGAATAATACACACCCAGCTCCAGAAGAGGAATCGTAGGTGGCATGTCCTGGCAATGACAGGGAGTACTTTTGTCAGGACACCTTCCTTTTAGCTGCATACAAGCCCTCAGCCTCAGGCTCTCTTCAGGGAGGAGCTTCATGATCTTCTTAAGTCTTTTGGCAGACTGGGGAAGTTGTTTCTTGTGGGAGGCTTCTGTGAGGCATGGCTGGGAGGACAAGGGTGAGCTGCAGTATTAAACAGTGGCCAAGTCTGATGGGCAGTTTGATCTATATTGTGTGGGTGCCTCTCCCCAGCTTACTATTTTTGGCTTGTAATGGCTTCACAAAGAGATAAATCCCACTTTGTTGTCCCTTGCCCATCCAGTCTTAAGATTTTTATTTAAAATTAAAAAAAAAGAAAAGAAAAGAAAAGAAAAGAAAAGAAAAGAAAAGAAAAGAAAAGAAAAACTAAAAAAAAAAAAAAAAAAAAAAAGCTGAATTATGTAATTCAGTACCAGTTGGCTTGGTGCCTCAGCAGATACTGGCTCTTCTGCAGCTGTCATGAAGGAGATGGTGTGAACGCACTGAGTGAAAATAAATGTCACATCACCTGCCCCAGGTAACCCAGCAGAAATGCTGTCATGTGCCTGTGGCTGACCTGAACCCCTCATGTCCTCCCATGGGACTCTCATCATGGGTGACGGGGGAACCACAGCTTTTTAGTCCTGTTGTTCAAGCCAAAGAGGGAGGTGGGAGGGTTCAGTATGACCCACCATGGCTCCAGCAGCAATGTCTCAAGGGACAGCATTACCAAGAGCCCATTTTCCCTTGTCAAACATCAGGCTTTGGTATCGCTTCTTTTTTAGTACAACAAGGATAGGTATGTTGTGGCTCTGGAATTAAAAAGTTGCTGGAAGACTCTGCCTGGTTCCTGAGCTGCAAGCCAGTGAAATTTTGTGGCAAGTCAGTTCTTGAGTGAAGGCTAAATAGCAAAACCTGGGTGAGTTAGAAGTAATTCGAGTTGTCTGTGAAGGGCCAAAGCAATTTTTAGTTCTTTGATGTAAGAAGCAGCCAGTTCTTGACAGTCTTGAGTCTTTCTGTGGAAAATAAATTCAGTACTGGCACTGTTTGAATAAATGAAAATAACCTGAGTTAGAGTTTATTTCAGAGGTTGTTACACCCTTTTGTGAAATATCTGGATCTGGTAAAATAAACATCACCAGTGCCAACAAGAAGGGGGGAAAAGAGGAGCTGTTTGCCCCTCTGCTTTCTGCTGGTGTCGTTGCCTCCTGCCTTTATGAAGTTTCCTCCAGCTGTTGCTCTGTGCTGCAAATGTGTCTGTGCTGCACTGGTGGAGGCTGTTGTTTTCCTCCAGCACCAGTCCATGCTCATAGCTATCATCTCAGATCAGCCCTCTTCATTCATTGCTCTGTCCAGCATTTTATCTGCACTAACATGGACTTCAAGGGTAGAAAACTGTCTCTGCAATAGGAATGATGAAGATAGACTTGGAATCTTCATCTGTGGAATTGGAGAAGATGAAAAAACAAGCCTTGCCTGAAGATGGATCATTAGAAATGAGCAAAATTAACAAGGTAAAGCAGAGTTCCTTATGCCCATGTGATAGTCTGCTTCCCTCGTATGGCACCTATAATTCTGGCTCAATAAATAGGCTGTGGACAGTGAACCTGCTAGGAATTAAAACCTAGGTGCCATGCTCAGGGTAGGAAGGAAATGTAAGCCAAGAGTTTCAGTGTTTGGGTCCATCAGCCTCTGCTAGCAGAGCTTGGGCCAGGAGATGCAGGGGGAGGAAATGGGTGGATGCTCTGTTGCCTGGGCTCTTTGCTAAATTACTGCACATCTGTGGATCTGCCACAGAGCAGTGAAAGTCTGAAACAGTAACTGTCCACCTGAAGACCCATTTCCCTCTATTTTTTAGAGAACTGCCAAACAGGAAAGAAAATAAGTTAAAACCTGTGGATAGGTATTAACTTCAGCTCTCACTTGATGACATATTATCCAACCTCAGTTCAGCCTAATGCTGTGAAAAGCAAAGATAAACAAAGAGGAAAATTAAAGAGATGAAGAGAAGAAAGAGTAGACCTGCAGTAATAATTTCTTTTTCCCAGTTCATGAGCTGAGAAGACTGTAGGGGTAGGGGCAGGGTAGATAATCCATCTTGCTCGTAGGCAAGAGCCACTTCTCCTTTTAAGGCCTCTTTTGTATGTGAGGTGCTTTAATGAACAGTGGGAGTTTTCTACTGGAAAAGACAAAAAAAGAGCTAAGGTCATTTGTACAGTTGAAAAGTAATATATTTTTCTGCTATACTGAAGGAAAGTTCGGACCAAGCCTTCAGTGTTCTTTTAACTGATTATTTCCATATGGACTGATGTTTTATGCTCAAGTAATGTTAGTGCCGCTGAAACCCAAGCAGTTCTTAATTCCTGTACTTGCTGCTGCAGAAAATGCACATCTTTGCATGCACATTAGTTACATTTTTCTCCAGCTTTATAGTGTTCTGGGGGGAATTTCTTTAACTGCTTAAGAGCAGGCTACTGAAAGCACTTCCCAGTTGTTGGAGGGAGTGGGTCCAGTACCAAATAGGAGCCTTTCCAGCATCCCAGGAAAAATTCTCTGCATATTGTTGATTGTTTAAAGTTTCCCTTTTTTTTCTGTATTTAGGATACTAATGAAATTTAAACTAAACTAGGAAATTAATAGAAATATTTACAGAGCAGCTAAGATAATTTGTGGTGCTAACACAAAAATAAACATTCCCAAGAAAGGATTGGAAAGCAGGATTATATCACAAAAAGAAATAGCCAGCACATTCTTTTTGTCCCATCTTCCAACCTGTCACTTGTGTTTGTCTCTCCCAAATGCCATGGACTCATTTTATGGTTTTTTTAGATTAAATAAAACATACAGCTCCACATCTTTTAAAATATTAGGTCAGAGAGCATTACTGGCTCAATCTGTAAAGCAGAAATGAAAAATATAAATATTTTAACAAGTGAGTAACTGCTGCATTTTCACTTCTTACTGCATATACTATTTTTGAAGGTACTGGGAAGAGAGATAGGGCTGGGCGAGAAGGAGGGCAGAGAGATGGTATGTAAAAGGAGGCTGAGAAAAATGCATTAAAATGACACATTTTGAGAGAATCTGTTTGAACAGTGGAGATTTACAAAGTTTTGTCGTACTCCATGGCAACTTGGGTACACAGATCAAACATGTCATAGAAGTAACATGGGGCAGGTGAGCCTTGAGCCAAAAAATTTGAGAGGGAGCAATGCGAGGGGGTGGGTGATGCTGGAGGACTTGGGAGAGTGTATGCTGCACATGAGCAGCAGGCCTGGCTGAGGAGGGAGGAGGATTTGGTGCCCATCATGGGCTGCCACTAGCTACAGCTGGAGATTTTACTTCTCATTTAGAAGAGCAGATAGGTACTTATTCTTTTGGGTTTTTTTAGACAAAACCTTTATTTACAAGTCCTCCAACACTTGTTTAAGGAAAAATACAGTTTTTTGGTTTTGCTTTAGGGATGAGGCTTGTTCATCACTTTCCTATGGTCTGCCATATATGACCAGAATACTTTATTCCATATTGACTTGCTGCTTGTTTTCCAACATGCTCTAATATTTGTGTTTCAATTTTGGAGCATCTTTTAATTTACTTTTGCTTATGTGTCTTTACTTGTTTATGCTGTGATAGCATTGAATATCTGACCAACCACTGACATAGTCTCTATAATATAGAAAGCTAAAACTGAAGCATTGGTGTAAATTTGGTTCTTTGAGAGCTTTTCATGTAACACCAGAAACCTTAGATCATTTCTAATACATCCTGATTGAGAGAGTCTCCCTTGAATGGAAATTTCAGTGTGATACCATGCTGAGACACCACAAATTTCTCACGGCAGCTTAACACATTCTCAGCTCAGCATAATTCTTAAGTCTTGTACCACTCAATACATGCCATTATCTTAGCTCAGTGGGTCTATCTGAATTGACAGATTAATGACAAATTGTCTTGTTTTGTTCCATTTCATAGTAGAGTATAGGAATTAAAAAAAAAAAAAAAAAAGAGATGAGCTGACTTCTTAAAATAGTCTTTATGGAAGCTTAATGTCCCCTGTAGTTAGAGAATGTGCATGCTCTGAAATGGGAGAGCATGCTTCTCCATGACATTGTTGGGGATAGTGAATTAGTGCCGCTGAAAAAAGGATTTGTTGCATGAAATACTGCCTGTGTAAAACTGTGTCTCCACTATCTGTGAGACATTCAAGAGGTGAGTTCCTGTTATGCTTATTCTCGGGGTGGGTTACCAATGGTCCCTGGCATGACCAAGGTCCCCTTAGAAGAGGTGATGCTTAGGCTGATAATGAAGTACGGCCCTGAAGATCCTGTTCTAGGACAACCCATGGAAATACCTATAAGGAAAGTAGGGATGATGCATGCTTTATTCCAGCATGGCTCATAGTTCCTAGAGCAAGTGAAAGAGCTGTGTTCAATTTCAGAGTCAACTTCCTAGGGTGAATTTTGGAACTGTATTCCCATCTCCATTCTTTTTCTTCTGGCCCATCAGACATTGTTCAGGTTAACTTGGTTTGACCCCAGTAGCTGGGTCTGCCATGTTTTACTTGACTGTTTGGTGGCTGCCTGTAAAATATCTGAGCTCCAGTGGGCTGGAGTGGAAGCACATAAACAGGAGCATGGATTCCCTCTATACCATCCAGCAAGGAGGGGAGAGGGGATCAATATGGGAAAGCTACGGGACAGGAAATGTCCTCCTCCTGTTACTTTAACTTCTGATGGTACTCCTGAAAAACAGGGGCTTTTAACATTTTTTTTCCTTTGCTGTGTTTTCCCTTGCTTATTTTCCTTGCTGTGTTTGTGTGCATCTCTGTTCTTTACCAATAAATGTTTGAAAATTATAGCTGATAATGAAGTCCTCTCAAAGTTTTTCATTAGATGCTATCAATACCTGACCTTAGCTAAATTCCAAGGGGAAAGATACGTGAAGCAGAATTACTGCTTTACAATGTTAAGTAATTAATTACAAACTCACTATTTCTCCTTAGAGAAGACAGAGGAGAAGCAAGGTGGGCACCATGAGGATATCACAATTATTTCACAAACCTCTTCAGCCCCTTCATCTGGGCAGTGCTAGCACTATAAGAGAAAATACTTATCCACTTAGGGATGGTCAGTTCAAGTGGAATTTGTCTTCATTCATTAATTTGTTTGTGTGAATGTCTTTTGTTTCTTCTTGAAAGCATTGTTTGTTCAAACAAATTATGAGAAAGAGCAAGAGATGGTTTCATTCTTCTCTGATAAAACCAAGGGGTTTGGGTTGTGAGAGAAACAGCATTCTTACAGCTCCAGAAACTAAGGCAGTTTTTAGGCAGTGATCAGTAAGCAGGTGGTGAATGTTAAATAAAGAGATCAAGGAAGGGAGCCTGTGGTTAAAGAAGGATGGGGTGAGGCAGGGACACTTGCCAGGTTCTGAAAGTGGGCTATCATTGTTTAGTCTATGTTGTGTCCAAGACGCTGGGTCATTCTTGTGTGACAGACCAGCTGCTCAACTCCCTCAAGTCACAAAGTTAGCAACGTGAGTCCAGAATATTAAGATTTTGTAAGAACAGAGCTTACAAAAACTTACTTATTTACATAAGTTTTTGTACTCTTTCACACATTTAAAGTTCTTTTGGGCAGTGGATCAAGCAGAGTATTTGCTGCTGCTTTCCAAGCAGATTTGCTTCCCATGAATGAGTGGCTTCATCTTTTTATATTTATCCTTCACTTCTGAGCAGTTAATTTTTAGCTGATTGAATCTAAGAGGAGGCAAGAAAACATCAAAAATCAATACAGCTTCAAAAATAACGCACTTCCCTTACCTATATGGTTCATTGGAAAAACTTTGCTTTTTTTTTTCCTTAGACCTTTCTCAGTAGTTTATCTATCCAAGATAGGCCTTTATTTTTTTAATCTAGGATGGCATTTTTTTAATCTAAGGCCTTTATTTTTTTCATCTAAGGTGGGAGTTTTGGTTAGTTTTTCTGAGATTTATGGTATCTTGAGTAGTATAACTTGTAGGAACATTTCAAAAGAATGGATGATTTTATCCCCTTTATTTAATACTTGACCAGGGAGGACACCTTACTTTGTCTGCTGCTTCCTCGTCTGGGGAATGAATGGGTTGAGGAGGCAGCACACACAAGCTCACCTCTATGAGAAAACTCTCTAAGCTGGTTCCAGCTGCTGGTTCCACCACTGCCCATTGAAATTACAGCTAGGATGGGCTTATTCCTTGGGTTGAAAACTCCAGGGTGACTCAGGTTTGGGAGGAAAGTGAGAGGCGTGGAGCTGATTGACTCACTGGGACGGCCAATGTCGGTGTAGTGGACAGAGATACCCATCAGCTGCTCCGTGGCCTGGCATGGCTGAGTGGGAACACTGGAAGGTGATGGAAGCAAACGTGCTCCATCGCTACTTGTGTCCTTCATGGAGTCATAGAATGTTTGGGGTTAGAAGGGATCATAGAGATAATCCAGTTCCAACTGCCCTGCCATGGGCAGGAACACTTTCCGCTTGCATAAAGTCCCATTCAGCTTGGCCTTGAACTCTCTGGGGATGGGGAATAGGAATTGTAGTTGTTGCTAATGGCAATTCATGAGACTGTGGATGTATTAGCATGGCTTTAAATTATGCTCTGTGATCTCCACACCATATTGTTGTTGTGAATTACAGTGTGTTACCAGAGTCCTTTCTTCATGCTCTTCTTTCAGTAAATGCAGAAAACTTTCGAAGTTTTATTACTTGCAACAAAAGATGGCAAGCAAAGACATTTGCCTGTGTACTTAAGTCTGTTTTCTGGAGCATGTTTTTTGAGAGTAAACCCTGCTGGTTAGTACTGGTTAAAGCCAAATTGAAGATCCTGTATGTACTTGCAAACAAGAACATATTTTATTCCATTTTTAGCAGGTCAATTAATGACAATTGACATTTTCTTCAAAGCCCAGTATTCTAGAAATAAGTGATTAAATTACAAAATTATTTTTTAAAAAGAAACCTCACAAACCAAAACAAGCCCACCCAAAATGCTGGGTTTAGTCTTCTTGCTTGTAGAGAATGTTATGAAATAAGACATTAGTGCTTCCTACGGTTTAAAAGGTAAATAAATACAGCTCTCTCAATATTTGTTATCATACATTTATTTTTATAAAAATCCTTTATGGAGACCTGTTTACTTTGAGACTTCAGAAAAAATCCAAGCTATTGTGGTAAATGATTCAAACACATAGGGTTTTCTTCTGATTAGGCCTAGCATGTGTTAATAACACATGTATTAATAATTCCAAAATTCTTCTTAATCCATATAATAGCTGCAGGTTTCTTCTTAACAGGTTTGAAATTTTTCCCATTTGAAAATGGGTTTATTCAATTATAGTTGGATTCGACACAGGATTGTGCACTGTGGAACAGCCTTGAAGGCAAGATTTTTGTTGTGCTTGGTGGTGGTATCGAGCAGGATGGTGAACCAAGCTCTGGCATAGTCTCCAGAACTGGTTATTTTAACATTATAGGGTGTTCAAGCACCTCTGTAGAGGCACTTTTGCATTACCCCCAGTTTCTCCCAGATTGCTTGTGGTTTAGTGATCCCATTAGCTCTGAAAATACACTCTGATTCCCTGTAATGCTCAGAAGGAGGTGAGCACACTGAAACTGAGATGGCTGGGAAGGGGGATTGTTACTGAGGAAATCCAACCTGGTGTTGGACTTCTTTCCCCATATTTTTGGCCGACTCCAGCACCACATACATGACAGCAGGGCTTGGCAGCTGTTCAGGGCTAATGTGCCAGACTGTATTTTCCTTTCCCAAATTAAGCATGCTGGTACAGTGTCTGTGAGAGGTAGTGGTTCCTGTCTCCTAGCTTTTGCCGAGTTTGGAAATCATTGAAAGCCAGAAGCTACTGTGTGCCAGTGAAAACTGGCTTCATACTGCAGCATGCCAGCTTGATTTAGAGCGTCCTGGAAATGATGGAGAGCCCTGTGTGAAGGCTCATATTTAAGATGTTTTATTTTGCCCATGCTCAGGCTTTTTCTCCTGTGTTCCCAGTGAGCTTTAAAATAAATTCTATATTAGCTCACTTACTGGTAGTATACTTTTTTCTTGCCCAGATTTTTGCCTCTGAAATGAGGGTGCAGACATGATGTTATCTGTCTCTCAGCCCACCACACTGGCTAGTCAGTGAGTGAGAACCACAGCTTCTATCAGGTCTGACAGCAGGCTGGCTTTCTTTCTGCAGGATGCTGAAGAGATGATTTATTCCCAGCTGTTTTGCAAGTTCTTGGTCTTTCCAAATCTTATGCACTTATATTTTCTAGGGTTTTAAAAACTTGTTTTCTTCAAAAACCCCTTTTTTCCAGCTGAGATGCAAGTTACACAAGTATTCTCCAGACTGCTGGGGCTTCATCTAGGTGTTTTCGCTTCCTGTCCCCGTGGAGTAATATTTGCAGGCTGCCAAGGAAGGTCCTTGCTGAGCCTGGCATAGCAACTCAACAACGGTTGCAGCTGCTCCCAGGGTTCCTGGGTGCTTACAGATAAACAGTGGTGTTGGTCTCTTAATCCCAGTCATCAGCCCGAACCTTTAATTACTTTGATTCTGAGCTATGTCCCTTCACTTCTCCTGTCCCTGTTAAATGCGTGGCAGCCAAAAGTTGCTTGGCCAATACCAATGCTCTCCTGTTACATGCTTGGCACATGCTTGGGTCTGTGCTGCCTTCGATGCTCAGGCCAGCTGCAAATGCTCTTGCCTGGCTGATAAAGCATGTCTCAGGCTGTGCTGCCTTGCTGGTTGCATGGTGTAGCTAAAAACCTTTTACTGAGTTTTTCCTTTGCTTTTTGCTTTCAATTTGCCACTGCTGCAGTATTTGGGTATATCATTTATCTGAGACTGGTTTCCTTTTATTCAAGGGAGATGCACTAATGAAAAATGGTAAAGTGGGAAGTAAGTAATAGTGAGATCACATGAATTCTCCCAGCATGGGAGTTCCCTGACCAGTTTTCAGATTAACAAAGCAAAGCTGCTAAGTCCCATTGCTGTTTTTATAAGGATACATCCATCCGTTCCCATGTTCTGTCCTCAAACCCTCTGAAGTTTAGTCCAAGCAGAAGCTACCTCTGATGTTCTGAGTTATCTTTTTTCCACACAGACTTGGTCATTTACAAATAAACACAGGAATCAAATTCTGCTCCATTCACAAGTAGGTCAACCTCATTGATTTCAGTGGGACTGCTGCAGACATAAGTCAGCGGAATACATGCTCTGTGTTTTGCTAAGTTGTTGGCAGAAGGTGGATTTGTATAAGCTCACCAGAGCTGAGATTGTCTTTACATGAGAAAAACAACACTTAGTACAACAGTCCCTAATTCAGTTTTCTCAGAGGTGCTGAAATAACAAATACACTAGACCCAGTTACCAGCACTCTAAAAGGATAACCTCATCCCTAGTTTTTCACCCAGATGTAAGAGGGGGATATATTTAGAATAAAGTAATTTCCCCCACTACCACCACATACAAACAAAGCTGTGCAGTTGTAGAAATACTTGAGACAACATGTGCAACTGATTCCCACTGGGTTTGGTAACTGAGGAGACACACGATGGGAACAGCTTGGGAGAAAATCTTCAAAGACTACATAAGGACAGTAGTGCCTTTGCAGTGAGAGCCCTACTGCAAACTTTGGCTTTTAAAAAACCATTCTGACACTTGCAATCTGAAGGAGAGATCTGAAGCAGGTTGAAAGGGAAAAAATATCAAAGACATCCCTTACTTTTCATTACCCTGTGTGCCCAAGTTTCCCTATTATCCTCCTGTAGACTCCTTCACCAAAAAACGAGCAGGTTGTGGAAATTCACAAGGTAAAATTCACAGTACTTCAGTTTTTCCCCTCTGCTTAGGCTTGTGAGAGCCTCGAAGATGCCCTCTGTGAGCTTTAATAGCTGCTGGTTATGTTTTGGGGCCCCTAACAGTGATATGGTCTCTAAACCAACCCTTTCCCTTCTCTGAGGCATTCTTCAAGGCAAGAGCAGCACAGCTGTCTGAGATGCAGATGGGTGCTCTGCTTTTGCAAACAGGCTGCAGGTATTTGCACCATTGCCTTTTAAACAGCTTGGACAGTACCAGAACATTGGTAGTTATTGGTAAATAGTTCTGTGAGCAGAGGATAAACCATCAAGGGCTGCCTGATTTCTTTCTATACACCTTCCCAAAACACAGATTGAAAATAGTGATTGATTATTTCCCTCCTATTTATATATCCCCTAGAAGAACTATGTACAGAAAGCATATAGATGACACCTGCTCTCCAAGTAAAATCTATCTAGGTGGATTGCACACGCTTCCCCCACCCTGTTTGCAACCCTCCAAATGTGCCTTTTTCTGCTGTTCTCCTCAAGGTAAACACTCCCTGTGTTACATGTAGTATCTCTGTGTAAGATGTACTGCAAAACGTACTGCAGCATTGGAGTCTGCTCCCCCCAGCAGAGTTCAGCTTCAAGCAGCAGTGCTGGGTTAAAGTCCCTGCAAATGAACCCACTATTGAAAGCAACTTACACCAGCTGAAAAGATCATTAAATGAGATGCTTGAGGCTTTCAAATGCCTATGTTCTCAGTATGCCACTGTGTAGCCTCTCTTCAAAAGGCTGTAAGAGTATTACATGCTAATCCAAATTACATTCAAAATATTCCTGGGTGTTTACCACAGTTACCCTCTCTTTTTCATTCTTAATTGCATTGTAGCTGAATAATTCTGTATCCACATTGGATTATTCATGAACAGCATGTACAGTTGTACTCTTTTCCATTTCACAACAGGGATCTGCTGTTACAGGATTGGTGTAGTCTGAAGCAAGAAACTAATGTCTGCGTTTCAAGTCCTTGATCTTGTCACAAACCAAATAGTAAGAGTTGTTTGGGTTGTGGTTTTTTTTTTTTTTGTTTGTTTGTTTTTTTTTTGTTTTTTTTTTAATAGGTATGTAGTTTCCCAATGAGATGTTCAGCTTGTAGGATAAAAACATAGTAAACAAGATCTGTGACCTGTCAATATTGGGTTTGGAGATTATTTGAACATCTGTGTATGTATGTCATATACGTATATACGCTGATGCTTTGGGAGGAAAATAGTGAGACTATGTAAAACAGCACCAACATTAGTATAGTAATAACACTAATATATTGACGGGGGGTGGGGGGAATAAGAAACATGCTTTTCTTTGTCTGTGTTGTTAAATATTTAGACCACCAGTTCATCCCTGTTGGCTGTTGGGCCTCTGCAGAATGCAGCTGGCACTGCTCAGTGCAGCCTCTGTGCTGAGGCAGAGGAATATTCTTCATTGCTGAAGGCAGGCATTCCCGGGTTAGCTAGCTGGAGTAGCTTATGCTACACGCCTTCGTTGCAGTTTTTCTGGAGATAAACTGAATTTCAGTTTCTGCAGCTGTTGTAATCTACCAGGTGTTACATGGGTGTTTTTCTACTGAAAAAACCTAGCTTGTTCATGTGTTCTTTTTAAGTTTTAAGCAAATATTCTCAAGCCTGGTTTATCCCTTTTTTTTTCCCTTATTCAGTGAGGACGAGATATGAATACTGCCAGAACTGAAAATAATTGTGCAGGTATTTTCATTAGGTGTCCATGCAGACTTGTCTCCCAGAGATTTTAATGAGTAGCACATGTTGGACAAAGAGAATAAGCATGTGTACAAGTTGGGGGCAGGCTTTGAAGAACAGAAAGAGCTGCTCTTGGGGTTAGTGATGTTAAAATGGCTCAGTTTTGATTTTCTTTTGTGACTAAGAATAGTCTTTTATCATAAACAGGACGGAAATTGAAAGTCCAAGAACTGTGCAAGTCATAGTGCATTTTTAGGGTTTTGGGAGGATTTTGGAGGAGGAGGATGGTTTTGTTTATTGTTGACTTTCAAGTCCCCAGAGAGGTGGAGCCTTGGGTGTAGCAAAGCCTGCAGAGCATACCTGCATTCTGACCTGGGCATCTTCCCATACCACCTTGGGATTTACTTGAGCCCATGTGAGGTGGCTGCTGGTAGGTAATGCTCTCAAGACAGGTTTTGCCCCTTGTCCCCTGTGTTTTGAGGGATGGAGGGATGTTCCTCTTGCCCTGCTCGAAAGTAAATACAGTATGATTAAAACAACAGGGCCACGTGTGTGGGCTCGTGCTGTTGTGCGTAACCACACACCTGGGAAGCCTGGGATGCTAAGCTCTTAGGGATATGGGTTGCATAGTGAAGGATGGAGGGACCATGTGAGTCCAAGCTGCTTCAGCTGAAAGTGATGATTGTAAGAAAGATATTAAGCAGGTTTGCAAGGTAAAGTACTCTGGCTATGTGCACAGATATAAAATAAAAAGTTCATGTCAGTGGTTTATTTGGATTCTGCTTACATTTTTTGCTGAATATTTAGCACTTCATCTAGATTTTTCTGGATTTTCCTCTCTTCATCATTCTCCATTAGCAAAGTCCTTTCCTGAAATGTTTCTTGTTGCTTTTCTTTTTAAAAGCACTTTGAATTGAAGGGAAGTTGTTTTCTCTTTTCCCTTTTGCCAGCCATGGCTATGTTCCCCCTATCTGACTGGAGGAAACCTTTGCTTCCTACCCAAGCCGACCCTGGGTAACCCTGCTGCAGCTGGTCACACGAAAAGCCTGGGATTCTCAGTGCAAGCTGAAAGGCACATGCAGGAAAACTTTCCCTGCCCCCCCCTCCCCCGACTAACAAAAACCCACTGGGGAATTGGAAGATTTCCTATTGGTTTAATTATGGAGGTCTAATGAATTGCAAAAGTTAAAGAGGAGGAAGAGTTCTTTAAATGAATCTCAAATGATTTTTTTTTAATTAAGGGGTTTCTGTAGCCTAAGCTGGCAGGAGAAGAGGGGATTCTCTAGTGAGAAATCTAGAAAGGCCTGTCAATGTGTATTACTCTATGAAGCTTTAACCAAATGAATCAGAAACAACCAGGGGAGAAGGCTTTATGTGGAACAGACCCTCAGTTAAGTAACCTCCATTACTTCATTTAAAACATTTGTAAGTACAGTGTATGAGAAGTTGATCTAGGCAGTGGAGTAGAAGGTACAGGCAGGGCATGAAATACCAGTATAGTTTATTGTATACATGTATTTAGGAAACAGTTTCCAAGACTGTTTTCCTCATCCACAAGGCTGGCTTAGGGAATATTTGTTTTGGCCCCTCTTTCGTAGTCACCTACTATAGTTTCCCACCTCCACCCTGTGCCTGTACAACTGTTTGTACTTAGGGGTGTACTGGAAATCAGGTCTCTGGTTCTTTGGTCAGAGTAGCTAATTTGTGTTTAAAACACGAATAAGATTAGGGTGGGGGAAGTTGGGGTCTTTCAGGAGAGGCTAGAGAATAGCCCAGTGCATTTTTGGTAACTGCTAGGGAAAACCAATATAGCACTAAAGCCAGTGTGGGAAATCCTGTCATGTCATGGGTGACTCTTGGGATATTAAATCCGATTAACCACCTCCCAAAATAAGCACAAACTGAAAGCCCCAGACCCCTTGCAGAATCCAACCAGGTGGTCAGGTATGGACTGGAAACTGGGGAAAGTTTTCTAATAGTAGCCAAGTGGTTTTGCTGCCCTGGGAGCTCAGCATGATTATTTTCTCTCTGCTTCTTGGTATATACAAGAAGCATATTTCCTCTGTGCTCCTGGTATATACAAACATGGACTTATAGGCTGTGCTGCCTCTTCCTCTCCACATGCAAAGAATATCAAAGCAACCATACGAGCAAAACAAGGTTGGTCAGATGAAATACAAATGTTTTTTATTTTGCACTTGTTATAGCTGCTGCCTATGGATGGAAGGATTTTCGTGTCCCAGTATCCTGTGACCTACTCAGAGAATTGGAATAGCTTATGGTTGCAGTTCATTAGAGAAAGGGATTCTAATATCTAGAGGAACATGATGACTAATACAATGTAATTTGTATAATAGCAGTCATATATACATCAGACTTGTATGTACACTGGTGTTTCCATGAATGCCTTTAGCATGTCCTGCTCTCTCAACAGCACTTAGCCTTTATCCAACGTCTTCTGCTTCCTAAGGAGATACAGGACCATTTATCCATTTATACACCCATTTAAAAACAGAGCCAGGGGCCTTTGATGTTAAGTGTACGACGCCTATGTAGAAAGCTTGTCTCTGAGTAAGTTTAGTCAAAAGAGCTGCAGTTCAAGTGGCTGCTCTTAAAACATGTCATTTGCCCTTGATAATTTCATGCTAACTGTGTTATCTATAGTAGTTCCTGTAAAGAGCATTGAATATGGCTAGATGATATGATAGTAAAATTAATTTAAGGCAAGCTGCAGAGAAGGGCTGACTAATTATATTGTGTTTCTGGCAGAACTTGGCAGAAACCCTGCAAGGTTTGCTTGGCCATGCAGCCTGCCAGCTAATGCCTGCTCTCGCTGAAAGCATGTTTGATCCAAATTTTCTTCTGTTTTTGCTTTGCTTCATTGCTAGCAACAATTTCAGCAGTGTTGAAAGAGAAAGTGCTTAGCGAGGAGTTTCTTACAACAAAGCCAAGTAGTACCTCTTGGGCTTTGACTGTCATGAGTTTAGCCCTGGTGCCACTTGTCCACATTTTACCCTTGGTGGGATTGTTCTGGTGCAAATACTTGGAGTGTTATTTTTGGCAAGTTTGTTGCATTTTCATTTAAAATAAATCAAGCAAATGCCTCTGCTACATATCGGAATAGCCTTGTCTTTGATCTTGGTCACAGTTGAGAAGTGCAAGGGGGAAGGAAACAGGGAATCAATGAGAATAGTGTTTTTCTTGCATGTATTATTCGATATTATTCATCTCTCTGGTATGAAGGAATGTTGCTTTAGGCTGCAGCAGCTTTCTATTTTCCAGGCAGTACCTTGTGCATGCCAACACCTGTTTTTATTTCAGATAATTTCTGCTCTACTGTTCCTGCTTTCCTTCCCCCTCCTTCAGTGGAGGCAAAGGTCGGGCAGAATCATCCTTCCCCTTCACTCGGATTAAAATCTCTCAGCCTGTTAGTTCACCGGGACTCTTTCCAAATCCTTAAAAGGGTTATTGGCAAAGCCTTAGCTGGTGCAAATCAGCCCAGCACCATTGCTTCTCAGTGGCCGTCTGCCAGGCTCTGTGAGCTGGAGGGCTGGCCGAGCAGCCCAAGTGATTCCTTATACCTCATTTCACCTTGCTCTTGTGTCTGAAAAAGGGTTTAATTTGCAAAGGAAAGATGCATGGAAGAAGAGGGGATGTAAGAATGAGTCTGTTCAATGCTGTGTGTGACTCAGTGCTTTTTCTTACAGAGAGGCACTGCCACAGCCAGAATTAAGCAAGGCAGCAGCAAGGAACAGCAACTGAACTACCAGGCTTTTGGCTGTTTGACCATATGTTGGGGATCAAGCATTTTGGTTCTGATTTGTTCTAGTCCTGTTAACTGCATTAAAAAGGAAAAAAAAAAAGAAAAAGCGAACAAAAAAAACCCCTCTTCTTACCCTAAGTTTAGATACACTGAGGGGAAGATTTTTACTCTTGTCCAAATTAAGTTGAGGTTACTTTCTGCCTGGGTGCCTCTGTGGCTTTGCTGTCCCTGTTCTGGGGTGACAGAGGTGGTGAGCGCTGGATTTCCAGCCCTTATGGCTGACTTGATCCATTACTTGGTAGCCATCAGTCAGCAGGCTACAGCCAGGCATCAGCCAGCCCAGCTGGCTCTGCTGCAAGGCAGGCGCACAAGGAGGAAGGGCAAAGACCAGTGGGGTTTAGTATAATAAACTATCCCAGAGAAGCCTTTCAGAGAATGGTGAGTGAGAGCCCATTGTGGCTGCCTTTCCCACAGGAAAAGAGAAGGGAGGATACTAACCACCTTCGAGGAATGCATTTAACAGATTGCAGGAGCCCGTGTTGCTGACAACTGCAATTGCAGTTCTGGAATCAGTACAGTCCCAGAAGTTTGAAGTTGCTTGACAAATTGCTTGTGAATGAAAATCTCTCCTAGATAAAGTAATACATTTTCAAGCAAACAGTGGGCTTAGGAAGAAAAATAGCAGTGAACAAAATTCCCCACTGCTGCTTTGATAGCTTCATCCTGTTCCCAACAAATTACAATCTGGCTGATGTTGTGAAAGCAATGAATGAAAGTCTGGCTGTTCTCTGCCATCTACATAGATGTCAAAAGCAGGCTGGAAGGTTCCAGATTGATATTACATTCTGCACTATTCATAAGCAAAAGTGAACCAAGCACAGGGGAGAGAGAATTTTAGTTACTCCAGCTTTGAGAATTGGATCAATAGCCCATCCTTCTGGATTTTCTTTGAACTGGGTAATTTTGCACCACAAAATAATTCTGCTCCCAATATTCTGTTGCCATTTACATTTATGGATCTCCTAGCATTATTCACTTCCAGGCTGTTTGGAGAAAACCTCTGTGTAACTGAGAGTCATAATATAACATGTTTTCACTTTACCCCATCCCTACAAGTTGACTTCAAGGAGCAGCAGAACAGCTGAAGGAAGAACCTGTAACTGTCTCCTGTATTTGCAGAGCTCCCTCCTTCCCCTTTGTATATATATAAATTAGCAATGGGTGGGGAAAAAAAATCATGGTGACACCAAATAAACTCACTTAATTGACATGGAGTTTCTGTGCCACATAGCATAAACACAGTGGAAGTACAGATTTACTGGCCCTTAAGTTCAGCCACACTGCATGGTTGGGAAATCCCATAAGGTGCAGGGATTGTTTTGGCAGGAGAGTCAAAATTTATGAAGCTGTGAGCACCCCTGATGCTGCAGGAAGAGCTCCAACTGAGGGAGGCTGAGTAAAGCAAAACTCATTGGCCAAGCAGTGTGGCTCCTTACTTAAGTCAACATGACATAGGTTTTGGAGACCAGTAGTACTTCAAACATAGCAGGCAGGCTAAGAAGCTTAAATTTTAGCCTTACCACATTTTACGGTTGAGTAGGACTGGAATACCATTCTTTGAATCAAATATCAAAATCTTTAGCCAAAGAATAAATGCTACCATGAGGACTTTCCCATGAAGAGTAACAGCTGAATGGGAACTGCTTTTTCTTATTCCAGGTTTTACATTGGCATAAGCTATGGGAAGACTTTATAGTCACATTGAGTATATGGTTGAGGAGATAGGAATCAAGTAGGGATGCATGTTTGAAAATCATAACCTTTAGTCCTGAAGCACAAACTAGAATTTAGTGTGTTTGAGCACAAAAGCTTTAAACGGGAAAACATGCTTATAATCTAGTTTTCATATGAGGACAGCTTTTGACCTTTACATTGATGGGAGGAATTTTTTGTTATGAGCACCATTTCAAGGTTGCTGGCTGATATTCAAATGGCATCTAGAGCCCATGCAGGTAATTGCTGCCAGTGTGTTTAATCATAAATGTATGTAGCATCCCACCTGCATCACCAGAAACCCATCTGTAATAGAGGGGACATTTTAAATATCCATTCTGATCTCTAGCAGTAAATGCTTAGCAGCTTATGTGTCAGGCTGTGTTGCACGCATGAGAAATTACATTAGTAAAAAACCCATAGTGAGTTAATCCCAAATTTTTTCTTTTGTGGATTTTGAAAACTGTTTCTGCTTCCAAAAAGCCTTCAAAGCTTCTTACACAAAAGATTTAAGTGATAGCTACTTCATTTCTTCACCTAAAACTGCTTCCAGGGATGGTAGTGACAGTTCATTTGTACAAGTCTTTATTCTGACTGTGGTTTGTCCAACACAGTGTCTTTCCCCAGGTATTTTCAGACAATTTCATAACACATGTGGTGGCCATGCAGTGCTGAATTGGCATTTGATGTAAGTTGTGCACCCTGCCAAAGAATCCTTAAAAAAATAACCCCTAAAAATTTTGTGTGTGGTTGGCTTTCTTCTAAGAGCAAGTAGATTTATTTAAATATTTTTATTAGTCAAAATGTAGAAGCTTGAAGACATTAGAAGTGATTTTAAATGTCTGTGCTGGCACACAGGCTGGTATGACTCCAGAATCAAACCAGCTTGAAAGAAATGACAGCCACTGGGAACTATAATGGAGGAGAAAGTTGTGATGTACATTTCATTTGACAAAATCTTTCCTGGTGTTACCCACTAAGAGCATCCTCATTCTCCACTTGCCCTTACCTTGGGCTGATAACTGCCACCCCCTCACTTGTACCTGCCATGCTGTGCAACCTTGGAGAATTTAAAAATAGCCTGGCAATTAAAATGGTTTAGGTTGGGTTGTTTTTTTTCCTTCTTTTGGAGCCAGACCGGTTAATCCGGTTCACAGAATGTGGCTGCTAAAACAGTTGTGCTGGCGCAATGGAGGAGGTGGCAGACAGACAGACGATGTGGCAGGGACAGGAAGGGATGGAGGAATGGCAGCAGAGGACCAGAATGTATGACTGGTGAAGAATCCACCTGAAAAGCCACAAACAGCCTTAGTTTATCCTCATTTTCTGCGTCTGCTCCTTCTCCTCCTTGAATCTCTTTATGAAGACCCCTTACCTCACCATCCCTTCTGGGCTGCACATCCAAGCATATGTCTATTTCTAGGCTTGATGAAGGCTGATATTAGGTAGGGGGTGATCCCTTTTCAAATGATCCCCAGGCCACTTACCGCCAGAGTATCTGAGGAGAGCTATTTACAGGAACCACCATACCTATTTTCATACAAATTAGCCACCAGCCTGGAACTTGTTATGAATCTCAAACAGACATCTCTTTGTCCTATTGGACGGGCTTGAAAAGAAAATTTACGGGTTTTGAAGTTAGTGCAGCAAATTAGTGGCTGCTTGTCCAGTTTCTGCTGCATAATATTGTCATGTTGCAACAGGTTTGTCCTGGAGTTGAGAGGCACTGGTATGCAACAATGCACAAATCCTTCCTGGGCAGTTTTTTGTCTAGAAGTGTGTGTATGATGATGAGGGAAAATCTTTCTCCCCTCCCCTTCCCGACCCCCCTCCTTTTGTAGCTTGAATGTGCCCAAAGCATGTTGAATTAGCACTGAATTTCTGGTATGCAAGCAGAAAGTTCTGAACAAAACACAACCCTACTGTAGGTAGCCTCTGCTTGCTTTGTTGCATGTGTTGATGGAGTGTGGGAAAACAGATGGACTGAGCTTTACCAAATGCAATTTGAAAAGCATGCAAGCATGTAGGAACGAGTGGCATAGGCAGCTATTAATACTTTAAACACTGGAGTTGTAGTTAAATAAGACAGCTTTTCTTTTTAAACAAATGCCAAGGGTTTTTTTTCATAATACCACTAATTGTTAGAACACACTTGAAAGGTGTTTAACTCGCTCCAGCCACTTCATAATGGCACCTTTCCTACTACAAAAACCGGAGGGAATGAGGCAGACTTGCCCACACAAGCTCTTCTTAATTTACTAGTCTGTAGGTTTTTTTTTTGCTTCCTGATCTCACCAGTCTTTCACATGGCTTGCAGTCTGTGTGCTCTGTTGCAGTCATGCACTGACACGGGTTTGCATGATTCTCTAGCAATTTGTTAACTTTCTGTAGCTGAGCCTGTTTAACAAGGTGAAATGAGATTTCTGCCCCAGAGTCCCCTCCCTGTGGTACAGCAGGTCTCACAGGAGGTTGATGAGGTTTTTAGGTCAGCTGGTTATTTCACAAATGCTCAGCTGTGGAGGAGAAGAGCTATGTCTCTGCAGCAAAGCTGGTCATCTCTGTAATAAAGTAGTAATAACACTTCCTAGCTATGATCAATGAGTGCTTTGCAAATATTAGCAAATCCAGTTTTGATTCAGCTCTTCTGTGCCTGGCTCTGCAAAGATAGAAGGAAAGTGAATTATTTAATCAGCACTGCGCAGGAGGTGCATGATGGGGCCCAGTCTGGTGCACAGAGGTAATGTTTCCTCATCTAGATCATTAACTGCAGCATTTTAGCTACTTTTCTCCTAGGGTTGCTTAGAAAGATGTGTTTCTTAGCTGTGAGAACAGTAAGAGCTGTAAGAACATTGGCACAAAATGAAAGTGGTGTTTGATGAGATTAAAGTGTTGGGCATGAAAAAAAGCAATGCTTTGAATTGGGCTGGAGATAGAAGCAGAAAGGACACGGGTCCTCAAATGGCTGGAGGTACCCATGCTCTGGTAAGCTAAATGAAAAATAAAATCCTGCTTTTTATATCGTGCAACATATTTCCATTGCAGAATTGAAAATGCTGGATGAAGCTATGGCTTTTCCATGTTTTAGACTCAAGTGTGTTGTTTAACATTCTGGTTGACACCAATTGGCTTCAGCGGGAAAGCATTTACTGTGGGGAAATAAATAAACCCCATAATCTTTAACTATCAAGACCAGAGTCTTCATTGGCTAGTAGTGATAAAGCAGTGGAAGAGCAAGAGAACTGATGTCTGATGAACAACACATCAGGCCTTCAAGACAGCAGGCATTCAAAGTGCCACATTGCCATCGGAATGAACGAGCAGTTGGTAAATTTATAAACTGTGTCTTTGCCCAGGCTGTTGCTCTCGTGTTGTTACAGCTGAAAAACTCTGATGTTCAAAATGGTTTGTGAAAGAAGTCTTCTGTTTTGGAAAGAACAAACAGAGGGGTTTTATACCATGAAATCTCCCCAAAATGTTTGAGGATGTTGGGAGCCCACTGTGCCCCAGAGCTGCCTTCTTGTGAAGAAGAGACAGGCTGAGGCTTCCCATGGTACTGACAGTAATGAAACTATGAGGGGTTTTTGACATGGGCAGACATCAAAAGAAAGGCAGTCCTGCAAATTGTTCCTACCTCACTATTTCATCAGGCATCCTTATCTTTTGCCCTCAATAATCTGGAAAATGTGGTTTATTCAGCTTTACAAGGTAAGAACTGTTTCCCAGGGGATTCCGGGCACTTATACCTCTCATTGAAACTTTTAGATATATTTGTGTACTTTATTTGTTGATAACTGACTGCATCTGCTTTTCTTCTAGCTTTATTGGAGTTTTCTTTGTTTAAATTTTAAAAATATTATTTCCTAGAGGTAGATATGCAAGGCACAATTGTTAAAGCTTTTCTTAGCATCTATCTCAGCTTGATGCTAAGAAGCGGAAACATTTCAGACTTGTGTTCCCAATTTATAGCCATTACTCTGTACTCACAGGAAACCTTAGTACAGACTAAATGAAAGGATTACAGTGACCTTCTGCATGTCTTCCCCTTCTGGTTTCATATTCAGAAACTCATTTCACATTTTACGTTTCTGTCCTGTTTCTTAGATTTCCATTTTCATCATTCTGTAATAGTATCACTTCGTAAAAAATGGGGATTGGGATTCAGCTTCATTTAGTACAATTATTCAGATAAAGCAATGACGATCCCTGTGAAATTGGATACCTTGCCACTGCTTCTGGGGGCTGAAGACAAGGAAAGGAAATGTGCTGATCAGATAGCTTTATACAAGAAACTAGAGTGAAACTTGAGTTCTTTCATTCATTCATTTTTGGTCAATTTCCTTAGTTACCCAGACTAGTAGGACTCAATGGAGTACATTCTTTTCATTTAAATGAGAATAGAGGTAAATGCATTCAACCAGAAAAAAATTTAGTGTTAGCCAGTTAAACAACCTGTTTTTGTAATTTTCTCCCTTTCAAAGTTACTTCACTTTAACAGTATGTTGTCAATTTGTGCACTTAAAAGAAATTTCATTCATATGAATGCAAAGCTGCACAAAACCTTCCCACCTTACTGGTGAGCTGCTCTCTTAAGACTCGAGTGAGTGTCCCTTGCTTGGGGATGTGTAACAAAAGTAGAACATGGGAAGTCTCTGTTTCCTTTTATTTGTCTTACATTGAAATGCTTGCATCAAGGACCTAAGAGTTTTGCTCCAAAGAATGTCTCTTTTTGAGGCCATTTTTCCCAAATTTGCTTATGCCTTCTCTTTATGGTGATAGTTTCAGTTCAAAACCTCTACTTCAGTCATGGTGGGAATGTTCCTTCCAGGCTTGAATAAATGGACTGCATGATCAAGGTAACCCTTTCTGATAATTACTTACCGTGTGATAACAGACGCCAGCCCTTCACTGCACTCAGCCATGGCAAGTAGGTAGGGGACACCTTTATGGACAATTTTCAACAGGTGCTTCTTCAGAGAAGACAGGAATTTGATAGTGGCATAGGAAAAAGTAAAATTTAGCACTTACACAGATTTGATATTAAATTGCAATTTCTCAGTCAAGACATTGACAACTGATTTCTAGTGTGTTTACTGGTCTGGACCCATCATTTTTAGGGCAGTTTCTTTCTCAGCACATCCCTGAAGAGCTCTGAGCCTCCCTGAAGAGTTCAATAGCAGCACAGGCTATTGCTTTTCGGTATGCTGCTGGAGTCCCTAGGTGAGGCTTTGCCAGTGGAGCTGGTAGAACAATCTTGTTTCTGACAGGACTTTACCTGCTAGCTCTTTAAGGGGAAACCTCATCACAGGACAAAGACTAAAGCCAATGCACTGTATTGGCTTGGGGCTATCCACCATCACAGGGATGGGTCTCGCAACTCCTGGGAACCCCACAAATGTGTTTGCAGGGTCTGGTACCACCTGTACCACCGAGGTGGAACAGGAGGAGCCATGTGAAAACTATTGTAACAGTTTAACACCACAACACCTGCTAGCCAAGTGCTAGATGCTAACTGGTGTCCTGCTCCTGCAGCTCACACAAGTGCTCCTGGCTCCTCTATTTTACCCCTACCATACATCTGTGATGTAAAAGCCAACTGCTTCGTCATTGATATCTACAAGGTCTTCCCAAGCCACAGCCCACACTGAGGCTTGATTCAAACCTACGGGATGCAGTGACAGGGCTGCTTAACATCAAGTCAGGGCTTCCTTTCTTTCCTCTCCTATTTTGTGTGTAACAGCTTTGTTTTCTCTGGAGAGGTTTATTTTCCCCAGTGGAACACCCCATTGAGGTCAGTCATCAGGGCTTGGAGGAGTGTGTCATTCCTTGAGTCATATCCTATGCCATCCTTCTCTCTTGTTCATTTTAGGAGTTTTTGGAATGGCTTACTCTTTGTTCAGGCTTCAAAGATGTCTCTCTTTTCATACCTGATCCCTGTTGTTTGTTTCATGACAACCTTTCTGGGAACAAAGAAATTAAATGGCCACTAATCAGAAAAAGAATTGTTTATGATTACGAGGGCTCCTGAATTGACTCTTCAATGTTCCTAGGATGCTGAAACTAGAGGAAAAAAGCTTAGACTTTTAAGTCACTTAAAACATCACTTTTTCCAGTCCTGCAAAATGACTTTTCTACCCATCAACATTTTGGATGAGCTCACAGCTGGTAAATGCTTTATGTTGGCAGCTTATGAAAATACAAATGCCGAATTTGCTTTCACTCAAATTTACTTCTTTTTTTTTTTTCCCCTCTCAGTATTTCCATTTTCCAGGGATGGTTGTTATGAGGAACAATTTGGGAGAATATCAACACGAAGTTGAGAAAAATTATATTGCTATTATTTGCACCAGAAATCCATTGAAGCATTTATTTACCTCTTATTTGCCACCAGCTCAATTTTACACTCCACAGAAAACTGTCCTTCCCCTCCTCACCTCTCTTTGTCCTTCCCAGTGCCTTCAGGTGGTCTCCTGGGTCTGGAGCTTCTTTCTGGTTTTTAAATATATTCCCTGCTTGGGTGAGAAGCAACATATTAAGGCTACTAGACCAAAAATGGGGGTGTTTAAGGGTTTAAGGATTTGACCTTATCTTTTTGTTTGGACTTTTTTTTTTTTTTTCACTGTGTGTGTCTGTGTCAGTGGCATACCTCTTGTTCAGTTCTGAGCACACAGAGGTTGGAGGTGTCTGTCCAGTCAGGCTGTCCCTTTATCTCCAGTTGCAGACCAGTACTTCAGTACTTTTCAGTTTGACATTCCCGTTCAGTGGCTGTTCCCAGTCATCCTGGTGGCCAACCTGGTGCTGCTCAAAAGAGGAGCGGGTGTGAGGAGTCCTGCACAGATCCACCCTTCCTCCACCACAGACACAGTTGCCCATGGGGGCTTAATAGTGAATGTTGCAAAAAGAAAGGCTTTAAAATGGTTAAGTGGGGAAGGAATGGGAAATGCCCGTGAAGAAAGTACAGAGCAGTAGGAAGCTGAGGAAGATGTGAAAACTGCTGTATAGGTGGGGTGGTTTAGACAAGAGCAGGAACACAACAAAGAATATGTAAAGAAAATGGAAAATTCAGGCATTGTCTGAGGGCATTAGCAAAGCATGCTGATAGAAAGCTGCTGTTTGGTACAGAGGTCGATGAGCATTTTAGAGGAGGTGTGTGTCATCACCTGGGAGGCAGTGCACTGAAATGATCTTAGTTGCCACATTTTATGGCAACATTTCTGTGGGTGCAGCAAGATAAGCAGCTAGAGCAGGAGCTCAGAGCAGATGGGGGGAGTGCTTGATGGACCAGGAGGAGGTGGAGAGGAATGGAGAAGTTTGTAACAGTTTTGGAGAGGAAGATCAGCTGTCACTCCGGGTCACACCATCTTCTAAACGTGGTGTCGAGCAATCTATTTCTCACTGCTTTCACCTTCAAAGAGATCAGTGAATATAAACAGCACATGTTAACTGTTTTTGTGGCAGTCTGGAGCATCTGGTTTGAGTCTGAGGAATTGTAATTATACATGACTGGTGTAGGTGCTTCCCTAATGAGTCTAACAGCTTTAGCACACCAATAGTATCGTACATGCAAGCAAGAAAGTTAACAACAGGGAATATCCTTGACTGAAGTGACTTAAGTGAGAAAAAAACTTTTCCAAATTGTGAAGAAGTGAGATGTCTCTGCAGAGGTGCTGTCGGGGAGCTGCAGCTGCCGGAGTGCTGCTGGCAGGGCTATGGGATGCCTTGCCTTACAGCCCCAGTGGCTGCAGTCTGTGCATTGCATTAAATGTGTGGGGCTTAGGTCCTGCAATGGAAATTTAAATAGGGTTTTTTTTTTTGCATGGAAAGAGGGTCTTCATGGCTTTAGCTCAGAATACAGCATGTTTTTTAAGAAGAACAAGAGAAAAAAAAAAAAAGAATTAAATCCAAATTAAAGCTAATGAAAAGAGAGAAAATGGAAGGAAGGAAACAACCAGAATTTTTAGTTGACATACTGAGCATTCATCCTTGTGATTTGTTTCCTTCACGCAGGAACAAGAACTGTCTCTGTGTTTTTTCTAGGCCATTCAGGAAGTGTTACAGAGCAATAATAGCCCAGTTATCTAATAGTCAAAGTTTATTTAGGCTTTCACTGCTTCCCCTGCCCACTTGAGCCCTCCCCCTCACCCCCCCAACTCCTCCTCTCCCCCATGCAGTTTGCTGGGCTGCTCTAGACTGAGCTCAATTTGACAGCCAAATGGGGGAGGGAAGCTGCTGCCTGCATGTCATTTCCATTACACTCACGCATATTTTCATCTGGAAACTTTTTTTTTCCCTAGTCAAAAATAACAACAGGGGAAGGAAAAAACCTATGGCAATAAAACATCCTGTTTATCTTCCCATCAATGCTTTGGGGACTCACCTTCATGAGACCCCCGCAGCATTACATGCCTGCTTTAATCAAGCAGCACTGATCAGTTGAAACAACACTGATTGAAAAAGAAGTGTTCACTGTTAGGGCTGCCTAGAAGTTATAGATCTTAAATGCTTATTGTACTTCTGTATATTTCATGAGCAGGAGAATCAGATAAGAGCATTCCTTTATTAATCATTGCAAAACTCCTTATCTTTTCCTTCCTTTTCTCTGCTTTGAAGCATGCTGGAAATACTGTGATAAATTTAGATTAGGCAGTGGATGATAAACCCCAAAGCGTGTTTTAGTTGGTGTATTTGCTTAGAAGTTGTCATTCAAATGTTTCTGATGCTCAGAAGAAATAGTACATTGGGAAAATAGCTGGTGTGAGCTGTGCCATAGAGTAATGTATGCAGTAACACTGCAGTGAAAGGAAAAAGCAACCAATCAGCTATTTTGGCAACTTCTCTTCTGACTCTGCTTACTGAACTGACAGAAGATGCATGGATCTGAGACAGCAAAGACCAGATCAGAAGTAATTCCAAGCTGGTTAGCTGCAGCCCTTCCTTTTTCCAAGGATATTGTGTGCAGTATCATGTAGAACACTGAGAAGACCCTCAGGCGGTTGAGGCATGGTGCTAACAATGCCAGGGTCGAGGTTCAGCTCCTGAACAGGCCAGGCCATTCACTTAGGAGTTGGACTTGATGATCCTTGTGGGCCCCTTCTGACTCAGAATACTCTATGATTCTCTAAGTTTCTTTATTAGGAGTGGGACTTAGAATCTGACATCCCTAATCTGATTTTGATCTTTTTATGATCATCAGATTTTCAAAATTATAACACAAGGAGAATTTGGGCCTTGGCCAGCAGATGATGCTCACTGCCAGTGGGCAGCTCCCAGACCAAAGTTATTTCCTTGTTTTCAGGCAGTGAGCTTCTAAAACACATGTATGGTCAATCACATCAAATGCAGAAAATTTCAGTGCAATTTCTAAGCGAATTGTGAGGTCTTTTTAACTTTAAATATAAAATTCGAGGGTGTTATTTTGTTAAGGTAATGCTACATTATAGAGCAAATTATAGTACAGTGGGACACCTATGAGCATGTGACATTTACAGTAAAGTCAAGTAAGTGCGTTATAGCGTGAGTTACCCCTGTAATTACCACATCATTTGGCACTTGAAAGAAATGTTCCCTTATGTGACATATGTGAAAGAAAAGATCCAGTCCACTCCTTTATACTTTATACTAAATGTGAGTCTTTGCAGAGCTGCAGTTTCAACTTCCCTTCTGAAGTTCTGAAGTTTATTGCTGTATTTGGTTTATCCTGTGAAAGGACTATTTAGCAATATTTATCCTTTTCTTTCTCCTTTTGTAGAGCCGCTGAAGTGTTTGGAAGCTTAAAATGCACTTCTGAACTCTCAAAAAAAACCCAAAAAACATGGGATTGCAGCATTTGTTTTGCAGTATTTCTAATGCAAGCAGTAATCACCTTGCAACATAAGTAAAAGAACTAGTTGTGTACTAAAAAAATCCAATATGCATAGATTTATCCTTTATATGTTTGTTCCTCCACAGTTTATGTTGAATATTGTTGGGGTCAAGATAATCAGCTGCAAAGTTTCACCAAGGGTTTTTCTCCTGATTTACTGTGTCCTGACACCAAAATGGGACTGCTGTGTTCAAACATGCAGACTGGTGGAGATCTTATGGTGGACATGCTCCCAGCTAGGGGCAGTGCTGGTGCAAGGCTGCTGAAGGCTGTCGTAGTGACAGCCAGCTGTGCTGCCAACTACCAGCTTGTGCACTTACACACTTACTGGCTTCCACTGACGTGTGCTAGGCTTAGCTTCATCCCAGTGGTGCTGGCTGGCCTGGCATGTGTGTACTGGCAGGACCTTGTGGACTGTTCCATTTGCCCTGACTGGATTTGGAGCATGAATCATATCCTCTCTAAAGTTAAATGTATGTATTTGGTCCAGGCTGTGTTGATAATGCATATTCTACGCTTCAAGCACACATCTCCCTAGGGATCTCAAAGCCCTTTGTGAACTTGTGCATCTGCAGTCGATAGCTGCAAGCAGAAGTGGCATTTTATGTGACTGCCCCACCTGCACTCTGCACACTTAATTCCAGGTGGGACCTGCAGCTCACATTCCTGACCCACAAGGCACCGTCATCAGCTGCCCTCAGTTCATGGTCCAGCCATCCCCATGGGGTTTGCACTGCTCTTGCTCCCAGGGCTGCAGCCAGGAGCCCCATGTTCCTGTTCCATTCCAGCAGCAAACTGGGGGCTTGAGAGCTAGATATTATAGTCCGTTCAAGGGAAAATGGAAAAACTCCTCCTCTCCTTTATCTACTGTTTAGCATATATCAATGGGTTATTATTTATATTATAGGGTCTTATTTATTTATAGAAAAGCTGCTTCAGAAGTTTGCCAGTTTAGCCTAATTATCCCCTTCTGTGGGTGCAGTTGCAGTAGGTCTTTAATGTGCTAATGGGAGAGCATCAAAGCTATTACCAATAACATGCTGGGAATTCTAAAGCAGATATGGAGATTATGAAGCACAGCGACTGTGGGGACAGAAATCCTTAGCATCTCTTTGGGATAACCTGTGGCTGGTTGGCATTCAGATATAAAGTAGGTAATCCTGCCAGCCTGTAGGTGAGCCACTAAAAAAACTGTTGTTCATGACACAAATCACAGGATCTCGTTTTTGTCAGGAATTTTATGCTGATAATTGTAGAATAGGAAGGCAAAGACTATAAGTCATTTCTGTTAGGGCAAATGGGTAGGAGAAAATAATTATGTGATCTTTGAACCCCAGATTTACCTTCATATTGTACCACAAGTTTGTGTTCTTCAAAATTGGGTGCAGGGTGAGGAGCTGGACATTTTGGCATGTAAAGCCTTTGCAATTGCATGAGTGCATACATGCCCCAGCACTTGGTGTACTCATCCTCCTGTGTCAACCACCCAAGTCTGCAAAACTCTGCTAGAAAAATAGCATTTATTTCTTGTGTTTTGTTTGTTTAAGCTTAGAACACCCAAATAAAGCTATTAACTGCTGCTGTAGTTCAACAGGAATTAGATTCATATTTCCTTAAAATGTTTTGAAGGGGCTTTGTGGCAGACAGACCAACAAAGGGTGAGTGTGTGTTGCAAGTGAGTGTGGAATGTGCTTATGGCCAGGAAGAAGCTTGTGCTGCATCATGTGGGGATCTTCTGAGCTGTGGGCATGAAGGAGGAGAGGGGCTGGGCAGCATCACTCCCAGGGTGGCCTGCCTGTCTCTCACTGCATTGCTGTGCCCAAAACCTGAATGAGTTGCTGAGAGGAGTCTTCATCCATCTTAAGACAGTTTTAATAGTCCTAAAAAAAATATGTGTAAGCCATCTGTTAATTAAACTCTTAGTCTCTAAGTGCTTTGGAGACTAGGATGAATGTGAGGGCATGCAAAAAAAGCCTGCTTGGATTTGCTGGGTGTGAAAAACAGGGTCCTCGAACCTCTTCTTTCTCCTTTATAGCTCCAAAACCATCTGAAGCACCAGTAATAGAACCACTACAATCACAGTTGCCAGTATGTTACTCTTAGAGCTGGTCTTGGCTTTTCTTAAGTGCATCCAGTTGCTGTGGTGAATACTCTTGTGTTCACAAGTCATGCCTTAGGACTCTTAATAGGTGCCTTCTATGTGTACCCGAGGAGAATAAGGTGAGAGGCATATTTTAGTCATCAAATACAAACCCTGTCATTTATTATGTTTCTAAAGTTAATGAGAGAACATGCTGTCCACAGTGCTCTGCAGAAATGCAGCACACTGAACAGCTTTCCACACTGCAAGAGAAAAACGTAATTCCTGAGGCTGAGTCCCAGGAGATAATGTCTGGCGATAACATTCATTCGCTGGAACTGCTCTTTCTGTGCAGATGGCAGTGGCCATTGATGGAAAAAATATATTGGTATGGTATTAAACTACACACCCACTTAGGACATAACTCATCCCATGTATTACACAAGAATATTGTAAAGTTTCAGATGTCTCCTGGAAATGGCAGGCTTTTGACTCCTGGGAAGGTTTGGATTAATTTTGCTAAACCAGATGCAATGACAAAATTATATAAAATTTACATGTTCTTTTCATTGTGGTCAGGTTATATTAATGACAGCCATCTCCCAAGCATGAATTCTCAGCTCATTGTTTAGAGAACATAATTAAATTTTTTAAATTAATAAAGGTTTCCAATTTAAGTAGCACTGAGCTGCATACAAGAAGTTCTATTGCCAGGTAAAAACCCTGTGGCACAACTAGTTCAGTGCTGTATGCTGTATCAAACTGCTAAAGAAAGACATCCAGCACAATATTGACAAGGTGTGTTAGATAAAACATGTGCTGCTGTGCTTTGAGTGGTTGTCCTTTGCATTTGTTTCATAGCCAATATAGTTACAAGAGCATTGAAAAAGTATATATTTTGTTTATCTGCTCAGAGCATTTACAAATCCCCTAAAATTAAAATTGTCATGGATATGCTATGTGGATTTAACTCACCAGATAGAAAATCAAGATTATCTATTGTTTGCCTAATACAAATAAAGCCACTTTATTTACAGGCTGACTTGAATGACATTCACCAGCAGAGAACCCCTTCTAATGAACTGGGTGTTATTCCACTTGCCAGACAAGTGTTTTATTTTCATTTCATGGTTGTTGAAATCTCTTCTTACAGCAGTTGCATCTAAGCCACAGTCCAAGAATCCAAGACTTGTGAAATACAGAGCAGAAAACATTCCTGCGCTGAAACAAACTGATGGGAATTTAATTGTTGAGTCTAATCTTGTCCTTGATTTAAGTCAGCAGGAGATAAACCTGCAAAGTAAAGACACAAATGGACACTTAAAAGTTTCTTAGGTGATAAACACTCTTTACTTTCTTCGATTTCAATGGGAGCTCTAAGGCCAGAGCTTACAAACATTATCATCTATACTTAATTTCATTTACCTATTTATGGGCAAGGGACTATTTAAACTTTCAAGTCAAGTGAATAAGAGCTTTCATAGCTGGAAAGTAGAACATAAATTGCTAAAATAGTCCCTGAAAATTTGTTCAGCCAAATTATCTTTTTTTCCATAACCTACATCTCTTTCTCATCCATCAGCCAATTACAAGTTGCATCAATTATTTGGATGTCAAGGAATTTTTCTTTACTCCTTTAACAAAAGGACAGACTTATATTTTTAAATAAGACCTCAGAGCAGGTATTGTTATTTGTTCTGAGTCCACTTTGACTGTATGTGCAAACAGCCAGCATAACACACACTGCAACCCATATGATTATGCAATTATCTGAAGAGTAGTATTTTATAATACCAGTGGTGCTCTTCGATTCACTCGATTGTCATCATTTGCCATAGTTGCATTTCTTTTTTTAAACTACTGTCACATGCCTCATTACAATTACATTACACACTAATGCACTTTGCCATGTACCTCACAAAAATACCTCTTCATAAAAGTCCCACTGTATGTGCAACACTGCAGAGACCATCACTAGAATGCTCCATTTTGGATGATTTTACTGACCTAATGTGTTATTTATTATTCAACACATTCTTCCCTTAGCTTTGCTGGTACCTAGAGTAGTGTCTAAGAGCATGATGTTATCCCCTCTCACAAAATAAACCCCCCACCGAACAAAAGTTTCTGAAGAGAAAAATGGATGGACAGACCAGCAAAATGCACTGTACATTTCAGTCATAGGGATATTCTTCTCATGCTCCTACAAAACAAGGCTTTCATCTTAGTGGGGTTTCCCCTTCACGGTTATTAACGAGATTAACACGTTTTCTCTTTCTTTAATTAAAATTCCAACTACTTACTTGGGGATCTGGTACTGAAGTGCTGCTCAAGTGAATGGATGCCTAATGCCTAATGCCCCAGGGTCTGATGGAGCCCATCAGCAGAGGCAGCAGAAGGAGAGCATCCAATGGCACACATACATCTCAGCACACAAAGCTGGAGAATGTGCCTCTTATCCTCCCCCCTGGCACTGGCCTAAAGTATCCAACTGTCAAGAACAACACTGGGCCCTTCCAGCCCCTGAAGGAGTCAACAGGGAACAAAGCCTTCTGTCTCCCTCCAGCTGGGCCATGCAGCTGGAGTCATTTTGAAGCCAGTTGAGTTTCTTTTCTTTTGTTTTAAGTTAGTCTATCTGTAAGAGGGCTGGAATTCTAGAAAAGTGAAATGCATCTCATTAAGTGTGAGATGAAAACTGGTTTTGAAAACATTAAAAGAAGCTTTTGGTGTCTGATCTTTATTAAAAACACTTTGTTCAAGCCCATGTTTTATTAAAAGTAATTAAATTAGTGTGTTCAGTATCTTGGAATTAAATATATGCTTTTCATTTGGGGAGCTAAATTCATTTGCCTCCAGAATTTCCATTTCCATGTTCATGCAGAAAGAAAAGCATCGGGGAAAGAGCACCTTCACTTTCTAGAATGGTACCCTTTTAGGTAAGGCTCACAAATCACAGCTGTAGGGGGGAAAGTGTTAGTCTGACAGCCATTCAAATAGAGTGTTTAGGTTTTTCTTTTCATAAAAATGGAAAGCTTTTTCCTTTTAACAGCCTTGAACAGGTATTTCTGCTACTATACTTATTTCTTATATGAATTTCTTAGGGGAAGTTGTTGTTAGTGTGGTTTGGGTTTTATAACCTGTAAACCAGCAGCAGAACATCAGCGCATACATCATAGGCTCTTTCAGGCAACAAGTATCCCCTATCATCCAGGATAATATAAACCATTTAACCATAGCCAGTTACTCCTGAAAGTGTTACTTCCTGGGCTTTATCTTTCCCTTCTTAGTGTAACTTTTGGGCACCAAGTACTCTGTGAGTGGTAGAATTAAAGGAGATTCTTCTCTGTTGATGTTTCCTGTGTCTCCTGGGTATGGTGCTTCATCACAGTAACCCCAGTTGCCCTCCTTGTTGGTATGTCATGATCTCCTTTTCCACCACTTCTGGCCTACCCTTCCATGACCTCACAGCTGGGTAGGAGTTGTTGTGTTCAACTTGCCCAGTGGTGGAGGAATAGAAAAGCCAGCTTTATGCTGGTGCCCAGGGAGAGAGAAGTCAAAATTTTAACTGAAACAGCACCAAGGTCAATGGAAATTTTTTCTGTTCTGGCTCCCTAGAGCCTTTGTTTGCTAATTAAAGGGCCAGGGGAGAATTGATAGACTGTCATGTGAGCCTGTGCTTTTTTTAGAGCCCATATCTTTTATATGTTTTGTTATTACAGTAACAGAAGAAGTTATATATGAGGTCACATGCAGCCAGGCCTGCACTCGTGTTTGATCTGCATGAGTGACTTTGAGTGGAGACTGATTTCTCTATTGTCTTCACTACTTTTTTACTTCTTATGGGTGAGATAAAAGCAAGTAAACAAAAGCATCACATTGTCAAGTGTCCTGTGGTTTTGAGTGTCTTATTGGCCAAGTGCTCAGATGAAGATGCTGAGGGCTTCTGCTTTCAGGTGCTCTTTTGCATCCCTTAGGCTGTGACTGGTATTTCTGCTGATATTTTGATTCTGTTGGAAAATAGAAAGATGCCTCAATTTGGGTGCCAAAAATGAAATCACTCAGATAAGAATTTGTGCCATAGAGGAGAAAGAGAAGCAGAAAACTTGTAGATAAAGATGTAGGAAATTGCTCCAGGCTTAATTGTCATTGATTTTTTTCAAACCCATGCAAATCAGAGTATGTGTGTTTATCTGTTTCTGAAAAGAAAACTTAGCTACAGATGAAAAAGTGGTCTTTTGGTTTTTTTTTTTTGTTTGTTTGTTTGTTTTTCTTTGTAAGCCATCAAAGCAACTAAAACTTCAGCTACTCAAGTTTTTGTATTAATATCAGGTCTTCTTTCTTTAAGATTATTCTCTAAATGCCAACATCTGATAAACTGGAAATCTGAAACACCAGGAAAATCCCAGGGGAAACAACCAGCTCTTTTTCATATTTATCTAGCAACTTTGCTTTTTTTTTTTTTTTTTTTAGCCTTTTGAGCCCTCTGGTGGGTTTGTATTTGTAGAGGACAGTGCAAAGAACAAGTCAATATTTATTCTAGTTAACTGATAAATAACTGGGCAATTCAGAGAACCTTAGTAAGAATACCCTTGTCATGGTCATTACTGACGTCTGTGGGTTTATTGCTCACTAGGTTTCTGCGGGAATCTGTAATAAAAACCCTAAACATAGCAAGAGCTCTGAATGTAGGAGTTGGGTGCATACTGCATGTGGAGGGAGTTAGCAATTGCACAAACACTGGGAAGGGATCAGAGATTTGCAATTAAGCTTCAACCCCAGCACTTGCACTCATCAGAAAGGATTCATTGTTTATAAATGGCTCTACTTTTCAAGGACTGGGCACGTAATTAGCATCCTAACTTTTAAATTCTTCACCCTAAAAGGCTCCCCCTCTCTTTTGTATGGCTTATTCTCTGTGCAGTCATGTGAGCAGAAAAGGTGGTATATTTAATATTTTTACTTAATATATACACCCTTTATAAAAGGAAGTTTGGGAAATATTAATGGAGCTTTTCTGTTTAAGTAGCTGATGCTCTTTCAACCAAGCTTTAACAGCTCCCTTGCTACTGCCACAATCTCTTCCAGCCCCTTCCTGTTATCACCAAGAGGCCAGTACAGTATGATCTGCTAGAGAACCATCTCAGAAGTCTCATGCCCTGAAGCTGCTTTGATTTCAACCAGCTGAGCTTCCAGTCAGACCTTTGTAGACCATTAGAAAGCCAAACAGTGTTCTAAAAAAGCAGAAAATTTGTTTATAGTGGAAGCTTTTCAGCTGTGAGTTGAAACAATATAATACAGCGTTAAAAGCTGGAATGTCCTCAGTAGAATAGATCCATGGTTGGAATAAGGCTGCTAACAACTTTGGTGTGTAAGTTAAAGATGTGTGCCAGATAGTATGTTTAGTGTTTCTCTTCTCTAACAATATTTATGGTCCATACATTGGAAAAATAAATCTGTGGCTTTTTAGTACAGACCACTCTGGTTAATATTTCTGTTTGTGGTATATTGCTCAGCTTCTAAATAGCTCTGCATTTGGAAGAAGGAAACATAATCCTGCTATTAAAAAATGGTTCTGTACCACCCCAATTGATAAGCACCTATTTTTAAATATGTCATTGAAATGCTCCCATGATATTTTTGAAGGTTTTTTGAGTATCTGCAGTAGAGAATAAAATCATGATACCCAGAATGATATCTCATTTTCTCATGAGAGTCAACAAACATTCTTGTGGCCACACCTTTTCTCTGCCCTCTTTATTACCTTATTGATAAGTGTAACCCTTAAGTTCTGGCATGGGTTGTATGGGGAGATGTTTTGTTTTTAATAAAACTCTACAGGGCTACTAGATGTTGTTAACAGAGTTCATATTTCACCTCATCTCAAAGACAAGGATCATCCAGATGGCATAGAATGATTTGAGTTGGAAGAGACCTTAAAGATCATCTAGTTCCAACTCCCCTGCCATGGAAAGGGGCTCCTTCCATTAAGTAATGTTGCTCAGGGCCCCATCCAACCTGGTCTTGAACTCTTCCACCTCTCAGATCCAGTCTACTCTCAGTTTCCATCCTCCTTATGAATGGTTTTGGAGATACCCATGTGCTCTTGATGTTTCAGCGCTACCCTACAAAATGGTGAATATCCTCAGAGTCAGCACAGAAGCATGGCTACATCCTTTCACTGAAATGTTTGAGATTTTAAATCTGCCAGCCAAAACTTGCCTACATTTAAAGTAAATTGCATTTAAATAAAATTAAGACCAGAGTTTCTTTGCCAGCTATGGCTCCTATCTGGAGATGGTGTATAGTCGGGGGAATCAGTTGTGCAGGCTTTTGCCCACGTGCAGGTTAGTCAAGGGGAAGAGTTGCTGCAGGGTTAAAATCAGTAGCTTCCCAAAAGAGACTGATGCAGAAAGGCTGTCTGGGGAGTTGGGGATGACTGTTTTTAGGAGGGAAGCCTGTGGTATAGAGGGTAAATGCCCTGGGGAAGGAGAGAAATGGAAATAGTTTGCACTATTGTTTTGGTCTCTTTATGCTGAAATTCTGAAAGAAAACTTAATGATTTAAAGGGTTTGGCCTCAAACTTTTAGTAAGTAATAGTCTAGGGCTGTTAGAAAAGCAAAACATATGTATTTCCTAACGTATGCCGTTGCTTCTCATCTGTGGTCCTTCAGAAGAACGTCACAGAGGGGAAGACTGGGGCCACATGCTTCTCATTTCTCATCACACAAATGTCCTCATTTCTCCTTCCAGCTCTAAGCCTTAGGAACAACACTGAAATTTTATCCAAATATGTTACTGCCGAGTACAGAAACATTCCTGGAAAAGCACTCACTGCCTATAAAATGTCACCTGACTTAATTAGTCTGGTGAGACATTTCCCTAAAGGTTAATGAATACACCCACTCTCAAAGAGGAGTTTTGCAGTGGATTGAAAACCCCAGAGAGATGGAGAGAAAGAAGAGGGCTCAACTGGCTCCTGAGAAGTGGCAAGAAGGCAAAGTATCATCAAAAGCCTTTCTCAATGGGCCCTTCAATGTTGCCATTGCACCATCTCTCCAATATATTAGAGCTATGGCTAAACCAAGTTATTACAACACATTGGGCACTTTCTTTTTTAGAGCACAGCAGGTGCTTTCTTTCACTTTCACACATTGAAACCCTCAGATTAGGATTCTGGCATGCCTTGTACAAGACTGGCTTGTAGTTTATCCTACAAACAGAATAGGAGTTGAGTTAGATTTTAGGGTAGATCACATGTGTGTTCGTTCTTCTCCTTAAATGATCCTCTTCCCTCTGGGTGGTGAGGAGAAGGTACCCTGGAATCCTTTTGCCAGCCTCTTTGTTATTCATTCACAATCAATATGCATCTCACAATCATCCTTCCATCATTTTCCTGTACAAATATTTGGCTAATTATATTATCTCACTTTTTTGTAGTCACAGCCCTAGCTGTCTTTTCTCATAGAGGTTGAATAAAAGCAAGAAAAATTAATTCCTCCCCATCTGGAAGCTGGTCAGTGGAGACTGAGCCATCAGAGGCGATGTTTCTTTGGTTTGCTTGCTATATATATTTTTATTTCCTGGAATCTAGCAGTCTCTGTAGTCAGTATGTATTATATTTCTAGGCATCTCTCTCCTTCCCTCTTGAGGGAACTGCTCATAATGTTTCTCTTTGCCACATTTTTTTTTTTTTGGACTTGAGTTACAAGGAAGAAGGAAAAAGCCTGCAATGTGGGAGTTTTTTCGGGCAAAAGCGGCAACACACACATCTGGCTTTTTCTGGTACTGTTTAGAAGGAGGAAATCAGGGGGCGTGGGGTTAGGTTTTGTTTGTGTTGCCTTTTTCTTTGGCGTCTCCTACCACATGCAGGCTAAGCCCCTGCCACTTGAATTGACCAGATGCCTTTGTATTGTCCTTGTGCTGCTGATGCAGTGGGTGTTCAGCAGCTGCATTACTGGCTGTTGCAACAGGGAACAGCTGGAGCCTTTCTCCAGAAAGAAACAGTCCCAGAACTGTTATGGAGGGAAGTCTTAGGGCATGGTCTCCCCTTGTTCCAACATGGTACCAAGGTGCAAAATTATCAAGGTATTGGTATTTGCCTAATTTCTGCTGGTTGGCAAGAAATACAATGAGACTGGGGCTTCTGCCTGAGGCAGTGTGCACCCAGTGGAGTCAGTGCCAGAATAAGTCATTCAAAGTGCACTTAAAAAGCCCAAAGGAGCACTGGGAAGGGTGTCCGGGTATCCATGAACCAAAGAGACTTCTTCCTCTACCAGTACATCCCTTGCCTGACCTGAGGCACTAACATGGACATGCTCCTCAGAGGGACACCCTGTCTGCTGCAGAGATTTGTAGATGTCTTGGTGGATCCCAAGGCCAAAGAATGTGGTCTGTGGCTTTTCTATTGAAAAGGCAATTTTATAAACCCTCTTAAGTTGACTGGGGCCATGCTGGTGACCCATGATGTAGGCTGAGGCATGTGGCACTGCCTTCCAGTGCTGAAGCCTGATTTTCCTTTGGGAATGGGATTTTCTCTTTTATCCTTCCATAGCAATGGGTATTTTGTTGGTGTTTGTTGTGTAATACCACTGGCTTGTTATTAAAGGTCAGGCTTTATGAAAAGCCACTGTACACGCATTAGGTTTAATGGCTTGACGTTAAAATAAGGAGGGACTGGTTAAGAGGCTTCCACACTGAGATCTACACTGACTTAAGTGCAAAGTCTCACTTTTTTCCAGTAATGTTACCAGTCCAGAAAATACTGCACTTTTTGCTTAAAGCACGGCAGATACTTCAGCCCTTTCTTTAAGCAACAGGCACATTATCACTGCTGTTATTGACACCTAATGCATGAATATAGCACTTCCCCAACTCCATCCCACCTGGTTGAGGACTGTGTGTACTGACCTTCTTCATTTTTTGGGAAGTGTCCGACACCTCACATCTTACAGTGCTGGTGGTGATTTTCTTGCAGAGTCCTGTGATACGCTATCTGCAGTGCAGTTAATCGTAAGTTCTCCCAAGATGAAGGTCCCAAGCAGCAAAGAAGACTTCTTGTCTAATAAATCATGGAGCTGGATCTGGCCAGAAAATTTTTCTTTTATGTCTCCTTTAGTTTGAAATTGAATTTTGATAACTTCAAGGGCTTTGTATAGATGTACATTTCCTTTTGTGGATCATGACATCATGGTCATGAGACTGTGCAATCTCAGCTGTGTTTTGCACACAGGAACTATATCTGGTTGTACAGATGTTTTCAGCATACTGTTATATCAGAGATATCTTGTATGAACATTTGTTACAATTTGTCTGCCTGGGTGTTAGGGTTTTTGGTTTTTCATTTTTTTTTTGCTTCCCAGCAAGATAAAAGAAGAGCTGATTTGATGCATGAAAGGAATGTTGGTCCCAAACCAATTGTTTGTTATTTTCTCCAGACCAGTAGAAGGGAGAAAATGAATTGGGTTAACAACAGCTGACTGATCTGCAGCCTGTTTTTCTTCAGCATTCTCAGTCTCTGAACTTTGATCCAGTTCTTTGCATTGGAAAAAAAAAAAAAAAAAGGATAACACCTGTGTCATAGAATCAATGTTTTTGGCTCTTCTGGTGAAGAGGTGAAGAACAGGACATTTTTGTTTATAGTTAACATTTTGTTACTCTAATGCTTATCAGTACTACTGAGTGAAGTATGAAGTATCTTGGAAGAGTATAAGGGGTTTGCTGCAGTCATAGACACATTCAAGTAGAAAATTAGGGGGGGAAATAAGCTGTGTGTGCAGATTTCCTCAATTTTTTAAATGGCTATTTTAAATTTACTTTCTGTTTGTAATTTGTTTTTACAATGACTTTTCAGAACATATGTGTAAGTAAGTGAGTTTTGTGCTAAGCTGTTGTGAAGAAGGTAACTTAGGAACACAATATGAAGCTGAAACTCATGGCAGAGGTACATACTAGATGTCCTTCTTACAACCAACTACTTTATAAGTTGAACAATTGGACTCTATTAATGCCTTTTCTGAGATTAATAGTATTTGGAGCTCAGGAGAGATACTCAGCTTTTGTTATATGGTGTAACTTTGTTGCTCAGCAAACGCCTGATTCTGCCTTCCTGGAGTCATTGGGAACTTGGCTGCATGTAATATTAAGTACAGCTATGAAGCTGTTGTGTGTATATTTAAATATGTTTCTGATGAGATTTTTAGGACTTAATTCTGCCCTGGTTATTTGGCATGAGGGAACTGGTTATGCTCAGTGTCATAATTCAAACATCCAATAAAGGAGTCAAAATGACACACCACTATCCCTAGAGCCCTACCCTTACAGGACCTCACATTTACTGTTTTCTTTTGCAGGGTGCTATGTCATGACAAACTTAAATGACTATGTAGCATATACTAGTCTGCAAATAACACTACCAGGGCCAGAAATAACTTTATTCTTTGATAGGAGAATAACTAATTGTATTTATTTGTAATAGTTGTTACTGGAATTGTAGTTCTCACTGTGGCTTTTGTAACAAAGGACACCTTTTCCTGATGATATACCTATAATTCAAACTTTGAGAAAGGACAGAAACAATCTTTGAAGATTATTTTGTGCATTAACATTTTCAAAATATTTTAATATTAAATCCTTTTCTCTCTCTTTTGATTATATTGTTTTTGAAGAAATAAGGTGATCATAATTTTTGGAAAATAGGTTTTCTGAGGGAAACTGCCTACAACTGAAATATAAGCAGATCTTCAACTCCCAAATAGTCACCAGTCTGTCTGGGATGTAAAAAAGGTGTATGTCTGAACAGATATTGTGATTTAGGATAATTGTGTTGATAACAGCAGTCTCATTGATTTAGAATTTTAATAGAATCTTCAAGAGCCTGTATTATATATATATATATATATATATATATATATATATATATATATAATATTAGAGATTGTTAAATCTCTAAGAGTAAAAATGTGTAGCATCTGGAAGCATGCTCTAGATTCTTTTTAAATTCTGTGGTCCCAAACTACTAAGTGCAGTTGGAGACCACAAGGAGGAACATTTTTCCCCATACTACAGCATCTTACCTTTTTGCTATCCCTAATCCTATGCACTTTTTGTCTCTTTTAGTTATATTAAATCCATCTGGGTTTCATATGAAGAGTATTAACATAAAAGACTTACCCAGTCTAGGAAACCAAACATATTAGAAAGCCTGCTTTATGCATTACCACTTCCATAGCCTTCCAAAAAGTTATTTGATAGTGAGTGGTGACAAAAAAGATAGAAAGGAGTTTTGTTGCTCTGTAATTTTCATTAAGTTTAGGCAGGAAAGATTTCAGCTGAATTTTTAATATACAAGATGAGGAAAAAATGTTAAGGTCCTCTGGGTGTACTGCAGAACGATTTGAAAGGCAAGAGAGTGGTAGAGGCAACTTTTCTTTTTCCTTGCAAATGAAAGGTCATGTTTACCAACTTGGAAATATTTTGGAAAACTAAATTGTCTGTTCATCAATTCCAGGGTCATTTTGTAAGCTTTTTAATAGGCTATGTAGTCTACTGCCTACAAGCAATTTTTGCATAACATAAGGAAGGGAAATTCTTTTAAAATACACATTTTTAATGCTGCCAGAAATGTACTTTCTTGTATAGTAATATGAGTGATGGTAAAATGTGTATTTCTGGTTTTGAAGGTAATCATTGCAACCCTCCTAGAAATACTGTGACTGGGAACACACATTTCAGCAACTTTGCTCCTCTGCCCAAAATCTGGAATTCCAAGCAGATTTTGCAGGAAGTTATGGTTTGGTCATGTCAGTTGAGCACTAGGCAGATGTGGCCACGTGGCTGCTGTGCCCCTTTCCAGAAGCAGAGGTCTTCCAGAACACTGGTTCAGACAGGTCAAACCTGCAGAACATGGGAGAGAGTGTTCAGCTGGCAAGTCTGGAAAAGGCTTCTCTTCCTGGTCTAGCAGACACTGCAGCCTGTTGGCTTTCAGGCTTTGGTTTGAGCCTGCCTAGTAGCAGAGCAGATTCTATGAAGAGACTTGAGTGTCATAGCTGGCAAAGGGATTTGAGCAATTCAATTTTCTAATTTTCTAATTTTAAGATGGTTTTCTTTTATATACTAAACCAGGCCTTATCCTTTCTGATTGAGCAATTTTGTAGATAGCTGTGTGGATGGTAGCTCCAGCAGCTCTATTTTAAAGAAATTTGAGATCCTGTAGCCCAGGTTCTTTTGATGCAGGCCATGTTTGTATTTTTTGCTTAGGTACCTTGTTATAGGGGTTCTGGTTTTAATTTGTGCTATTCTGAGGACACAAGGATGAAAAGATGTAAGTATAAACACATGTGAAAATGGGATTCATTGGGGGTCCTTGAGTGAACTTGTTAGAAAACAGGATTTAAAATATCTTTTCTTGACAATTTACAAGAAGACATACAGCCTATAGTGTAAAGCTTCCATGTTTTTCTGGTACCCAACCATAGTCAATTCATTTCATCATTATTTTAATTTCTTTAGCAGTAGCCAGTATTCAGCTCTGTGTTTTTCTAGGCAGAGAATAAAATCAGGTGCTTGACTTCAGTATTGAAACCCAGTTCCTGTATACTCATTCATCATGTACCAGATAATTTGAGCTCGGCCATGAACATTTTACATCTATACTGCCTTTTACAAAGATAGACAACACAATTACCCACTGTCAAATTTTCTTATTAAGACAGACGAGAGGGCAAGTTCATTTCTCAATAGTGTAATTCTGAGGTTTTCTTTCAACAATAAAAGGAGCCAGGGGGAAAGTACAGGATTTATTTACCTCAGGAAAAGAAGTTTATATCACCTTAGCAGGAAATTGAACTTTGATTCATGATAGTAAGAGGAAGAAAATCAGGCGGATATTTACTTCTTTGGACATCGTACAGAGCTGTGTTGGTTATCTTCATGTTGCCTAATTAAATGCAATCTTTCAGTAATGCACTGAACACTGATTTCTCTCTAATGAGGTGAATGAAACACTGTAAGATGACCTGTCAGTTATCTCTAAGTCCAGCATGTTGCCACTGGAAATACTAATTAAGGTCCTGTTGGGCTGATCCCTGCTCTGTTAGCCCTTCTGAGCAAGCCACAGCCAAAACCTTTCTCACTTTAACACATGCTCAGAGGTGGGATGTGAGCAAGCTTTGTCAGGAGGAGCAGAAGCATGCTCATGGCTTAGTTCTCTTCTCTCTGTGTGCCCCTTGAGAAGACAGTATTGTTGAATGTGCTGCCCAGCAGTGTCCATAAACCTTGGCTAGGAATTAGAAAAAAAACAAGAAACTACAATCAATCATATCCAGCATCTTAATAAAGCAAGGACAGTAGGAAAGAGGGGACAGGCATAGTAGAAGATATAGCCTTGCATTTAAAGATTTCTCTATTAAGACATGACTGTGAAAAACTGATTTATGCCTCTCTGCCTGAAAAGTGCAGATTATCCAGAAGAAATAAAAAGGTCAAAAGCAGACCTGTTCCACCAGCAATAAAAAAGTGCATCAGTCAATCTGGTGGATGAATCTCTTCTCTGCTGTAACTGTCTTCCATGTGGGAAGGTTTTTGGTTTTTTTTGTTTTTTTTTTTTTTTCCTGAAACATCTGGTTCTCTCAAGGCAAGAGAAGATCTCATTGTTTACACAGAGCAGTTCATATTGCGAACACTGACACTTTAAAATAGTAGCTCTCTCTCTTGGTATGTTGTTCATGGAAAGGCTTGCTTTCTGGCATGAAATAAAAAGGTGAAAACTGTGAGAAGCAGCTAATTATTGAAGGAATATTAATAGAGGAATGACAGCTTGGGACCCCCTCTTTCCTTCTGCTGCTAAGCTCGATTGCTAAACTAAAAAAATGGAGCTGAATATCTTTACTTAAAGTGCAGTATCATTGCTGGTGAGTCACCAACTCCTATGGAGTTAAAACAGTACAAATCCTGTTATTTCAGGTGGTCATGTAAACTGCTTAGTTTCTGTGTAATTCTGCCACTCCTGGTAAACACAGGGCAGAGAGCAGAATGGGAATAACCACCCCTTCTACTCAAACCTTCCCTAGTGAAATTCTGCTTTTATTTGAGAAGACCTAACATGGGTGGGTTTATTAGTAAAAAGGTTTAAAATTAAGTCACCTTTATTCACCATTATTCCCACCAGACAGTTCTGTGAGGCCCTGAAACAAGTCACTAGCAGGCAGAATGAACTGCTTAGGAGCTAATAAAAATATTTAAAGGCTATGTAAATATACAGAGCAGTAACTAGATACTGACTTTCTGATCTTGCCACAAAACACTGAAAATGAAGCATCTGCTTGTAAAAAGAAAGAAAAAAAAAAAAAAAAAAAAAAGAAAGTTAGAGAGATCTTGCTATCCCCTCCCTTGCAAAACCTTCCCAGAGGAATTAAAATGCTTTCACTAAGTCACTGTCACAGTTTTGAGTGCCACCAAATTCCTGTTCTATGTCCCTGTGGGCAGCTGTGTTGGATTCAAGCTGAAAGACCAGGCTCTGTCCCGTCAGGGGCAATTCCTTCTGCAGAGAGCAGCACACAGGTGTGCCCTTCACATTTAATGGGGCATGAATCATTTGCGTTTTTAAAGGTATTTTCATTAATATGACACGTGTCATTGCAGATGTATTCATGTGCTAGTACCGACAATGAGCTCTGATAATTTGCTAAAAAGAAAAGAAAGGTTGCAAAAAATTTATAAATTTTTAGGAGCAATTGTATCTCTCCTGTTCCCTCTCTCAAATTCCACTAGGCTTCTCAGATCTTGGGTTCAATAATTTTTCATCCAAAAAAATAGATTTCAATGGCAGAAAGGATGGGGAAACTGACAGGGTTATGCTAATGCTGAGAAGGGGAAAAAATCAGTTTTGCCACTGCTATGCAAAGTCCCTTCTGTGTGCAGAGGCAGGCTCAGCTGTGTATCTTTGAGGGGAAGAATAGGATGTGATCTCTGATAGCTTTAAAAAGGAAGGTGGGGTAGTATGAACACATTGTCTATTGGTTAATAGTTGTTCTCTTCTTTACAAATAAAGCAAGAAGGGACAGGTACAAGAGAAATAATTGGGAGGTCTTCATTTTTCCCAAATGAGTCAGTCTTCCTGGGGGTATTAACTTTGTCATTTATGCAGATGATAAAAAAAGAGTGGATATTTAAATAAATACTCTCAAATTCACATGAGGATTAACCATTCTTTGAAACCGGCTTCACACTGGCCTTGTTCATGTTCCTGACTGCAGTTTGGCTAATGTTTCCTAATTATTTAAGGCAGTCCTGGAACTGAGCCATAAAACATGGATCAGCCTTGCATGTTTTAGGCTATGGCCAGAGACCCATCTAGTCACCAGGAACACTTGAGCATCCATAGAGAAAACCCCTCCAGTGTTCTTGCCAGTGCTGCAGGCACAAACATGATGTGAAATTCTGGGCTGAATAGCTGGTAGTTTCAACAGGGTATTTTCCCATGGCAGCAGATCAGGGACATGTATTTGCTTCAGGGCACAGGTAACTGCATTTATTGTTCCTGTTACTTGCTGTGTGCTGTGGACTGTGTTCTCCCTCATGTCTTTATCTCTGCAAGTCAGAGGATACTGTTAAAAGAAGGCAGAATTTGGTATAGTAATCCTAAGCATGTGGCCTGTGGTAGTCCCCTTATGCTGTCAGTCAGAGGAAGTATTAAGGGAATTATTTTATACAGACCATTTCAAATTTTGTTATTGTAGCTATGGAAATTAGGAAGGGAACAGTATCATAGTCCACAGGAAAATTCATATTCTACTCTGTGTAATGTCAGATATATGTGTGTACATTGGAACTTCTCTGACAATTAGCAGCCTTGATCAGCTGTGAGGATCATCCCCTAATGCTATAATTTGTTTCGTTTCTCGAGAAGAACAGAGATGGGTGGTGATTTTGTGCAAGAACTCTATTAGATTTCTTTGTCATTATTCTCTTCTTGCCCTGCTTGGTGCCTCCACATCCTAGCACATATCACCCTAGAGGGTGGTAGAGATGGAGGTGGCAGAGATGTTGGTGTCCCCAGGGGTACCTAAATGGTTCTAGCATGTATTTCAGAGAGGCCTGAAGAAGCAATAACTTGCACTTGCTTTAGATTTCTCAGTCGTCGGCATCAAGTGGACCAAAGTGACCTTTGTTTCTTCATAGTAAAGCATTGTGTCATGCCAAATACTGTGAGTAATTCCCATTTGGCCTCACATCGTTTGCCCGTGAGTGGTACATGAATGGTACCAGCAGCAATAAAATCTTGGGTAATAACTGATATGTTACTCCCTTGTCCCTTGATGGGCATAATTCTATTCCTAAATGAGATGTGACATGTTTATTGAGGACAGGTTTGTCCTATCAAATTCTTAGGTCATTGCTGAGTAGCAGCCAGCAAGGGCAGAGGAGGAGGAGTGTACCTGTGGGTGGGAGAGCTGACGCCATCCTGTGTCTCAGGGATTTTGCTGCCCTGTTTTTCTCTCATCTGCTAAAATGTGAAAAGCAGACTTGAGTGGGTGACAGATCCAACAAAGAGTCTGTGCCCCAGCTGAGTGCCCGGATGTTTCTCCTGCATGTCAAGTTTTGCTGGTTGATGTTTGGATTTTTCTGTTCACAGCCCAGAAGCTGACTCAGTGGCCATGCAAACCCTGGCCTGAGTTAGTGGTGAACAGCTGACTGCACCTACTCTGTCTCTTCGTCACCCTCTTTCATTTGCTCTTCCCAAATCCTATGTATGTTAAGTCAGCATATGAATTCAATTTTTTTTAATTATTTCTGATTTAATTCAGCTGGGGGGGGCATGCTGTATTGCAGCAGAATACTGACTTCTCTGCTCAGCTGTGGCTTAGGATGGCCGGGCAGAAGCTCTTGCAGCCCACAGTAACCTTGGCTTCAGCCACTTGTCATGCTCGGGCAAGTTTTGTCTTGCTCCGTGATGCTTACCTGACCTTTTGTCATGGACCAGCCCTACCTCTCAGGAGCATGACTACACCATGAACCAGCAGATATGGGGCAGGATGGTTCTCAGCACCCTGTGGTGGCTGAGAAACCTCTCAATGTGTGGCTCTTTGAGGCTGGAAATAGAAATCCAGTTGTGCAGAGTGAGCTGGGTTCACTTGGCTTGCTGCAAAGGGACTTCAGTTACCCCAGATAAATATGAGTTATTATAAGAAAGCCAAGGGTTTAGCAAGGATAAGACTTACGTGTTTTAGTAATTGGAAAAGTACTTACTTTCTTTTATTAACAGTACCCACTCAGTATGACTGGGGTATTCTTCAGAAAGCAGTGATTCCGTCCTTACTGGGAAATGCCCTTACTAATGCCCAGCCAGCACTAGGAACTGAGCTGGGAGCAGCCCCAGCAGTGCTGCCAGAGGCAAGCATAGTGTCAGGTCTCCCCTTTGCAATTCACTTGGTGTCTGTGTTGGGAGGCTGGGGTGCTACTTCTTACCTCCTTGCCATCACAGATGACCCCAGTAATTTTTTTCCCTTTAGCTGCCATTAACAGAAACATCAACCCCTAAAAGTAAAACACATCCTTAAAATAAATGTGGCTGTCTTGATTTTTGCATGTATTTGCTGGTGTTGTTTGTGGTGGAGTTTATTTAAATAGTTTTTCATCCAACTCAGATAATCTTTTTTTTTTTTTTTTTTGGTTTTTTTTTTTTTTTTTTTTTTTTTTTTGTGATTCACAGTGGAGTTTTTACTTGTGGCTCCTGGAAATTGGGACTTCAGTAAGGGACTTCACTATAGTACTTTAATATCAAATATTGGCAGGGATTTTTTATTAGTGGTCACAGAGAAGATTAAGCACCTCCTGAATGTGGATAAATACATGTAGACATTTTAATAAAGCAATAGGACTCAAGGCTCCATATATTAACAAACAGTAACTGCTGTTGGTTATCACGTTTACTCTGGGTAAATGAACTCTGAGTGCGTCATAGCCCTGATTTTCAGCTTGCAAATGGTTTTGGATGATGTGGATAAGAAGGCAAAAGGATTTTGCTTTTGGGAGTTTCTGGCTGATGATGTCAGGCAGTGGGGAAGGAAGCAGTGTTGGCTCTGGGATGGGCACAAGGGTGTGAGAGCAATATCCCCTGGCCCGTGCCAACCCACCCAAGCTTCAGCTCACAGGTGCACTCCTCACTGCACAGTAAGCTCATGCCTTCTTCACTCCTGGGCTTTGCTTTCCTAAAACAAGACCTTTTTCCTCTTTGCCTTTTTCTCTTAACTATTTTGAGGGAGGCTGGGGGAGAGCAGCCTTCTGGTTCACTGCATTCTGGATGCTTGTTTGGAAGAAGGCAGATTGCAGAGGTTAGATCTTCAAAGAAAAAGTTGAATCTCAATGAAAAAGTGCTAAGTGAAAAAATAAAACTACAAGGAGCCAAGGTTGAGGATATATACAGAGAAAACCTTGATTAGCAACAGGCAGTGACTGATCACAAGGAGTACAGCCCTCCTATTGATGATGGGAATATTTGTCTTTCCAGGCTTCTGGCTCTTCAGTAGTATGTCCTCATTTAGACAGGGAGTGGTGGTGATGGTGCACACCAAAAAAAATTAACCAATATATGCAAGATCATAATTTCTTCCTCTTGCTTTTGAGATGCTGATTCTCATTTGGCCTTCAGAATAGTGTGCTAAGACAGAGTTTATCCTTTCTGGTGCATTTGTTGCCCTGCATGATTCTGCCCAACTATAAGCAGTACTCAAGTACATGATAAACTATGGGATAGATTACATTATAGGCAGCTTTATCACAATTTTTAACTCACTTGAGCATCTCTTTTGAGGAGAAAAACAAAGCTTAAAAAGCACTTTCAAATTATGTGGTTCTTCTAAGCAGCACTGGGTGCTGTAAACCTGCGTGTGTGGTTTTTCTGGAGCATGGAGGGAGAGGCACCAGGACAAGATGTGTGTGCTGGGACAGGTGACTGGCCACACATCTCTCCATCCTCTGACCGACCCTCTTGTGTACTGTGAATACATGACCTGATAATTGCATGAGCAGCCCTATGTGATACCCTCCCTTTCTCCCAGCACTTAAACCAAGGCCCTAAGAGCTCTGCAAAAATGAGAAATATTTAATTTCAATGGTGAAGACTTTCATCCAGGAGAGGATGTAGTCCCAGATGCCTTCTGGGGGGTTAAGAGTGGTCACACAGGCTGTGTACTGCAGAAAGACAGGACTGCCAAAGAAGTTGCTTTGACTGCAGTAGAGAAAATAAAATGTGAAAACCATTAAGGAAATATGAGAGAGAATTCAAGAATGTGGCCCTCTTAGAGGATAATTTCATACTGGAAGGACCATTTAATCAAAACTCCAGATCAGGCAATTATCAAAGTTCTTAAAGTTATTCTCCTTTCTGCCATAACTTCCCAGCTACAATATATGTGCTCATTCAGTTTTGAATTCAAGGGGGTTTTATAGTGAGTGCTCCTTGGCAATAAGATAAACATGCTGAGTCTAGTTTTTCTTCTTGCTCATAACTTTAAAAAGTGTGACGAATTTGGATTTAATTAGCTAGATTTTCTTTAAACTGTTCTTTCTTGGCGCTGTCTGTGAGAAGGATGTAGATCTGGAATAATTTTGCCCCAGTCAGTGTCATTACTTCTGTTTTGATGTAGATATTACTGAGAGCAAAGTCTGATCTTCCCTGAGAAAGCCATCATCAACTAATTTAAAAGGGAGAGTGAAAGCTCAGTGTGTTACGGAGAATATTCTTAATGCTCTGCTGTGTAACTCTCACAAATTTGCTTTATTAAGAGGAAAGACAGAGCTGATTCAGTTTACAAAAAAAAAGCCTTTTTATTTTGCATTTTTTTCAGTTCATTGAATTTGATATGGATTTTCAGAAAGTACATCAAAAGAAGCTTGTCAGATCTGGGGTTTGTGGTTCATTTTATACATGTATATGAGCTTTCATCCTTCCTCAGGGAGAGAATACCTTCAAATGAACAGTTTTTGACATTCCCCTTCTAGTGCAACTTGATCCCTCAGATAAATCACTACTCACTGTTTATGTTTTCACCGTGGAAAAGTTTGTGAAATCACAGATTTGGCAGCATGGTTTCACAAACATCCTTGAATAGGAGAACACCGTCTGGGAAAAGTGAAATTATTTATTACAATTCGAGCTCTCAGATTTAGATGTCTGCAGTATCTGCTGAAAAACTTCCTCCCCCAGTCAAGAAAGATGGGAGTTAGACTGATCTGCCAACACTTGTGGTATTGTCTGATGGTCTCTTTTGCATTTTCTATTTCAGCCATAGCCTGGGCTAATTTTGGCACCATTAATACAAAATTTTGGTTTACCTGCTTTAATTTCTAGTGATTTTTTTAAACTTGGGGAGACAAGACTTAACCACATGTGAGAGTGGTGTCTCAAATCAATAAGACTGTGTTACAGGTATAAATCCTGTGGGTCTGTCCCACAGGGACACAGTGAAGGGGACAGAAGCCATCAGCCCAGATGTTAGAGCAAGAGGAGATGCCAGCGAGTGGTCAGCAAAGGATGCAGGAGTACTTGGTAGGATGCAATATCCATTGCTTTCCTGAAATATTTTGTTGCTTGCTGCTCAGAAACAGACAGTAGGAAAGAAAAACCCCAAAATTTGTCAGTAGCATTGCAGTGAATTTTAAAATGTTTTTGTCAGCAAGCCTAGAAAACAGCTTTTTTTTCTCCCTCCAATCTGGAACTAGTTCCCAAACCACTCTGTAAATAATACCTTTTAAAAAATCCATAATAAACAGAAAGTTACAGTTCTGGTCTTCTACTTATCTCCCTCTACTTTTCAATCAGCAATAATGAACAAACTAGTGCATGTAGAAATAGAACCTTATTGCTCCCCGTGACCTCTCTGACCTTGCCTGAGACAACATTTGCATTTGGCTTACTAAGTTTTGCTTTTCTGATAAATATTTGTTCTGTTTGGAAAAAAAGTCCATCAGGTTAATTGTGGTTAATAGTTAGCCAAAAAGTAACAGGTAAGTAAACAGAGCTTTACAAACAAGGTGTAGAGGAAGTAGCAGAGTGTTTTCTGAGGCATCACAGACAGATGATTTATCAGGTACAGCTCACACAGCTTCAGCAACACAGATATGTCTGTGTCTGGGTTTGTTTTTTTTCACTTATATTTCCCTTAAAAATTAACTTAGATTTAAAAGACCAACCTTCCTTATTTCTCTGCAAAGGGTATGAATGCTAGAAACTTACATTAATGAAGAAGAAAATGAATCGGAGGTTAACTCCAAGTTACATCAGGTTGACTTTTGCTACCATGAAAGCATTATATGGTACTGAAGACAGACAGGATGTTTACATGTACATATGAAAAGTATGTGGTCATGGGAGATCTGCAGGAAAGTAATTCTTAATGGAATTTCACAATCTTAAATCTTCACTGAGAGAAACTTATAATCTCCACTTTTCCAATTACTTTCCAGTCACAGCACATGCAGGTCAAGCTCCCATTATGTATAGTTTAAAAAGAGTGATGAATACTTTATTTTAAAAGTAAGCAATATAATCTGTCATCAAATAATAGTGATTCTACATGTCTGTGCAATAAAATGAGACCCCCATGTTTTCAAGAAATTAAGAAAGCCACATGGCTATTCTGCCTTTGAGATCATGTTCAGCTTCAGAAAGTGCTTTGAAGGAAAGAAAACTTGAGGTAAATAAAGTAAATGGAAAATAGTCCAAAGCTTTAGTTGTGTTAGCAAAGATCAGTTCTACCAGGTTGTCTTTCCTGGTGAGATGGTTGGGTTTTTGGTTTTATTTCATTTTTGGAGATAATTACTAGCCTAAACTTCAATAACCCAATTAATGAATGAAATTAAGTTACTACATAACTTGAAGGAGGTGAGGTTTAGTAGCAGAGTTTAAACTTGGATAAAGAACTGATTAAAGAGGACACAACAGATTGTATCAGAAAAGCTCTGGATACAGGTATCTACTGGGTATCCTTAAGAATTGTTCTTGGGATGTGTCTGACTAAATACTTTCATTAAAGATCTTTGTGTAGGTGTTTCTCACTGAGATGTTTCACAATAGAGAGCTGAGAGAGAGTGAGAAGGAAGACGAAGGTTTGGATGGCATTTGAGTAGAATTGCAGGATGCTAAGAAATGAAACAAAAGTTAAAATTGTGCAGAATGCAAATGTACATACTTGCTCTGTTTAAATCTGGAGCAATGGCGGAGCCCTTGTGTATATCCAGAAAATAAGGATACACTGTGCAGAAAGTCCTAGCAGTGATGAAGCATTAATATCATTTACAATACACTGCTAAGTCCTTGGCAGGAACATTGTGTATAGTTCTGGTCCCCAGTTTAATGGAATATGGATATTAACTGGATAGATATAATAAAAGGAAAATCAGGGAAATATGCCTTTTTATGAGACAGGGCTAAGAGAGTTGAATGAATCAAAATAAACTGTAACATGGTATATGCATTGGAAAAGACAGTATCAGACTGGGAAGAAGCTACCTTAATGGAAAGAACAATGCTAGCACAACTTATACAAATAGTCTGAATGGTGAATCCTGAGTTTAGCCTGAACATTTAGAAGCAAATTTCATAAATATAAGAGGGATGAAGGTCTGGAGCAACCTCCAAGAGGCACAAAGGGCCCTGTTGCCTCCCTGGGGCTCCATATGTCTCCAGAGGGCTATGGCATGGCACACATTGAAATGAACACGAGCACTGAACAGGGAATCTGTAGAAACATCACATGGTCCTATAGGTTCTAATGGATAAGAAATCTGCTTATAGCTATCGCTGGTGTCATTCATTCCTATTACTCTCCTAGTTGTTTGTAAATGAATAAATCATAGGCAAGTTAGGTCTTGTTATAACCCAGATGTTTGTAGAGGAATTTTATTTATGCTGTGTCTCTATTGAAATCTTAAGCTGTGTGCAAATAAAGGGACATTGTATCCTATGCAGCAGGGATGAATAGTTCTGTTGGTTTGCTTATCTGTGCCCGCTGACTGCAGAGGGTCTAGCGACAGCTCACACCAGTGAGTCCTTGGAAAGCAGCTGTGTCTGATGCTTCCCCTTCCTGGGCATGAGTGACTTAGCAGCACCCGGTTGTTAGGAATGGTGTGACATGAGTTGTCTGCCCTTGCAGAGGCAGGGTTTGAACCCATCTGGCAGGCAACTGGTAGGGTTTGTGTGTGCAGCGCAGCTGGGCTCAGTGCTTGTTTGTCCAGTGGCTGGCATACTGGTGCTGATCTCTTCCCATGTTAGCAGTGCTCTGCATATAATGTAATTATTACAGTCCCCTTCCAGGAGGGGAAATACCTCAGGAGATGTCCATGACCTCCTAAAGTACACATTCATGAAGGCACTTGGTGCTAAGGTAACGTGGTCAGAGGAAGCGTCCATTTTTTAAATCCCACATGAGTGAATCACTTTGAGAAATACCTCAGAGTTTTCAGGAATATTTGTAAGATTGCAAAATCAAAACATTTCCTGCAATTAGAAGGCACTCAGAAAGCGTATGTTATATGTCAAAGCCATAACTTTTGACCTCTTAGCCCTCTTGAGCAAGAGATTCCCAGGCTATTAAATCGTCTTTATTGCTCTGTCATATATTTGTAGCACGTGTTCAGTAGTAAATATCTTATCTCATAACTGAACTAAATAAAAAACTGTGCTTTCCAAAAAAAAAAAAAAAAAAAAAAAAAAAAAAAAAAAAAAAAAAAAACAACCAAACAAAAACGTTTTCTATTTTCTTAATCAAGACAATCATGACCTTAGATGAAAAATTTCTGGCTGAAGAATTCAAGACTTTGTTTTGAGTCATGGTATTGTGCCACAGAGGATAAAGTACATTTTTAAGTCACTGATAAATATGCTGACTACTTTTATTTAGGGACACACTGTTACATGATAGTGCTGAGAAATAATTAATGCACTAACTTGGGCAGTTGTCATTGCAGAACATAATGCTCTACATCCCCACGTAACTCCCCCATCCACCCCTTTTCTCCAGCCAATTGGTGAACAAGGAAAGAAATTTTTCACATCATAGCAAGGAAATAGTTACACTATCTGGGTTATGTAATGATAAACTCCTGTGGAAATTGAGACAGGATTGGTTTTCACTCAGTCAACTTTGTGTTAGTATCATACATATCTATAAAATGTACCAAGTCTCTGTTTTCTGAGGCACTCAAGAGCACTTCTAGCTCACTGTGTCTTCAGCATCGGGATATTCATTACACAATTAGAGGGGTATTTATTCATCTGATCAAAAAACTTATTTGCTTATCTGCTTAAATTAAGGCTGATGACATATATTCCTTGAAAATAAGTGAGGAAGAAATGGCAGTGCCTCCATAGGGAGATTCCTGTAAGCATTTGCATGATTGGAAGTGTTTTCTTGTTAAGGGATCTGTGCATAAGTACACAAGACTTTATGGGAGACAGTGGTAGGCACTGTTCGTGCTCAGGGAGAGACTGGAAATTGGTGTGTAATACTCTACCACCCCTCCCCCGCAGTTCAGTCTCACCTTTAAGTACTTCAGGTAGACTTATGGTGGCATCAAGAGGCCAGGTAATACATACACACACACACACACATATATATATATGTCATATATGTATGTTTGTGTGAATATACAATGCTGGGGGGGGGGTGCAGGGGGTAAGGCAGTGGTAGGGGGTGCTTTAAAGGAGTTCACAGTTTATGCATACCAGTGGTTTCCAGCATTGCTCAATATGCAAGCACTCACAGTAGTTCTAAGGGAGGTGGGGTACAGAACTCTCTAGCAAGTGTAAGCCTGCTTTTCATTATTTAGCTTTCATGGGTGTGAAAAAAATCCAGGGTCTCCCAGGGTGGTGTTGAGCACAAATTGAAAATCTCTGGTTGAGGAAGCACATAAAATTATGCCTTAGAATGAATGAGATAATCCACTTTTGCAGTAATAACCACTGATCTAATAGCATCTCTTTACTAAAAGCAGGCAAAAAATAAGTTTCCAGTGCCCTGTCTGAGAGATGTGCACATTTTGTCATTGCTTCTGAAATCCTGTTGCTTCTCCATAAGTTTTCACATAATGGATACAGTGAAATGCTTTCCAACAAGAGGCAGCCTTCCAGTTCTGTAGTATAGGGTTTGATTACTTATGGTCAAGTTTGAATCTAAAAAAATTGCTTGAAACCAAAAAGAATGGGATACAGAATTTTCAAAAGCAGCAGTATCACCATCAGCTTCAGCAGCTTCATCTTTACATGGTTGCTGATCTAGGCCAATGCAGATTTTTCATTTGATGAGTTTTGTATTCCAGAAGTGTAAAACTTACTTTCCCTTCCTGATGGAAAGCCAAATTTTTAAATAAATGCACTTAAATGGAAAAAGAAGGACAGACTGTTTTGCATGCTTGAAGACATATGTTATTAGGAACAGGTGAGAATATGTTTGATGCTCATGAGCATCCCGACATTTTTGGGTAGGATTAATTCCTCACAAAAGTACAACCTTAATCAGGAGGTTTCAGAAGGACAGTATTTTGCTGTGTCCCAGCATCTGGCAGAGCATATCAGTCACATCCTGTGAGATGCAGTTGCAAGGGTTGTGGGACTCCTCTTTGGAACAATGGACTCCAACATGCAGAGGAAAAAGCAACACCCTAAAAGACCACATTTGAGTTACTCTGAGACCTACATTTTCTTTCATAATTTGTGTTAGTAGCACGTTATCTGGAATAGATGCACACTGCCGGAGCTTTTTCCCACAAGTATAAACTGCATTGCCATTTTTCGGGAAAGTTCAGTAAAGCATAGCACAAACTTTCCATAGACTGTTGTGTGACTTTTAATGGAAACTTATTTTGGCAAAGCTCTGAAAGAACTCAGTAATTTCATTTATGAGATCCAAGAGCTAAAAAACACAAACCCCTTCTATCAGGCACTGTCTCGTAAAAGCAAACCTGGTGACAGCAGAAACATCCTGTAGCTGTATAACATAGCCAGATCAGAAGCTCAATTTTCCCAAGGGGTTGCTTAACTCCTGTACCAGAACCTTTGGGGAGTTTGTAAGCTGAATGCGTCTGTAATGCATCTACCAGCAGCTGTTTTCTGTCCCTTCTAAGCCCAACTTTTTTTTTTTTTCTTTTTTTTTTTTCTTTTTTTTTAATTTTATTTTACCATTATTTTTAATGCTGTTTTGCATTCTGCTTAAAAATGATGATACTGCTCCAAGGTACAGCCACCTGGTGCAACTAAGTGAAGTCAATGCCCTCATGCAACACTGATATCAACACAGTGATGTTGCACTTGGGGCAAAATGGAGGCTCTTGTTCTTTCAGAATGTTCCTTCATAGAGGCATAGTAGGTCTTGAAAACTTAACTTCTTAGTGACAAAACTTCCATCTTTGTTTCAGTAGTGCTGATCCATCTTAAAGAGAGGATTTTCAACAGCTAGTGCTGACGGCCACCTCCCACTGGCATGCTGTATGATTTACATGCCAAACTCCTATTCCTGCTTTGGAAAATCTGTCTAAATCTTTTGAAGTTTTGTAATGCAGACCTTTAGTTCTAGTATTGAGAACAGGATTGTTCTGCTTTATTTTTCCAAGACTGGCCATACAATCCAATGTAGTACTACACAGTCTCACATTCAACACTGCAAAGTTAATTTCCTAGCCCATGGAAGAAATAATTTTATTTGTTCATTATGAGTATTTGTTTCCACATTTTGGGACGTGAGGACAAAGGCAACACAGAGCTGCTAAAACATGAAGCTGCTAACACACAAAGCTGCTCTGTTCTCTGGGGCTGGTAGCATTTCATCACTTGCAGAGAGGCAGTTTACTGGGCTCACAAAAGCTGCTGCAGCTCCTCCATGAAGTGATAGACAGATAGTGATTGAAGACTGGCAAATGCATCAAAGGCAGCCAAACAGACCTATGGCTTTAAAAACTTGGTAGGTGTCATTTTTCCCAGATAAGGTGGCTCTGGTTTTAGTAAGGTTTATCAGAAGATATTGCACAAGGCAGGGAGCAGCTTTGCAGTGGAGTGGGAGAGTTGGCTGTGTGAGGTGACCATTTTGCAATTTTGGAAACTTTCTGGGATGCAATGGCCAAGGACAGATCTTTCTGAAGTTAATGTCATTTTCTGGAAAACAAAGTGTGCTTGTTTTTTTTTTTTTGGTTTTTTTCAGCTGAGGTACATAAATGCCTGCCTCGCATAATTTTTTCCACTCATAGTTTTAGTACTCCATAAAAATCCTTGGAAGATTCAAGCATGCAAATTCTTGGAGTGATGGATCTCAAATCTTAACATTGTTTGCCTCTAATATCTTCTGAGGTTGTTACTCCACCAGCCCTTCCTTTCATTGAATTTCCACCAAAGATATGGGCTAGAGAAAAACGTGGCATCTCTAAGCAATGTACCAGAAATATATTAGAATGTGATTTAAATTGTCTTGCTGTTCAAGAAACTTCTTCCCACAAAAAGCTGAAGTCAAGGAAGTGGGTTTCTTAGGCAGGTGCCTAAGAAGGTATTCTGGAAGGTGTAAGGCATCCTAGCAGCACTGGAGTAACAAACATATGTGCTTGGCAGATGAGCAGGGCCAATCCTCCTGCAACACTGCTGAGATGCCCCACAGCAGGGATGCTGGTGCTGGAGCTTGCACTGGGATGTTCCCAGCTCTGTTTCTCTTTGTTTTCTTCTAGGAAACAAAAAAAGCTGCAGACCCATGTACAGCAGCGAGTTTCCAAATTGTAATATAGTAAAAGGTAAAAGCTGATTATTTCTAGTCAGAGTGGGAAAAAAAGAAAAACCAAATTCAATGGATAACAAAAATTCCTCCATTCATCAAAACTTGAGTGCAATCTTTCGCAGAAGAAACATTGCAGGAACAGAAGAGCAGATGGGAACAGGAGGAAATCTGCAGTCAGTCTTCTCTGCATTTCATGTCTCTTCATGCATTTTGCCACACTAGTAAAAAGTTTCTGGCATTTTTTCCACCCTCAAGACACTTTTGGCAAAGATAAGCACAGTCCAACCATCTGCTACTGATAACATTTTCACATTCTGTGCTGGAGCTTAGGTTGTAGCCGTTTTACCAGCTTTTTGTATACAGGAAGACATTTATTCCCCATGTTCACTGAATTGATGGGGTAGTTTCTTTCTGGCAAATTTTTCTGCAGGGGGTGGAATGTGCTAAAGCAGGTTTGTGTCATTTATGTAAGGGCGGATTTTCTTTTAATCCTTATCTCTATGTCATCTTCTAGATTTTCATATTTGTTCATAGCGGGCGTGACGTGTTTGATAAAGCTGTGCGTTGTTTTTCCTGCCTTGTTGCTTGGAAAAGGTCCTTCAGAAAGACCATCCCTCAAACATTAGGGACAAAGGAGTTGCAGAACCAAATTTAGCAGCTGCAGCCATCTTTATTATGATTTGAAACCGATCACAATTAAACAGTAACTAATTGTGAGTATATGTGAAGTAATAATTTGACCTTAAAAGACACACAGGTCAATACAAGGCACAGCCTTTTGATAAACATGAAGTTTTTTTCTTCTCAGAGAAAAAAGTTTCACTTACCCATTTTCAATATTTGCTTCATTAGTGTTTTCAAATACAAATTAAAAAAAAAAAAAAAACACAAACAAACAAGTTTGAAGTTTTTTCTCTGTGACCTGCATGAATGGACATTATGATCATAGAAGTCTAAGAGAGCTTTATCCAATATTATATTATATTTCTGGAATTCAGATTGCAGATTTTCTGGGCTCCATACTAAGCCATGGAGCTTTTGCTTTGCTGAAAAGGGTGAAAAGACATGAGGAAGAAACCATGCAAATCATGAGATGGAGAGAGAACTTCTTCAGAGTTTGAACAGCATACAGAAACATACTGTAATCATCCATTTCAAATACCTTTTATAGTGTTCAGACCTGCTTACATGTCTTCACAGAACTGAACGCTGGCATTAAATGTAACTGAGATTCCCTATTGCTAAATAAGACCAGCTCTAAAAGAAGTCCACTTGCTATAACTTGCAACATTTATAGTAACAACTAAATTCAATGTTTTTTTTCCCCAGACTTTTGAAGATAAATTGTTCTTCATCTTCAAAACTTACCCAGGTGCTATTAAAACATTTTGTGGCTTTTTAGCTGGGCTTTCAAAATGTAATTGTAGTTCTTCTCCTTCCAGAATAAAGGGTGGTAGAAAGTCTATTTACCTCATTTATTAAATTTAACACAGTTAAATTAAGTGAAATAAGTGCTTGATTCAGATCCCATTCATTTCAATAGCAGTCTTTCCACTGAGTTTTAGTCAAGATTTAAATGAAGATCAGAAGATGATCCTCATTTACATGTAATATGCTCTTCTGCTATGCCTTTTAAACTTAAATATTACTGGAGGCTCTTCAACCTCAGCAGCGTGTATTAACTTGCTTGCTTGTCAACAAGCACAAATATCCAAATTTCATCTAAAAGCCCTAGAGTAAGTGTTAGCATTTATTCCCATGAATACACAGATGTTGAAAACAAACTTTTAAAGCTTTTTATCAGCTTGAATTTGTTTTTTGTATTCAGTTGACAGGACATTTGCTACAGTAGTAACTTAACAGTACCTTTTATTGTTTGAAGCAGTAAATACTGTTAATCTTGGTCCTGTCTGCAGTTTTTGTCTTGTTTTAGTCTTGCTGGAGAAGGTGATCTCATTCTTAAGGGACAAGATGTCCTGTAGGGAACTTTGAGACATAGATCTTTCTGTAACTTTCCAGTTTGACTCCGTAGGAGGCTGGAACTTACTGTAGACCAGCTTGGGAGGAAGCGTTGGGACTGATGCAGCTGTGCAGGCCCAGAGGCTCGGTGCAGCATTCACCGTGGGTGCTGGCAGAACTTCCCATGTCCTCAGTGGGCAGAACCACAGACAGAAGTAGATGAGGTTACATGGAGGTGGGCAAGGCAGCAAATGAAGCTTGTGTGGTTACTGTTGTGTTTCAGCAGTACTCCACATATGTTGCATCTCTAGAGATGTCTGTCTGCTTATCTGGGAGAGCTACATATATATATATATATATATATATATATATATATATATATATATGTGTGTGTGTGTGTGTGTGTGTGTGCGTGTGTGTGTGCGTGTGTGTGTGTGTGTGTGTGTGTGTATGTCTGTGTCTGTGTAATCATATATTTATTGGTGAAAAGAATAAGGATGTGTTGTATTTGTAATAGCAAGCTTTTAGTGTTCTACTTGGCATCAGCTATAGGTGGTTTCTCTTGTCCATTTTGAGCCAGTGTGTGAGTGCTCACACAGAATTTACACCTCAGGGGGTTCAGAAATAAGTGCATGAGAACCAGAGCTTACTTCAACATAAGACTTGATTTAATATAAATAAAGAAAAACATATTACTTTTTTCATTGGAAGGTACAAATTGAAATATGCAATTACAGTGTCTCTAGAAATCCCACATGCTAAAATGTTCACAGCACAGTTTAATGCCTTTAACTCTCGTTTTTCAAGTTAACTGATTTTGAAATGATTTTAAACAATTCGGTGCTGATGTAACTAGCAACTGATCCCAAATTTTCGCGGCCACACATCTTCAGTTTCTTTTTATTGTGCTATTAAATCCTTCTGCTTCATAGATGTTGCCAGAACAAACAACAATGAAAAATGTAGGGTTTTTTAGACTATAGAACACAGGCTTATTTATCCATTGTCATCTACTTGTTTTCCCAAATATCTTGGTGTAGATCTTAAGGTGCCACAGCCCTATCAGACATGTGCCACCGGATTCATGGCTTGGTGAGCCATGCCCATTGTTGGAGGTCTCTTGGCTGTTTCTGTTGTGCTCTATTGCAGACTGCTTACACCCCTTGCAGCAACACAATAATACAAACTTCACCATGGATGCCAGGAGAACCATTCCATTTCTATGAGCCATTTCCCAGGGCCTGAACCTCCCATGAATGGAGCTGTGTGACAGTTCTTCTCACACTTCAGAGCTCTGCCCAGTGGATGTACACAGTTTTTTTTTTTGTGATGAACATAGTAGATATGCTGGTATATGAAGCTGGAGGGTGGCAGGACTGCAGCCATGGACTTATAGCCAGGGCCTGTGCTACCTGATAGACAGACCCATCCTTGGGGGAAACGAGCCACTGAAGTGCACAGAGCTGCTTGGACTGACACCAGAGTCTATTGCCCTCTGCATGGTGTTGTTTGGGTACACACAGTACAGTGCAAGACAAACTTGCTTTGGTCAGTATGTGGATTTCACACAGCATGAAGATCACTGTTCTAAAACACAAGCATGGGCAACGCTTTCTCTTGGGGGACCCAGAATAAGTAGGATGGCAGAACTTCCATGCAGCATAACCAATATACCACCAACTCTGCCTTTCACCCCCTCCTTAATTTCCTCCTCAGTGGTTCTCAAAGTCTCGTTCCTTTCCATAGCACTCAGTGGTGTTTCCTTGTGCTGTACACCACCTGAATGTCTAAGCTGCAGTTGGCATTTTGTCTTGAAGAGCTCCATTTTGCGCACTACAGCATCCAGCTTCAGGTGCTCTGTTGTATGTAGGGAACAGTGAGTCCAAAAATGGCAAGTTAGGGCATGAACTCATCACTTTGCCCATCCTGATATTGATATATTTGTAGAGCCAAGTTCATCACCCTGCTCTATTGGGCCCGCATGGGAAACCTTCATGGGAGATCTCAGAGTCCATGCTGACTTCACAGAGCACAGTCAGTATGGCTTGAGTTTCTCTAAATATGGTTAAAAAGGGGAGAAGGTGCCTCTGTGGTTTTCTGCACAAAATTTTTTAAGTGTTGTGTCTAATATTTGTAAACCATTTATAAACTACTCATTATTTAAGTTCATTAGTTATTGCACTTGCAATAGACCTGGCCTTTTAATCTTGAGCAATAGCTCAAAAGAGAAAGCCCCATGCAAGCTTGTAGTTACCTTTGTATCAGCCTCTCCAGAGGGTGTGAGTGGGAAGAGCAACCCAACAGCAGCACCCCAGCTGCTGAGGAGGACATCTTGGGGAGCTTGACTTTCCAGCCATCATTCTCAAAAAACAGCCTGCAAAAGTCAAGGCAAAATCCTAGTGCACTAATCACTGGCCATGTGTCAGGGATGTGGGCTGAAATGTAGCTTGGAGAAGAGCTGAAGCCTGAGGGGAGCATCCTGGTACCAGAGTGGGAGCTGCCCCAGGTGGCACCTGCTTTGCAGGGAGAGGACAGCCCTCCAGTGCAGAGGCCACCACCCTCAGGGCATGCTGGGGCACCACTAGGAATTAATGCCAGCACCTGCCTCCCTTCCTTCAGCATTTTGCCACTGATGGACACAGTGGATCCTGGTTTCTCTCTCTGGTCACCTCATATTATTCCCAAGTCTTTTTCAGAGCAATTGCATCCCAGAACCCCATTTTCTGCCTACTATGTGTTCTGCAGTCTTTGATGTAACACCTAGCCTTTGGCTATAGTTCATGTAATGTTGTTCAAGGAGCTTATTTTCCTAAATTATACAAACCAGCCTGTGCAGGTCATCTGTCCCTCTTTATTATTTAGAACTCCAGCAATGCTTGTGTAATCTGCAGGAATCCTCAGCAGTGATTTGAAGTCTTCTTAGAGATCACTGACAAAAACATGTGAAGAAAACTGAGCTAAATTCAGGTTATCTTTCTGTACCTCAGTGGAAATACCCTCTTTCAAAATTCCCATCTATTATTCATCTTTGGAAATCAAACTGTAAATTACCTTTGTCTAAATCTGTAAATTAACTGTGAAATCGCCTTTTCCCCAAACTGTAGAAAATTGCAAGGTGACAATTCCTGTTTCTTTAAAATTTTGCTTGTATTTACAGAAAATATCTGTATCAACAACAGTTTTATCCTAAGACATTCAGAGGGTAAAGCTTAAATCAGGGTTAGTCCATCCTGTCCATGTACTTGCTCCAAATTTATATCGGCATCAGCAAGAGAAGAATTTAATCCCCCATCCAGTTCACTTTGAAGCCAGTGGAAAGACTGATTTCAGCACATCCTGGTCTGGCCTTAATCTCTGGAGGATTAATAAACATACATGCAGAATTAAATAATGGCAACAAAGAAGAAAAAAAAATATTAGTAAATTATACTGGGGAGGAAAAAAAAGCACCATGGGGAATTAATAAGGTTGAATCCCTTGTTGTCAGAAATATTGTGACTTTGGTGAGGTCTTCATCCAGAAGCAAGTTGATTTGTATGTGATTATTTGTTCTTTCAGGCAAATGCACACACCAGCAATCAGACCATCTGTCATGAGGCCTCCATCTTTTGCCATTTAGGATGTGACTTTTGACATTGAATGAAATGAACAGGGCTAATGCCTTTATTAATGCTCATCTCTTTATTAAAAAGATCAGCTGGGCAGGGGGCTCGACGCAGAGCTCGCCCCCGCGGTCGTAGCTTTCCCAGGCAGCCGAAAGGAAGGAGGCGTGCAGAGTCTGTCACTGGAGTCCTAAGCAGCAGCTGTCCTTTCTCCTTTCTTTGTGGCACACCGGTGGCCCGAGGATGAGGAGGCGTGGTGTGCAGAGTCTATTGCTGAAGTCCAGAACAACAGCTATCCCCGCTCCTTCCGTGGTGGCAGCACCAGGGCTCTCTGTCCCTCTATCTCCCTGCTTCTCAGAGCCTAATATAGTCTGTTCTTTCTTAGGTGATGGCGACGGTTAAAAGCCAGTCAGGGGATGTGTTTCCCTCTTCCTCAGCTAGGGCATTTATCTAGACTCCTCTATTGTGTTCAGTTTTTGATTTATATTCATTTTTATCTCCTAAAAATACTCCCATGATCCTAAGGGGTTTTTATTTGCATGTTAGTCCCAGAATGGCAGCGTGGAGGGGTGGGAGGCCAGGTAGTTTAGAGAAAACAAACAGAGCAATTATCTAATTAGCATTTCAATATCGGTACTTAGCTAGAGTTAGTAGTTTTCTTTTAGTGTTGCCATGGGAACTAGGAAAGCCCTGCCCGCGTCTCTGGGGAACACCTGGAAACTGTTCATAACAATTGAAGGGGAGGTCTCCACTCCTAATTGGAGTCAGGAAAGGAAACCTAAAATTACATTTATCTGGAAAAGTTGGTTTTGTCAAGTAAATAGAAAAAAGAAACCATCTGGGAAAGCTTTTCCTCAAGGCATATTATTTTTCTCCACTAGGGCGTTAGTTTTGGTAATTTTTGCAATTACAGTTTCCATCTAAGTATTTTTAAGAGCTCTGTCATTGTTTTGGTCCCAATGTGTCTAAAAGCTGGAATTAATCTCAGCAAATGCATTATTCTAAACCACACTGTTTGAGCAAGAACTTACTAAAGCCACGAGGTTGTTTTTCACAATGTTTTAAATAAAAGTATTTGGATAAGTGCAAAATCATTATCTTCTGCAGAAGAATTTCCAGTGCCCAAATGTTGCTGTCATTAAGCTGAAACTAGACTTTTTAGGCATTGTGTGGGTTTGCAAAAATTGTTCTCGAGGGAAAATGTGTGCCAGCATGTGAGCACTGTTTGTACTCCTTACCTATTTCCTAGCTTTCCTTTTCATAACTTCCCATGGCACATTGCAGTAGATTTGGTTTTCCTTTTGTGTCACGTGAACTTTCCTCCCTCTTGAAATTCTTACTCAGTGCGTTAAACATACTCAGCCCAGCAATACTGGGTAGTTTCCCCATCCCTTGTCTCTATAGAGCTGAGAAATTTGTGAATATAAGAAATATTTCTGTTTGAGTGATTGATTACATAAAATGTAATGTCACTTTCTTATTCCAACCTCTGATATTTCATACCCTGTTTTCTTTAGGTTCTTTCTCTTTCTAATAGGTTAGTCATGATCACAAATGTCCTGTCTGTTCTAGTACTTTGTTATAAGCTTAAATATCATTATTTTGATCATTTGACAGCTAGTAAGCTGCACTTTGCTGATTTCTACTGCAGGTTATGTGGATCCATTGTGTATGGAAGTGTATGCTTTGTGTATGGAAGTGTATGCTGTAAGTGTATGCTTTGAAGGTGGTTTAAAAAATACCTGATGTGGAGGACCTGCCCTTAGAGCTGATATGCATATTTATGCTTAAATGACAAGCATCCTCATTTAATTTCAGAGGACCTATTAGATGAAGGTCCTCATAAAGGGGAAACAGTTTTTCCCCCAGGAAAGATCATGGAGATGCAGAGTATGGCCAGGATCCTCGCTGTGTTGTGCAGGAATTACCCAGGGCATACAATGGGCAAAGGTCGAGATGGTGTGATTGCTCATACGGACCCAAATTGAGCAATATATCCTATAAAGTTATTCCAGTGCACTTGGAAGGTATTTTCCCCCACACTCTGATGAAGGTGTATTGGGTGTGGGCAGCACTGATGGTAGCACACCCAGTAGCAGCGTTATCTCCCCAGGCATTCAGTGGCAGCTTTGTATCCCAACCAAGCACCCAGCAAGGTACTGCTCTTCCATTAAGTACATAAAACAATCAAAAGTGAAATTACTGCTAAGGAGTGGGGGAAGAGGAACATTTATAAATGCACTGTCAGATTAAACAAATATCCCTTATCTACAAGTTTTGTGTTATTGTCAGTAATGGCTAGAAAACATGCAAAAGTACATACATTTATCATACTAGGGCATATATAGTTCTAAGTGACATATGAAGCATGGAAATGGACTTGCATATCTCTGAAATTGTCTTTGTGAGTTATTATTTTGATGTGTCTATCAGAGCTGAAGGGAGACTAACACTGGCTAAACATGGATAGAAACAGAGGGTGATTTGAGGATTGGTGATAATTTGGTTTCAAAGCATTCTCTGGGGTTTTTCTCAAGTCTAGGGCAAATATGCATGACAGGCTTGGGATTTCAGTATTTTCTGGGGAAAAGATGAAAACAGATTTTACTTATATCTCTGCAATTGCTGCAGGGAGCATTTTGTTTAATCTGAGCTTGTTTGGATTTGGGAAAATATTGTTGCTTAGCATTACAGCTGTATGGATGCCCTCTGACTCCCTACCATTACTTGGGGAAAATGCCATTTAGGAAATGCTTTGGTTTCATGCTACTGCTTCAACCTGCACAAGAAAAAAGTGGCCAAGGAGCAAAGGGTTGCAGAGGGTGAACCAGTTTGCATCACCAAGAAATACTCCTGTAAGTCCAAGTTTGAGGCAGAGAAGGGGAGGAGCAAGCATGTCTGTGGACACACAGAAGGTTTTAGTAGCCAGGACAGCCAACCCTGTGCTTTTCATAAGCACTAAATTCAATGAGTTTACATTTGTCAGTATAGTGTGCCTCTTTCCTGAGTCCTTTGATTGCTACTGTCTTATACAGCGTCTGACATATGGGTCATTTCAGCAATATCTAAATTTTTGTTAGGCTGTCTGTTGTGGTAATGCTGCAACTGATTCAAGATCAACATCACTTTGTCATTTAGGAATTGTGGCATGTGGGCTAAAATCTATATCACATAGAATTTAAATGCTTCATGGTGGTAATCCCATGATGCTGCCTTGCGAAATTCTGGATTGCCCCCATTCCACAGGAGTGGTGGCTGGGGCACTAAGGATCTAAGGAGATCACCCTGTCTGGGGTGGGATCTGCACTCCCAGCATGCAGCCCTGCTCTCAGCACTGCCACAGACAGCAGCCTCTTGGGACATGCCCTCTGTGTCAAAACTTTCCAGACCAGTGGTGTTTTTATTATATTAACATCACAGATAAAAGCAAAGCTTTCATCTTTCAGGGGTCAGCTCATGCCCTGAAGTTCATTTCTGGATCTTGGCTTTTCTACTGGGCAGGGATGTTCTCACCCTGAATGTTTTACTCTCCCTTTTAGCTAAAATGTGTAAGTGTCCACATAGAATATATATTATATGGTACATGCTACTGTAACTTCCAGCAGTACCATGAAAGTATTCATGCCCACCACTGACTCCTAAGCCTGGATAGTGCTGGCTTTGCTACACATTGAAACAAAATTACATGATGAATGTATTGCATGTGGCATCAGAATCTGTCCTTTAGAGGACAAGTAGGTTGAGTTCAATAGAGGTTAAATCGTAATAAATTCCATCAACTCAAGCATGCACATCCCACTTAAAACTCTGTGGAGCAAGGCGAGCACCTCATTGTCTGTGCTTTAGCCTCTGGCCAGAGTGGCATTCACACTGGGATATTATATACAGATAATTATAGCATGTATCTTTTTAGAACAGTTTCCATAAGCAAAGAAATTGCAGAAATGGTGTTATTCATCAGATACAAGCAGGTCATTTTACTTTCTTTTCAAATGTTCTAGTTGGAAAATTATTCTGCACCTTTGCCTGAGCTCAGTAATACTGCTGCAGGGATTTACCTTGTTTTGTTTGATTTGGGTTTTGTTTGCTCAGCATATACTGCTTACGACCCAGGTTCTCACTTGGTAAATACTGGTATGATGAAGTTCACTTTGTGGATGCACTTAGATCCCTTGTATCTCTTAGCGCAAACAGAAATTTGTGCATGAGGGAGAAAGCTTCACTGAAGTGTTCTGACTGATACTCTAACAGCCACATACTGTTTGTTGATTTCTTAACAGAAACAGCCCTCTTTATTCCACTCTTCAGATCATAACTAACATCTCATCTACAGCTACTCTTTACTGGATGGAGGATGTGATGAGGAGACCAGTGGTTTTGCATGTAGCTTAAGACATTTTTGGTAGAGAACCACCAAAGTGCTCTCTGCTCACAGTACAGGGGGAAAAAGGAGGTCCTGGGGGACCAAGCTGAAGCCCTTTCAGAGCTTGTTTCCCTCTGCAGCTTCACAAGCAGGGAAGCTCTTTCTCTTGACTATTTGTTTCTACCTTCTTGCTGTCCTCTGAGCTGTTTCCAATGCATGGAGCACCATGGTGAACCAAATCAACAAGCTTTCCTGAGCTAAAAATACCCTCTGTCCAATTATTTATTTATTGTCTTATATTATTTGTGGCTTGGATTAACTCTTTGGCATGGTTCCCTGAGTTGTCCCACGGGAGAAAGAGAAGGAGAAGTGCAAGAGTAACCATGCCCTCTGACTGCTGCCTCAGCCTTGACCTAGTAGGCAGTGAAAAAGTCTGTCTTTCTCAAGACAGCTGACCCAAGTTCAGCACTCCAACACTTCTCTGATCCCAAGAGAAGCACATTCAAATGAGTGCAATTTTTCTTGAGGGTTGTTTCAGCATCCTGGGCTGTTTTGTTGTGTGATCTGACCAGTGCCAAGCCACATAGAGTCAGTCAAGGGCACAGGTGGCCAGGAGGATGCCACCAGAGAAAGCTCCTCCTTCCAGCTATCCTTTGGTTCAGGTGCAGCTTAAACACTGCAGCTTTTGCATTGGGCCTGTCTTGAGTATTGGGGCAGATCTTTGGTGGTAACCTCAGAGATGCAACAATGCATCAGGTACATTTGTGGACCCTGAATACCACAGCAGGATGACTTATATTTTTTTATTTCTGTGAGCAGGCTAAACTGCACCTGCTCCTGCACTGTGTTGGAGTGCTTTCCAAAATCACACTTGTCTAAAGATCTGATATGAGATGCCTAAACTGAGCATCCAAGCTGAGGTTTTGAACAGTCTGAGAATCTGTAATTACTGGTTTTTCTTTGGTTGTAGCATAACATTGCTTAAAATTCAAGATGCCTTCTGGGATGACTCCTTGACTTTTCTAGTCAGTTCAAAGACTCTTCATCCCTGTCCCCAACAGCAACACATTTTCCAGAGCAGACTAGCCATATGACAGTATTTGTAACTTTCAAAATGTGACCACTCCGCAGAATAAAAACCTACCTGTGACTCTGATAATTTTTGGTCCTTGTACTTGAAGCAGACAGCAAATACAGATTTGAAGTATGAACACAATGCAACAGTTAAGTTTGAAACTGGAACATAAACTAAAACAGAAAATCCCACTTAGAATTTCTAAAGCAAATGTTAAAAAATTCAGAAATTCAAACTATATAAAAAGGGTCAAGCAGCTTAGACAATGTACCCACAGCCCTTCACAGTGTTCCCATTTACCAGCAGTTGCCACTGATTCCAAACACTATAATGTTTATCTAGATGTATAATGAGAAATAACTGAGGAATGTGAATGAACAGCCTTGCTTTAAACATGATCCAGAGTAATTAATCTGTTATCACTGTAACTCCTAATGTTGATGATTGTACTGAGAAGTACCATATGTTCAGTAAATAGTTTTGATGATTGGTAAATGTGTTTTTATCACTGTCATTATGTTGCTTTTCCTACTAATAAAGCATCAGTTGTTCGGTAAATCTTCAACAGGTGTTGTCTTTTGTTACTAGAACTGAAACATATCTCCAGCTTTGTCAAGAGTCTTTGTTATTTGCTTTGCAGCACCCCAGTTTGTGATTGGTGCTTCTATGAATTATGGCTCTACAAAAGTATCATTTCATGTATTCATTTCTCCAAGTTAAAAGTATATAATTCTTTCAATATGGAAACCTGTGCAGTCAGGCTGGACTTGCATTGTACAAATGATGAGATAACAGCCTCCTTTTGCTCCCACTGGAAAGCAAAGTGGAGCTGAAGGAGCCCCAGGAAGGGGTTGTGAAATTTTTTACCACATTGTCTTCTATATCATTCTCCTTTGCTCTGTATTAGCATAACTGAGAGATGTGTTCATTTGAGCCCTGTAGGGACAGCACAGGGAATGACTGTATGAGTACCGAATTTTTCAGGGTTGTGTCTGGTGTTTCTTCAGAACAAGTTTGCATTTTGCTCATTCATTGCAATCACAATGGTGATAACTTTTTTCAGTTCCTCTAGATTTAATAAAGCAGAGTAATATAATTTCAAGAGGGGATTAATTTTTCCATCGTGCTGTTACAAATATTTGGAATCTCAGTGGTGCTCTGTGTGACACTTCTTCCTTCTCCACCAGGCAGAAATGGATTTCAGTGCCAAAGATGAATATGCCAGAAAATCTCCTGAATCTGTCATACTCCCAAAATGTCAGAGTGGCAAGAGATGTGTAAGCTCTGGAGGTTCAGTTAGACCTTAAAACTCAAATTTGTAGCTTAAGAGGTGCTTCAGGAAGGCCCCCTTCCTCCCTCTGAGCTTACAAGGAGACCCAATGCCCCTGAAAGTAATATAAAATAGGTCCTCAGGAAAATCATCTTTGGTGATACCTGACAGCATGCCAGTTTCAGTAGTGTTCAGTGGAACTGTATCAATGTCCTCTCTTCAGGAACTGAGTTATGCCTGTCATGCTGGAAACTTAGTGCTACCTATGTACAAAAGCCTCGCATTGAAGCTTTTCTATAGCAGAAAGCAATGGAGGGTTATTCCAGCTCTAAATTCTGGTACATCTCTGTCCCTGGGAAACACTGCACACTTCCTACACTATTGCCATTGGACACATCATGTTCTCGTTTCTTATGAAGCTGATGCTTAACTTACTGTAGTGCTTTTAGAGATAAGTGAGCAACAAGTCTTTGCCTTGTAGTTATTCTTCCTTTCCTTCATGGAGCTTTCTCCTTTCCTCCACAGTTTGTCAAGGGACAAATAACAAGCTGACCCAACTGGGACATGTGGAAGATCATTTCACCAGCCTGCAGAGGATGTACAACAATTGCGAGGTGGTACTCAGCAACCTGGAGATTACATATGTGGAGCACAATCGTGACCTCTCTTTCCTGAAGGTTAGTGTTCATGGCCTATGGGGCCTTCTCTGCTACAACAAATCCTACTCCATTTTTTAAGTGCAAATGATCAGTTGCTGATAAAATTCTGTGGTGATCCAAAAACATAGCTAGTTAAGGTCAGAGGAATCGCAGCCTACAGTCTAAGCATATCTGTAGGCTGCAGGATGCACTTAACCTTACTACACAAATCAGGTACTGTGAGAAATAGCTTTTCAAGCACTTGCCAGCCTGTGCTGGGTGCTGTGCAGATGGGTTTCTTCTCATTTATAATTAGAATTACATCCTTACCTATTATCTCACTTCTCAGAGGGCAAAAGGCTTTGTGGTGCTGATAGGGCAAAGCAAAGCACAAAGCGAGTGGCAGATTGTGAAGTGTGGAGGCCTTTTCCCTGCCCTCCAAACTGTGATCCCTTTCTCTGCCATGGTGGTGAGTGCCTCTCCAGCCTGAAGTGCTCACACCCTCAGCAGGCAGGCAAGTCCTGTGCAATAATTTCCTACATGGATTCTTGAAGTGATCTTCAAGAAAATCCCCTGTGATTGACACATGGGCTACTCCCATCTCAACATTTGTTTTGTGCACAAGTTCATGGACAAATTAAGGCAAGCTGAGGAAGGGGTGAACAGAGGATGGATGTTAAAACACAGCCATGGCATGGGGAGAAGCCATGGCTGACATGGGGACCTCCAGGTTCTCCGCCAGCAAATAACAAGCAACGTCAAAAAACCTATGGTTTGAACATATGGGTTACAAATATGATGTTATTGCCATTCTTCTTTTCTAAACACAACCTGCTCACAGAGCTCAGGGTTCCGAGGAAGGTAACGAGTCTCTTGAAAATTTACTGGTAGTCTTCATAGAAAAGGAAAATATCTTTAGTAGTCTGAAAGATTTTCACTAGCAGTGAATTTTGTAAGTGATAGAAATGCATACATTTCACAGTCCAAGACAGGAATAAACCCACATGTAGGAACATTACCTCACTTGCCTTTTTGTCCTGTAAAGAGATATATTGTTTAAAAAGGAGAAGGTTGCCTAGTCTTCCCCTTTTATGAGCATGGGAAGGGGAACAGAAGAGACCATGTAAAAGCCTCAATCAGGTGGCATCTGTGTGCTGCCAGTTGTTGAAGGCTAGGCAAGTGTTTATGGGAAGCATCACACTTAGTTGTGTGCATGCATGTGTGCATGCATGCTTGCCCTTTTCTCCTGCCTCCCCTAGTCAGCCCCACTTACCCTTACTTGGGGACAGAACAGGGGTACACTGGACCTTTGGAATGACCTCCTGGTAGCTGCTGAAAGGGTGAGTTTATACATGCTTAACCACCAAGGTTTTTCACATAGTCCCTTTCTCTTCTTAGATTTATTTATTTTTAATGAGATTAAGTGCTCTGTCATTCCTTGAAATTGAAAGATGGTAGATTGGAGGAGTGGGAGGAGGAAAGCAGTTATTGAAGAGTACTATGGATTAAACACCTTGTTTCCTCTGTTGTTCTCTCAGACAATACAGGAGGTTGCAGGCTACGTGCTCATCGCCCTTAACATGGTGGATGTCATTCCCCTCGAAAACCTCCAGATCATCCGAGGCAATGTGCTGTATGACAACTCTTACGCCCTGGCTGTTTTATCCAACTACCACATGAATAAAACCCAGGGACTCCGACAGCTGCCAATGAAGCGGCTTTCAGGTGAGACACGGCCAAGAAGTGGAGGCACCTCTAAAGCCAACTTCAACTGTCAGCTTATTGGTGTCAAAATCTATTGGAGATTGCCTCTCAAAGTCATAGGCCATCAAAACTTGCTTTAAAAGCAAGGATCTGAATGTAGTTTTCTACTTGCTTTCCTGCTAGCCAGTCTTCTGCAAAAGATAAAGAAAATTCATCAAGATTCATCTTTGCTCCCAAAACTGGCAAAGAAGCATCCATTTGTTATTTTGTATTATTTGATTCCAGTGCATAAATATTGACATTTTCTGTTAGATCCCTGTGGGAACTGGTAATATGTGTGTCTCACGTGGTGTCTGGCTGGGCACACCAGCAGTGCCCACTCTGCTGAGTGCTGTGGGCCCTAAAGGTGGCACCAGGCAGAAAACTACACATAGTGGCGTCTGGGCGGCATCTGAGAAAAACTGATCTCCAGAACCAATTGGTCTGGTTTTGGTGTTAGTTACACCATCAGGAGTGCTGATGCCCTGCAGATTGTTCCTTTCTGTCAGTATCATGTGACTGAGGTAGAGAAAGGTGTAATTTATTTATCTTTCTTTAGATCAGAGACATTTTGGGGATGTTTTTGGGACATATTAGGGATTTGCTTCACTTAGCAATTTTTTTTTTTTCTGTAACAGAAATTCTCAATGGAGGTGTTAAAATCAGCAACAACCCCAAACTGTGCAACATGGACACTGTTCTTTGGAATGACATCATTGACACAAGCAAGAAGCCTCCCACAGTGCTTGAATTTGCGAGCAACCTGTCTTCTTGTGAGTATTAACTTACCAAAAGTGCTATGTGTCCCTCTCCATTTTAGAGAGTAAAATGAGCGTCTCATCTTTCATGCAGTGGGTTCCTGGTCCAACAATTTCTAACGAAGGCTACCAAGCTCTGTTTCAAGAGAAGTGCTTTCATTTCTGCACAACTGGCCTAAGATAGAATTTTTCATGATGGTTAGGTCCTTAACTCATAGCTCAGCAAAGTTCTTGGGAATGTTCCTCTTGATTTAAGACAGTACCCTGCATATGTGTTCAGCTCAGAAAAATGTGCATTCATTTGCTTTCCAGCAATCTTCTGTTTACAGTGTGAGGCTCTGGTCTAGAAAAACCAAATGGGTAGCTTCATGGAATTACTTGAAGCCTTTTTCGAGCTAAGACCCAAGTAATGCCATAAAATTCTCCTGTTTTGGACTGCACAGATTACCCTGGCAAAAGTAATAATAAACAGATAGATAAATCTGACACTTCAGATCAACAGGGATATGAGGGGATATTTAAAAGTTTGTACAGCATATGCTTAGAGCAGGCTCAAGCTAATCCTTCAGCCTTATGAGTCCCTCGTAAAATCCCCAGTCATTTCACAGAAAGGAGGGTTTATTTTCATTTCTGAGCATTTAATTTCTGGCACTATAAATTGGCAGGAAAACATATTTTCTTTATCTTCTTCCAGTTGCATAATTGCCTGAGAGCTAATAGCCAACTTCTGTGTTCTTATTTTTCTATGGAACCCTGGCGTAATCAAGGAGTTGCAAACTATACATGTCAGCACAGGAGTTTGGCTCTGAAGACCACAGAAATGTTAACCTTTAACTTTTCAACTTAAAAAAAAAAAAAGTTCTTTGGTCCCACACCAAATCAATCCACTCTCGGACAAGTATTGGCATTTGTTCAGCTATTTGATGGCTGACGGGGGGGAAGGAGAATCACATGCCGTTAGTGGGAAGAAACACTCTAGTAGGAAATGTCTTTTAAATGTAGTGAATTCCACATTAATCTGCTAAGACAGCCTTTTATGGCTTTAATAATGATCCCATACTCTAAAATAAGTTGTTTCTCTGGAGCTTTGCTTGTCATTAAGAGAAAGAAGAAGAAAGAACAGAGCAAGGAGGGAAGAATGGTAAAAAACCCAGCACTGAATCCTCAATGTCAGTCAAGGTGTCTGTCCATCCTGCCCACCTCTCCATTAATTGTCCATCTGCAGTATAGTCCTGCACAAGGAGTATTTTTGGCAGAGGATGGGAGGAGGGCACAAAGCAGACAAGTCAAATTACTTTGTGGTCAGAGTAGCTGGCAGTTACCTGTGAATCCAGTTGGATTTGTTTTCTTTTTAGAGCTGCCTGGTTCAGAAACACTGATTTACATGTGGCCTGAGTGAGCAGCTGGCACATGCCTGACTTCAAGCCAGTGGTGACTTGCCATAGCATGAAAACCCCAGCAGAAGGGCCAGCTGGGCAGTAGCTGAGATTCCTGTTCCTGGGAAAAATATGCCTCTTTCGTAAGCTAGACTGGCTGGGTATTGTGCTCCCTTGCTCAAAGGTGTGGAGGTGGAGAAATGCACGTAGGAAAGCAGAGGTGAACAAAGGATAACGAATTCAGCTCTCAAATTTTTTCAGCACTGTTGTATGGGTGTTTCTTACCCTGGTTTATCAGGAAGAAAATCCCAAGTCATTGTTTTCTGTTGTTCATAGTACCTTGTTATTTTCTTCGTTTACAGAATATTATACTCTCTCTTGTGTTTTAGGTCCCAAATGCCATCAGAACTGCACAGAAGACCACTGCTGGGGCCCTGGTGAACAAAACTGCCAGACATGTAAGCCTGCAGATTAGTTAAGAAATAGCTTGTGTGCTCTAACATACATACTACATTTCTGTCTACTGAAAACCTAACAGTAATTATGCAGGTAGGTTGCTTGCTTGATACTAAGAGAGCAGCAGAAACATCCATTTACAAGGGCCTGAGGTTTTGCAACAGTTTATTTTTCCTAAAGTAAAGGTTGAGGAGGAACAGCACCATGACAATGTGTCTCACTGCTTTTTTTTTTCCTTTAAAAAGTGGCGAAATACACTGAGTTTTGTTTCGTGAAAAGTTCAGTGGAAAAACTGCTGATCTAGACATAATGCAAATGGAAGCAACATCCTATATTCAGTTTTCCATTGCAAATAGTCACCTGAGCCTAAGTCTTTTTGTCTGCAAATATCAAGCCAAATTTTTATGGCTTAGAGCTTGAGGAAAGAAGAGCATATACCTTTGCGGTCTTCATATAGTGTAAGCTTCAGTTTTTGTCAGTTGGCTCTGCAGTTTGGCTCTCCGGTAGACAGTGGGTGTGCATACAAAGCCCTTCCTGGGTTGGTTCCTGCAGCTGAGGCTGCACAGCTGTCCCAGGACCTTGCAAGACCTCTGGTCTCAGCCCTGCAAGCTTCCAGCACTTACAAACCCTCACTGGAATCAGGAGGTTGATGCGTGCATGAAACAAAATCCTTTGTGGGCTCTTGCTTGCCTCTCCAGGCATTTGAGAATCTGGCCAACTGAAAATGTATCCCACATTTCCATATGTGGGAAAGTTTGGGGGATACGTCTCTTTCTTCTGGAAATGAATGTGGGATACTCTATGTGAAGTAAAAATGTTTGATGTAATATATGTTTCCAGCAGGAAACTCTAGTCAATAGTTATCAAAGTGATGAGGTGCTTTATTCCCCTGCTAATTCTTATGAAAAAAATTGTATCAAAATGCTGTTCATGTGGAACAATGTGCCTTTTATTACCCCTGTTTCTAGTTAAATGGAGGAGTTGCCATCAGAGAAGCTAATGCATACTGTGCAAATAATCTGTTTCCTTGAAAATATACTACCTTGCTTACAGGTCTACAAGAAAAAAAAATAGTACAGTTTAGATACAGAACTGTGTAATGGAAAAAGAATATATGATTTTTAAAAATCACTGTTATATACCCTGTAGCTGGCTATTTTTTGAAATAATTTTCTGTTCATTAACAACCATGGTTTTCAGACTTACAGGAATTTCTGATAATATTGTAATTCATTTGTGCCAGCTGTGAAGTTGATAACAGTTAGCACAGTGCATAGCTGAAATGCTCAGGATGCTGTATGAAGCAGAGTAGCCATCAGGTTCTTCTGGCACCTTATGCCAGGCTTCATGGATCAGTAATTGTTTTTTTTTTTAGAGAACAAACAATCCCATTTTGGGTCGCTGGTACAAAATCATGGTAGCCATTCATTTGTGGGGTTTTTTTTAATTGTTCTGATTATCCTTTTCTCTGCTTTGATATTCAAATGGAGACACTTTCCCAATTCTCAACAAAACGTTGCAGTTTTTGCTTCCCTGCAAAAAGCTGGACATGGGACAGTTCATTCCTTCAGGTTGTTGCACTGGTGCAAACCCTAAGGGAGTTATGTAATGAAGATAAAATTTCACCAAGGATTTGAACATTAAAGAAAAATAATTCAATGTGTATATGAAATCTGCTTGCTAAGTGAGTCTCCCCTATCTCTGCAAATTTTGGAAATATTTTAGTGCATTAAAGGGACATTTTACAGCACCACACCTACTATGTACAGTTTCCAATTATAGTACAGAGTCCTGTCAATTCTATCACATTGTTTTTCTCAAAATTAGCACCAATAATAGTAAATTTTCTCAATAAAGTGGAGATATATTTTACCCTGTTGCCCAGCTATAAGATGCAGTGGCTTCGTCACAGAGTTTTGCTTGGTCTAGGCATTGGTGCAACAGGGTTGTTCTTTCTAAGCAGGACATATTTCCTGGCTGGGATCAGAGTTCTTAGCACCTCATAAGAGCCAAGATAATTACAGGCTGAACGTGACCCCTTCTTACCACCAGCCACACTCGCTTTCACCCCTCCCAAACTTTGGCCTTAAATGAGGACAGAACGTCCCATGAGGAAAATCTAGCACAGAACCTGCACCAGACCTTTTCTCCATATTTCTTGATCTCACAGCAGCAAGTACAGCTGATGTTTTTCATTTTTTCTTGTATCTTCCAGTAACAAAAGTCATCTGTGCTCAGCAGTGCTCTGGTCGGTGCAGAGGAAAGGTGCCCAGCGACTGCTGCCACAACCAGTGTGCCGCGGGGTGCACCGGGCCTCGGGAGAGTGACTGCCTGGTAATGATGCTACACCACCACCATAATGGCTTCAGTCGCTGACACGGCGAGCAGGGCTTTCAGCTGCATGTCCTCTAGCTTTCTTCAGCCCCAGAAGGCCTCCTGAGAGATGGTGACCTGGAGGGTGTTCCCAGGCTTCCCTGCATGGGTGGTTGTTGGGAGGGAAGATGACGTGAACTTCACAGCACCCTTTGCTGGTCTTTACTGACTCTGCCCATGGACCTTCCTAGTGTGTTCCAAACCAGTGTTAGTGCCTTTGACTGCCCAGTGAGCTCAATGTTGTTGCAGAACATCTAAATGTTTGTTGTAGGCAACTTCCCCACATGAAGATGTCCACAAGCCCACAGCTGACCCCACGGTGAAGCAGTTATCCAGGCCAGCACAGCTTTGCCTTGTACTCCTTAGCACTAAGTCAGTAGTAATTTTGGTTTACTAAAGCAAGAACTTGTAAGGGAAGTAAAGAAGTGATAGATCTTCATTTTTTTGCATTTTACTGAGCTTCATGCATGAAATCTGTGTTTCCCTTTCTGCTTTTGATTTGACACAAAAGCACTGTATTTGGGGAGCCCTGGGGCAGTGAAGAGAGAAGAAACAGATGGAGGTTCTTTAGGGAATAAAGGTCCCATTGCTTTTCCACGAGATTTTCAGGGGTTTGGTGCATGCTGTGGTTTTAACTTTTCCCCATGTTTTCACTACACTTCATTCAAAATTAAGTGACATCTCAGAAATTCCCCGAAATTCTCCAGTCTGGATTTTATTCTTGTTACCTCTCTTCCTGGTTTCCTTTTAAGATGGCTATGATCCCCTTACTGGCTCACAGAGAAGAGAGTTACTCTCTCTCATCTGGAAAGCCAGGAGAGAAGAAAGGGAAAAAGAGAGTAATTATTAATTTAATGCAGATTTAGATTGGAAGAACCAACTTGTCCTTCATAAATGCCTGCTAAATTGTTCATTACCTGCAGCCAAATATAATAGCTTGAGTTTAATATTTAGCCAGAAAAGTCAGTAATTGGCAGGAAAGGACTTGATTTGATTTAGGTTATTAAAAACTGGCCAAGAAAAGTACAGTTTGTCTTGATCTGGTTGCTGCTTGTAAGGGAAAATTTTTCTGTCTAAGGCATGCAGATTTGCTCCTGTTCCCACGTGAATTTCAGCAGCTCTCCACCAGAGTGCCAAGGTTTCTTGTTCAGAAAAAGAAGAGTTCATGGTTTCTTTTTTTAAAAAATACTGAGCTCCATTGCCCAGCCTGAAGCAACCTTTCAACTTCAAAGCCTGAGGGACCATCCCTGTAGCTGCTTGGGGTTTCCATTAGAGCTAAGCAGGAAGCAGATGAGGCCATCAGAGTGTTTTGAAGACCTGATGTAAAATCACTGTCACTTTTTAAGGAAAAGGCAGTTTAATGGGTGCTGTTGTTCAATGCCAGGCATGCCGCAAATTTCGGGATGATGCTACGTGCAAGGATACGTGTCCCCCATTGGTCCTGTATAACCCCACCACTTACCAGATGGATGTGAACCCTGAAGGAAAATACAGCTTCGGAGCCACTTGTGTGAAGGAATGTCCACGTAAGTTCATTTCAGGTTGCAGCCCAGAGGAGGTGAAGAGTTGGAGAAAAGAGGGAAGGGTCCTATGTCATCTCTCTGTGTTGTGGTCAAGTGAAAGAGCACTTGTTCTCTTCAGTTTCTGTGGGAACTGAGAACAGATGACAAAATGAGCCTCTTGAAACAGTCTGAATCCATCACCTTGCCTGGTTTTTAATCTTTGCATTTTGACTTCTGAATTTTTTTCTTTTGGTGAAGAGAAAGGCATCTTCTAAAAAACATTAAACAATGGCTATATAGGATCAATGCTATGGATTGCCAAAGCATTATCAAATTTTAACTGGTTCTTAATTAGGACAGTTAAAAAGTAATTGATGTTAACACTCTGTCTCAAGGCCTGTGATCACTGTTTTCTCTACAGATGCTTGCTTTTCCTTTCTCGCTGTTCCATTTCTGTATTTTTTTTAATCCACCAAGACATGGATGTTGTTTTATTCTTCTGTGACCATTACCCTCCCTGTAAAATGGTGATAGCACTGCATGTTCATCTACCTTCAAATGATGTTGGTGACGTTCATAGTTAATGCCTGTACTTTCCTAAGTGTACCAAAAACTCAAAGCCCTTTTTTCTTACAAGTCTTGAGGTGCTTGTCTGGACCTCAAAGCATCCCTCTTGTATTTCAGTCATCTTTCAGTCATCCCTCTAGTATTTTCAGTCACCTAAGTCAGCATCCCTTTTTTTTCCCAGACAACTATGTGGTGACAGATCATGGCTCCTGTGTTCGCTCGTGCAACGCTGATACTTATGAAGTGGAAGAAAATGGTGTTCGGAAGTGTAAAAAGTGTGATGGGCTATGCAGCAAAGGTATAAAAAGTATGGAATAAAACAGTGAGGCTTTGGGATGATAGAGAATTTACTAGGAAAAGTGCAGGGAGTTCTAATCTTGGTTAAGTGCAAATTCAGTATAAATCAGATCCAGCAATAGTTTGGAGATCTGACAAGTGGCTTGATCAGGAAGCATGACTGTGGAGCATCCTCTCCAGGGATACACCACGAGTGCAGTGGATAAACTGTGTGCATGTATATCTTGCACATCAGCCTTCTCCTCCATTGTCCTTCCCAGTGTCTCATCAAGAGGAATGGAAATGGGACAAAGAGAGAAGGGGATGTGCCAGAGCCTGTGTGCAGAGATGCTCAGACCAGAGCTGCACAGCTGGGCAAGCAGGAAGTAGTTATCCTGTGGGACTTTCAGAAAAGCAAAAATAGGCAAAAGATCTATGAAACTCATCTTAGAGTGGTAGGTTTGACCATACAGGAATTCTTTCTGAACTTGTGGCACCTCCATGTTTCTACCCTGCCATGTGACTGGGTTTCACTTTTGTCCCCCCTGACTTTTGTATCTCTCCTTTAACAGTGTGCAATGGCATCGGAATAGGTGAACTTAAAGGGATCCTCTCCATAAATGCCACAAATATCGACTCCTTCAAAAACTGTACCAAGATCAATGGGGACGTCAGCATTCTCCCAGTTGCATTTCTAGGGTGAGTTACCTGCTGGCCATCAAGCACTGAAAGAAAAAGGCTAGGGAAAATCCAGGCTAAGCTGTTCTTTTCACAATTTCTCTGTTTGTTTCAGTGATGCCTTCACGAAGACCCTACCTTTGGATCCCAAGAAATTGGATGTCTTCAAAACAGTCAAGGAAATATCAGGTTAGCAATGAATTTAAGCTGAGGGTTTTTTTACTGCACAAAACACAAATGGGGAGGAGGGAAATTTTTTAAGCACATGAAGAGAAGTGCATGCAAAGTGTTTCTTGTCCGTGAGCTAGCAAGGGTCACTCTTAACCAAGGTGGTCAGCAGCACATTGCCAGCATTACGCCCACATAACACATACTGGTCTTCCATCCAAGGTGTGTGGTTTGGCCAGAACATCCCTTCTGCTGAACTGTCAGCCCTAGAGAAGAGTAAAAAGCAGTGGAGATCCTCAGCCACCCAAGAAGCATGTGGTGATGCAGAGGCGTGCCACTCCAGCTAAAAAAAGCCAAGTGTGTTTCTATTTGTGGAAAACCTTTCAGCAGCTCCTTAGGGAAGCGTGCTCAGTGGCTTGTGTCATCCTTATGGAGACACCCTCTCCAGCCTGATGAGCTCTTCCTTGGGGTGAATGAGTCTCCATGAGCACAAAGCAGCCAGTGAAGAACTCAGCCACCATCTCGCACCAAGTATCAATTAAAAGTAATTGTGTTCAGCCCATTATGAAATGAATGTAACATCGGGGCTGGGTCTACAGACATGACTCCTGTTCTCCTCTTCTTTCTCTCTCACCTCTGTGGTTCCCTTCAGGGTAGCAATGACTAACTGCAGAGCTTCATACAGCAGCCTGCAATTTTCCAAATTCTCCCCTTCCTCCCAAACACCTCAGCTGAGTAGGGAATTCTGCTTGCCTCAGAAAATCCACTACAAGTAGCTATTCTGCTCTGTTCCTGCTTTTCAGTTTTCCTCTTCCCTGGGGTTGGCTGAAAAACAGGATGGAGTGCTGCCTTTCTCCTACAGATCCAGAGTCTGCAGCCTCTCAGCCAGGGTATCTACTGGCAAGAGCCATCATTACTGGTGACTTGGTGTGGCAGGATGTGCAGCTCACCGACATGCTCTGTTGTGCTCCTAAGCCCTCAAGGTGGGCTGAGAAGTAAACTGTTTATAAAACAGGGTTTAAAAATATCTCCTTGCTCCCTAAAATGTCATGTTAGACTTTGAGATCCTTCAGATAAGCATAGGGAAAGTACAAGTGCCTTCTCCTAGTGCAGGATTTGTTACAGGAGAAGGTTCTGCTGCCAGTACTAACGGTGAGTTTATTTCCATGATGATTATTTTTTAATATTCTTTTCCTCTTGCAGGATTTTTGTTGATTCAAGCCTGGCCTGAGAATGCTACTGATCTCTATGCTTTCGAAAATCTGGAGATTATACGAGGCAGAACAAAGCAACAGTAAGTAAATCATGTGCCACAGCCACTCTGAGAAACCCCGTTTTGAGCTGCTCTTGTCTGAGCACACCAAGGTTGCAAGCAGTGTGAGACTCAGGTGTCCCAAAACTGATGCAAAATGGGGCAAACCCTGCAAGGAGTAGAGCACCATCTCTGTAGCATAGATAATGTGCCCTGGGAGTAAAAACCCTCAGCTCTGTGCCATGTATTGAGGGCTGCCCTGAGCCTGCTTTCAGGACCAGGATTTCCTCCACCATCCTGGAAGCACAAGCAGGACAGAAAGTGCTCTTTACAGTCTGGGGTAAGTCATAATGTGGTCAGAAGCACTGTGGGATTTGAGGTAGCTGGGCAGTCATGGATGGAGGCTGCCAAGAGGTGCATACATCAGCAATGTTCCAAGTGCCCTCCTAAGCTTGCCCCAGGTGGACAAGCACAAAATAATAGCTGCTTTACCTACAACCATTGTTCCACATAATTTGCTTGTCAGAACATGTGTGTCCTGACAGTTTTAGCTTAAAAAACCCTTGCAAAATCTGATGTGAGTATTGCAGTTGTTACATAATAGGCATGGCATGTACATGGCATTAAGTTTAGAAGGCTGAGCAGAACCTTGCTTGAAGAAAATGCAGTTCACAGCAGGATGCATTTGACAACTAAGATAAAAACATGCTGAGTAAATCCTGCTTACTAATTACCTTTCTTGCATGTTTTTTTCTATTTGTCCATCTCCATTTTAGTGGCCAGTATTCCCTTGCCGTTGTTAACTTGAAAATACAGTCCCTAGGGCTGCGCTCCCTCAAGGAAATAAGTGATGGAGATGTTGCCATTATGAGGAACAAGAACCTCTGCTATGCTGATACCATGGACTGGCAGAGCCTGTTTGCAACTGAGAGCCAGAAAACAAAGATTTTACAGAATAGAGATAAAAATGAGTGTGGTAAGTGAGTGCTGCGTTCCTGTTCACCATCAACGCTTGTGCTGAAATTCAAGAGTAAGCTTGCATTTTCATGATTCAAGCAAGGCTTTTTTTTCCATGTTCCTCTGGCTACAACATTCATTAGTGATACTGCTTTAATGAAAGTGGTGAGGGAAGAGTGGGATTTTTTTTTCCTACCAAAATGTGGAATTTGTGGTGTCCAGCAAATCAGGAGCTTCTTCGCTACTATTAACATAGTGAAGCCACACAAAGGACACAAAAGCTAACTCCTAAACCTGGCCTTTTTTAACAAGGTTGAAGCTGTTGTTCAGCCATTCTGCTGTTGACTGCAGTGATCCCTGGGCCAAAATCAAATTATTTCTTTTTGCAGAATATGAATTTGTTGTATTTTAGAAATTTGTCATAGAAATACAGAATGGTTTGGGTGAGAAGGGACCTTTAAAGGTCATGTAGGCTAGCCTCCCCTGCTGTGGGCAGCAATGTCTTTCACTAGACCAGGTTGATCAGGGCCCCATCCAATCTGCCCTGAACTTTGAGAGATTAGGCATTCACCAATTCCCTATGCAACTCATGCCAGTGTCTCACTACCCATTGTAAATATGTCTTCATTGTAGCCATAAATCTATCTACTCTTCTCTTTCTGTTTAAAAGCATTTCCCCATGTCCTGTCACTACATGCCTTGTTAAAAAGTTGTTATAAGTGTCCATCAAGTACAAAAAAGCCCCAATAATGTTTCTCCAGAGCTGTCTCCTCCCCAGGGTGGACAACCCCAGCCTGACTTAACTTTATCATACATATGTTAAGCTGTTACAGAGGAGATCATTCTTATTTTGAATGGCCAGATGTCACTCAATTTCAGACCTTGGGATTTAAAGAAGCATGATTACTCCTCTTCCACTCTACCAGAACCAGAACCATTCATATCTGTTTTGGAACAGGCTGGGGAAACCAGTTGGTCAGATGGAGTGAGAACAGAGTTTGAGCCCTCTCTTGCTTTGACATTCATGTCTTTTCTTGTCCCTCTTTCTCTCTCAGCTGCTGCCAAGCATGTTTGTGACCCCCTGTGCTCAGACATAGGCTGCTGGGGCCCAGGACCCTTCCACTGCTTCTCCTGCAGGTTTTTTGATCGTCAGAAGGAATGTGTGAAGCAGTGCAACATTCTGCAAGGGTAAGGTGTCTCAGGGGTGCTTTAGGTTTTGGTGATGGTATGGGGGCTTTGGTTTTTAAAATGTGTTGTAGCTAGAAGAAAGCAAGAAGCTGTGTCTCTGGTTACATGGGATCAGCCCAACTTGCAGAGATGTGGTGTGAACGCAGTACCTAGCTAAGGTACCTCTCCTTCCCCATTCAGCATGCCTTAGGAGTTTGCTCCTGACATGGTGACTGCTAAGAAAACATCCCCTTAAGACCACAAGGAGACTATCTGGAGGACCAAGGAGACCTTGGGCTTCCTTCCCATAAGAAAGAAAGGAGCTTAAAGCCCAATCTGTGACTGTCATGTCAAGTACAATGGGTGAGAGCCAGAGCCATTTCGAGTCTCTGGGAGCTCAGTCATTCCCAGAGTCAGGGCTTCACTGCTTGGTAGACTTCCTTCCTCCTATATTTGCTCAGATGAGCAGCTCACCCTTGCAGTTTGAAAAGTTGCAGTCGAGGGAGAATGAACTTTCATTCAAAAATGACTGAGAGCAGCAATTTCAGACAAAATTCTTGTCTCAGCCTCACTCAGGACATGGAAAAAATATTGCTGCCTTGTGTGTCAATTCAACAGGTGATGTAGGTGGAAAAGGCATGTCTAACACCAAAATTACGAAGTCTGACTTAGCTCCTGAGTATTAAGCAAGTACTTGTCAGGGTGCTAATGCCTCTGATGTTTGTGTTTCTCTAGTGGCTTGCAGTTTAGCAGCTGTCTTTTTTTTTTAAAGCTCTAGCAGCTATTATAACCTGAAGGGGAGATCAGGGCATTATTTTGTGTCAAATGATGGGTAGATTTAGTTTAATTAATAACACTATTACTTGAAGTGGAACAGCTCTATTGCTATTAAAACCATCTGTTCCCAACTTTCATATTTTAATGATTCATTGTGTGTTGTAGAAAGGACATTAATTTAATTATCAGTGCCTTGCTGTTTAACTTTCCTAATTATTATTTGTAGCCTTGGAATCACTTGAACTGTTTTTGCTGATCTCTTTGCATCACTACCATTTAAAAGCCTCTAGAAATGGTTGTGAGTATTCTGTGACATTAGCTTAAAAGGGAAAGTAAACTAACTTGTAGTGTACAATCTGGAGTGTCATGTGTTTCACTGTCAACCAAATTTCCCTTACTCTTATGTACTCCTGTTTGTACTGAGCAAGTGCTACTGGTGTAGCCAAGAGGGTCCCTCCTCCTGTCTCAGTGCCATCATCATATTAATCAAATATGGAAAAGTCTGGAAAAGGAGAGAAGACCACAATTTTTCGCTTGCTATTATATCTGAGGTTTAATTATTTCTTTTTTTTTTTGTTGTTGTTGTTGTCTTCCAGGGAGCCAAGAGAGTTCGAAAAGGACTCCAAATGCCTCCCCTGCCACCCTGAGTGCCTGGTGCAAAACTCCACCATGTACAATGCAACCTGCACTGGACCTGTAAGAGCAGATTCATCTTAGCAAACCTGAGCCTCAGATCACGTATCAATATGTATTTCCCATGTTCAGATAATCCTGAGGTCTCATTTTAACCCTATTTGAGGTGAAGCAGAGAATGGGGGTGTTTAGAAGTCAAGATCATGGGGCAAGGGAGAAGGATAGGAAACCTCAGGGTGTTAGTTTTATTTTCTGACATGTAATCCACAGTCACAGACATTGTAGAGTCTTTAATATTTTTTTAAATATTAAATTTTGTATTAAAAAAAAAAATACTTACTTTGGCAAATATGGCAAAAATTTGAGTAACATATAACCACTCAACTTCCAAGTTAGTATGAACACATTAGATCAAACTCAGATCTTAATTGCAAAAGTCCAATTCTGTTGGATTTTTTTTTTTTTGAGATCAAATCTCTTGCTTCCATCACAGATCCACCTCTGTGTTATTTAACCCTGCTCTTTAAACACCTTTTGCCACCGCCTGCAGCCTCTGAGTGTTTGACCCTTGCTCATTGTTGTGGTTTAGGAATGGTACTCCCCAACTTAGCAGTCCCACTGAGACTCTCCAAACGACAAGCCACTCTGTCACTCCCTCCCCCACTTCCCCTGTGGCAGGCTGGAGAGGAGAATTGGGGGCATAAGAGGGGAAAATCGTGGGTTGAGATAAGAACAAGTTACTGGAAACAGCAATGAGATAGGAAAGGGAGTAGTAACAGCAACAACATTAGTAACAGTGTACAAGAAAGGTGAAGGATTCTCACATAATGGCTCAGAACCAGCATTACCCCACTGTTCCCTCTACCATGCTTGCTCAACCAGAAGGAACCCCTTCTCCCCAGAAGAAACTCCTTTCCCCTGCCTTTTGGGGAAGGAGGTTTACATGAGGAGGTATAGAATAACCTCCATGTCCTAGCCATGCCCCTCCTGGCTACTGCAAAAATTAACCCTGTCCTGTCAAGAACGAGGGCGCCCATCATCAGTTTGAAGAGTCGCTGCTCAGTAATGTGAAGCATTTCCATCCTCCCTCCTAGCACCATGGCTTCAAGGATGTTATTTACATTATAAACTCCTTCAGGCAGTGACCCCCTGTTCCATATTTGCCTAACATCTAGTAATCAGTCTATTATAGTGGCCCTTAGACATTACAGTGATTAAAATAATCTTCCTATAGCGTGTCTTACTTTTGTCCCACTGCAACCAGCACTGTCAATCTGGTCTGTTTTTTCTCCACAGTAGAATTTGACCCACAATTGCTGGTTCCCCTGCTTTAAAATATTTAGGTCATTCATGATGCTGTTACAGTCTTAATAAAAACACTTCTGCCAAAAATAGCCAAAGGCAATGCCTTTAAATACAAACTAAGTGCTTTCCGAAGTGGGAAGAAAAATGCATGGACTCTTTGGGTTGCTTTCATCATCCTGTGCTTCTTCCTAATAGAGGAAAGAAGCTGTCCTGAGAAACCAGAAAAATAATAATTTTATTCAAGTATTTCAGGGAGGTATCAGGAGGTCTATATCCACTATTTTAAATCATGTGACAGTAGATTGCACCAGGTAGCAACCAAGCTGTCTGCTTTTCAGCTAACCCCTTATCAAGGCGTCATTAAATTATTTCCCATTTAAAATTCAAAACGTAAGTTTTCCAACCAGACAGAAGGCAGAGGAGAAAAAGAAGCAACATTGTAATGCAGGAAAATATTACCTTTAAGCAGCAAGAGATGTCTTTTGTATGGTCCATCCTGCAAGAGCAATTGCTTGCAAGAATATCAGGTAGCAAGGTAATAAAAGCAGACAATGCTGAAAACTTCCATCAGTAAAAGGCATTTAGATATATCTTCTGAATTTCCTCCTGAATAGTCTGATGTAAGGGCATTATAAACAAGTTGTTTCTCTCTGCAGGGCCCTGACAATTGCATGAAGTGTGCCCATTTTATAGATGGTCCCCACTGTGTGAAATCCTGCCCAGCAGGGGTTCTGGGTGAGAATGACACCCTCGTCTGGAAATATGCTGATGGGAATAATGTTTGCCAGCTCTGCCATCCAAACTGCACCCGGGGGTGAGTAAAACCTGAGACTGAATGGTGACAGGGAAGAAAAGAAACAGAGAAACAGCTTGTCTTGAGCTCTTTCTCCCCTGACAGTCCCATGTCAAACCACTGAGAAGAACTAGCAGGGAGCAAGAGAGGTCAGGAGGGCATAGTTAATGTAAGCAGAGTGTAGCAAACTTTGTAAGTAGGAAAAGGTCAGTGGTACTTTGTCTTTATGCAGAAGGAAAGAAAGAAAGTAGTTTAAGGGATTTGAAACAGGCTTGTTTGGTAACTTGAAAAAATTTTACAGGACTCACCCACCAGTGATGCACTCTTTTTTTCCCATTTGGCTGGTTGCTGTGTCCTCTGTTTTTGAGAGGAACATCAGTGACATCTGGTGGATGCTGGGTTCCCAGGGTCCATTTTTCTGTGCACCTTTTAACTTTCAGGAGGGAAATCCCAGTGGGGTAACACGGTGGTTTTCTTTTTTTCCTTCTTTCCATACACTAGCCCTTGGTCTGACTTTAAAGCCTTGTGAGCGTGGCTTTTTTAACAGGCATCACAGTAAATCTATTCTATATGAGCCATTTTTTCCTCATTTGTAACAAGGTGTGAATTGATCTCTTTAACCTACATCACAAGTAATGGTCTCCTCTCCTGATTTCCAACCTACAAAAGACATGGGATGCACAGGAAAAGGTTTTAGGGTTTGAGAGCTGGTTATTGGACTGTGATGCTTTCAGAGCAAAAAACCAGTCCACGTTTGGCGTATTTTCCTTCACAGGCCTCTGCTTTTTACCGTGCAAGTCTGTCTGATCCAAAATCTTTCTATAATATGCCTGTAATAAGTGTTGCAAGAGAGGAGTTGTAACATACTCAGACCAATCATCACATTGTCTATTAGCTAATCCAACTGCCAGTTTCCCACCTTCATGGGAAAAAGGAGATGAAGAGTAGAATCAGCTAGTAACAGCCCTTTCTAGTGCTCATAGTGAAATTCAGTGCAATAGATTTCAGACAGTAGTTATACCAGCCTGCTGGATTTGCCAGGATTTACAGCGATGCCCTCTGCTTCTTCTATAGTCACAGACAAGGCTTATCAGCGCTTCCCACTGCAAACCCAGGAATAAATTTTCTCAGTTGGAAAGGGGTCATAATAAGGTTGCTCTTTATTAATTACTTCAGTAGTCCCTACTGATATGAACTGGCCACAGTGGTCCAATATCCTCCTTCTCTCCTCCATGGCCACATGGAAATGCAGCTGGTTAGTGGAATAGTGTAATGAGTAACCACATCTGAACAAGGCTTTTTTTTTCACTGTGCAGCCTCAGTAGTGAGATCAAACACTAGACTCCACTGCAGATTTGGAGAACATAATTTGCCAGGCAGGGATGTAAAACAAGCCACACAGTGCAACTCTTAGTGCACAAGCAAGTTCCCCAAGCAGAATTGATTAGAGAAGTCAATTCCTGCCTTGCTTTAGCAGTGGATGGGGGAATCACAAGAGCCAGGCAGGAGATGAGGTTACAGTAAGGCGACTTTTTTAAAATGAGGGTTACCCAACATATGGCTCAGTGTATTTGGCCCTGTGTTATTAAGGCAGAACACAAAAAGTAGTATCAATTTTATCTTTCACATGAAAGAGCTGGACTGAGTTTGCATCAGTTAGACTGTGAACATGCTCAATAGCCCAATTCAAATCGATGCCCAAATGTGGCAGATTAAATAGGCTGTATCCCTGAAGGGCTCAGGAGAGCTAGGAGGAGGTAGTGTTGCAATATTTGCTATACAGATGAGACATCTGTGGCCATGGATGAGTAGGGAGCCAGTGTCAGGGTTATAATATGGGAACATGCAATCAGGCACAGCATTGTCCCTTTGAAGGCAATCCATCAGCAATGCCATTTCTCTTCATGCCTTTCCCTCATTTTGCTGTGGGAATGGGAATGTTCAGCAGTGGGTGGAAAACATCTGTCTCACAAAGTTTTTGCATCCTTAGAAACAACAGTCTCAGCAATTCCTGCATGACAAGAAACAACAACTTCATTTCTGTCCCTGTCCAATTTCACGGCTAGAGCCCACAAAAACTTATCAGCATGATTAAGTGTGCTGACTTCAGTAGTCATGCAAGCAAGGATTCCCAGAATGTCTCTCTGTTTTCCTTATTTGAAGAAGCTTCAAGTAAAAGACTTCTCTTCCCAGATGAGTTTTGTCACAAATTTCATTTCTTCACTTTAGGTATGCGTACTGGTTGTACATTTCTTCTTTTGCAATGCCATGAAGAATCCCTTTGAATCTCATTTTCTTTGCTGAGTCCATTTTTCAGCCTTCATTAGGAAATAGAATGAAGGATGTTTTCTCCTGCTTAGCCCAAAAGACCCCTTCTCTCCCAGTTCTCCTGTATTTTCTTGGGGATTTTGTACACAAGCTTCCTTTTGCCCTGCCTCTAGGTACAGCTGAGAATTACATGCTATGATAAAGAAAGCAACATCTCAAAAGCCCTGGAACTACCCCATATGTTCATCAATTGAAGAAACTCACCATCTTAATTAATCTGGTCAATGTTGAAGGATTTGATTTTCCCTTGACAGTCTCACAGAGTACAGGAAACAGACATAGCCACTGAAGTGGATAATCAAGGAGGAGAAGAAGCCACCACTGTAGTCAATACCACTGGCTGGCACATCCTGCCTCCATCCACAGTTGCTATCAACACTCTGTGTCTCACCAGTCTTCATTTTAAATGCTAAGGGATTTTTGGAGGAGATCAGGAAGTGGCCAGGGGATCTGAGAGGGAAGGCTGCAGAAGCACAGCACAAATTTCATGCCTTTGTCACTCTTGGAAGGTTACTTAGAAAGAAAGGACACAGTCAAATTTTTGTAAAGTTTAAAAATATTAAAAATTATTTTCCATTTCTTTTATGATTGTAAAGTAACTTAGTCTGTTATAGTGTGAGTCGCCTCTGAAACACCATCAGTCATAACAACCTGGCTGTATTACATCAAATTAGGAACTATAGGTGGAGGAGAAAGTTGTTAAAATTTTGGTGGATTTAGAAAATAAATAGCTGTGTCTGCACCAGGACAATTAATATTTACACAGACGGGTAAAATGTGTAGTTCAGGATGAAGTAGTTTTCAGGAGCCGTACACAGAACTAATTTTCCAATAAGTAGAGAAATATATCAAAGACTACAACTGCTGTTATATTCATCTCATATATCCATAAGATCTTGAGTTACTTCATAACATAAGGTCACATTTGTCATTTTGGTTTCTGTAAGCAGAAGAAAAATTACTCAGGAGTGGAAAACATGATTGTTTAGATTCCATAAAATCTGGGTTACTTATGTAGGGTGTCATCATAAAATTCCACATTAAGAAAGATAGTTATATATAGTCCTGGAGGGATAATTCTTATGAGCTTTGTTTCTTCTCTGACTTGTGAAATCAGTCAAAAAACTAAGTGGGATTTGAAAAGCACAAGTTGATTTCTCTATTTCTTCCCAAACACCTTTTTAATTTATCCTGCAAGACTTGATATTGATGGATTTGTGTGGGAAAAGGAAGAGAACTGGTAAAAATCTACAGTTCTCCTGCCTCTACTTTGATGTGTAAGAGAAGAACTGGTCAGTCATTCCTCAGACTCTAGCTACAATCCCCTCACCCAGTTTTGTTTGCTGTTAGGAAGCACATAGAGAACTTGCCATCTTAAAGTGGCATGGCAAACCAGAATTTTGAGGAAGAGATACTTTGACGGACAGTAGTCATATTCTGAAATTAGGTCAGGTCTTCTAATTTCACATTTTTATCAAGAGCAGCTGCACACGTTTTGTTGCATTAGAAATTCATATCTGGGAGGTAGCCCATGACTGGATGAGGTCTGGAGTCCTAGATCAGTTTTCCATTGAGCACATGAAGAGAGAAGCCCAAGGCAAGATCTGCCTCCCATGATGATAAGGAAGCTGGTGGCTCTGCTCTGCACGTGCAGCCTCTCTGTGCTTAGTTACACAACTGAGCAAACAAAACAAGCTGTATGCTGGTAGGAAAGCTAACAAGGCTGAGGACTCAGAATCCAGGAATTGGTATGCACAGCACTTTCAGCATGTCCAGGACACCAGGATGCACATTCTTGCATGGGAGCCCAGTGAACTTACAAGACCTTCCAGATGCTGGGTCTTGGAGCACTGTGTTGGCCCAGAAACAGAACAAATACACAGGGCAAGATCTGAGTAATGAAAACAAACTAACTAATTAAAACCCAATAAAATGAGTAGTTGCTTTGCCTCTTCCTTCCCCAGACCCAGCCCAAGTTATAAGAGAAGATCTGCAACTCTACCTGGCATTTTGAAATTTTTTGGTTCCTCCTGTCAGTGAGAGGGATTCCAGAGCAGTTTTCCTGGCATGGGCTCACTCCTTACCCCCTACTTGACCTCCTCTGGAATTGTTTTGGCATGATCCATTTTCTTTAAGTCAGCGCAGGGAGCGGATACCACAAACTGGACTTTACTCCTTTCCTGTGCTCTGTTTTCTAGAGGTGATGTCACCCTCTCAGTAATGCTCTCCTTCCTCAGTAGACACCACAAAGACCACAATTCCCATGAAGAGCATACATCTTATAGCCCAGCAGCACTTGGGGAATGCACTGTGCCTCTCACACTCATTAGACAATCAACTGAATGCAGTCACTGTGTTTTCATCTGTGGTTTTTTTTTTTTTTTTTGGTTTTTTTTTTTTTTTTTTTTTGTTTTTTTTTTTGCACTGCGCTGCCAACATTTTAGCATTTTAAACTCAAATCAAGGGTGAATGACTTGCTAGTAGAGTTCCTGGCTCTCTGGATAACGATTGTACCTGTTTACATTACCAGTAAAATAAGACTTTGGATTCTAAAGGAAAAATACCATGGACACGTGCCAGCAAACTGTAACCTGAGACAGTGCTGTCAAGTCCCATTTTTTGATGGAAGTCCATGTATCTGCTACCCGAGTTTTCCATTGAAATAGAAAGTCTGGAAATTGAAATCTTTACCTTATCAGGAAACAAGGATTATGCAGGAGGGTCTGCAATGACACGTTTCCACATGTATTTCTGTCCATATAGGAGGAGGAGGCTACTTCTGTCCTCCACAGTCAGCCCTGGGCTCTACACAGAGATAGGGAATCCATGAATTTTGTCTATCTGTATCCTCCCCCACTTCTACCACATGCTAAAAAATTCTTTTAAAACATTCTTTAAAATAAGTATGCAGCATAGCTATTTCACTAGATAAAAGATTTTGGAGCAAGGTTGTTGACTGATATTTAATGGAGTGTATGACTATTATAAATTCCTGTGTTAACACTTGGACTGCTCTGAAACACAAACTTTCAAATCAGTAGCACTCTTCTTAGTTGGAATTACAGAAGTATGTAGGCCAGAGCTCCTATGTTTGTAACGTTCATTTGTTTTTACAGGTGCAAAGGGCCAGGTCTTGAAGGCTGTCCAAATGGGTGAGTATTTCATCTGCTACAATTAATGACAGAGCTGGAGAGAATGTGTGTGTGTGTATGTGTGTGTGTGTGTGCGTGTGTTTACATTTCCACACTGGACACTGCAAGGCTGGGACTAAAGTCTTCAGCTGTTTACAGGGAAGTGACAGATTAGAGCAGGCTCAGAGCTATAAAAATGGTTTAAAGAACTGAGAAATATTGCTACTGGCATAATTCTTCAAAATCGTGTTCTGCCTATAATTTTTGTCAAGGTGACACCAGGGATCTATTACTGAAGAATAAAAGGAGGGGATGGAAAAAGGAAGGATTAAGGGCAGAGAGAAATATGTTTAGGACTGATATAGTTACTTGTGTTACAGGAGACTCAGAGATCCAGAGGGTCTTTTCCAGCCCTGTGATCTGTAAATCTCCAAATACTGTGTGTGCCCAGTGGGAGTCTCATTTGTCACACTCAGACTAGATCTTATATCACACTGTTTGGCTTCATGATGTGCTCGAGGTCATGCAATAAACAAACAGTCTTCTCTGACTGAGAGAGAGGGATTTAGTTTCTGGCCACAAAGTCATGCTATGGCAAGATAAATTCAGTCTATAAGTATTGTTAAAAAGTGACTGCATTTAATAGTAATCCCTGGGGCAACTTAGAAAAATGCTGGGAAGAATCTCTAAGTACAGACCAAAAAACAACCTTGGAAAACAGGTTTTTCTTCTCAACTTAAATTTGCAATTACCCAGGCTCTAATAAAGAGGCAGCAATCTGTGTGTACAGTGGGAATGGTACACAATACCTGGTCTCAGATGTTTGTACTTGTAAGGAAGACAGATGATCTGATGTTCACTGTGACCCTTACAGCATGCCCCCCTCCATAATGTACATTCCCACTGTACACATTCAGCTGCACTGCTGGTATCACAACTGTGTATGCCTTTCTGAGAGGCCTTCTCTCCACATGCTTCATGTCTCTGATCACACATGGGCTGCCCACAGCTGGCACACATAGGCATCACAAATCTGATGCTCATGTGCTTGGCGGGTTTGTTGGAGGGAGGAGAAATCCCCTCACTTTAGCTATGAGGATCAGTTCCAGTTGTGAGTTTGAGGGAAGAATGAAGACTTGTAGTTTATGCCCAGATGGAAATTAAGCACCACTTTTGTGAGTTTGCAGGCCCCACGTCGGGCAACTCCCTGAGGGCTCCCCTGGCAGGGTGAAACCTCCTTGAAGCAGTTCTTTGTTAGGAAAACCAGACACACGGGATTTTTTTGGTCTTCAAGTTCTTGTTTTATTGTTATCTTATCAAGACTTCAGCACGCTGTCTGCACTCAGACCTTACATGCGTGAAAACAGCACAAAAATGGCTAACAAACTCGCGCCACAAGGTCTTTTTAAGTCTAATCTAAAACTAAACTACCCAGTTAAAGAGTGACACCTAGATTATTTCCCTTTCTAACCCAATAACTGACTGCGATTTTTCTGCCCAATTACAAGATACCACCCAAACCCAAGAAGAAGAAGGAAGAAGAAAAAAGAAAGGAACTCAAGACAACACCCTGCATCCTCCATATTGCATCTATCTACAATATGCTAAAAATTCTAAAACCTAAATTTCTCACCCATGTGACATACTAAACTACTCTCTACAATCCCTACAATCTATTTCACACTTTTGTGGTCTCTCTTGTGCAGGGATATCTCTTTTCTGCAGGGATATTTCCCCTGCCCTGGGTTCCCACACACTTTGAACAGATTACTGGATGAGGGAATTTAAAAATACAGGTGCCCAAGAAATCTGAAATGTCAAATAGGCTTATGTGGGCATCCAGAGTCTGTGTTTGGTCAAAACATAAGGCTTCCTGCAACCTCTGTAGGGCTTCTTTAAAATCTTAACACCTAAGAACCTTCTTCTCTTTCTGCATCCCCTCCTGTGTTACAGCTCCAAGATCCCCTCTATCGCAGCCGGTGTTGTCGGAGGGCTCCTGTGCCTGGTGGTGGTGGGCCTGGGCATCGGCCTGTACCTGCGGAGACGCCACATCGTCAGAAAGCGCACCCTGCGCCGCCTGCTGCAGGAGAGGGAGGTGAGCACTGCCAGCACCCCTGCTTCATCTGGGCCAGTGGGTGTCCTCCTCCTTGTGCCAGAGGATTGAAGCACCCTGCATCTGTATCCTGCATCCTTGTAACTCAGCAATCCCTTGGGATGAGAAACGAGGCGGTTGCCAAGCTACTCAGGAAAGGAGACGCATGCACCTAACACCTTCTCAATCTCAAATCTGATCCCTCTGCATGTAATTTACAGAGTATTTAAGGGACTTGGATGTCTCAATCCCAAGGAAAGTCATTGAGATTGTCTACTAAGGAAAAACGACACCTTCAGGTTGAGGTGCAATGTGTTTGCTGATCCTTAGTACCTTCCTGTGTAGACCTTCAGCCTCAAATCGTGCGTCCCTCCAGACAAGCTTTGAGGCTCCTGTGGCAGCTTGGGGTGCTTTTGAAAATTTTACCCACTTGATCAGGTGCATGCCTGATCCTATGGAAAAACAGGAGAGGAGGGAAAGGAGTTGAGGAAGTATTTATGTTTTGTCTTTGGTTTGTTTTTAGCACAAAAAGCCCACAAAGCCATCAAAGTGAATGGTTCACCCTGTTGGGCATGAACAAGGTTTCTGTGCTGCTTTTTGTTTTTTGCATGGCTTTGTGTGCATTACAGCATCACCCTCTGGATACCTCATATACAGCAAAATTCCTAATCCTGGGTGGAAACTGCTCCTGTGTGGTTAGCCCCCTTCTCTTTCTAGTCTGGTTCTAGTAAATTAGCCAAATGTTTTTAACATTCTGCTAAAATCCCAATTGCAGCTTCTTTCTGTACTTGCCAGCTTTGCAAAGTCAGCTGCTAATATCCTTAAAAAAAGAAAAAGAAAAAGAAAAAGAAAAAGAAAAAGAAAAAGAAAAAGAAAAATAAAAAGAAAAAGAAAAAGAAAAAGAAAAAGAAAAAGAGAAAAGCTAGCTTGTTTTTCGTTGCACTATGAAACTATACTTTACATACTGCTGTATTCTGCAGTTGTGATAGTAGAGTTCGGTTTGTGCTCAGCTCATATTGTGCCCTCTGGACTCCTCAAAATGAGGATATTTCATCACAGCAGAGAGGCTGCTGGTCCTCTAAAAACAGATTGAATCTAGCTAAATATGGTTTTATTCAAAGAAAAAGCAAAAGGAAAAACACTAAGGAAAAAGCTGACTTATGCATCATAAAAGCATTAAATATCTTTGGAGGGCACTACTGCTGTTTGCAATAAGGCTGAGATAAAATTTTGAAATAAATCAATAGGCAATTCAACATCTTTTTTTTGAGGAAAGAATCACTGTCAGAGTTTCAATTGCTGCTTGTACACCGCATGATCTGAGGGAACCACTGGTACCATGGGAATTTTATCCAGTTAAACAAGAGCAGACACGAAAGGTTGCAGGTGATTCTTGCCCATTATTTTAAACATTTTAATAATTTATTCACAAGTTCAAAACAAAAATAATCTCCTTTAGCATCTGTGGTAATTACCTTATTTTTCATGCCATGTGTTTCAAGGCTTTGAAGTCATAGCCTCCATTTGAGAAGAGGTATTCCTTCATTCTCCTTCAAAATGGCAGTTGCCATTCTGTGCTTGGTTTTTGGAGCAGAAATCACCACTTTGAACAGATTACTGGATGAGGGACCTAAAAATACAGGTGCAGGTATTTATTGGAGCAGGTATTTATTCCTGCAAGTCAGAGCAGAGCTATCCTCCTAAAAACTTCACAGGGAATCAAATGTTGATTATTTTAAAGGAAGGATTTATTTGCTTCCCCAAAGTGCTCAACCTTCCAAACTGTGTAACCATCTAACATTATCTTCTCTCTGCACCAGCTTGTTGAACCACTGACACCCAGTGGGGAGGCACCAAACCAGGCTCATCTGAGAATTTTAAAGGAAACAGAATTTAAAAAGGTCAAAGTTTTAGGCTCTGGAGCTTTTGGCACTGTTTATAAGGTAAGGTCATAGTTTTTCTATTCCCCTTTTCTTCCTGCTTCCTCCAGCAGAAGCCACCCAAACAAAGCAAGGACTCGGAGCTTCGATCATTGTGTAGATTTTTTTAAAACTAGATTTTATAGCATGTATCTATCTATTGAAGGGTAGAGAGATTACCCAGTTGTCATTAGTTTTGTTAGAAATTGGCTAACAGGAGAAGGCTTACATAAAATGCTGCCAAAGTCATACTGCTGAACCTGGAGAACAAAGATCCTGACTTAAAAACTACCACAGTCAAATACACGCCACTGTAAATATTAAGAAGAAAAATAAATGCAAAGCCATTTTTCTGTATAATCTGGGATCTTCTTTTGATAATTTTCAATCATTCTTTCATTAGAACTGATTCAGATGTGTAAAAGTGTCTAAGTGTCTGCACACCTTCAGTTGTGTAGGTTCACAAGTTATTTTTTCTCTTGGTATTTGTTTATCCTCTGTGCTTCTTCATCAAGTTCCACTTTTCTGTGCTCTTCCTTTTATTCAGGATATGTGTTTCAGGCTTTTCCATTAACGGTATATTCCTATATTTCTTTTTAAAACTCTATATTCTGAATCAGGCTTCCAGCTATGATTGGGAAATTCAGGGGCACAACAAGATGTGCACCTGCACTGCTGGGGATTTCAGCAGCATATCCTCACAGTGCCATACTGCTGACCTGCCACCTAAATGGCCTCCTGACACTTTAGATATAGAGCACTGCACCAGTGGGGCATAGATTTCCCTACCACTGCATGTGTATGACCAGATTATTTGTACAGTATAGATGCCATCTAGTTTTAATGAGAAAATGCTAATTATTTTCGTCCCATGATTTATAAATTGGAAGTGGCAAGGTTTTGCACATGCAGTTGCTGTGATGCTCTAATTAGTTAGATTTCCATCCACGAAAAGTTGCTCTTTATGCATCTCTTGGGCTATTTACACAGGCATAGTAATGAACATGTTTTTTCAAAAAGTATGGTAGAGGTGACTGAAAAAGAAGTACCACCCCATTAACAGGTATTTGGTAATACCCACAAGACACATTTGTTGCATATTTTTGTTGTCTGCCATGTATTTCCATTGCTCAGAATATTTAAGCCTACTCAGAGGATGTAAAATATATATGTAACTGTAAGAATTAACATGTTAGGTATGAGACTGAATAACTCTTTGTACGTCTATTTGGTAGGGACTTTGGATCCCAGAAGGAGAGAAGGTAAAAATTCCTGTTGCTATTAAAGAGTTGAGAGAGGCTACATCACCAAAAGCCAACAAGGAAATACTTGATGTGAGTTTTCATGTTTATTTTCTCAAGTTGCCAGTGTCTGTGGATTTTCTTCTCTAACAACTAGACGGGTTTCAGGAATTTGTGTGGGAAGAAATATTTTGCATCCTAAACTCAATTGTCCATCTAGAATTTCTGCACTTTGCCACGCAGTCTGTGAAGTGCTTTAGTGTCTCTCATGACCTAATCGAAATACAGATTTTATACTTGTGGGGTAGTACCTAAGAAGTAGTTAGGACGATACATTTACAACTAATTCTTTTTTTTTATTCTGATATTTCAGGCCTTAAGCTGTAGCTCTCATTGTCATTATGGTGGTACAGCTAAGCCAAATAACAGCAGACCTAATGATTTATGAATCCTGTGGATTGTCATAAACTAGTTGCTTGATTAAATAGAATTATATTAACTATAAATCCAAAATAAAATTTAAAAATTCCAGCTGTCTGATTTCTCTGCCATAGAATGCAAGAAATTATCTCACTTTATGACAGAAGCTTGGGATTTTTATTTTATTGTTTGGATATAGCTCATAGCTTCAGAAAACAGGAGAAAAGGCTATGGGACACTGATTTAGGAGTTCATAAATGTTTGAGTTTATAATGAGTGAGCTAGAGTCCTAAATACAAAGTTTCCTGAACCTGGAGTTTATGAAAATCTTAACTGGATCCAAAGGCATGGAACATGCAGCACCAAGGATATATAAATATGTGTACAAGGAAAGGAGACTGCTGAGTGAGGAGAAGTGCACTCAGAAGTTCAGTGTAACTTCAGATTTCCCATGCTGTGGTCCAGTTTTAAGCAACAAGAAGAGTGTCTGTTTGTCTTTCTGTCCTGTCCCTGGTATGTCCCAAATTGACCTGTTTGTCTGGAATTGATGGTGGTATTAATCAAGCACAAAAGTGCTTGATTCTCCCTTCAGCCATGGGGAAAATTGTGGAATTTTTTTTTATTTTGATAGGGACTGAATTTAGGGTTTTTTTGTTTTTTTTGTTTTTTTTTTTTAATCCAGTTTTGGCCAGCAAATGACATCTCGGGTAGGAAGGTTCATCTCAGATGGTTGAGGATCTTAACAAAAAGACCAACCTTGTAGTGAGAAGTCTCAGGATAAATGTCTGTGAACAAACCACCACTTGTGCTACTGATGATAATAAAGCTCACTGGATTTTTCAAGTCACCCTGAATAAACAGTGTTATTCCAATACATTGCTCTGCTTCAACAGATTGTGTGTTATGCACCATACGATTTGATAGACATATTGCAGCAGTGCAGAAGAATTGGTGGGCCATCTCTCATTCCATACAGGAGGCAATATTCATTTTGGTTTTAGTTTAGTTAGACTCCAGACAAGTCTCAGCCCTTCCCCAGGTCCCTACCTATGTGGCCTTCATTCCTGCCCCTCACCTGCCTGTGATCCTTCCCTTCACAGGCATTCCCTGCATTGAGGAGCTGGCAGAGATGCTGCTCAGCTGCCTGCCCTGAGCTCTGCCCCACAGTTTGCTCTTCACAGTGATGAGGAGCATAACACAGTGTTCACAAAGGATGCTTTGGACTTAACTGCATTAAATTCCTGAAGGCATGTATCCTGGAGGAAGAGTTAGTCAACAAGCCTACAGTACTTCATCCTTCCTTCAGCAGATCAAGATCACTGGACAGAGCAGTAGATGCAGGGACTCTGTGTTCTTCAGTGGTATCAAAGTGCTTTCTCTTCTGAAAGAAATTTCTGTAGCAAATCCCCATGTTATCTTTTCCTTTGAATTAGGATACTTAACAAAAACCTCTTGCTTTTCCAAACCTGTTAATTTTTAGATAATTTGGTTGGTGGAACTCTGTATTTCAAAACTAAATTAAAAAAAAAAAAAAAAAAAACAAAAAAAAAAAAAAAAAAACAAAAAAAAAAAAAAAAACAAAAAAAAAACCTAGTGAAAGAAGCCAGAGGGATGACTCCAAAAGCACTTCTCAAAACAGATTTTTGGTACACAACCAATTTTCCAAGATCACTGGAACCTCAAAGATAATAATGTCTAATTAAAGATGATTTGCCTTACAGAATCACACTAGGTATAGAACAAACACAGCAGCTTTAGCTCTTATAGCTCTTATAGCCAGGCAAGCTCTGGCTGACTTTATTAGGGTAGGGTTAATTCAGAAGGTTGTTGTTAAATACCAAGCATACTTGGAGCAGGTCAGAGCGCACCCAAAGAGATTTCCAAGATAAACAGCTGAAACAAAGACCCACTTTAATGTCTTGGGCTATATAGAGGGACCCACAACCACACAATAGCTCTGTTCTGCTTTCTGCAAGGAGGAGGTGGTGGCCTGTTTTCCCTTGCAGTATCAAATGGAAGAGGCGGTGTCAACACTTGGATGCTCTCCAAAGGCTGTGTGGTCCAAACGCCCACTCCGCTCCTGCTGCATCCCGGTGCTCAGCCCCCGGTTCAGCCCCACGCGGGCTGCGTGGCAGATGGGCAGTGAGAGCAGCTCCTACTCTGAAGTCTTCCCCCCACCCTGCCCTGCCAAAGTGAATACAATATGGATCTGAATCCCAGCAGGAAGCAATCCTTCATCATTACAGTGGGTCAGTTTGGAAGCATAGGGAAATGAAGTTGTTTTGGTCTCTGCTTATGTCTGAGTATTGGATAACAAATTTCCAAGAATCTCTAACAAATGATGCCACAAATATATACAAACTGAATAGCAGATTGTGTTCCTGCTTTATTTTTCCTTGAGCTAGCCCACACAATCAGTGCTATCCATGGCAGAGGGCTGTTTTTCAATGGTGTGCCCACATCATGCAGTAGGTAGATGAGCTCTTACTATTTCTGGTAGAGATCCTATTTAACCTGTCTGCCTGGAGGCCATTTTCATTCTGAGGGCTCCAAAACAAGGATACCAAACGCAGAACTAGTACCTCAAAAGAGGCTGCGTTACATCATGTTTTGCTTAGGCTGGCCCATTAAGCAACAACACAGAGACCAGGAAGTATTGCTTAAGAATTGGGGTTGCTTATTTCTTGAACGTCATTGCTTTAATAACTTTGTTTAGTAATAGTTCTTCACCAGCTATGGAGCTATGTGACATCTGTGGAATGTTTGCTAGATGATGAGTAAAGTGCTATTTATTTTCTTAAGCTTTTAGAAAGAGCAGATTTGCTCTGTCCCTTGCACTATTTGTATCTTCACTATGATTTTAGGCTTTGGAGGACTGCTAGCCTGGATTGCCAAGAGGTGATTAGTAGGTGTTACTCCAGATGCTGAACCAAGATGCTGACCTGTTCACTGAATGGAAAAATTCCCATTCATTTCCCCTTGTGTTGCTTTTCAATCAAATAACTTTTAAAATATCTAAAAGTGACATACTGAAAATCAGACACAAAGTTAATTAAAGAAACCAAACAACTGCATCTCTAATTTTATTTTTCCCCTGGAATCCATTCTTTGAGCTGGTACTTGACTGTGGATTTGAGTATAAATACAGATCTCAAATTTCAATCTATAAGTAGTTTTTGCACACAAAACCATGAGATCAGGAATTTTTACCCCATGGCCATATTAAATAATGTATTTGAACCAGCCTCTGACGGGGTCTTTCCATTCCCACAGAAGAACAAAAGAAGAGGAGGTATCTTGGATTTTGTAGATAGGTACCTAAAGCTACACAGGGTGTACTCATATTTGAAAAAAATAGTTTTTCACATATTTATGAAACTAAACCCCAAAATTCCAGTTGACCCAAAGGGTCTGTGATGCTTGGATTCCCACATTCCAAGTACCTTCCTAGTATAATTTACATTGCTATATGAGTCTAAAACAGCTTTTCCAATTGAGGTCAGTATTTTCACCATTGCTGCTTAAAGACAAGCATTCAGGCTTCTAAAGTGGTGAACTGATCATTAATCTATTTGGTTTGACATTGAATGAAGAACAACATGGTCAAGAAGAACATGGTCTCTTAAAGAATGAGACTATCAGTCACATTCTAGATGACAACTTTGACTTTCTGGGTTAGTATCAACGTTGACAGGGGAGCAGAATTCTCAAAAATACTGATTTCCAGTCACTTTCATTAAAAGGTCTGTGGGGAAAAAAGCCATATGACACATGTTCATAAAATGTGTTGCCCTTGCAATTAGGTGCTCAAAATTATGAAATTCCATCAGCTTCCAGTTGATGTTCAATTTATTAATTCCTCCTTGGTCTGTAAGTTTTAATCTCCCAGGATTTTGTACACCAATATTTGCTTGGTGTATAGTAGTGAGGGACTGGCTCTTCTGTGGCATCTCAGTGCTGATTTGGTGCTCAAAATCTGGACATTTCACTGAATGGAAAATAGTCAATCCACAGAGTGGGAAATATGTGTATTTTATATGTAATATGAAACACCATGTTTGCATATAGTATTTTAGAAACTTCTTGGATGACCAACTTATTTTAAACTGCCTCCAAATATTCATGTCATGCCAAAGGGAGTGTTTTCACATTTCTTTTTTTGCCTTTCTTCTCAGGAAGCTTATGTGATGGCTAGTGTTGACAATCCTCATGTGTGTCGCTTGTTGGGAATCTGCCTTACTTCAACTGTTCAGCTCATCACACAGCTGATGCCTTTCGGCTGCCTCCTGGATTACATCCGAGAGCACAAGGACAACATCGGCTCTCAGTACCTCCTCAACTGGTGTGTGCAGATTGCAAAGGTAAGCAGACCAGAACTCCAGATCATCTAAAACTCAGAAATCTGACAGCATGTAATTACCTGTCTCTCAATCTTTTTGTTTCACCATCTAGATCCTAGGTATCTTATACATGGCAGTAAGCAGTTACTTTTTCTTGAACAATTTTCTATTTTCATGCTGATGAGCAAACGTTAACTATTCTTCAAAATGCTTCCAGGCAGCTTAAAAAAACTAGACATTTATGTCCAAACCAAGCACCTGGTATTGAAAGGGTAATGCAATGCAAATGTGATGCAGCACAGGCAGCAGGAAAGGCAATAGAAGAATTTATCAAATTCCATCGCAAAATGCTGCTTCCATCAGTGGATTTCTTCGGGCTATGTCACAGGACAGTGACACTGAACACATCTTCTTGTATGCCTTGGAGAGTTGCATGCTGAAATCTCCAAGGCCAGGGGTCAGAACTGCTGACTACTGAATACCAGCTCCATCCTTGCTCAGGCTGGCTTTCACCAAAAGGCATTCAGGCACCCCAGAGCTATTCTGTAATTCATAGGTACTGAGCTGGGATCTGTAATCTAACTGCAGTGGCCATAAAAGACTCATTATCACACCTGGTACTGTTTGCCAAAGAGCAGCAAAGGAACTGCAATACAGTCTCTAGCCCTTAGCAGCAATATGCTATGTTTGGATGATGGTTAGGCATTTGCAAGCTAGGAAGAACAATGCAAAAGCAGCAAAAAAATAAGTGCAATTTGTTGGAGATTTGTCATATGAGATGGCAGTGTCCACACAGCGTGGTTGCTTTAATGCTTTTTATTTCAGGAATGCCGGTCTGCAGGAAAACCACACACTTTAAAACTTATTGGTCTCTTGAGGCCTTGTGTACATGCCAGGCTTGCCCAGCTGTGGTTTGCTTTCAGGAAACATGCTGAGGACCTCAGAACTGTATCCACCAAATGTCAATAGAGCACATTTTTCATCTCAGTGTACTTTTTTTACATTGTGCTCCACAACAAGTGAATCTCATTTATGTGTCCACCTGGGATGTGAGTTGCTTTTTTTTGTGACTTTTTGTGAGTCTTTTTCTTCCTTGTTTAAAATCAATTAGTGCTCTGTCCTGGTTTCAGTCTCTTTGGAGGATGAACTGGAGGCTATATTTCCCTCCTCCTCCTTCTTCTCCTTGTTAATTTTTAAGGTGGCAAAATGTATCCGCAAATGGGTCCTTGGGGCATTGCTTGCCTGAAAGGTTGCCATTCACAATTGTTTGCTTTCGTTTGATTTTTTCATGGCAGTTCAACATTTGCCCATAGCAACTTCTACCCTCGCCAGTGATGCCTGACCTTCAACATATTCCTTTGTGCTGCTCCACACTGAAGTTTTCCTCAAAGCACTCCTAAATCTTATGTACAACTTTTTCCCACCAATGTGTCTGGTGTTACTACTCTGATAAAGTTATGCCAGATTTTTGAACATTCTCTGACTCTTTAAAAATTTACTTACAAGTGGAAAAAAAATTGAAACAAATACATGTCTGGTAACTAACCAGAGGGAGGCAAGTTCCCTGGGAAGCTTATTTTTGTTACTGTTTCCACAGCTTTGAAATAGGTTTTCTTTGCATCTTTTACAAACATTATCTTTGTATGGAGTCCTCTGTTCCAGGCAAGATGTTAAGACAGCATAAACGCTCCATGTGCAGAAACATTGTGAAGGAACTCTTTGAACACAATGGTCTCATGCTTAGTGATGAAAAATGGATTAAAACTCCAAGCCTGCACACAATTAAAGATCTGCTGAACTTTCTAAACTGGCAGTTCAACATTTTCAGTGTATGGTTATGCATGTGCATGAGTCTTCAGCCATCAGTGCTCTAAACAGCTTAGTGTGACACTGATATTCTGTCTTTCAGCAGCTCTGAGTCTTATTAGCCTCTGCAGCAAGTCAATTTTAGCAGGACATTTTTTGTCCTACTGGGGCTAGATTATGATTTTTTTTTAAGATAGTCTGTTTTCTGTCAGCAGGTCAGAAGTTTTTGTTCCAAGAGCTCTGCTTGCTAAAGATCTATTTGTGTGATTCAGTGCATGCTCGTAGTGGCACTGCGCCAGTTTGTTTGGGTGGTTTGTTTTGGCAACATTAGCAGTGCATGGGTGAAGTTCTGCTGAGGGACTTGGAAGGAGGATTTAGTGGTGGTCCAGCTTAGAAGTGGGCTTAGGAAGCAGGTGGAGGATGGAAGGCAATTATTCCCTCCAGTCCTCTGCCATCACATCAACATGATCATTTTGGTGCTTTGTAGGTTAAAAGTAATTTTTTATCAATTCTCTTCATAAAAATACAAGTTCATAAGCTACCACCAGCAGAAATGCATGGGCTGGGAATAATAGTGGGTTTTGGAAAAGATGTTGCAGGAAACTTGGAAATCATTAACTTTTTGATTCCATATACCAAGAGACTGGTGTTGAGGGAAAGGGGAGTAATCTGTGTGGTCAGAAACACAGCTGTTAAGTTTATGTTTTAGAAGTCAAACCAGCACAATTAGTTATATTCTTCCTTGAGAGGCAGTCATACCAAAAAAGCACATATGCTATGGCAAATCCAGCCTAATCATGGGAGGCAGTGAAACTGGAAGAACTTGCCTTTTTCAAAGAGGACTGAAAATGGATGCAACTCTGAGTTCAGACTTAGAATGATTTTTTTTTTTTTTGTTTTCCCCCCCATTTTTATCTTTGCAGTGGACTGCTTCATTGTTAGCAGGGACAAGGCAGAGTACACTGCCTGTAATAAAACACAGTTTGAGCAACTTTGAGTAATTGTCTAAATACTCTCTGTAGGGTTGGTGTGTGTACATAATGACAGGGGATAGTTAAACTCTGTACTGTGCTCTCCTGAACTCATTGGGTTTGCACAAGTGCAGCCAAAAGAAGGCTTCATGCCTTTATTTGTAAGTTCCATCCTGATTTTGTAGTTCTTGAACTAACTCCCAAAGGAACCAGATCCCCTGCTACTATGTACTCTACCCACAACTGCATCTTTTTCCTTCATCACTGCACCAGTGCCTGGACCCACAAGAAGGTTCCTAGAGGGTAATAGTAACAGTCAATAATATTACAATAGTAACACTCATCCTCACCCTATAGTAAGCATCATGTAAATGGAGAGTGCAGGTGGGATAACTTACTACATGTTTATGGTGGTGTCTGTAGTTACCACAAAGCAGGTGAGATTTGGTGACTTGTCTGTCTGAGCTCTGAGTGCACGAGACCTGACCAACAGTGTGTTACATTGCAGGGAATGAACTATCTGGAGGAACGGCGCCTGGTGCACCGTGACCTTGCTGCCAGGAACGTCCTTGTTAAGACTCCTCAACATGTGAAAATCACGGACTTTGGGCTGGCAAAGCTGCTTGGTGCAGACGAGAAGGAATATCATGCCGAGGGAGGCAAGGTAAAGCACACTGTGGAATGAACTACTGTGCATTTGCCGGTGTTTGTGCTCGCACACAAGCCTCAAACAAAGGGAGGGAAAAAGAGAGTGTTTCTCCAAGCTCTCAGCTGCCATCTCAGCGTGCTGCCTTTGAAGCCTGTGGAAGTCCTCTGAAATCAGCCAAAGCAGCATCAGGCCAGTGGGACTGCAGTGGGAGCAGAGATAGCAAAGCAGCAAATGCTTTTGAAATTCCCACACAGAATGTCTGGGAAAATTCATCAGTGTAGCCAACACCAATAAGACTGTGCAGTTTATAAAGAGAAAGGGAATGTTGTATATTTATAGCAGAAGAAATACCTGTCAGACTTGGTTCAACAAGCTTTTGTGTTGTACTGCATGCTGATGGAGAGAATGTGTTCTGCTGAGAAATTAAAGAGAAGCTGCTTGCAAATATTGCAGAGGCCATAAATAGAAACCATATGAGTGTAGATCAGTCATGTAGCCTAAGACTGGATTTGTGTCCTGTTCTGATAGAAGGCTAAAAAGTAGTTATTTGACTGTTAAAGATATTGTAAAACTGTTTAGTAAGAGATATTTCTGATAGATCTAGTATTCCACATGTTTCCAGATTCTTCATAATATATGAAAATAATAAAGGGGAACTCAAAAGTTGTCTGTTCTACCATTCAGATAGTTCTGTTGGCTGTTTTTGGTTTTTTTCCTTCTGCAACCAACCTATTGATTTACACACCACTTGGTGGTAAATATCACTGATAAATTTTGGCTCAGCTTCTTAAGGATTCTTTGTGAATTTTCGTAGGTTCCTATTAAATGGATGGCGTTGGAGTCAATTTTACACCGGATTTACACTCATCAAAGTGATGTCTGGAGTTATGGTGAGTTTAAAAGCAGTTACAGTTATTGCAGATGGGTTGGAAAATTTCACAATTTGCTGGTGACTCTATACTGGCCTTTTTACTTTGTATTGTGAAAAGAACAAGTGATCAGCTATATAAACACAGTGCCCAAATCACCTATTCAGCAAAGTAAAATCCCCATGAAACTGCATGTGAGTGAGGTGTAAGATGTTTCACAGAATATGCTTTGGGTAATGAGCCCTCCCCTGAAAGGGGCCACAGGTAGGAGACTCTGGTGTAGGTGAATTTGCTGAAGTTCTGTTACAGTTTTTCTTCAGCAGCTTCACATGAAATATAATGGAGCTGGCAATAGAGATGGATAACTAGGAGGACTTGAAATCACTGGCCACACTATTAGTTGGTGTCAATCAGTGTAACTCTGCTGAGGCCAAAAATGCTTATGCTGTCCTGGTTCTGAGAGGGCAATGCTAGAAGGGAAGCAGTGTGATAACCTCCTTGGAGAATTTATTTTGTATTTGGTATAGTTTATAAAGCCAGCTTGAAAGAAAGGAACAGAAAGGAAAGTTTTCAAAGCAACCTATTGCAAAATATCCCCCGCCATGGGCTCTTATATTCCTGGAAAATATTTAATGCAGATGGTCAGATCCTATGTCCTTTTTGAAACAGTACAGCCTCTGGTCTTCTTAATCCATTCATGTATCTTGGCATCCAAAATCTTGTTTTGTATCCTAAGCTACTGGACAATCACAACAGCTACATCACAAGAGTCCATGGTATGTCAGCAAATGACACTTAGGCAGCTGGTTTACGCATCTTTCAAAAACTGCTTTTGCTCATCTCCAGAGAGATTGTTTTCAAACAAAAAGAGAACTTCCATTTTTAAAACCACTTGCTGTGTTGGAGTTGAGAGACAGTAACCTGCATTTCCTTTCTGTCAGGCCAGGAAATTTGTAGAATGTTCAACACTAACATATTAGCTGAGATTTAAAAAAAAAAAAAAACAAAGGAAGAAAGCAAAATCTTACATGGAAGCAGGATGATTTCAAAGTTTTATATTAATCTCTCCATAAAATCATGGCAGAAAATGGTTTCTGTTGTTGGGGTTCTGGCAAAACAGTGCTTCCAGGGGACCCCTCTCTGCTCGCCACCTCTCCACACCCAGGCCAAGCAGTCCAGCTCCAGGCAGTCTCTTTCATGATCTTCTTTTCTCACCCTGCAGGTGTGACAGTTTGGGAGCTGATGACATTTGGCTCCAAGCCGTATGAAGGGATTCCTGCCAGTGAGATCTCCTCTGTCCTGGAGAAGGGCGAGCGTTTGCCGCAGCCCCCGATCTGTACCATCGACGTGTACATGATCATGGTCAAATGTGAGTTCACACCTGGGGTTGTGGCTGCTCATCTAAGTTTAATAAGTAACTCAGTTGCATTTTATGCTGTGTTCCTGGTAATGGCACAGAAACAGGGTTGTGTGAAAAGAGTGGTGACACCAGAGTGTGTTCCCACACCTTGAGCTTTACCTAGGAGCACAGGATGTGGCTTCATGAGTCGCTCATTCAACCAACTAATGCTTTTTCCACCACTCACATCACTGACTGATATTGTCAATTATTTTAAACCTATGTGGTCAGGCACTATAAATTAGTGTGACACCAACCACTTTGCCTGATATTCTGGTTTTGTATGTCTAGGAAATAAAATCAACACTGCTTTCTCCTCCAAGCTCCCCCTCTGTTTAGTAATGTGCTTCCCCCTGCAAGCACACAGGTGGATTATTACTAAAGGACTGTCGGGAGTGCAGGCACAATCATGATGTTAGATACATATGAGGATTCAGAGTTCCTTTTCAAATTTCTTCATTTTTGGCTGGTCCCTTTTTGGCATGCAGCTGTTACAGTATAGTAGCTCAAGAGCAGAGGGTTTCTGAAGCACTTTTTGGCTGGTTTAGGGCATGTCAAAGGGCTTCTGAACCTCAACCCCCCTGTCCATCTATATCATCTACTAAATGTCAGATTACTACCTGGCTTCCTGCACATCTCTAGGCTATGACTGCCACATCCCTGCTCACTGCTGTGAGGATGTGATAAGCAGCCCACTAGGTGGCATTTAAGACCTTCTCACTGGAGCAACATGTACCTTTTCCTGAAACAGGAGCCATGCTACCATGAACACTCCATAGTGCAGCGCTTTTGGGGAATCCTAGAGCACCCACATATTGCTGTGGTGGGACAAGCATCACACAAAGTGAGCCTGTATCCTGTGCTCAGTAGGGCAACAGGAACAGCATCGAGAAGTGTGCACCTAGCCTGGGAGGTGCCCAGACCCCGAAGCAATTTCCTGGAAACTCCTCCTCAGAGATTCTGAACCCTACTGACACCTCAGTCCCTATCTTTCCTTAGGGTCAGTCCAGATGTAGAAAGGAGGCATTTTGCCAGGCACCTAATCTGCTACCTGTTGCTTTTAAAACAGAGCCAATGGAGTGTCCCCATCCTTTCCATGCCCTTACACTGAATTTAAATGCAAAAGCATAAGGATCTGGGGGCTGAGCCTTCCTCCTGGCACAGGATTCAATTGCACATCTTTTGCTGCTCTGGTCACCTCATGTTTGCAGGCTACAGTGCAGACTCTATTGAAGCTGTGCCATTTTATCTAAAGGAATTCAGGATCCCCAGTCACCTCATTTATAATCAAAAAGTATAATCTAAAATGTTCAAAGTTATTGCAAAATAATTACTAATTTTTTAATTTAAAAACTAGCATTTAAATATAGGCAACTTAGAGATAAAGTCAGAAACAGTAGATTCTACTCCTGCAAGAACAGTGAACTCCCAAACACTCCATTTTGTCTAATAGCAAGAAACATTTCTTTTTGAATTAGTGGGGAATGATATTTCTAGCATGGTAAAAAGTCACTGGAAATGATGAGATTTTGTCTAATGTGGATGTCTTTGTCTAATGCAGATTTCAGAAGGCACATACTACTTCATTTTCCCATTAATATAGATAGCCTGTTTCTTCTGAGTTCCTCTAGACATACCAAGCTTGACCTTTATTATTTTTAATTTTAAACACATGAGTCTCTAGATCAGCTCATCTGTTAGCTGATTACAGAAAATGTGGGTTTCCTAACTAATATCTCATGTAAAACCTCCAGTATCTATATTTGAAATCTCTTCTAACATTGATCCAAAATAAGCTGTAAGGACTTACTTTTGTTGAAGTCAGTTTACTAATTAAATAGAGCTTAGTTGCAGTAATCTTTCAATATGTCTCCAGTGAGGATGTTTTGAATTTTAGAAGACATCTGGTACAGAGGGAGGCTTCTGCTGTAGCCTCTCAGGACTTCATGAAGCAATCCAGTGACTGTCAGACAGTCAAATCCTGGTACCTCTGTAGGCACCCACTGGTGTTAGTTTGCTTCCTTTCCTTCAAGAGCTTTTTTCAAAGCAAACTAATTGGGATTATCCGTCAGGTGGGACCTGCCTGCCCACATGGAGATAGGTGAGCAGGACAGGAGACAGACTCAGCCTGAAGCTTTCCCAGTGTGGAGTTTTATTTCCATCTTCCCAAAACTGCCAAGATTTGCATTTTAAATGCTGAAATTCATACCCATGGCTGGTGAATTCACTTTTTATGGTGGTCACTTAGGGGTAGCTCCTTTCTTTGTTCCACACATGGCACTGTATTTTTGCTGTTATATTTTATTTTAAACTCCGTGTTTGATCACCAAGACAATTTTGTTTGTGCATTGCTTTTCCTGCAGGCTGGATGATTGATGCAGACAGCCGTCCCAAGTTTCGTGAGCTGATAGCTGAATTTTCAAAAATGGCTCGTGACCCTTCACGCTATCTTGTTATACAGGTACTAACCACAGTGGTGGGAAGACCTCTGATGGGAATTTCATCTGAGGACCAAAGTAACTAGTAACGCATATGAGAACATATGATATGGATAACTGAAGGCCAGATATATTGTTGCTTTCCAGGTTTTAACTCGTTCAGCTAGAGCCACAAACAAAATGCCAAGACTGGTCACTATTTTCTTCGTACTGGTCTCAGTCTAGGACTAGAAACAGTCCATGAGAGGAGAACAGAGTTTGATCCTCTTCAATATGCAGTTATTTTACAGCAGCATGGACTGAGATTACAGGCCTAAGTTCCTCTAAACTCTAGGTAAATTTGGTTAAACACACAGATCTCTGAATGGGCCATTTACTTAAACATTAGACTTGCCTTGTGGGTCCCTTCCAACTCAGAATATTCTGTGAATCTGTGAATCAAGATTTTGCATCTTGTGCCTCTTGTTAAATTACTTTGTCTCAGAGAGAAGGGAGGAATGAGGGCTTGAAAGGAGTCTGCAAGTCTTGTCTCATGCTGACTTTTTCAACAGGGAGATGATAGGATGCACCTGCCCAGCCCTACAGACTCCAAGTTTTATCGCACTCTGATGGAGGAGGAGGACATGGAGGATATAGTGGATGCAGATGAGTACCTTGTGCCACACCAGGGCTTTTTCAACAGCCCTTCAACGTCTCGCACTCCTCTCTTGAGTTCATTGGTATGAAAATTTTCCACTGTGGAAACATGGCATGAAATTTTAAGAGTGAACTGCTTCTCATAATGTCTGTATTTTCTTTCTCTGTCTTTTAAGAGTGCTACCAGCAACAACTCCGCTACTACCTGCATTGACAGGAATGGGGTAAGTAGAATGACCTTTAATAAAGGAGCAACTCCTCCTATGTGGATCAGCTTCTACAAATCAGTCCCTTTAATATTGTTTTTCTCTACTTTCATCCTAGCAGGGGCACCCTGTGCGGGAAGACAGCTTTGTCCAGAGGTATAGCTCGGACCCAACAGGTGGTTTCTTGGAGGACAGCTTAGATGACAGCTTCCTACCAGCCCCAGGTGAGTACCTCTCCTGTTTTCCATCCCATGTCCACTCATTCACAAGCCCTTTGCTTGCAAATATAATAATTTTCCTTCCTTTTCTGTAGAAATGAAGCAATTCAAATGCTTTCTACCCTTTTGGCTCAGTAAATGGGAGTGGAAAAGTGTTCACATACCATTTTCCTAGCCTTTATCTGTCTGCTTCTAACCATTTTTCATTTCAGTTCCCTCATGAGCCAGATTCCTTATGTGTGCTATCTAGGCAGGGAGTTTGTGTGTGGTTATATGTTTAAAGCTTTCTACTTGAGAAAATAGCCTCTAAAAATTTGGGTTCATTTTTTTACCATTTCAACAATAGATTTATGGCTGTTTCATTGCTTTCAGAACTTAATCCACAGAAGGTAGTTCATGGTTTCACGTGGACTTACAGTGTAGGCGGCCAGAGAGAGAGCCAGTGAGCACTAAGGGAGATGGGGCTGGATAATGCAGTGATGATGCTTTGTGTCCTTAAAAAATCCCAACCAACCATTCCAAGAATATGCCACAGCTAAAAAAGGTGAAAGGCCCTGCGAGGAATATAGAGTCACTGTTACTGCCAGTCCTGTATTTTCTAGGCATTTTCCTCATCTCTAAACATTTTTTCCAGGGAAACAGCTTCTGGCAGATAACCTCCTAAACTGCCATTTCAGAACACTATGTGGGACACAGCCACCCACGCGCCACTAAAATAAGCAGTAGCTATCTCACTGTCTCATGGTCCAAGCCATCTTTCTCCTGGTTGGCAAACAAAATTCTTGAAGGTGAACCTCAGGGCAGTATGTTTGATGCCCCAGAGTCACAGTCCCTGCCTTTGGCTCTTTTCCACTCTGGAAAATTCAGAGACGTGCCATGTGCGAAGACCAAGTGGCAGCTGGGTTGAAACTAAATGTCAAGTGACACAATTGTCTGCATTAATTTTATATCTTCCTTTTCATTCTTTCTCATTTTAATTTTCTTTTTATTCTAGAGTATGTAAACCAGTTGGTGCCCAAGAAAGCATCTGCCTCAGCAGTCCAGAATCCAATCTACAACAACTTCTCTCTCACAGCAAACTCAAAGTTCTCCACAGACTCCAGCTACCAGAATTCACACAGCACAGCTGTGGACAACCCTGAGTATCTCAACACCAACCAGTCTCCTCTGACCAAGACAGTCTTTGAGAGCTCTCCCTACTGGATCCAGGCAGGCAACCACCAAATAAACCTGGACAATCCTGACTACCAGCAGGACTTCTTACCTAAGGAAAGCAAATCTAATGGTCTCTTGAAAGTTCCCGCAGCAGAAAACCCAGAGTACTTGAGGGTAGCAGCACCAAAAAGTGAATACATTGAAGCCTCAGCATGACCATAGAGAATTTCTTCTTGCAGCAAGGCAAGCTGGATAAGTGAACTGTTGACTGCTGCAAGAGTGGGCTCTGGCTCAGAGCAAATGGCAACCACAATGCATCAAAAAGCACATCTGCTTTTTAGCATGGGGCTTTGAAACTGCAAAGCCTGTCTGATGGTACTTTGGGTCTTTCCTTGCCCATTTCCATGTTATAACTGAGGCCCATAGCCTACACTCAGATGCGTGTTGGGATGGAGCAGGATCTTCCAGTACTGAAGAAATATGGATACATTCCTTTCATTTTCAAATGGTAGCATGGTAAAAAGCCACTCTGGGATGAACTCGAGAACTGTACACATTTTACAGTCAAATTCCTTTCTACATTCTGTATTTTTATAAATGTTTCTAACAGAAGTTTTGGATCATTTACAAGATCAGATGCTTGTATTGCTCGTCTGCTAAGTGTTGCTCAGATCACCAGCAGGGAAAATAATTATGTTCCAAATCTCCTGGAACTGAAACTGTTATTCCAAACCACCAGATTTTTACAAATTGGCCCCATATACTGCCTTTTGGCCCAAAGGTGAGAAGTGCATCTGAGGGACGTATGGGTGATTCTGCCCAGGGCAGTATGGAGTGGATTGGTCTGGGGAAAACTAGCACAAGGAGCAAAATGGCACAATGCATCACCTGCTGACCACTACTGCTACAAACTGACAAGAGGAACATGCCTCCAAGTCACCTATACATGATTACAAAGCGCTCACCAGTCTGTTTTCTGATGGTCAAACCCAAGACTTTTTTTTGTTCTGATCCCTTATGCAGCTGTCAAGTTGTCAAAATGCCATTTTTCTTCAACAAAACTGTTAAAGATGTTGCCGTAACTGAAAAGTCAAGTGTCAGATAATGTTTAACAGACTTCAATTAAATGTCAGGGAAATGCAAATAGTGGCAAATTGGAGCACTCACAAGACAGACTGGAAGAATTATACTAAATTAAACTTGACTAAGGCGAGAAACACAGGTAGCTCTGGCCGAGCTACCCATATTTCCCATTTTAAAGGACTCAAAGCAGAAATAATTTTCCTTTATACATTTGGCCAAAAAAAGGTTTACTATCTAAGTAGTACACTTCACTCACTTCAAGGGAAAATACTACCAGTTGTTGTCCCACGCTGGGGCAGAAGCTGGGGCTAGTTACATGTCCCTTTGGGGTTACTGTTCTGGCAATGTAGGAGGAGCAGTGAGAATGAATTAAGGAAAGAAAGAATAATCTAGAGTGATGGAAAATACAATCTCCCTCTTCTGAAGCACAGGGTTACCTACTGCTTCTTTGAAATATGCAGCATCATCTTCTGGTTATTAGTGTGGTATAGGCAGGCAAGGCAAGGCTAAGATTTTGGCTTGATGGTATAAATCAGTCGCAGCAGCAAAAGCAGCTACTCTTTCCACTGACCCATAAAATTATTCCATCACTAACATTTCTTATGAATGTAGGAGGAATAAAGTGGCTAAAGTGTGAATTTAGTCAGTCCTTTAGATGCATCCCACCAGTGGCTTGGCAGTGCTATTTTAATCAAACCACTAGATCACAAAGCAAGTTCTCATTTGAGGACAAAGGCCCTTAGCTAGTTGAATGTTGGCAACTTGCTTGAGGGTAGCATAAGCGGCTGACTTGGAGAGGATCTGTAGTCTGTATTAAGTAGCAAGAAACAGTAGAATTTATGCTGCTGTTGTGTTTAGAATACATCATTATGTGTTTCAGTTTAGGTATTGCATCTGAAGTCCAGGATCAAGCAGCAAATCCTTAGAGTGCTGTTTTTTCTGTCACTGAAGAAAGGAGACCTTCAGTCATGTGAAATGAGCCCTTTTTAAGGAACATGCATTAGCAGTTTGTATGTGTACAGCTCATGGGTCCCACTACAGTACAGGGCGAAGTGGCATGTTGGGTCAGAATCCAGAGATTGTTCTGTTTGGTAGATGTGTCTCACCATGATCAAGTTCTAGAAACAGCAGTGTGGAAGATGCAATGTTTGACTTGGATTATCAGTGGCTTGTATTTAAAACACTAACCAAAATTCAGTTCCCACATCCAATTAGCAGCAGATTTCTCCTTGCATTCCTGGGAGCAGATTTGTTGTGTTGCTCTCACAAGTGTGCAACATGTGCACACAGGCAGCACTGCTTTTCCCCACCCACTGCCCTGGCAGAAATGTACATAAAACTAAAAAAAGATCTTAACAGAATTCACAGATAATTTTTCAATTTGCTGAAGATGTTATGTTTCCAAGCAGAACACAGGAAAATCACATAGTGCATATTCTCCCACAGAATCTTTCAAGCATTACTGCACAAAGGAATGTACTGGTTTTAATCTGTTTAATCTGTTCGCTAAAACAAGAAGGCCACTGAGAAATAGCATTGTGTATCACCAGCTTTATGTAGCATGAATAGAGGTTAACACTTGACCTTTTAAAAAAATCAGGAGGGATTCAGTAGCAATTCATTGCTAGACACAAGGAGATTAATCTAAAAATTAAGCAGTCTAAGATTGAAAGAACATCTCTCTTTGAATGTGATGGTTTTGATGAAAAAAGTAGGAAAGAGGATGTAGGACCACAAACTCTTGATACGAATGTAGATTCCAGATTGGCAGGATCAACTATATATTGTGAAATATTTTGGGTAAATGGCATCCTGTGAGCCATGATTTGTAAGTTGGCAGCTCAGTAATGATTCAAAAGCCAGCAAAAAATAAAAACTAGGTAGTGCCTGCAGGGGCAGATACAGTGGCACTGGGAGCAGATGGGACTGTGCAGCAAATGGCTGTGGCTGGAAGCACAGGTGCTATGCAGGGTGATGCTTACAGGTAAAAGACAATAGCAATATACCAAATAATTTCCACCAGGATTAAAAAAAAAAAAACAAAACACAAGTAAACAGCAGAAATGCCCTGGTTTTCCCATTGCAGCTCACTGAACATTAAACAGCAAGGAGACCCTAGCAGATAGTGTGTGCTCATACAGGAGGCCATGGTTAAGCAGCATAAATCAACTTCCAGAAATAACTTGAAAGGTCAGCTGGAGGTGTGTGTAGAAAAGACTGATTTTAAAGACACAGCTAAATAGGGAAATGCAGCATTCTAAAGCCTCTTCTAAAAGCTGACAGTCTTACCATTTGAGATAGATAAAATTTTGCTTTTTACTGTATTTCTCCTGGAAGACAAAACACCCACAAGTTAGTCCTTAGCATCTATAATAAAGCAGTAGTTATTACAGCACTCCTTTTGCAATAACAATTTAGGAATTTCAATAACTTCTAAGTGTATGAAAATGTAAGTTAAGAGTCTTTATCTTACTTGGATGTTTTCCAGTGACTGTGTGCAGTGTCAGCACACTTGATTTCATTGTGGGCCTTGGGTGGTTTTCTTCTGCTGTAAAGGGAGTTGATCTGGGAAATTTTCTTCACATTGCAATTGATTTTGTTGCGTAAATTCATCTGGAGGCCAGGGGCTTGCTATTGTTCCCAGCTGACAGTCAACACTGAAGTAAGCTTTTTTAGAGAGTGGTTGGAACAAACGAGATGGTGGTTTCTGGAATGCCTCAGGGTGATGCCCCCATCCCACCAACCTCAGCATGACTTGAAGCCTGCCCTAGCTTTAGAAAATGTGATCCTGCAGTTTGTTTGAAAGGAAGGGGCTTGTATAGGGAGAGTAATGCCAGGGAAGGGCTGCAGCTGACCAGTCTATACCTGAGACAGCTGCTGAGTTTGCACAGGGACATCACTGAGGCCACTGACTGTTCCTGCAGGTACAGGTGCTCCTGTCCCTGAACCCAGCTTGATGTGAAGGGGGTTGCAGAGGTTGCTTGTGTGAAAATCAATGTACATGGCATTTGTAGTCAAGAAGGTATTCTCTTCTCTTCCCTGGGGGACATAGTTAGGGTTACAACAATGTCACAGAACCCCAAATAGCTTGAAGAAATCCCATCACAAGGTGCCTGGGGTGTTCTTGGTCTGTCTGTGGGTGCTCCAGGGTGTCAAGAAGAAACTTTGCATTTCCAGACAAGTGCTCATTTTTCACATTCAGGGTTCAACATTTTCTGTTAGTATGACCACTGCCAGTCACACGAGCAGTTACGGTACTCTGGCCATTGTTTCCCCCAAAGTTTCTCTATGAGAAAACACTTGAATCAGGACAAAATATGAAAATGTATCTGTGTCCTCCTTCTTGGTGGAAACTGTATACTCATGAAATATCAGGCTCTGTGTATAACACTTAGCAAGAGTGCTTTGTAATGTTTTATCACCACTGGTTCAAATTTTTATATTGGGATCCCATTTTCTAGCTTTCTTCTTATAAGTGTTCCCTCTTTGTTCTGACATACAACTTTCAAGAAGCCTTTTTTTAAATAATAAAAAAATAGAAAAAAAAAGTTTATACAAAAGAAAAACTTGACACTTTCAAGAGCTTGTCAAATGGGCTGCATTAGGACCAAAGATGTAACATCTTGTTTTCTTGCTTTAAAGGAATAAGATATTGATCACCACTTCCACAGCCTCTTTTTATAGAGAAGATCTACAGAGCACCACCCTTCATTAGGGCAGGGTGAGACCTCCACTGAGCCAAGAGAGCTTGGCAGGAGGGTGAGGCCTGTCCATAGAAAACCAAACTGAATATCAGGATCATGTATTACTTCAGGGCCAAACCTACAACCTCTACTCTGTATTGCACCAGATGCATTATCTAAACAGAGACACAGCCAAGGAAAAAAGAAGCAAATGCATAATATTTTGGCTCATTATCAGGGAAAAATACGATGATGTGAAGATGAGGCCTGATAAAATAACTTCTTTGTGTGAGGAAGTGTGTAGGCAGGCAGTGAGACTTTAAAACAGTAACACTTTTGGTTATGTATTTAATTATGCAGGGGAGTTGAAATCACAGAGCTTCCATGATATGCTTTGCTTTCTGCCATGTCTCCTGCCTGCGTTTGATGTCTGGTGTTAGGCAGATCACCACCTCTATCACCATGGCTGTGTGGACTGGGAATTGCAGGTTGGTGCAAGCCCTTCTTTTTATGCAGAGAGAGAAAAGTGCAGCCACAGTTGTCTGTACTACAGTTAGTGGTCAAGCTAAGCCCTCAACAGCATCCAAAAATGGGTTTCCCAAGGGAAAAAATTGGTAATTGAAGACGTACCTGGCAAAAGACACACCACTTGTTGCACTGATGAAGTCAGCAGTGAGAATGCTGAACACCTTTAGCCAAGATTTGGGGCTAGAGCTTCATCAACTTTGCTGTCATCTTCTAACATGGTGCAGATGGGGCTGTCTGTATGTGCAGCAGCACAGGTCCTATGGTCTCTTTCTATCTCTCACTTTGAAGTAATGGATTTTTCTGATTAATAAGGTGAAAACCAGAAATCAAAAGAAAGAAAACCAGAAATCAAAAATGCCTCTAACAACTGGACTGGTAGAAGGTGTTGTACCTACACAGCCAATATAGTACATAATTTCCAGTCAGGCTGGAATTTATCCAGAGTCTTCTCCTTACCTCCCATAAGCTGGCTGGAGAGTGTGCATTGGCAACCACCATCAATGTTATCCTCATATTTTATTAAAGAGAATAATCAAAGTAGTTGTCTACAATGGTAGGAGGCTTGGCTCACATACCTACATTCTCTTTTTAATCCTACATTCCTAATAGTGTTCTCCTTGAAATTAATGGGATGTTTAAATTGATTACACTGAGAGTATAAAATAAGGCTAATGTTGAGTGATTTTTGAAAATCCCTCACAATAATCAGAGATCCTATGGATCCATTGCCCATTTTAGGCTGCTTTGTATTGATGCAATCAACCGAATATAAGGTATGATGACTTGGTTTTAATAAACTGTCAAGCAATATATCCACAGATACAGATAGTACCCTCAGAGCATTGTAAAGTTACTCAACTATGAAAGCACTATTTGTAAAATAAGAAACTCTTGACTTTTATATGGTTTAATGGTTTATACTGTTGATCAAAGATTGTTTGTATATGAGCGATGAAAAATGAGGTGTATATTATTATTTTTAATTGTTTTTAATTTTTGGAGGACTTTTATTGTAATATACTGTTGTATTTGGGGGGAACAAAGAGCTGTGGCTAGCTTGTAGCTTGTAGCCAGAGGAGAACTCACAGTAAGGGTTCTTTATTGATGGACTTAGATTTTTTTTTTCTGGTAAAATTTGTCACCTTGGGGATTTATCCAGAGCTTAGTGAAGCTAGTAATAGCACTCTTTCCTCTCTTCAAGACTCTTTGGCTCTCTGCATGCACAGTGCTGAAATTTCATAATGTGAGCAATAATGCAGGCAACCCTTGTGACCAATGGAAGTGCAATATGAAAGCCCAGGTGCTGCTTATCAGGGCCTTAAAAAAAGCTGCTCATTTATGTGTCAGGTTCCCACTTCACTTCCATGACAAGAGCAGAAGCAGAATGAAAGCAATCCCTCAAAATCTGATCCATGTGGCATATGAAACCATAGTGTTGGCCATTTCCAAAGTGCATAGCTAAGGCAAAATAAAGTCTTGACCAGAGTCACACTGATGACTTAAATTGTTGTACTGTACTAGGCAGGAAGAGAAATTGTGTTAGCAAAGGCAGCCAAATGAAGCCCCAGTGTACCCTGAGTAAGGGTGTTTAATATCCAACTGGTGGAACATGTGGCTGATAAAGATTAAAGGATTTGCAGGGTCTTCAACATAACAGAGCAAAATACATTGGCAAGACAGTAAAGAAGAGAGGAGCTGGAACTGTCAGTATGCATTCAGCCTGGATAGGTCCCTGGTATTACAATTAGTAAACAAAATAATTTTTGTCAATATAGATTAATTTTGTACACAGAAAAAAAAAAAAAAAGCCACAATAGCACCTTTCTCATTTTCATCTTTCCATCCAGACCCTTCCAGTACATAGTCTGCATGTTTTACCAGCTCAACCTATTTTATGCAGAAATTATGTAGTCTTAATCTTCATATTACTGGTTCTCAGAAATGTCTAATGCATATTAATGCATGATATTTTTATTTTAATAAAAGTAATCAAATAAATATTTGCTCTTTTGGCACATGATTTCCTTCCCCCCTCTTTGCAGTCAGCTGGCTTGAGAAGATTCTAGATAAGTTAGTATTGCTCTGAAGAAGAATAATTAGTATCAAGAAGGAAATTGAAATATACATTGTACATCTGTGCACCTCCTCTGAAGATCAGAAAGCAACTTGTAGATTTAAAAATCCTTATCAGACAGGAAACTGCCGTTGTCTGTATCTGAGAGAGGCAGAGCAATGCCTCTGTATTTACCCCAGAGGGGTGAGGATGCTGACTTGCTAAATCCCACTTTCAAAGCACCAAAAGAGAGGAACTTAAAATGAAGAATGGTATAAGTATAGAAAAGTGTGGGTGTTTGGGAAGGATGAGCATTCGGAAATTCCACTGAGTTCAGTGCAGTCAACTTCAAATAAACAGAAAAGTGACAGAGGGTGCAAGAATAGAAGACAGCCAAAGAAACACAGCTGCAGTTTAACCTCCCTATCTGCCTGCACAGGATATGGCAGATTAAGATAGGTTATAGAAAATTGCTATTAAAAGAGAGGAGAGGAATACAAATCTCTTCCACAGGCTCCATCATTATTAACAGCAGCCCTAAGCAAGCCTTACCCTTTGGCACTCCTGACCTCAACCCAGGAAAACAACAAAGCCAGCCTTTGGGGAATAAATGCCCAATAATTACATCAGGGCACATCAGAAATATACAAGAGAGCCAGTAAAAGATAATGTGCCCTGAGGAGGCTCTCAGCCACCTACCATGGCACCTGGGACAAACCCACATACCTCCTACAGCACTGAACATGAAAGGGCTTCACCATCACTCTTTGAGACCGTCACATTTCAGCAGTAACTCATCACAAACAGCCTTGTTCGTTCTTGTCCTAAGGCTGCTGACTCGGGCAATGCTTCTGCAGCAGCATTTGATAAGAGATGTTTGTACCAGGCATTGGTCTGGCAAGAAAGAGGGGCCTTGCAATTGCCAAAGGTGGGGGGTGGGAACAGCAGTGAAGGTGACCCAGCTTCCTAAAGTGGCATTATGTTTGCTGTCCGAGATGGGCTCAATTCTTTTGTCAGCACCACCTGCATCAGACCCATGGCAGACCCCCAGGAGGGGTGCCACTGGTATGGCAGGCACAAAGGGACATGTCCTGCTGAGGGTGCTGAGTGGGGTGGCTGATCTTGCTCCCCACATCATGAGGTGGCCTGCTCGGAGCCCGTCTGGAAGTATAAATGGAGGAAGTAAGGCCCCAGTCCCACAATGTGAATTATTGTGGTTTATTTGAGAGAGGAGCTGGAATTGCAGATCAAGTGGTGCTTTAAGTTGTTTGTTAGGAATTGAAATCTCTCCAATAAGCACCATCTGTGTGAAGTTCAACACCAGAGCTCCTGTTGCAGAAATCCTTTTACTTGAAAACCTGTTTTCTTTCTAAAGAGGGCAGAAGGAATGTTATTTAATGTGTGTGTTAACCTCAGAGACTGCTTTCTTCAGTGAGTTGCAGCCCTGAAACCAAAATAGCTCCAAAATAGCATTGTAAGTGTTGTTCATCTTTATCCTGTATGTATGTATTGTGTGTTTGCACCTTTTTATCCTTTTCGTTTTTGAAAGCACACAGACTTATGGATTGCTCTAGACTTTGCTGGACACTGTCCCTCTCAGATAGGAGCAGTGATACAAGAGATGCATATCCTTGTCTCACAGACAACTTTTATTTAGCAGTGTTTGTCCTGGCACTGATTTAGCAAGCCAAATTACAGCTAGTAAGGGTCGTGGCTGGTTGTATAGATTCCCATCTAGCTCTTGGAGCCTCTTAAATCATCAAAAGCTGACGATCTCTGTGTGAATTTGCTGGATGTGGGTAAGAAACAGAGCAATGTGTAACCTCTGCTGCTGCCCATGGAGACCAGACCATGCTAGGTCAAACCAAGCTTGGCTAGGCATAAATGTCATGGGAATGCAGTCCTGGTACAGCACAATGGTGGGATCCTTCAGGCACAGCGCTTGCCCCTGTGGCCAGACATCCTATGGGGCACTTGTAGAACACATGTGCAACTATTTGAGATTTCCAAAAGGAACCTAAGCTTGCAAAGCCTCTATGGGACTATTCCTATTACCCCTGTTTCAAAGAGCAGCAGAAGGAAAGCTAATGGTGCCCTCTCTTGGAAGGAAGAAACTCTGTCCAGAGCACACATGGTTTTTAAATAGGTCTCCCAGCAAGCCAGGCTGAAAAAATGAGCTTGCGTAGGCAAATTATTTTCCAGTCCATTTGGAGTACAGGTTCATGGTACATTTAATCCAACCTACGAATGGGATGCTGCCAGAAAGGGTTGCTGCACTGATCCAATAGAAAATTAATCTGTCTCTTTAGCAGCTTAGTTTTAGCAGACTTGCAAGACAACTGCATGCACCATAGAGCTGACTTCTGACATTGCAATGTACATGCAAAGGACACGACCACACCTCTTGGTGACAAGTGTACAAGTGACAGCATGATAACAAGGGTGACATCTTCCTGTCACAAAAGGTCTTGTGCATATTACTGCAAATAATTCTATTTCCTCAATTCTCAGTTACTGGGTTTCTTTGTGTCTTGCAAGAAAAGAGATATTGTGCAGATGAGGCTGTGAAGAATCTTAAAGTAATGTAAATAGGCTGTGTCAGATCAAAGACATCTAGGTTCATGTTTGGTTTGTGATCATTATACTGCTGGTAGGGAGAATTCTTCAGCCTTTTTGTATCTTATGGGAATGCTGCAGCATGAGTTTGACACAATGCAGAAACAAAAAAGGCTATTTTCAGTGAATGGCATTTTTAGAAGAGCCATGGTTTTGCCTAATGCAAACACTGCCTCCATGTACTTTTAAAAATTAGTGTATTGGCCCCTGGGGCTTGCTAAAGCAAGATTACTTCTAGTACTTGTTTTATTGGTTTAGTATCCAGTGGGGATCTGCCTAAAAAATCTGGCCACTTTATGTTTTGCTGCCGTGAATAATAATGCTGGAACAGATTAGTAAACAAATGAGACTTTCAATTATTCTTGGATTTTGAGTGCTAAGCTAACAAACCTATCTTCCATCAGACATGAGTTGTACCAATAGTGGAAAGTAGCAAAATGTTGTGTGCCAAAACCTGGGAACGTTAGGAACAGAGAGCAATGGGCATGCCCCTGAGGCGTGTGTCTATAAGCAGTTAGTAACAATTCAAGAGCATACACACAGCTCCCCTCCTCCCAAAAGTCAGGCTGCTTTCTCCCCTGTCTCATATCAATGCCTGATGAGGAAGACTTTGTATACCTACAGGGCCTTCCCCCACCACAGGGGAGGCAGCAGCAAGGGACACCACACCTTCATAGTTACTTGACGGTCAGGCTGCCTCCAATGGGCACTTGAAGCCACAGAAAGGCAGGCAGGCACCAGGCAGTTCCTGGGAGAATCAGTGATCTATATGTAATTAAACCAAATGTGATTAGGCAATAGTTATTAGAGGTAACACTCACTACAAATTCATCTTTGTAAGCAGCCTTGTCAGCATGCTAATTGCATTGGCTTTCTAATGCTTCCCTTCAATAGAAACTGGTGCAGATCAATAGGTCACTTCTCCCAGAGGGACAGTGTTCACTGGTAAGCTTAAAATAATTATTTAGCCAGAGATGAGCCCATTGAAATACTGGAGGCTGGACCAGCTCCATCAGAGGATTTCCACCAGGCTGGTTTACAAGGGGGAAACCAGAGGAAAGAGACAAGAGGGTGTAGGTGGGGCATTCAGACTACCCAAAGAAATCCTGAAGAAACCTTGGAGGGAAGTGACCCTGTCTGCTTCACAGTATGTGACTCATATTTAGTCTTACAAGGACCCTGGGAGGTAGGAAAGCTTGTTACACACAGGTAATAAAAATAACTTTTTTTTTTTTTTTTTTACTTTAAAAAGAATGAGAGAAAGAAACACAACCTGGTCTAGTGTGGGATGGCCTAAGAGAAAATAGGTGTTGGCAGGACTATAAAGGGCTGTCAGGATAGAAGAAATGCATATTTTTTTAAGGATGGGAAGAAAACGTGGTGGAGGGTTGAGCAAAGAAGAGATGTGTGAGAGATTGGTTGATTGGTTTGGGAAAACAGATATTTTCTTTAAAATAAATCTGCACCAGAATTTGGTTGTGGTTGAGTGACCAAAGGCATATGCAAACAAAGAGCATTTTATTTCCTAAATCATTAACTAGATCCCTTTATACATGTGGTTATTTTGTTTTGTGGCAAATGTTTGAGCCCTCTGGAGATGTTTGGGACAGGATTGGATCTATTTGCTTCTTGGATGGTCTCTTGGACTTGTATTACTTGGTGGAGGACAATGTAGCAAGAGGCACATGGGGCAGTGCTGCAAAAAGAAAAGTAACTATAGGTCCTGCCTGGAAGTGAGAAGAAGAAGCATGGGCTGTAGCAGGAGACAGTTTGGAGGAAGTACCTACAGAAGCCAATTTTTGAGCCCATGCTTATGACTTTAGCTGAGGCGATGGCAGCCTTTTATACAGTTTCTTTATCAAAGGGTCAGTGCAATTGCACAAATATTAGCTCTGTAGCTGAACCACATACAGGCTGCAGGCTGTTTTGTGCACTGTGTCTTTCTTAGCAAGGTTTTCTCGCTACTTAGCACAGTGAGGTCCCTTTGAAATCAGACCCTTAGATTTTGTGTGGAAGAAAAGATCCCAAGTGTGCCTTCTGAAGAGAGATGCTGGCTGTGCGGTCTTCTGGTCTCATATTTCCATGCAAAAACATTTGCACAGCAGGTAGAACAAGCATGTATATATCCTTTTGCAGGGTGCAATTTACTATTTTGGAAGACTATCACCTGCTTACATAGAGAAGGTATTACCTCGAAGAGTCTTTAATGGGCTCAGAGATTATATTTTGTCCTCAATGTTTGGTTACTATGTATTGAAGTTATCATTCAAAATTTTTGCTCAGAAAACTTTCTTGGTTGAAAGACTCCTATTCTATTAAAATCTATTTCAAACTCAGTTAATGATCATGACTCAAACTTATGCTTTCTCACACCAAGAAATAACAAAGATTTACCTAGAGGCTATCAGGAAATTAATAAATAGGTTCATCATAAACTGAATTATCCCAAGACCGTGTATGCCTTCTCTTCTACGTGCTTTCATTGAGCACCTATTTTTTAGCCACTGAGAAAGATATTTTGCTATATGGAACTTTGGTCTGATTAATTTTAATAATAGTGATGGAAATTTGAGGGGAAACCCTGGCTGCAACTACCTTTGAAATATTTTTGGCAGGTCCCTCCTCTTCACCAAGCAGAAGAGTTAGTTCCTGGTGCTAGGGCTGCTTCAGCTCTCCTGTGAGTATAACACAAAAGGGTCTGATTGGAACCCTGCTGGTTTACAGCCACTGAGCCAGCAGGGCTTTATATCAGTTTACAAATTTATTGCTTGTCTTCTGTTATATTGACCATGATTTTTGCCTTGAAATATCTAATGGGGACACTCTTTATATTGAAAACATAAATATAGAGAGACTGCTTACCCATATGTGCTGGGAAATTAGTGCTCAATAAACTAATAGTGATAATTTATAATATAATTTCAAGAAAAAGAGGGAGAAATATTTATGTAGTATAGATGCCTTCCCTCTAACATCATATTGATCTACAATAAATATTTTAATACAGATTGGGCTAAAGAGGATTCTTAGCTCTTTGCTGAGGAAATGCCTTGTTTTTTAATTTTGTAAAATGAAATTCTACATTTACTTCTTTTTTTTTTTCATTTTAGAGAACTCTCAGTCTGCACATTGCTCTGAACTAGTACAAACTCAGTAACACCACTGCTTTGCTCTAGCAGTGGCTTTTTGTCACAGTTCTCTGGATGCTTTTTCTTACAGGGAAGGTGCATTTCACCCTATGCAGAAGCAATGCAGGCAAACAAAGCAAATAGCAGTGGCTAAGATGAAGTCCACTGATTGCTCTTTGCATCTTCTCAAGATGTCTGCATGTCTGAGCTATAAAAACATTCAAATATGAAAATGTCCCAAAACATATTTTCATCACTATAAGCTGTTTCATAAACCCACTTGTATAAGTATAAAATTTTCCAATACTGCAGTGGTCTGATTAATGAAAGAAAATGAAATTTGGCCCGTCAAGATTGCTGGTAGAATAGCATTAGCTAATTTTACTGAATATGAAAGTATACTAAGTTGTGTGATGAAGGAGACTGCTGTTTGCTTTGTTCCAGGCTTCACTTCCTGAGGAAGCACAGGTAGTAGATAAAGAACAACCTAATGTGTTCAATGAAGAGAAGGGGAATTTTTATTATTGAAACAACAGGAAGCTCAGAGAATTAAACTCAAAGCCTGTTGTTGTTACTGAGCACTTGTGTTTAAAGGAATAAGATGCACAAGTGCAGACTGTTTAGTACTTGACTCCTTAAATATTGTTATTTTGTACTGGATTTCCTGGAAAGAAGGTCTTGTCAAATTTGCCAGAAAGCTGCTGTCATTTTTTCAATCTTGCATGGTTAAGATGTATTCTACTAAGCAGAATGCCAGTGTAGGTTGCCTTTGTAGATGAGAAGAGCTGGCCCCACAGAACTTGTTCAATAAGCACCATTCATTTCCTGGGTTGCAAGGTTATGTTTCTGTTGCTTGTTGAAGTCAAGGAGTAACTCTGATGGAGTTAGAGAGAATGAGTTTCTTTCACTTGGCTTACGTGTGGGGTTCCTGGTGGTGTGCAGGGACATCAGCCAGCATCCTCAGCAGTGCTGGTCCAGGGGGAAGAGGGCAGCATGGCAAAAGGCAGCAGCAGGTAAAGCAGATAAACTGATTACTAAAAATCTGGCAGCAAAATTAATTCATGGCAAACCACTTCAGTGCAGCATGCAAAACAAAGAGGCTGACAAAAATCTCACCTTTATAATCGTCAGCATGTTTAGCTTAAAAAAAAAAAAGTAAAAAAGAGAAAAAAGAAAGAAAACAAGCTTTTCATCTTCAAAGTCCTTTACAATCTTTCACTAATTAACCTTCTATGTCTCAGTATAGCAGCTATCATGGGAAGGGCCTTAGGGGAAATGGTAGTAAAGCTTCTAAATATCCCTTTGAGGTATCAGCTGAACCACAGATTTTTTTTTTTTTTTGGCTCACCACTGAATGCAAAACACTTCTATAAATACTTCAAATAGCACTAAGCATGCTATCGAAATGCATACATGTGTGTACAACCTGTGTAAAAAGTTATGCATCATCTATGTCCCTGTTAAGTCTCTAAAGCATGACTAATGGCACATCACCCTCTCTGCTGGAGTGAACTTCTCTAGGCTGGTCTTCGAAGACTTACATACAAGATCAGCTTTGTAAAGTAGTCCCACAGAAGCTCAGTGAAGTCATTCCTGGGGTAATACAGGAATGTAATCTTAGCATGAGCAAAGCCATGATGAATGCAAACTGGCTTTTGGGACCATTTCTCTTGTTGGCACACACTGGTAGGTCCTTCAGCCCTGCAGAGGTTACTACTCTGACTTGGTTTTTTTCTGGTCATCCTTACATCCTAAGGAGGCACCTTGGGGGCTCCCTTGAAGGCCCAAGCCAGAGAGTGCCCCAGAAAGTCTCGCCACAGCAGGGTTTGCTGCCATGCCACTAATAAGAGCATCAATCATTTGTGCATGATATAAAACCTGAGTTCAACTCACTGGCTTATGATTTTTATCCAAAAGGTAAAACTGTGTTTTAAACTGCATTTTTAATCTGTATTTTCACCTACACGGTTCTGTACATATTGCTTCTTAGATGACATCAAAAATACTGTATGGCATAATGTTTATCCCTCAATGAAGGCTCAGAGAAATAGACTTCTAAGTAGCTGTCTGTGTTTTACAATGAGATTTTGAATAACCAGATCACTTTTTACCAATTCTTCAATGCACACATACACTTAGACATTTAGACAGTCTCCTAGCAGTTGGATTACCATCTGACTCCCACTTTTTCAAAATACAGTTCCGATTCATTCACAGAAACTTTGCTTTACTCTTTTCTCATAAACCTTTTTAGCTGTGTTAGAAAAGTGGTCATAAAGTTTAGTTTCCCATTCAATACTGAGTAATGTCTTCATAGAAGGTGTTTCTTCCTGCACTGAATTAATCTCTAGAAATCTATGACTTTCTCATATACTTTGTTGGCTGATACTGTTGTGACTGCTTTAGAATCAACTTTGCTGAAGACCATATTGCATAGTTAATTTCAAATGCAAAATTTGAAATGAAAGAGAGTACATGCCATTCTTATATTGTATGAATACTCCAGTTCTTCAGTTTTTGGGTTTCTGCAGTGACCACCATGACAGAGTGACAAAATAATGATAAACTGTCATCACTGAAAATTAAACAAGACCAGCAAGATTTGCTGTTTACTGGTCCAGCTGCAACTTTCACCAGTTTCGGCAGTTTGTCAGTTAAGGGAAATTATGCAAGTGAGAAACTAGATCTGTGAAGTTGCTAATGAGTAGCTGGATATATCAGAAACTTTTCCTCAAGCATGATTTGTTGACACAGTTGGGAACAATGCAGAGTTGTCTAAATGGAACAAGACGTTCTTGGTTTTGTGGTGCACAAATGGTTGCAAACACATATACTAAAGCACCAAATGGGCTACTACTAATGGGAATTTTCTCTTAAACTTTCCTGAGGGAAGAAGAGTATATCTGTTGATACAGGTGAAAACTTTTAAGCAGGCCTCCATACATGGATGGCAGTGTTTGTTATATTGACTTTCTGAAATGTTTTCATTGAAGCTTTTATCTCAGCTCCACATAAGGCAACCTTCCCATTTTTTGCTTCTTTGAGCCATATAGCTAACATTTGTTTCTACCATACAAAAGGTTTTCTCATCTTTCAGGGAAACTTTCAGCACCAGAAAGTTCAAAGAGGACTTGAGTTCACGCTGCATGGCGGAAGGGCATTTCCTTGCCTGTTATAAAACTACACCATTTCTTCCTTATGCCAAGCTCTGTGGGACTATAGAAACTTCTGGACTACCAGGACAGTTGTTTTCCACACTTGATCTGTCTTTCCCAGCTTAGAGGTTTAGTCTGGAAATTAGAAGTGCTGATACATGCCAGTTAGGTATCTTGTGATATTTGAGTTCCTGCTCCAAATGAACTCTTTGTTAAAGTTTCAGGCCCTGAATGAGTTAATGCAAGTTTTGATCTACTGTTTCAACATTGCAATTACCTTTTCAGACAGTTTGGTAGTATACCGAAGTTTTTGTATTTTTCCCTGTGCAACAAGGATCAAAGTACAGCAAAGTCCAGAGCCTCATGTTCACTCTTTCCTTTAAGTGATGAAGCACTTTGCTATCAGACATATGCTAGCACAAGATCTGTGTGTTTCCTATTGCCTCATCAGCTTTCAGCATCTCACATTAGCTACATTATGATTTGTTCCCTGTTTTCCCCCTTCTTCCAGTATTTGAAGTGGTGGCTGAACACTTACTGTGCTCTGAGCTGCCACCTATTTATTCATCAGCAGCCCACACCAAAACACACACTGGGCAAAGCCACACATTTTAAAGATAGACCACTCTGTAAGCAAATGATTTCAGGAAAAAATCAAATCAGTGCTAATTCTGAAAAAAAAGAATAAAGGTCAAATAGCAGGAGGTGAGGCTAGATAAGCTTCTTAAGAGCTTACTTCTTTAATCTATGGAGACACTCTATCTGGGTATTTACCAATAGCTAGAAACCATACAGGATTTCCTTTTCATTTTTTCTAAGCTCTCCATCTGTTTATATTTAAAACCAGAGATGGAAGGAAAGAGAAATATTCACAGATCTGAAATACCAATGGAATTGGTAGGGGACTGGGATGAATTTCAAAAGTGGTGGTACACAGCTACTTAGAATTCATGTTTGATGAAAGTTAAGTCTTCTTCTGATGACTGTTTCAAGTATGTGATGTAGATAGATGGATTTGGTTTAATGATTGAAATAAAATTGTGACATCACCAACATGTTGAGTCTAATCATGAAGAGAGGCCTGCTTGTTTATCTTCAGACCTAGCCCTAGGAGACCTCAGTACTACAGAAGCTTAAAATGTCTGATTGTACTTCATATGAAAGATTTCAGCCTCTTCAGCTACCAGAATATAACTTTCCTTCAGCATCAAGACCAATAAATAATCAAAAAAACATATCCATTTTGCCCACATCTAGAGTGGGAATGGAAGCATCAATCCACTCACTCCTTTTTCCCATCCTGCAGCATCATTTGGCTCAGCAATAACTGAAATGGTGCAAGGAAACACTTCTGGTGAGAAGAGCACACCCCTCCTCCCCATCCCACCTCACTAGGATTGGCATGCTAAATCTGTACCACTCATACCAGCAACATGTCTGGTCCTCTTGTTCCACTTGACACCTCCCCTGCCCCATCACATCTCACACAGCTTAATATAACACTAAAAAACAACTTCTGCCTCCATTATCATAGTTCTTAAGCAAGGTATGCCTCTCTGAGAACATCACCCAGCTTTTCATCTTCTCTCAGTCCACTCTCACCACCTACTTTGTATTAAAAGACCAAAGAACTCTTGGCCAAGATCAAGGAGCTTTTCCTGATCAAAGTAGTAGTAGAAGGTTGCACTGTTGGTTTGCTTTTTCTTTTTATCTTTTTATTCCTTCACATCTTCATTCTACCTGTTGCTTAGGCCATCATCTTTTTCACCTTAAGGGATCCTTTACTTTCTTCCCACCTTTCCTTCACATCCTCGGACCACCTGCTTGACTCTTCAGTTTCTCATCCCTTCTCGGTCTCTGACCTCAGTCCTGTGCTCTTTTGCATCATGATGAAGCCCTGACTAGAGCCATATGTACTCTGGGAGGCCAGATCTGTCAGAGCCACAAGAATCAGACACCCTGCTGAGGAGGAAGATCTCATAACCAAAGCTTGTACCTCAATCCTGTCAGTCACTGCATACTATACACTTATGTTGCCTTCTCCCCTCAGAACTGCTTTGGTGGAAAAGCAGTTTTTTATTATGTTTTTTTCCATGTAAAGCTGATAGATTATCTTACTTAATGAAGCACTCTGCAGCCTGATGACTGTGATTTATTCTTCTTCCCATGTGGTTTAATTCTGCATTGGTTATCCTTGATTTGTCAAAAAGGAACAATAATTGGCATGGAAGTCACAGAGGCTGCTTTAGATCAAATGAAGCAAGAATTCCCCATGGTCTTCAGTCTACTACAGGTTTTCTCTTTTCTGGATAAATTGTTTTTCTCAGTGCCTGACTGAGACTTCATTTTTGTTGGAATTCTCAGCAAACAAACCTCAGTGGTTTGGAACAGGAATGTTGTTGTCAGAGGTAAAGAGAAGGATGGAAGGCATGAGTAAAATAATCTCATGCTCTTAACAATGCTGAAAAAAAAAAAGCAGTTAGCAACTGAACGTTTCAGTTAGTCACATTGCTTTCAATGGCAACTGGGCAAAATTTTAGGTATCACAGGAGAAACCGATTCTGAGTGAGCAGATACTTCTGCTGTTCTAGTCAGATACCGCTCATGGTATGTGCACGTCAGATACCACTCACTGTCTGGAGACTGGATGCAGCATTCATTGGGCTGTGAAGTCTGGCCAGACACTGTCAGAACATGAAGAGCTGTTGGGAAACCTCCATCCTTTGCAAGGCAAAGAAATCTTCACAGCATTTCCTCAAGATGGGTGCTGATTTGGAGATGGACCCTATGAACATCACTGTGCAAAATCTAAAACAGGCTTTGCATCACACATTGCTGCTGAGAGGTCTCTGAGCACAAGCTTTTCCCTCAAACCAAGTAAAGTGAGATATCACTGCCCATTAGAGCATCTCAGGGTGCTTTCTGATGGGCTGAATCCAGGGTAAGTGAGATGAACTGGACTATCAGAAAACTGGTTTTATTCAGATTTTGTTGTTTCACAAAAGTGAAGCCCTAATAATGTTCATGCTCAAATAGTTGAAGATTGAGATGATACAAGTCCTGTATTTCATAGATGTCTAATATAGGAAGTAGCAGTGTGGGTCAACATGCAACATCTGACAATCATTGAATGCTTTTCTTTTGGATAATGCTGTGAGGAATTCAAGGTGCTTTATATACTTTTTTACTATATTGCCAGATTGCACTTGGTCTCTAAATACATACTTCAGAGAAGGAAAGAAGGATAAAAAGGAAATTTCCTCAGCTTTTCAAACTGTGCCTTGAAGAATCATAGACTCATAGAATGGTTTGGGTTGGAAGGCATCTTAAAGATCATCTAGTTTCAAACCTCCTGCCATGAGCAGGGACAACTTTCTCTAGACCAGGTTCCTCAGAGCCCCATCCAGCCCCAGCCCGAGCTTGAACACTGCCAGGGATCAGACATCCATTCCTGAAGAAGCAACTACACTGCAGGAGCCTCACTGCTTTGTGATCTAGTAAGTACATCAGTGCTGGCATGAACTGATTTTGTTGCAAAGCCCTATTTCATATATTTGTAAGTCTAAAAAAAAAAAAAAACAAAACAACCAAAAAAACCCAAACATTTCCAGATACTCTCCTAACCTGTGGCTCTATAGCCCCCCTCAACCTTGATTCTTGTATGTGGGAGACTTAGTGTCCCAAAATCTCACATCCTCTGTTCTGCCAAGTTCCAAAGAAAATACTAATAGCCCCAAGTTGTTCTTGGCTCCAGATACTCCAATGACTGTTTGTGTTCTAACACTGACCTTCATCTCTTTTAAAGCAAGCACTTCGTAGTATTCATTATAAGAAAGTTAGTACAGCTGAAAACTTCAAATACTACAGCAAATGGCAGTGTAGGGACATCAGCACATGAAATTTAGGAAAAGTGATAATTACTACATGGGTGTATTGGCACCTTGCAAAATGCACAATGTTGTCTGTCCAGCACATGTTATCTTCATAGTAATGTCACCAAAAAGGGCATTTTCCTTCCATGTCACAAAGGATGCCTGTGAAATTGCATGGGTTTTGATGCAATACTATTATAGAGAATATAGAAGTAATACAGTTGCAATTTGGCAAGATGCGGATCCAAACTCAGACAATCTTCAGGTTAGAAAGATTAGCTTTAGCATCTTTAAGCTCATCTTGAAGTTAGAAAATAGTCAGAACTAAAGAAGACTGAAGTATAAATTGTGCTGTGATCAGACAACTTTTATTATGTTTTATTAGTTTGAATGTGACACTGCCATTCAATTTGTTAGAAAACATTAGGCATCAGAAAAGATCAAAACATCCACTTAAATACTAAGTATATGAAAAAGAAATTTAAAAATTGGCAAACAGAACATACCTGACAATTCTGTTAAAATGTAAATCTTAGGGTTTACTTCTCTTGAGCTTAATTGAAGTCCTGGCTTGAAGACAGATGTAGTGAATGTGTATTCCCTAGTACCCTATATAACCAGTAAGCCAATTCAGTCTCGGCTTGAACACAAAATCTTTTCCCAGATGATGTGTCTGTGATTCCTTTGCATCCTGAGGCACTTGGCAAGAATCCTGACAAACAAGGTTAAACTCAAAAGAGACTGAAATCACCCAAGGCAGTGGGTTTCTAAGCCTTGATCAACTAGAAGACAGGGAAATATTTATTTTTTAAGGGAGAGAAAAAAGAATAGAGAGGTCATTTAAGCAATGCAAACTCAACTCAGATACCAAGAATAAAAAACCCCACAACACTGATAAACCAGGAGGCAGCAGGCAGAAAATATCACGTCACTAATGTTGTTAGTAGAGCCAAAATAGCACAGGAATCAATTTCTACTGAACACAAAGTAAAATCTAGAGATTATCTAGATTGTAACCAGCTTTAGCAATTAGTAAGCTCTTCACAATCACCATCAATAGCTGTTTGATATTGTTAATAATGGTTCCTTCAAAGGCAATGTGGTATCTTTGATGGGGGAGGAAACACAACTAAGGTCAATTTCTTCCACTAGAAGACAGATCTATTGAAGAATAAACTTTCTAAATAAATGTACCATATTTTACCTAATACTGCAAATTCTGAAGTTGTCACAAGAATACACCCTTTTAAAAAAAATCAATTTGTCTAATGAGAGGCCAGACCAGAGCTAAACAAGATGCTTTTCTTGTTACATCAACACCCTTCAGTTTCACCCTGGATAAGATGGAAGCATCACAAGGATCTCTGTGTGCCCATTTAACTCTTTCTTGATGTTGCTACCAGGTGTGGAGTTAATTGATATGGTCACAATACTATGTGTAAAATGAACATCTTAACTATCGTAAAGTTAACGCATCTTTTATTTGGGAGTCACATACATGCTTTTCAATTGAAGATACTTTGTTGGTATGATGAAGCACTAATAAAATTCAAAATGCCTACTGATAAGGATGGAGGCAATCAAATAGAATTTGTAACAAAGAGAAAAGCCAAGGTGTCTTTTCAAAACATGCTACAATTCAAAGTTCTTTGCTAGCTGCAGAAATTGCTTTGTGATGCTCTTTGGTTTGCATTGCTTACAAAGACAGATACTCAGCAGTCTATTTTAAACATAGAAATCTTAATGCTAGAGATGAATTGGTAAACTTAGAGGCAAAGAAAGAAGCAGTGAAAGAAATTCTTACTACATCAAAATACATTAAAACTGAGTCTTCCCAATTATTTTTCACAATATTTTTACTGTCACTAAAATCAGGAAAGTAGCAATTTTTAAAGGTGTTTCCTTATTTTTCAGCTGATCTTATACAGCCATTTGTTAATAATCTTTTGAGCTGATTTCAAGACAAAAATACCGTTTTTTGAATCTTAGTTATTTGAGCTACAAAAATGCTGTACATTTAGGAAAACCCAAACCAAATTTTAACTTGCTTTACCTTTCATTGAGAGAACTGCTTAATTAAATCCCAGATAAAAGATTCTACATGTTATAAGGAAATTTTAATCACTGATGATGATTAAACTGGGTTGGGGGGGGAAATCATGTTCCCATACCCTGTTGAGTTTTTCAGTATTTGCAAATTATCAGTGTTCTATTGTAAGGAGTCTTTCCTCCCTTCTCTGTGGCACTACTGTTACTAAACATGCTCAGTTTACTGTGAGATAAATAGAGATGCTTGAACTGTTTCACAGCACATTCTTGGAGTAGATGTTTCTTCAGTAACTCCTGGTATGAGAAAGACAAGCAGATCATGTTCTACAGAAAATGTGCTACTGGGTGTTAGCCAATTCTCCACCTATCTTCAAGAAAATGTGAGTTTAACTGGCTGTAGCTCAGGCAACTTAATCGTCTGGAAATGCAATAATGAGCATTGCAGATAGAAAACAAAAATCATGTCATTGCATATTAAATTTTCTCTGTTGAGGTGCTTGAAATTACAGACTAAAAGGCTTTATCTTAAATTTTAGTCTTACTCATTCATAGGGGAGGATTTGTTTGCAATGCAGTAAGAATATCCAAAGTTTAAAGTAAGCACTGTGCATAAATCCTCCCCTTTGTAGAGAAATACTATGACCTATGTATGTTAAGCCTTTGTCTATTTTATTGTTGATGGTCAAGATCATCTGAGGCATCATTAGCAGAAAAGCTAACTAACTATGTTCTTCAGCTAATTAAGATACCATGTCTTCTTTCTTGACAGGAGCAATGTTTTCCTGTTATTTCCTCCAAGCAAAAAACCCTTCTGTTTAACTCCTCATAGGTACAAGATAAATTATTGCCTGGAATAACTCTTCAAAGCCTCAGGCTTTATAAGGCAAAGATGCTGACCTTATGGCTGCTTCTGTCTCTTTTCAAAAATCAAGTGGACACATTTAAGACTTACGGTCACTGTGCCTTGGGGTCTAGCTCTATTTCATCCCCAAGCACACAACATACGGGATTCTTGAGTCCCTGTAAACTAGGCTAGACATACATCAGATATTTCAGACATTCTGCTTGCTTCAGCTACATGCAGAAATATCAGTATTTTTTTCTTTCTCAGTAGGAGCAGGAGTCTGCTTAAGAACACAGATTTAACAAGTCCTACCTGCTAAGGCTTGTTACCACCCAAACTCTTACTGCCCACTATCTGCTTCTCCCCCACAGAGCATGTCAACCTGTGTGTATTTCTCTGCCTCTGCTCGGAAGGCTAAGAAGGGCATTTGCAGTCACTGGTGTTTAAGGATAATGACCCCAGATTAACGGTCAGGAGATTTATGTGGAATAAAGCTAAAACTCATTCAAACTTAATTCCCTTTGCTTCAAAAGCTTTCTCAGAAAACATACTTCCCTCAGAACAGCTTCTTCCTTCCCTCCTACTCTGTGCCTTTTCTAAACAGCATACCATAGCAGATGCCAGGCTTTCTGCTGAAGAGTGGAAACCTCATTGTAATGGATCTCTGGCTGCCAGGCATCAAGGTTTAGGGTGCAGTGGGTAAAGTATGCTGGTCACTGAGTAGGAAAGGGAAAATTTTCTGCCCCGAACCATGGGGCAGCTTCATTTGCATCCTATACCCACTTCCTTTGCTGAGGTAGTCCACCTGCTTTTCCCACATGAAAGGAGGCATGTAGCCCAGATTCAGCCCCAGGACTTAGATGCAGAGATCCCAAGATCCCTGTCCTTAGAGGAGTGCTACCACAAAAGAGGGGTTCAAACAGATGCAAATATTGCAGTTGGGAAAAGTGTTTGGGGGAGGAAGGCCCAAGCACCACACTGTAAGGCTCCTGTCTGCCATGTCCCCAGGTAGGGTGAGAGGAGCTCTGTTCTTTTTGTAGCTCCATCGGCTCATCTCTGAGGTTCAATTCTGACTGGGTGAGGCTGCAGAGCATGGGAGATGAGGTCCCAGGAGGGACACTGTGTTTGCAGAGACCCTTGTCCTCTGCACTGCACTTAAAACACCCTTAAGTTGTCCAGAAGAGGCTGTGTTGGTGACACCAGCCAAAGCTTTGCATCAACAGTTTGCTATCAGTGAAGTCTTCCTCCAAGGCTGTCAGCAGCACTCAGAGCCACTGCATGGTGTACATGGATCCAGCAGTTGAAGAAGAAGGGTGCTACATTTCGCAGTTCATAGGTAACTCCTGTATTGCATTTCACATCTGGGGCCCTACCACTGGCATTCAAAACCCTAAAGCTGTTCTGATAAATGCATAAACTGCAGCAGCTAGCAAGCAATGCCCTTTGTTGCTTCTGCATTAAGAAACCTCATTAACCAGCACTGGTATAGTCTTAACATACAGACCTTTTATTTGGGAGAGATCTTATAAATGGAGCAACACTGAAGTGACACCTTCCCAAGAGGGTTAGGGTCATACCCCTCCAGTGACCACCCTTCTAGACCATGATTGCAGAACACAAGGGTGTAAATGACAACTATGGAAACCTTTACAGTCCCTGCCCAGGTTACAGGCTCTTCAGGGAAGTGGTCACAGCACCAAACTTGACACAATTCAAGAAGTGTGTGGACAATGCTCTCAGGCACATGGTGTGATTTTTGATACTGTCCTATGCAGAGACAGGAGTTGGACTTAATGATCCTTGTGGGCCCCTTCCAGGTCAGGATAGTCTGTGATTCTGTGACAAACACAGAGAAGACTTTTGACTTAAACATTTCTCAACTATTGCTTCTTATTTTTAAGGTCTTCAGGATTTCCTACACCTCTCATTGACTTTCCATTCCTTGTGTGCTTGGTTTTTCACATTAAGGATGTATTCTGTATTATGCTCAATTTTCTTTTCCACAATAATCCTAAGAATGGACTTTCAAGGTAGGTGTAATTAGCCTGATTTTTGCCAACGAGGCTACCAGCTCAACCGGCCTGCTGAAATTATTGGGATTTCATTATACACACCAGATTTAATTCTTTACAGGCCTCACATATTTCCTTAATTACATCTTGTTCTCCACATATCATTATTCCTTAACTGACCCAAAATTAAAGACAATTTAAAAAAAAATCACATTTCTTTCTTATTTGTGGTTGTCTAACATCCATATAAAACAAAAGATGCCTTAAAATAGCCTTGTATATTTGAAGTATGGAACTGAAAATTTTCTGCAAAGATAATGAAGTCAAATCCTGTTGTGTTCCTGGTCTTAATTTAGTAGAATAATGGCAATGCAAGCCTGGTAAGGACATCCCGGGATCTAACAGTCCTTTTTCCTCTCTGAAGGATTGAGCTATTATACCTAGACCATGTCAAATAATTTGTCCAGCCTGATTTTAAAATCCTTCCATAAACACTGTCCTGTGTAGCATATTTAGACACTGCACCACAGATAAATTCCTAATACCACACCATAAAATATCTGTGATGCAAATTCATTGAGTTCATCATGGTCTATTTTGCAAGGGTCTCTTTGAAAACAAATTACCATCTTTCTCTTTAAGAGGTCTTGAATACAGGATTATTATTACATCTTATTTCTAGTCTTCTCTTTCCTATACCAAACAATGCAATTTCTTTCAATTTTTTTTCAAAAGTCACGACTTTGGCTCTTGTTTTCTGGCTATGATTTCTCTACCTCCTACCTTTTTCATTTCCCTTTTCTGGACTCCTCCCAGTTTAGCAACACTTGAGAAAGTGTAGTGTCCAAAACTGTTCCATGCCAATGTCAGCATCCCAGGGTCAAGCAGGAAAGGATAATTACCTTGCATATGTTACCCACAACACTTCTGTCAGCAGAAGTTCACAGCATGAGATTTGCCTAGTTTTGTAACAGTATCATATTGTGGCAGTATCATTTGTCATGGCACCATTAGACATCTCCATAAGAGCAACCATGCACCTTCGTTCCCTATTTTATAATTTCTATTTTAATTTCCCTTTCCCAAGGTTAAGTATTTGTATTCAAATACTGAATTTTCCCTTGTTGATTTTGGGCCTTTTGTGCTGTTTCTCAATATAGCTCCGAATTTTGATCCTGTGTCTCAAAGAGCTTATAATCCCTCCTGGCTTCATGTTGTTTGGACACTTGTGTGTTTCATGATTCATGTTGCTCATGAAAATGCTGAGATGATTTCTACAGATCCCTGCATGTAAAGCCTTCCCGGTTTAACCTCAAAGCATGAGAGTGTGTGCTTACTGTACTGTGACCCTGGGTAGGTATATGTTTCTTTTCTTTCCTTTAGAACATGTTAGATGGGACCACACCAAAAGCCTCAGCAGAATCAAGACATGTCTACAGCTTCTCCCTTATCCATGAGAAGAGTTTTTCTATCAGAGAAGGAACCCATTACTTAGACATTATTTATTCTTGACAAATCTACTCTTACTGTTTTTATTAGCTTATTGTTCTCTATGTACAGATCACATGTACCTTTCAGGATAACACAAATAGACTTGTTCTTTCCATGAATCTTGCTTTTTGTCTTTTGAAGAATGGGTTCTGTGGGTTTTCTTCTAGTTCCTAGAGAACCTTCTCTTCTTTTGTTACCAATAGGTGTTACTGGTTCAGATATTGCTTCAGTTTCTTAGATATTCCAGGATCAGTTTTATCAGGCCACTCTAACTTTAATATATGTAACACATTAAATATTTTCTAACCTCTTCTTTCCCTACTCTGTGCTCTTGTAAACAACCTAAATGCTTTAGGCATTTGCTAACAATTTATGTCATGCCTGAAGCAAAGATGTCGTTAAATATCTTGGCTTTCTCATCATGGCCTATTATTTGTATTCCTTGCCTATTAAGAAAAGGGCCAAAATTTTACTTTGCCTTTTTGTGCTCTTTTAGTGTTCATCCAATCTTTTCACATTAATTTGTTATCACCCTCAATAGTAGTAAGCAATTGTGTAGTTTATCCATCTGGGCTCAACCATGCACTTTGGGTCTATTTTTTTTCTACCCAGCTTTAGCCAGATGTCTTTGTTCCTAATTTGTAAATAAGTCCCTTTTAAACATTCAAGACTTTAAAGAGCTTCTGTTCCAGCTATTCCTTCTTATGCTGGTTCCTTTCACCTTTGCAGCACAAAAATTTGCTGTTGTGTCATAAACACAGCTTCTTTCACAGTAATTGGTATCTCTCCTGCACTTCTTTGTCCTTAAATTATCCCTCCAAAAGAATCCTCTCACAAATTTTACAAACATCTGCTTTACTGAAGCCCATTATCTCTATTTCACTTCTTTCATGCAGTCCTTTTCTTAAAATAGTCAACTATGATCAATAGTTTTGCAATAATTTCCTCCCCTTAGTTCCTGAATCTATAATTTTTACAGAAGTTGGCCCATTGTGTTAAGGAGGCCCTGGGCCAGAAAGATGCTGTAGTTTATGGTCAAAAAAATAGATGTAAAAAGCATGACCTGCTTGAGCCTGGATGCGACAATATTTGTACTACTTGATGAGGGCCAGCATTACTTCAGAATAGCACAAAGGTTATTTGTTTAATTCTGATGTGATATGACAACTGAGTTGCAACACATACATGGAAAAGTAAATTTATTTAACTTCTTAAGGAAATCCAAACCAGTCAGTGCAGTTACCTCAGCAGAATTTAGATTTTCTATGGTGTTAGCAGTCACCTCTCTCATTGTTCAAGCACACAAGCTTCTGTATTCTGCAACTTGTTATTATTATCTTCATAACTGCAGAGGGATACTCAGCCTTATGGTGAACTGCATGCAGTGTGACAGTGATGGAGGGACTAAACAACAACCAAGTCATCCCTCTATTCTGTGACCCAAAATGCTCTTCAAAGCTAGAATATCTGAGGAAAAAAAGGGGAGAACATCCCACATAAGTTCCTTATCTGTTCAGATTAGGAAAAATCTAAATACAGTACTATTAGTAGCCTCTTTTATGTCAGACTGATAGATTTAAAATGGCTTCCAGGAGGGCACTACTTTCATATTTCAGCTGTCTTCTCATTATTGTTAGACCTGGAAGCTCAGTACTAGATGATGGAAATATTTGTTAAAGTTAAACATCAGGAGAGAGCTGAGGAAATAAACACATATGTCAGGAAACTATCTGAATGGGGCGTTCACTTCAGACAAAAATCTCCCTTCAAGCCATAAAATGCAAGACTGCCTAGATCCATCCTTTTCTAACTTTCTCTTATCTGTCAGACCAGTAATTTGGCTTGCCATTCCCTCAGCAGGATTTGAAGCAGGTTTAGATGCCTGCTCTCCATCCTCACATAAACACAACATGTGCAGAACTGTTAATGACAATTAGACTTTAAAAGCCTGCCGTGGGAAATCTCACACTGAAGCTTAGTGAATATTACAACCCTCTCACTTGCCAATATCCCTCCCTCAGCAGGAATTTATGAAGAAAAAAAGAACTTTGTTTGCATATTCACTGGCTCCTTGAAGCTGTCACTGTTGATGAATAATGAGAAGGACTTTTGTGTCCCTTGGGACTTTTGTACTTCCCCGAGTCACAGAAATACGAGAATCTTGGTTTACTGGCTCATAATTACCACATTATAGCACTTTTTATCCAAGAAGTTTATTGAAGTATTTCCAAAATGCCTCACTGATAGGTTGCTCCAAAATCTTCCTCATCTGATAGTTAATTAGTCCTTTTTTTTGTTTTGTTTTTTAGCTTGAATTTAATAATGGGCAACATATAATAATTTTCTTTCCATTGTAAGTACGTTCCTTAATCATTGCTCACCTCCCTAGTGTAGATACATCTGTATATTTATATCTCTCTCTTTTTTATGAACAGCAACTATATCCCATTCCAGCCTTCATTCTGCTAAACAAGCCAAAATGCTCTCAACTTTCCTCATTAAACAGACTCTCAATTCCCATTTTTGGCATCTGCTCCAATTTTAATGGACTTTTTTTGGAGTACAGCTGACCAGGTCCTCTGCAGGAAGACTGCTGTGACCTTGGACTCTGGTCAATACACCGTTACCCCTATTAAAGCTACCAACCCTTCTTCACAACTGCCCATTTCACTGAGGTCTTATACTACAGTATTCTAATCATCCTCTGCAAAATTCACTGGGTTTTTTCCTTATTTGCTGTACAAATATTGTTAATACAAATGTCTGTTAAAAGTACTACCAAATCCACTCCTTTATTACCTTATTACCAACCTTACCACCTTTCCTCTAGCCCCATGCACTCCCTTTGACAATAGCACATTGTTGCCCCTCTTTCTTCTAGATCCTCACTTACTGTAAGATAATTGTATTAACCTGCTACTGGGCTACAGGGGAAATTACCAGTTATGTTACTGCAACTATACAAACAGTGACAGCTACCAAATTGCTTTTCTTGCCAAAGAACATTAGTGATCTTCTCCACGTGAATGATATATTACAAACCCACATAATATTTTTTCCATTTATCTCCATCTTTCCTATTAATCTTTTCTTCAACATCTGTACTAAATCTTTGCATCCTGCCAAGGTCAACTAATGGCTTCATGATTCCTTCGTTGGTTAAACAGGTCCTATATGTGCTGTTCTCCAACAACACAGTACTTGCTAATTTGCTCACTGTAAGGATAAACATCACTAGGGGAATTACAGTTTCATTTGCCAACTTTTATAATCCCAGTTAAACTGATAATAAATGATCTAAGTTTAGTTTTCACCCAAACCCAGAATGTGGTAATTTGTTCTTCTTCTCTTATTCCCATTACCCTGTTTCATAGCCACATTGTGTAATCTCCCTCCTACTAAATAGTGAGCAACAATACTAATTTTGCTTTTCACTAGATTTAGATTACCTTTAATATCCTTAGTGGTTTTTAACCTTATCCTTCCCTTAAATAAAACAAAACCTCACACCCATTTCTTTGCTCTTTGTTACTTACATAGTTAAAGCGGTTTTACCATTGTTATAGCAGTAGTTGGTTTCTTTCGTAAGATCCTAGTCACCTACATTTTTGGAAATCTGACCTTTTTCCTCATGCTTTCTGAAACAACGTGTTTTTTTTAAAGATGCAAATCAGAACTTGACAACCAAGAAGAATTAAAAATATAAGATCATCCAGGCACAGGCTTTTGGCTAACACAGACCATTTCAATGACTAATGGAAAAAGTGGATCTGTTCCTCTTTCTGTCTCTTCTTCTGCCTAGCCTCCAAATGTAGAAATTATGGGAAGAACAATGCTAATGGTGTTAATGTACACCTCACAGGGGCAGATGAAGCCCTGCACTGACTGAGAGGAGCTGGGATGGATGTGCTGCACATCCTTGTACCCATGACTCCATTGTATAATGTGTGAGCAAGATTGCATTAGGCAATGGTAATAAGGGGCCATGACTCCCTTAGTCACCACTGCTCTTCAGTAAAAACACACCAGCTCCCCATGCTGTTTCCACAAGGATAAAAAAGGGATCTGCTATACCAAAAAGGAGAAGGTGAGGCAGGAAGCAGGGGGAAAGAGAAGAGTGTTGTTCAGACATGGAGCCCATTTCACACACCTTGCACTATGATCCACATACCAACACTGTGCTGAGGGCAGCTGTACTTGTGCTAGTTTTGATTCCTTAGCAAGGCAACAGAGGCATGAATAACAGTGTAAACACTTCTCTACATAGTCTGGAACTGCAGCAGAGGACTTTCAAGTTTGACACAGGATATCATTTGATCAAGAGAGCAACAGCAGAGATGGCTGCCTGTTCTTGGTGGTGTTTTTTAAAACCTGCTCAAGCAAAGATGTCAGGAACAGCCCTGACCTGGCCTGAGTCTTTCACCTATCCTAACCTCAAGATAGTGACTAGGGCTGCTTTTTAAGCCCCTGACATTGAGTCATTCAAAGAATATCAGAAGAAATAAGATGTCCAGCTTGCAACAGCTTCCTTAGGCAGAAGAATCCTCTTGTCCAACACTTGTTTTGTTGCTCCTTTTTATTGATACAGGCCAGCCATAGCTATTCTAACATCTTTCACCTCTTTCCTCATGCTTCAGGAGGATTACATTTGTTTTCTACTAGCTTGTCAAGTTTGGAAATAACTCCTTTTATAATTGAACATTAGGCAAATGATTATAAAGGGTACATTTTAATAGCAACAAACTCCATTTTCATCATAGATGGTAAGGACTCTAAGAATATTTACAGACATCTTTGCATGATTTCAGCATTAGCTGTATTGCTCAGGATGTGCAAATCAAAAACCACTGGCAATAAGGGGATAAGGAACATAAATGTTTGATTGTAACAAAATCCATTCTTTAAAAACAAGCTGAAGTGCAAGAGCTGCTGTTCTGGCTTATCAGTTATTAGCAGGCAGTCATCAGCACAGAAGTGCAGCAGACTTCATGACACTGTTCTTTATGCTACAAAATGAAAGACAAGAAAAGTAAATAAGAAGACAACTATATTAGAGAAATCTTTTTGTGGTTGAATAGCAAAGTGTCTTTTTAGATTCACAGGAATCTCTGAGATCTTAAATAGCAAAATTATACAATAATAGAGATCAGTTATTTAAAGCAGCCAGAGAAATTTGTTGCTACTGATAACAACATAATAATGTCTCACACAGACCAGTTGACTCTTACGTTGCATTACTGAACACAGAACTGAATTTGATCCAAAGCCTGCAAGTCCTTTGCAATTAAAATGCAAAACCTAATCCTGCAGATTTTATTTATAATATCATATTTTTTACAAGCAGCAACCCCCCATAGCTTATTAGACCTAAACAGCTTTAAATAATTTAGTAGCAGAATATATTCTTATACAGTGGTGGAGGTAAAAAGAAACTAGGAAGTGCAGATAAAGGGAGGTGAAGAAGGAATTAAGAAATCCTTTCTTATAGGCTACTACAGGTCTATGGTAGTGATCAAGGAAGTAAAAGGTTTGCTGCAGAGCACAAAGGATACACCATAGACAGAGTGCAGCCTGAAGAGATGACCAGAGAAAAAGCAAAAGTTTTGTATGAGAGTATGACAGACTATATTTATGTTCAATAAAAGTATGACCCCTGATTTGCAGCAGTGATCTGCTGTCCTACTTGACACTAGCTGAGAAATTGCCATATCTTGTTTTTCCACACACTGCTTTTAAATAAAGCAGTGCACAGCCCTGTTCTCCATTATGTATCACATCAGGGTCCATTCCTGAAGCTCTTGCTTCTCTCAGTTAATTTCACCTGGATCTCTACAATCAGAAATAAAATAAGATTAATGCCAGCTGCTACAATGGTTTCCCAGAATTTAGAAAGCACTTCGGCATGGGTGCTGAAGTCATATACTCATCATCCTGTCTCCACAAAGCAAAGCATGGATGAAGCTGTTGCTTGCACATACGTGGAGCCCTTGTGCATGAAAATAAATGAGAACTATTATACTGTAATGATTGCAGATGCTGAAAGAACCATTGAACATGTCACAGCTAGAGCTATGGAGATTCCTGATGGTTGCTCACACTCATTCCACAAGCCACATAACACTGCATCATGGTGTTGCTCCCACAGAGTGTAGTGGGAAGGGCAGCTGCGTGCTAGTCATCAGAAGGTTGGCTCTGTGATATACAATGCTCTTTCCCACCTTGTTTTTTAGGTTAATTTACAACGCATGCTGGGAATCAAGCAGCAAAATGCATAGGAAAGCACAGCATCACAAATGATTTAGGTATCTGGATTTTGTTTTTTAGTCCTGACTGAAAATGTAACAGATACTTTATTTTACTATTTAAAAAAATGGCACTAGTCTCATGATGAGCAGAGTATCAGAATGCTCAGGATGTGAAGAGGATTGGAGAGAAGGAAAGGCCATAAGAGAAGGGTTTATGATTTCCTCTTGTGTAAAGAATCAATAGCCCATTGATCTGATAAGCAAAAACTTTCATTATTTACATGAAGAAACTGATTTCTAACTAAGAATCAGGCTTTGTTTAGACATTAGTTGGATTTTACCTACATCACAGAAAGGAAAAGGACAGCTTTCAGCTTGCTACAGGGCTGTATATTTGCCAATGCTGCAGAAGGCAGGTTACAGGCATGCTTAGCTGGGGTGGTGAAGCAAGGGTGAGGGCTCAGTGCTTTCAGTAGCATTTAGACATTTTCTGGATGAAAGCACAAATGTAATTACGATTTCAGTAGGCAAAGCCTCCTACTTCATACTGCTGGAGATGAGAGATGTGAATTTTTTATTGCTTAAAACTTATGTTACAGGTTGATGCTTCACTCAGCCCAACCTTTTTCCACTTCCTTCATCCATGATTCCCATTTAGGCTGTGAGAGCTCTATATGCATCAAAAGTAAAATAGCAAAACAAAAAAACACTCCCTGAAAAGAAGCCTGAAAGTCTTTTGAACTTTATCCCACCTGCTAAGAACAAAAGAAGGCTTTGTATACTTGAAACTAAACATACCACATTGCAACAAATGTGAAGAACAGTGAACATGAAATAAGTGCTCCAGAAAACAGGGTGTTAAACACAGCAGCGTGCAATGATGCAAATCAAACAGTGTGATGATGCAAAAGGGAAGAGATGCCAACCCAGCAACCCCCAAACTCACAGCTCAAGAAGAAGGGAAGAACCTGCTCTTGCAAGGTACCAGGGAGCACCTTCTCTCCTTACCTGTAGGCCTTGAGCAGGTACCAATTGGTATGATCCTTTTATATTTCCATCATTTTGATTCAAGAAGAGTAGAAAGTGTAAGGAAACAGAAACCACACACACTCCTATTAAAGGCTTAACTCTGATCTTTGTTATGGGAATGCCATTACTTGTGGTGATGCAGCCAGTCTCCATGAAAGGTAGGAAACCATTCTAGATGAAAAGATGTTATTTGAAGTATTTACTCAGAGGCAAGAGATATTTTAAAAAAGGTTCTGCATTACCTTTTCAGGCACTGCAATACAGCACAAAAGACTTACCCATTAAATAATACATGATGCATAAAGTGATTTTTTTAATTATCACAGAAGAGGATATTTTATAGATTACTCAAATTTTTAAGTGACCAGTTATATTCACTTCCAGAGCAAATACAAGGTACTTCTTGTCAGACAGGTTGCTTGGAATTTCTGCTTTGTCATCAGCTTAATTTATAAAAATAAATAAAATGAAGCAAGTATTAATTTGAATTCACATCCTGTGACAAGATGATAGACATGTCCCATTTATTCACATGTATATTGCTACAAACAACTGTAAACTGAAGCCAGTGCCAGGACAGATGTCACCTATATTTAATCTTACGTACTGAATATGTATTTTGATAGCAATAAAATTATCCAATGCATAAAACTAAAGATCAGTAAGTCTGCACAGTGCCCAGTTATTGAATTAATGCTTGATGGTCCGTCTGACCTACAATTACTGGCAAAAAGGAATGGCATAGTTGGGAATAAATATTTAATGGGATAATGAGGTCTCCTGTGCCTGTATTTTTACACAATGCTGCGTGCAGCGTTTGGCCAGATTGCAGGCTTTCTGCCGGCTCACTCTACACAACGATGTTTCAGTACGCAGTATCAATTCCTGACGGCGATGACTATATTGACAGCACGTACCATTTATTTGTGAATAGAAAAGATTTATCCTCGATGACTGTACAGTGCCCTCTCATCTGGAGCTCTTCTCCTAGCTTAAAGTGGAGGTGTCATAAGACAACGGGCTAAATTTATAGTGACACTGTGCCCTGGCATTCAGCCGCCCCCCCTCTCCAAGACTGGATCCGAGACACAAACGTGCGATTCACACGGTACCCAGACGCTGCCCCTCCCCAGGTGGGATGCGATCCCACCCTCACGTCCAGCCGCCACCGCCGATCGTTGAGGGCCTTCCCCACCCACCGCTGCCAGCCCCCTCCAGGGCTGTGAGGTTTTCTGATGCCTTTCGGAGGGGCTTCGGGCTGTTTTTCTAGTATGTTTTGGCTTGTTGGAGCGGGCTCCCCGTCGGCAGAACGGGGAGCACGGCCAGGACAACGTTACAGCCCGGGGGCGGGCCGAGGGAAGAAGACCACCCCCCTTCTCCCCGGGGAGCTGCCTCCTCTCGCCGGCTGAGGGGCGGTCGCCGCCGGCTGTGCCGTCCCCGCCGGGCGGTAGCCGAGGTCCGCGTCCCTCCCTCCCGCCGGGGCTGGCCGGGGACCGGTGCGCCGGGCGCGGGGGCTGCAGGCGGATGAGCGCGGCCCGGCGGCGACTGCGGATGAGACGGGCGAAGGAGCTGGTGCCGTACTGCCTGCTCCTGGGGCTGTCCGTGCCCCTCCTGCTGCTGCTGCCGCTCCTCTGAGATGCGCCGGGTGGCGGCTCGCCCCCGCCGCGGGGGGACGGACGGGAGGAGCCGGCGGCAGCCCCGCTCCGCCGCCCGGCGTGCGGCCGGCGGCAGCAGCAGCAGCCCGAGGCACTGACGCCCCGGCGCGGGAGGATGAGGCGCTGGAACGAGCTTTGCGGCCGTGCCACCCAGCCTGCGCCGGCGGGCGGGCTACCGCTTCCCGCGGGGGGGCCCGGCCGCGCTCTGCCCCTGTACAGGCTGTGATGCCGCCGCGCTCGCTGCTCCCCCGCCTCAGCTGACGGGCACTCGAGCAGAGCCGCGGCGTCGCAGCTTTCCCTTTAGCCTTCCAAAGTTGGGCTTCGGTGGCTCGGGGTCGGGGCGGCGGCGCCTCCGCCCTGGAGCGGCCCCGATGTGCCCGCGGCCGCAGACCCTATCACCGCAGCCGCCCTCCTGACCCAGCCCCAGCGCCCGCGGGACGGCCGCTGTAGCCGGGGGCAGCTGTAGCCGGGGGCGGCCGCAGCGCTCGCGTTGCTGCAAAGCCGCCGCTCTGCGGGGCGGAGTGTGTCCCCGCCGGCTCGCCGTGCGGGGAGGCGGGCCGGGGGCCGGCTGAGATGGGAGAGAGCATGTCCAAGAGGCTGAAGCTGCAGCTGGGCGGTGAAGCGGAGATGGAGGAGCGGGCTTTCGCCAACCCCTACCCCGACTACCAGCCCCAGGGAGCCGTGGCAGCCCCCAGCGCGGCGGACGCCCACCGCGACAGGGCGCTGCAGCCGCCGGCGGAGGAGGAGGAGTCCCTCCCTTTTGGCGCCGATGGCAAGGTGAGTCCCGGGCGGCGGGCAGGCGCCGCGTCCCGGACCTGGTGCTCGGCCTCACTTGAGGGTCGCTCGCTCCCCGCGGCGCGGGCGGCAGTGGGTTCCGTCCCGGGGCGGCTCCGGCGGGGCGCGGGCCCGGTGGCGGGGGCGGCGGGGCCACCCGCGGCCTGCGCGCCGGCCAAGCTCCGGGCGGCCGCCGCGGCCTCGGGGGCGCCCGAGGAGAGGGAGCGGCGGGGTGAACTGAGGGAAGGAGTGGGAGCTCAGCCCGGCCGCACGGCTCGTAGTCGGCGGCAGCTGCTCTTAATTCAGGCTGTTTGTTTTACTCCGATTCGGGAACGCACGCGGTGCCCCAGCTGGAACGCTGTATAGCAGAACAGCTATAGCTGCTCTTACCACGGTGGTTTGGTGTCTCAGAAGAAGTTGTCAGCACAAGTTGCCCGAGTTTCACCAGAGAAAACGCATAAGGGAATGGAAAAATGGGCGCCCATCTAGAAAAGGAGAGTTTATTCTCGGGTAAGAGTAACACTTACTCAGGAGGTGAAGCTAGACTGTTTTCACTTGTTTATTTACTGACATGTGCATTTGTATAGGTTCAGGTGCACCATGATAGACACTTGGCAGTCCGTTCGTGCCCGCAGGTCTGCCTGGTAGGACTGGTCACACAAGGTTTGCAGTCTTCCTGCTCCACTTATCTCCTTGATGCCACGTGGTGCTGTTTGGTATACTATGAGTGTCTTAGGTTCTGAGAAGCTCCTCTGGCCTGGCCTGTTACCATGCAGGCTGGATTATCTGAAGAAGGAATGCTGGAATACAGACTTTGTCATTCAGCCTCTCTGTGGCCTCATCCTTCAATACTGTGCAGCTTTGTCATCTTTTGCATGGAAAACATTGCATGGTGACACTGCTACAAGCACAAATGCATTGAGGGTGGGAAGTTAGCTTCCTAAGTCTCTTGATTGTATGCTATGATTAATTAAGGAAAGCTGTTGATATCGGCTCTGTATTTTTCTGCTTGTGGCAATATGGAATTATCTTGACTTACTGATAGGGTGAGACAAGGATGGTGATGCCCAAGTGGGAGGGACATTGCTCTGACCATCGTAAGTGCCTGCAGGAGACCATCAGCTCACCATCAGTCAAGGCAATGAAAGGTTTCACAAAGTTGTTTATGACAGAGGTTCATGAAGCTGTATGTGGCTAAGCAGAGTGCGCAAAAGAGAATGCTTTAGGGCTTCAGTGTCTAACTGTTGCAGTTAATTGCAGCTGTCAAAAGCAGAGCATTTGAGAAGGTTTAAAAAGCAAGAGTAGGTTCAAAAGTGAAATCTGCTTTGTTTTGTACACAGCTCCCTGGCAGTATGCTGAGTGTTGGTAAAACTATTTTTTTTTCCTGTGGAAGAGAACTGTTATTTCTTTGTTCTTTTGCATCTGGCTTAGTCTATAAAAATCATCCAAGTATGATGCATTCAAGTATAAAGGCAGAGAGGAGATGGCAGAACCGCTATGGCTATATATTGTTGTTAAATTGGTAAAAAACATACCAAGTCCCTTGTAGGCCAGTCATCTTGTGTACCTGCTTTAAATCCCATACTTTATGTCCATATTTTAAAAGAGAAAATACTCCTTCATTTGCTGCTGATCTAGATGGACTAAAGCTTTCTCAAGTTAGTTAACCAGAAGATTGGTGAGGTATCAAAAGAAGATGAACATCCTTAAAAGTTCCGTTTTAGAGTGTACTAGCTCTATTGCAGAATAGTTCAACTCTAATTCACTTCAGATTTGATTCTTGAATTAATCCAAATTGAGAGACATTCTTCTGTGGCACAGCTGAAATTTTCTAGCCCTTTGTTCACATTAGGAATGCCTGTTAAGCTCTCCTATGCATGAAAATGGTGTTTTACAGTGTGTGCAAATGTTTTTTCCCAGCATCAATGGTGGATGACATTCCTTTTTAGGGAGTGGCAGTCAGCAGCTATTTGTGCAGGTGTCTTCAGAAAATATGTTAGAGCACCTGAGTAGTCTTGTATTTGATAAAAGGTGGTGTCTGGGCTCTGTTCAGGAGGATAAAGTGCCTCTGGAAAAAAAAAATCTTCTGTATTGCCTTAAAACCATGTGACTACAGCAATTCTGTGCATTTTATAGGAGAAGGCAGAAGCAAATGTACATTTTCTTTTGGTTTTGCATCTGCAAAATCTCAGGAGTCATTTTACATATTTCTGGGCTAGAATATAGCTGTGAGTATATTTATGTGTTTTTATGTTCTTTGAAGTATTTGCATGCTGTCGCTCCTAGTACTATCCTTTTGTGAGATTTCATGATGGGTACTTTTGGGGTGCTTTTGTTGTTGTTGTTGTGATTTTCAGTTTATGTTTTAGTGTTTTGGTTTTTTTTATTTAATGACTCCCATTCCATCAGAGAAATGTCTTTGCTTGCCTAAAGCCCCAGTGAAGACAAAAGGAGTTTACGTAGGCTAGGAAGTCTTTTCTATAAACTTCTGTGCAGAAGTACACAGGTTTCCTAAAAATGAGAGCATCTTTCAGAAGGCCTCAGTGCAGTGCATAGTTCCTTCCTCCCATCTGCTGCTGAATTGAGCGAGGAGCGCTGAGTGACTCATGTAATGACAACCTGAGGTGTGCAGGGCTCTGCTGTTGTCATGGAAGGCAATGCATTATTAATCCATTGGATTTCTTCGTCTGTCGTGATTGCCATCTAAAATTCACCTGGTTGATAAAAGGACAAGAAGATCTTCAAGGCATTGTCTGAAAGGTGAGACAATTGGGACAAAATTCTGCATATGGAAGTGTGTGTGGGTAAAATTTTGTTCAGAAATCTTGAATGTTTGGGAGTAGGAGAAGCAGAATTTGAGGTTGCTGATTTGCTTTCTTATAAATAGTCACAATAAACACTGCAGCTATCTGTGTGGGCTCTGCTCATGTAGTTGAAATTCACTGTTTTCATAACTAGATATCTTCATCATTAAAGTATCATGAACTTAAATTGCTTCTGTAACTTGTCTGAGAAAGCCAAGGTAATAATTCATCAGACAGCATTAATTCTAGATTAATAAGAAGCATAATTTTAAATGTAAACATTTGTTTAATAAGTGATGTTTAATATTTCAATCAAATATACATCCTGTAGCCTTTTTCCTTTTCATATGGGCCCCATAGAGATACCTTAGCCTAAAAAGGTACCTATAGATATTATCTCAAAGTGGTCAGTCCAAAAGTTTTCAAAATGGAAATGTAGGTGGTTGAGGGAGGCAGAGAAATGAATAGACTCATAACAAAGAACATTCCCTAGTTCTTACTTCCCTAGTGTGGTAGAGAGTTAGAAAACTCTAAAGGATTTCCTGGGAAGGAAAAGGGTTAAGAGAGCTTGCTGCTGAGGGGTGGTGATGGCTTGTTCAAGGATCTATTGCCCCTGTCCTCGGAGCCACCACAGCCATGTAGCTGCATTTATAGTATAGGCAGGTGTGATTTGGGATTCTCCTTCACACTGACTACAGGCCAGTGACATGGGAAAGAAAGACAGCCTGATATTATCTGCTCAGCCAGGGGAAGGTAGAAGCCTAGACAATGATCTACATTTTGTGGCTGTGCCAAAAAAAAAAAAGAAGCATCCTTGTCATCAAGAAATTAACACGATCCCAGCCCTTACTTTAAGATTGTCTGAATTTGTTGTGGAATCACAAGACCAAAGCAAAATTAGATTCAAACTTCATGGATTGGTCACTAGAATCCCTAAACTTCAACTTCTTTTTTAGGCAAATTCTTTCTTAATATGTTTTTTTCTGACTTGCCATTGTGTTCTAAGAATATTAGGAAAAAAGTGGTATGTATACAATGCCTTGTTAGGCTTTGCAAGGGACTTCTTACAGGGAACCTATTCAAAGATAACTGTGCTCATTGGGAAATACTATTAATGGTGATATAGAATATTTACTTAGATTTATAATTTGGGTGATTTAGTAGTGTTTAGTTTGCTAATGCTTTCTCAATCTCCTGTTACTTCTGATAATTCCTTTATGTGGCTTTCTTCCTTCTCCTGTAAAATATATATATATATATGGATTTTTGTCATAGCCTCACTTGTCTTCTCCCTTTGTTTGTTTGTTTTTTTTTCTTTTGGTTTGACTTTTGTTTGTTTGTTTTTTGATTTTTGTTTTGTTTTTAAATTTTTTGGGGGATTGTCTCAATGGGCATTTTAGTTATCTCACTGGGAGCAGCAATTTCTCTGTGTTCTGGGACTGACTCAGCAGCAACTTATACTAGTGGGAATTATGCAACTTACTGCACTGGAGGCAAAATTCAGCCTCCAAAGCCACTAAATAATTCTTCCCACTTTTTTTCCAGAGATGTGGGATGACGTAGCTACATTTCTTGAGCTTGTTATTTTTTTGACCATTTTCTGGCTCCGGAGTTCAGGCATGTGCTGTTTTCATAGGGGACTCTGAAACAAACAAGGTTTACAGTATTCTCTGTGATTATTCAAAAGGAAAGTTTGTTTTGCTTTTTGAGAGTCTTGGTGAAAACTGAGCCTGAAAACCAGTCTGTTGCACTTCATTGTCCCTCACTAACTCCTAGCAGTTGTACACAGCCCAAAAGGAAGAACTGCTGCTTCTTTCCTACAGCACAGGTCAGCACTGAACACTGCTTAGGGCTTTTCTGATGCTTTTGTAGTGAAAGCCTCTCCTGCTATTCAGGAGGTGACCACAGATTTAAGCCTGTTTGGTTTTAGTCAACCAGTTCTGAATGAAAATAGTCCGTAATATCAAACCCCCAAGTTCTGATGAAATTGTCGCACATCCATCCATTCTTCATCAGTTTCTAGTTTTATCTTGCAAAACCTGCATGTTAATGGGTTGTTACTCCAGCTAGTTGTGTGGGCAAGTGCAATAGCATGTACTTGCTTCCTGGTGAAAATAAATTTTATTTGGGTCTAACTGCACTGACCTGCTGTCAAGCTCAATATGTGAAATATGTCTGCTCTCTGTGCATTGAGGTAACTTAGATAGAATTGGTAGATGTTTTAGCTTTTTTTGCAACTTGAGCTCCACCTAAAAATGTCACAGCTGGGCTAGACACTTCTGTATAGGGAGTGACTTTAAATCACATTCACAACAGACTTTTATTTTCTCAGCTTTCAAGAAGTTGCATGTTGGTGTTAGGCTACCTGGAGGATTAGCAATTTTCAGTATTGCTCTTTTGCTTTATCAGTCTCTATTTCCCAAAACATAGGATATCTGTTTATTTTTGTTACCAATAATCTGGAGCTTTTTGATTATTCTTTTTGATGATCTAGATATTTAAGCTTTGGATTTTTGCTGTCTTATTACCAATGAGACATATAACTTCTTTCACACACAAATGCATTAGAGACACAGTCTTATTTCTCACATGCCTTAAATAGTTCTTTCTATAATTTGTATGTTTGCCTTTTAATGATGCATTTCATGCCCTTAAATCCTCTGAGAGAGGGCAGTTACTGTGTTTAAAGCCTCTTCCTAAGCTGGCATTTGTAGGAGTGTAGGAATTTGCCTACAGCTATTGATTTCTCTATTTCTTCTTCCTCTCCCCCTTCTTTTTTTACTTTTTTTCCCCATTATCATGTGTATGGCACTAAGTGACAGATCACTGAAAAACAGTGCAATGTGTTGTACAGACCGTAATATTTCAAAGCATTTATTAAGCATGTGGTTTTGTAGAACTGTCATTTGTTTCTGGAGGACCTGTCTGAGAAGTAATCAGGGAACTGTGTTTCAGAGGCTGGGTGATGAGTTTCAACAGTATCTGGTATTTTCTGAGAAGAAGGCACTGCTCTTGGAGCTGTAATACTCTTACTTAGGTAAAAAATAAAGTAGAACTTGTTCTTCTGTGCAAAAAGACTGGTCACCTCCTAGCAGGCCTTGCTAGATTCTGCATATGGGATCCTACTGCCATCCCTTCTTGTCTGCTTTTGCAGGAACTTGTGGAGGTGAGTATGAGAGCTCATCCTGCTTCAGTAGACCCATGCTCCAATGCATGGGTGTGAAACCTGGCTCCCTTAGAGTAAGTGGCAAAGTTCCCAATGATTTCTGTACAGCCAGGATTCCTCATTTCAGCAGAACTGTGAGTTTCCCCTACTACATTCTTCCTTGCCTGTGTCTGTCATGTCCTTTCTGTAATCTTCTATGCAAGTTTGGGTTTTGAATGAGTTCTTGCTGCAGTACCAACTTGAGCTGTATTTTCTTCACTTTGGCAAAGACAACACAGCACCATGTTATGTGTTCTGTTCTACACATCACCAGCAATGAAGTGAGGTGAAATAAAAGTTTATTTGCCTGTTTGGGAGGTAGCACTGTGTGTATAGGTCATCTCCTTTCTACTTCTGCAGAATCAGTTGCTTACTTCTGCAGTCTGGTTTTCCGTGTAGCATCTGTTCCCAAAAACTTGATGAATTAAAATAGGGTTAAGAGCAACACGGTTGTTTTGGCAGCGGTGGTAGCAAGAAAATTGGTACATTGGCAACTTGTGAGGAAACTGTGAGCTCAGGTCTCCATTGCCCTGCTGTGGCTCTGCAGAAGTTCTTAGCATAGATGTCATGAGCAAGTAAATGCCTAGAGGTGTTTTTGAACAACGCATGGGTATCTAAATGTCTTTGACAAATGCATATGTGATTATTCATCCTGTGTCTGTCAAACCAGAGTGTTACTTTTAATGACAGAAGGAGTGCCATGGGGTCTCAGGGTTACGTTGTCAGACTTATATCGGCACTGTGACATTTGGTACAAATGCGCAGGCTGACTTTAAAGTTACAGATTTCTCTTACCTACTAGAAATCATGATCTACAATACATACATAACAGCTGCTTATTGTCTCATCTGCTACTGGTTCTGGTTTGTTTTAATGCCATGGCAGTAAAGCTGCATATGGCTGCAATGGTCACACAAAGTTGGTATGTTACTGTAGTGTTGACTGCAAGTAAAATGTTTGGGGTTTTTAGGAGATTTTTATTTGCATCATTATGTATTTTTTATAATAACAGAATCACAGAATATTCTGTGTTGGAATGGACCTATAACAACCATTGAGTCCGACTCATAAGTGAATGGCCCATATGGGGATCAAACCCATGACTTTGGTGTTATTAGCACTGTGCTCGAATGTAGGTGTGTAGTTCTAGTGCTGAATTTACAGAAGATGATGAGTTAAATTCTCTTAAGAAACCCTACAAATTAAAGAAAGCAGATAGGGGAGACAGGTATTGCTAACAAGGACAGCATAATTTAGACATATTGTGATTAGTACCAAAGGTGAGTGATGTTACATAAGTACTTGTGTCCTTTACATTTCTGTTGGCTTTGGAAGACTTCGTATTGGATTGTAGCTTTGCCTGCTGCCTCACTGCAATGGAAAAAGTGATATGGTTCAAATAAATAGCAAAACTATTAATCTCCGAAACAACATGCTTCATTTTTTCTGCATTACTTTTGTGCTGATAATGAGCCTTTTTAGTTACCATAGCCAATGTGGCACTATAATAGAGCCAATAAGGCTCTATTTGGTATAATGAGGAATGAGCTCTTTTTTTGTGTGTGTGTTTTGACAATATGAAACTTGAGCAGTGTTTGGGATGATAATGGTTGTTTTTCTACAGCAGCAGAGGAGTAATGCAGTAGTTGAATTCCTAGAGTGACCCTTTTCTAATTAAAGATACTCTTCAGCTTCTGCTATCACCCAGTCTGTTGTGAACCAGAAGTAAATGTGCCACTGGATATCAGAGATCAGGCTTCCTGGTTTTTGTTTGTCTCTACAGGAATAACAAGTCACCTGCAGCAAAGGCTGACTGCCAGCTGGAAACATCCTCTTGAGATGAATGTACTTCTGATGAAAATCAATCTCTGCTCCACACAAGTGTGCGTGTTATACTCAGTTGTAATGATGCCCCAAGATTCCTTGAAGGAAGCTTTTAAATCTTCTAAAGCCACCTTTCAACATTCATTTCTTTGTGTAATTAATTTATTCTAGTGCATGTAAACATCTGTTACAAGCTTATAGGGGAATCTTATAAAATGATCAGTGACAGTGCTCGGTTGTGAAAGCTTCTGAGCAATCAGAAAAAAAGAGAGGAGTAGATAGCTAGGGAAAACTTTGTTTCCACTTACGACCTGTTCACACTGATATAAGTTTGGGAGTAGCCTTGTTTGGGCTTACAGATAATTATAAAAATATTAATAAAAATATCCTTTAATCTTTGCTTTTCCAAGCACTAAACCGAGATAAGTAAGTTACAATTCAAATTCTAGAGAGAGGGATTACCAACCTGAGCTAAATTATTTATATGGGACTGAGATTTCAATGCAGAGCCCAGGCATCCTGATGTCCTAGTATTCCCCTCCTACCTCTAAGGAATTTAATCTCGTGTTTGATATAAAATATCCCAATTTGCTTACAGCAGGTGTATTGTCAGAACAAAAAGATAACCAGCATGTTTGTGATGTGCAGTAGGTAAATACATTTATTTGTATTGTATTGTCTGAAGCCTTAGTTCACTCTTGTCAGATAAGCTGAGCTCTATGCCTGGATGCATCCATGTGAATATCCTCATGCTGTTTCACCATATGCCTTAGCATCGGCATAGCTGTCTTTTGAAGGAGAGAAGCCCTGCCCTTGAGGAAAGTATTCCTTTGTGTTGAGACCTCACTGATCTAGTCAAAAAAAGGAGGGTGGTCAGGTGGTGGTGATGTGGATGCATAGTACAGTTCCATAACAGAAAGGTGCTTAGCACCATATTAAGGCAGAAGAGTAACAGGCTTCAGATGCCTGCTGTATTTGGTTGCTATTTCTAGAGATATTGGGGAAGATTCAGGTGTTTCTAGCTTGTTTCTAGAATGATATGTGTTCAGTGTGAGATACAATGGCACAGTTTCCTTCTCCCTTCATATCCTACCTTGGATATCCTTAAATGGATTTGAACTAGTCACCCTGAAGATTTCTGGTGTATCAGAAGCCTTGTGCAATTCTTAAATCTTCCTATTTGAAATCACTGATTTTTATTTGAAGTTCCACTTTGAACAAGAATACAAAATGTGGTACATCATGAGTAATTGGTTGCATGGTGGCATCCAGGACCTGTAATTTATCCAAACCCACTTTTGGAATGTGCTGTAGTCAAGCAAGATCTTTCCATACTACTGTGCTAATTTCCATGTTCCATAGGCTTAAAGGAGTAATCAGGAACATATTTTCCCTAAAAGTGTGCATAATGAGAGAGAAAATGTTGGCAAAAATAAAGTATATATAAAGCTGTTATATATAATGTATTTCATCCATATAAACATTTTTTGGTCAAAAGTCAAAGAAAGCAGTGTGTAAAATCAAAGATTGTTTCTTTGCCTTCGTGCGTGAGCTGAAGATGCTGAGCTGCTTCTGCTCATCTTCTTTGGCTTGATTGTCTTGAGTAATCTGTACAAAAAGACTGGTCACCTGGTACATTTCTTTTCCTTGGGCTATTTCCTGCTCTGTAGTGCTACAAAGGATGTGCCAGGGTCCTTGTGATGAGAGCAAGCACTTTTAACACAGGGTTTGTGTTGTTTGTCCATAACATGGTCATGGTACCAGGACCCTGATAAGAATTACGTGCTGTCACAGTGTCCATAGCTGTTCATTGTGTGACTTTAAAAAATGCACAGGTAACTTTAATCTAATGTAGATACTTGTAACTTACCCTAAAATGTAGTCAGAATGCATTTACATGAGACACACTTAGGATGAACCACCTTGATTCTGCTCATTGCTGTATGTGTTATTTATTTCCTAGTTATTTTTTGTTTGATTGATTTTGGTTTGGTTTGGTTTTCTTCCCAGACAAGAAAGTGGAGCAGGCACTTTGCATTCTTTAATTTGTTTCTTTTCTGGCTCGTTCCCTGTCTCCTGCTTTCAGGTCAATGCTCGATTCTCAAAACGGATCCAGGCAAAAATCAAGGACCTTCTGCAACAAATGGAGGAAGGGCTGAAGACAGCAGATCCACATGACTGCTCTGCCTATACTGGCTGGACTGGTGAGAAAGACAGAATTTGAATGAAATGTATTTGTTAAATGATGTAATTGGATTTTTATAGGAGTGGCAGAAATACTCTGGGCATTTTTGTGAGTTGGTTTTCCTTTTAACTCTGGAGCCTTGGTCACTGCTGTCTGTAACTTGCATTGACTTAAGTAGACAAAGATACAGAATGATAATTGACTTTTGTATATGGAGATCATTGTTTTGCAAAAGGAGTGGATTTTTTAAGGCTGCTCTTTTACCTTACGTCTTGTTTCTTTAAATTTGCCTTTAAAAACGGGTTATTTTTCACGTTTTCCTGTCCAACAGGCTATTAGTTAGCAGTTCTCAAATGGTAACAGTGTTTTCTAATCACTGGAAGTAGATGGGTGGGGGGAAGTATGTTCTGTGGCCAGGAGCTTGTAGCCTTCAAATCTGGAATTTGGGTAGTTTGGCTATTCTTGTTCTGTCTGTACAAAAATGGTAAAGTGGTTGTGTGAGGAGGGGGAATGTAGAGGTATGGTTGCAAGACTGTGAATATCATGAAGAAAATTAGGTGTGTGCAGGTGATGGTTATTGCTAGGGACCATTTTTCATTTAGCATTGCATCACTGATGCTGTCCAGATGTAAATGAGCCCTTCTAATTGGTGTGATTTAACCCCACCTGGCAACTAAATATCACACAGCCAAGCACTCACACCCTGCCTCTCCTACATCCCCTCTGCCATAGTTGCATAGGGAGGGGATAAAAACAAAAAAGATAAAACCCCTGGGCTGAGATAAGAACAGCATAATCATTGAAATAAAGTAAAATAAAAGAATAAATGTAATGGAACCAACAATAATAATTACAATTGTAATGAAAAGGAGAGAGGGATAAAATGCAAGAGAAATGAGTGATGCAGAATGCTTTTGCTCACCATCTGCTCACTGAAGTCCAGCCCATGCCTGAGCAGTGATTGGTGGCCTCCAGCCAGCTCCTCCCAATTTATGTACCCAGCATGATGTCCTGTTGCAGTGGGATATCCCTTTGGCCCCTTCCTGTCAGTTGTTCTGGCCATGGTCCCTCCCAGCATCTTGTGCACCTGCTCTCTGGCAGAGCGTGGGAAACTGAAAAGTTTTTGATTTAGGGTAAGCACTGCTCAGCAGCAACTAAACCATCAGTGTGCTATCAGTGTTATTCTCACACTAAATCCAAACCACAGCACTGTAGCTACAGAGAAGAAAATTAACTATATCCCAGCTGAAACGAGGACATTGATCCTTTAGGCAGAGGCTATGGTTTTCATGTCTGATGCAGCCCACTGTTCTTCAAGTTGCTAGGACATGTCCATCTAGGCCTGTTAAGTGTGACTTTGCTGAATAGAATGGCATATTCTGTTCCTCCTCTTCTAACTCAAGCTTCAGGCACCATGTGTTTGAAATGTGTCCTCAGGAGATCTGTTCTTTTATCTCCATGTCATGAGTGGGGAGTACGTTGGAAAAGCTCTCCAGCCTTCATCCATCCTTAAGCTTAAATCTGGCAATTAAAGGGTAAAATTTCTTTGCTTTCTTCTTGATGTTTTGGTACAGATGGTGCTGTGGGTGGATGGGTGGGGAACTTTTAGACAACTCAGGCTTAAAAGATAGACATGTTTCAGGGTCTGAAAGTGACTGGCTGCTGAGTGTGTGCAGATCTCCAGTGGTGGGCTTTCTCGTGCTGACAGTACAGAATGGCTCCGAGGGAGTTATGTTCTGGCACAGTGACTGACAACTGAAATTGTAGCTGATAAACCAGAGCATACTGAAAGTGAGTCATAAGGGAGAAGTAACACAGCCATCATTAGCTGAAACAAGAATATAGATGAACAAGTGACGTTGTCTAATAAGTGTGGGATTTTTCCATCCTGTAGAAGGATTGCCAGTTACATCTATTCCAAGCTGTTAACTTCTTTCAAGGCTCCTGTGGATATGGCTTTGAATAAAAGTATTTAAATTACCTGCTTTTTAAAATTCTTAATGCAGATACTTTTTCCCCAAACTTGCTCTTTGCTGCATTTTGCTAATGTGCAAATCAGAAGGTAAAAGTAGTGCTGTGAACAACTGCCCTGCTTTTTGTGTACCAAGTCTAGACAAATCTTATTGGCAGTGCAGTCAAGAGCATTGGCTTGCATTTTGTGAAACATCTTTAAAATCTTGGAACACCCAGTGTTGGCATGTAGCAATCATGGGACACATGTAAGAGTCCATCTTACTTACACAAGTACTTTTTTTACATGTCAGGCCTCTTGGAGGAGCCTTTTATAAGGGTGTTGCGCTGAGAAACACTAGGAAGGATGAGATGAGCTGGACGTTGTGGCTACATTTCTAATCATCCTTTGGTCAAAACAAGATATTTACACGTTTATTGCAGCATAAAAATGGGTTCCACAGATCCCTGTAAATAGCCCACAAGTTCCCATGATGTTGAACTGGGCTACCTAAACTTTGCAGCTTTCTTCTTAGATTCACCTAGAAAGGCTTGCTCAGAGCCTGCCTAGGGAACATGTGAGGATGTACGAGCACTCTTGTGGTGCTGTTGTTCTGGTACTACTGAAGTAGCCTCTCTGTGAGCTAAGTGGGCCTTGTGTGTACTTGGCTTTGGATGAGGCTCAGGGGTGTGCTCTCTATTCAGAAGTGGGTTTGAGTTACAGTGTGGTCTGGAGATAAGAGATTTACTTCTGCACGTGTATGCGTGCAGTTGGCCAATAGGCATCCACTTAGACAGGTTTGTTTCACTTCCTTCAGCCTACATTGTTGTTATTTCTGAGGTTTTGGTTTGTTTTAATGGAAAACTATGTAATGAGTTCAATGGACTGAAGCTTGATAGTACCTCCTGATATTCTTAGAGCCCTGATTAGACTTCTGGCTTTTACAAACCTGCTTGACTTGTACAAGCTTGTAATCTTGTTGTGAAATACTTTAGGGGTTATGAAGAACTTGGCAACTTGAATCCAAAAACTCATCAAAAGATCCTTTTACAAATGAGAAGTCACTTCTTGCATATAATAGATGAGTATTGTACAGTTCGTATACTCAGTCATACATGTGCTTGTTAACTCAAATTGTTGAATCTTCAGTGATCTCTTTGTGTAGTGGGTTGATGCTGGCTGAATGCAGGGCACCCACAAAAACTCTCTCTCGCTCCCCTCCACAGCTGGACAGGGAAGAGAAAAACATAGTGAAGGCTTCATGGGTTGAGATAAGGACCAGGAGAGATCACTCACTGAATACCATCATGGGCAAAACAGGCTAGAATTAAAGGTATTAATTTAATTTATTTCTAACAAAATCAGAGCAGGATAGTGAGAAGTAAAATAAGACCTTCAAAACACCTTCTTCACACCTACCCCTTCTTCCCAGCTCTACATCCTTCCCCAGTGGCATAGAGAAACAGGGAATGGTGGTTATGGTCAGTTCATCACCCATGGTTTCACCTGCTGCTCAGGAGGAAGAGTCATTCATTCCCCTGCTCCCCCACGGGAGTCCCTCCTGCAAGAGACAGTTCTCCGTGAACTTCTCCATTGTGAGTCCATCTCACAAGCAACAGCTCTCTGCGAACTTGCAGCATGGGTCACTCCTCCATGGGGTGCAATCCTTCAAGCACAAGCTGCTCCAGTGTGGGTTCCTCTCTCCTCAGGGTTTACAGCCTCTTTCCAGTAGGTCACAGCCTCATCTTAGGCATCTACCTGCTTTGGCATGCTCCATGAGTCTTCTTCATGGGCTGCAGATGGATCCCCATGGTCCTCCATGGGCTGCAGGAGTACAGCTGCCTCACCATGATCTGCACCATGGCCTGCAGAAGAATCTCAGCTCCAGTGCCTGGAGCATCTTTTCCCTTCTCTTTCTTCACTGACCTTGGTGTCTGCAGAGCTGTTCCTCTCACGTGTTCTCACTCCAGTCTGCTCTGGCCACAATTACAGCTGCACAATAACTTTTTTTCCTCTTCTTCCTTTCCTCTCTTATTACAGAGGCATTACCACTATTTCTAATTTGCCCAGCCTTGACCAGTGGCACATCAGCCTTTGGAGCCACCAGGGACTGGCTCTGCCAGACATGGGGGAAGCTTCCAGCAGTTTCTCACGAAGCCTGTAGCCCCCCACTACCAAGGCTTGGCTATGCAAACTCAATACAGTTTGCCAAGAGTTGAGGTCTGAGTCATGAGTTTTCTTCTTTTTTTTTTTGGAAATTGAGACTCTACCATTGGGCTTCAGTCCAATAATTTTTATTTTTCCCATGATCCCATTGAAATGTCATCCAAATAGTGGTCCAGTGCCTTTACACTGCATAAGCTAGGACCCTTTACTGACATGTTTTTATTGCCAAAATACCTGTTCACATTTGAGTTACTGGTTCAGAGGCACCAAAAAGGGGAATATGATACACTTAGAAAGAAAAGTAGGTCAAACTCTCTCTTTTTCATGTGTTTATTTTAGGTATTGCCCTCTTATATCTGCAACTGTACCGTGTCATGAAAAACCAGAGCCATTTGCAGCGATCTCTTGATTACGTGAAGAGAATCCTTCGCAATCTGAATGGCAGAAGAGTTACTTTCCTCTGTGGTGATGCTGGGCCATTGGCAGTGGGTGCAGTGGTTTACCACAAACTGAAAAACAGCAGTGAATCTCAAGAATGTGTTGCCAAGTAAGTGGTTGATGGTGGGAAATGTCATGCCTTTCATTTGTAGAGAGCATTGGTTCAGTAACTTTGCAAGTGAAATTTTAGAGGACGGGGTTAAAGAATGGACACTTTATCTCCTGATAAGTTTTTGGTACAAGAATACAAAATAGGCTTTATCTTTATTAAAGCTGGCTTGCACTTTATTCATATTTAGTGGGTTATCTTGACTCCTCTATCGCTGTTAGGACAGGATGTCCTGGGCATATCTGTAGTGCACGCACATTCTGATTTTGTCACATTGAAGTGACATTTAACAAAAGCCACACTCTTGTCATTGGCAATATGTAGTGCTTGTGCAGTTTGTGATGCTTTCTGTAAAGTCTGGGTCTTAGTTGTAGATTCATTACAAAACATGTGTACTGCAGGATCTGGATGAAGGCAGACAGAAACACGGTGTATCGGATTGATACATAACAAAAATTTAACATAACAAAGAGGAAGTATTTGCAGGAGCAGATTTGTAAAGGCAAAGAATTTAATTAGGTCAGAGCATATGAAGGGTGGCCTGAAAAAAATCCAGCCCCTTTTCAAAGTAATCTAAATGGAACAAATATCTCAAGAAATCTCATTTAGGTGTAGCTTCATTAGAGAGCTGACTGTGCCTTTGCTGGTACAGAGTTGATTGCTGTCCCAGCAAGATCTGGAAGCCTTGGAACCCTGTGGGGTTTTCATTCAGCACCACAGTCCATCTGCTAGCTGTCCAGCAGCATACCTAAGGCTGGCAGAATTTGCAACGAGGCTTATGTCCTCATCTCCATTCTAGTTTATGTTTGGAAATGTAATTGGTCTCTTTCTATTCTAGAATTCTAGTGTGGTTAACCTCTGCTGCTGTTACTGAATGAATATTTCAGTTTTGAAGTGAGTCTTAGGTTTGGGGGTTTTTGCTTTTACAATTGGCAGTAAACTTCTTGGGCATGTCATTTTGAATGCAGTTTAGAAAGCAGTGTTGCTTGCTGTAAGGCAAAAAGCGTGAGTATAGCAAAATGAGATTAGCAGTAAATCTTTATTGTTGCCTTTCCTTGGAAAGTAATTTCTATGAGAAGCAGTGAAAAGGAATTTATTTTGACTATTTGTTTATTTTATAACTTTTTTGTTTACAAATATATACACGACACCACCTGAGTGGTACATTATAGATGTCAAAATATAATCTGCGATTTCACGTTTAACTTTTTACCTTGTCCAGTTGTATGAGTTCAACAATAAAACTTAACAGTGGACAGTTTAGAAGTAAATAAGTTAATTCTAAACCCAAAGCATAGTTCTCAGAAAGAAGATATAAAACTGGCTTTTTTTAGTAGCTTTTTCCCCTAGTATTAAGCAGCGACAGCATAAACACATGATTGAGGTCAGTGATTTTGCTATGGCATGATATTAATGCTAACATTTCTCCTGAGAAATAATAGCTGGGGGAATCTGGGAATTGAATTTGGTCTTAATCCAGATTGTTGTTACCCTTCCCCCAATTTAAAATGTTATCATCACCATGGTTTCATCTAAATATCAATTTAATCAAAAAAGATAGGAAGAGACAGGAAGGGAGTGGCTGTAAAACAGACCTCTGATCCACCTCAGTGCTAATACAGACTGGTAGAGTATTAGCAGAGACTCATTCTGGAGAAAATGAGAGTTACCATGGCCAGCGCTTCTTGTTTCTTGTTTTTTCACTGCTAAAGGCAAGCAAAACACTTGTGCATTTTAGCAGTGTCCTTTTCAAAACTGAGGTGCTAAATGTTTGAGACAACGTGTTTTCTTAGGAGAGGTAACAATGAATGGTGGTATTGGGGTTTTCCGTATGTTGTTTGGTTTGGTTTTTTTTTTTCCCTCTTAAACATGTACAATTAAGTGTTCCTCACTTTGGTGAAATTCCCAGAGGCTCCAGGAGGTTTCTGTCTTTGCTGGAGTAGCTCTCCGGGCTTCTCCATCTCCTGCCCTGCGTCTGTTTCTGTCTGCACAGAATCCTGACAGTTGTGCTGATACTCACCTGGCTCTGGCTCAGAGTTTCCGATCTCGAAGATGGCAGGCGTGCAGAGTTCCTGCCTGTAAACCCAGCAGCCAGCTGGACTGGGAGTGATTGAAGGGGGTTGGTGGGGTTTCACCATTTGTTCTGCTTCTGGTCAATTGATGGCTTGTACAATGCAGTGTGGTCTCTACAGAAGATACTCTCTCCCCACCTTCCTTGTCTGATGTAGGTTGTTGCAACTCCAAAGGACAGTCATCAGCACAGATTCTGAACTTCCAGATGAGCTGCTCTATGGCAGAGCAGGTTACCTGTATGCCTTGCTGTACCTGAACACTGAAATCGGTCCAGACACTGTTCCACAGTCTGTTATCAAAGAGGTAAGACACTTTTCTCTCTCCAGCATCACAGTGTCAGTGAGGTTGAACTGGGATCACTCTCATACATATTCCAAGCAATTTAAGAGAGGAATGCTGGAGAGAAGAGGGACTTAGAGCTGGAAACCCAATCTCATCTGTACATGCAGTCTCTTCCCCCTTTCCCTGCTGCCCAGCTGGGGCTGGCACAGGCCAGTGTGGGTGGGTCTGTGTCCAGCCAAGGAAATAAGTTAATATGTAACTAGTTTTGGCCACTTGAGACATTGCTACAAAAAAACCTCAAGACAGAAGTTGTGGAAGTGTTGGTAAAAGAAGGAAATGCATGACTGTCTTGCAGGTACCAGAACCAGAGAAACCGGGGCTAGAAAAAATTAGAAATATTGATAGATTAAATTTCTACTCTTAAAATATAATTGATTTCATCATTAAGGAAAATACCTTTTCTCCCTCAACACTCAAATCCAAATGAATTGAATATTGTTGTCCTAGCACTGTATTGTGGCTTATTTTTTGTTGTGGGTTTAGTCATGCAGAAGCAAAACCCTCTGAATTGAAGTAAGCAACACAGGTAATGAGGGTGTGCTCTTTTTCTTAGGTAATAGATGCTATTATTGAGTCGGGGAAAAACTTCTCAAAGGAGGAGCGGAAAACAGACCGTTGTCCTCTGTTGTACCAGTGGCACAGGAAGCAGTATGTTGGAGCAGCCCATGGAGTGGCTGGGATCTATTACATGCTCATGCAGGTAAGAGCATCTTCTTTTGGCTGGGGTGAAGTAGCAGTAATTTTTGATCAGAGGGATCTTATCTTCAGCTTTCATGCATGTGCAGTGTTGTGCTGGATCAGGGTCTCACAATTTGGAGTTAGACTGCAGCACAGAACTGTGCTGAGGTGTTACCTAAGGGTTTGATAGCAGAAAAAACTGTGACTAGGGTATGATCTCACTAGAATGAATTAACTCTTGAGCTGTGGTTCAGAGTACCAGCTTTTCAGGATCAGGTTTCTTGTCCTCAACAAAGACAGTGAAGTGCTTTCTCTCATCTTCATACTTCTACTGGTGTCTGCAGTTAGAAGAGCTAAAAATTCACTTACTCACTATCCATCACTCTTCAATTTTTTGCTATTTTTAAACGATTGCACTGCTGATGCCTCCTGTCCTCCATGCCCTTCCTTTCTTCTGTAGTGATTTCCCCCCTTACCATTGCCTTGGTGCTTTTGGAAGACTATCCTTAATCACATATTAGTCTTCAGTATGCTTTTATTATTTAGATGTTTTTCTTCTTCCTTAACTCCCCTATTTCTCACACGAAACTCTGATGCTCTTTAGTGTATTTGTGACCCCTGATTTCCTCTTTCTGTTTTCCTTAGTGAGATTCCTCTCTTCTGTAAACCTCCTCTTTCCCATTTATAAATCAATTCCCCCCTGCCCTGAGATTTACAATATGATTATGATTATTTCTGTTCTACAGTCTGGGAAAAGAGCCTTAAGATTCATTATAGAAGATTGCCACAGAGCTGCAAAACATTATTGCACCTGTTTCTGGTTTTTGAAGGTGCTGCTGCCAGTCTGTACATCTTTGTAAATATCAATTTCCTTGCCAGCTCATGCAGAATGAGTTTTCTTCAGGCAAATGGAAGGACCATACATCCTCACAGTCTGCAACTGTGTACAAATGTTCACTGCAGAAGTGATTGAGCTGGTATTTGGTGCTGCCACTGCTCAGCCATTCCTCACTTAGAAGAAATGCTGTGTTTCAGATTACCTTACACCACTTCCACCAGCAGTTTTGGTTAAACCAGCTGACTTTGCTATAGAAGTAGCTACTGCTCTGCAATCTGGGGTGTGTCTTAACCTCACTGTACCCATTTTCTGCAGTGACCATCCCACTGGGACCTCAGCCTGCTCTGATTTACCGTGCTCCTATCTTTACCTACTGCTATCTTCAACAAGGTTGTCCACTCTCTTCAGCTTCCTTCAGCTTTCTGGCTTCTATTTTTCTTTCCCTGGTAGTGCTAGCTTTTCAGAGAAACATCTAGTCTTCTAAAGAAGGCTCTTAAAAGGGTCCATCCTTCATTTACTATTTAAGGCTGATAGCAGAAATCATTGCACAGTGCTTTTGATTTGAGCAGAAGCTACTCTGTCTACATGTTAAAATCCTAGTTATTTTTCCTTTACATGTAATTGCTGCTTTTAAGAATTACCAGAAAGCCATTGTTTATGCAGCATTAGATTACCATCTTTTCACTGTATGTTAAATATTGTGAGTCATGCAAAGTTGAGTCATCCACTGCAGAAGAAGGTGGCATATCAGAGTCCCATCCTTTCCTCGTCCCTCCCACGCCAAATGGGGTGAATTTTGCTGTATTTTCTTCAAATAATTCAAGAGATGTTTTATTGAATGGTTATTTGATAACAAAAAAAAAGGTATTGAACATTGTACCTGAGATGTGAAGGTTACTGAGGTTAATTCCTGTACAACACTTATATAATAAAATCACAGAATATGCTGAGTTGGAAAGGACCATCAAGATCATCAAGTCCAACTCCTGGCCCTGCACAGAACACCCCAAGAATCATACTATGTTCCCAGAGTGTTGTCCAAACACTTCTTAAACTGGAGAAAACATGTATTGCTGGAGTTATTTACAGGCTACTGGAAGAATAAGAGCTTAGCCATGTAAAATAACTCATCTGGGAGGTAGAGGGGGAATTCTGAAGTGCTAGCTAGGAAGTCTCTACTCCTTTCACTAACTGTGAAGCAAAAGTGTCTGTTTGCATAGCATTGCTGTTGGCCAGAAAGTCAGGACACACGCCTGTAGGTTACTCTGTAGCTGTTTGAAGCAAATGCTGGGAACCTCAGCAGCTTGGACAAAAAACTCATTAGTACTCAAATCTTCTTCGAAGCACAAGTTAAAGAGGTTTTTAAAGAGCTCTGCTCTTCTTGGATTTACCTCCTAAGAATTTCTGAGCTGGGCTGGGCTTGCCTTGCACAGCTCAAGACTGAAGGCATTTATTGCTGGTGCCCATCCTCTTTGCCTTCTTCTGCAGGATTGCCTTGTGAAATCCAAGAGCCTCAAAACAAACATTCCTATGAAGCCTCCCTACCACACAGGGAGGGTTCTGAGTGAGGGCTGATTAGCTTTGGGGTGTTTTTTATGACAGGCTGCTCTGTATTCAGGTGTACTTCTGATGAGCAGCATGAACAGTCTGCTTGAGGGACCTGGTGGATAGAAGTCTGGCAGAGGTCTTCTGACTGAGGGGAAATAGAAGCTTCTCATTTCTTCAGGTTACTCAAAATATAGCTATTGAAAGTTTTCGTTCATTTGGCTGTCAGACTTTGAATTCTAGGAGTGTGCTCACCTGTTGAATACAAATGTGCTGGAGCTGGTGGGAAACAGTGGAATTTTATGACATTGAATCAGTAATAAAGACAAGTTGTTTTAAAAAATGAGCTCAGTTATTAGGCTGTTATAGGCTCCAGTGCCTGTGGTTGTTCGCACAGCTTGCAGAAATTCCAGAAATCATATAAACTGTGTAAAAATAGAGAGCTCTATTGTTAAAATGGTGGAAAATGGGTTGGTAGTGGACGGAATGCCAACCAAGAACAACTGCAGACACAACAGTTACTTGGCTTCTAAACCTTTAGTTACAAGGAATAGGCAGGATGACGGATGTATTCTCCATTTGACAAGGATGTAAATTAAACAAAAAAATTAGGAAGAAAATTCCTAAGAGCAGTTGAAGGATGATTTTGTAGTACAAAGATGTTTAGCTATTTGGTGAGGTAGCTATTTTTTCTAAAATTGGAAATGCAGATTTATAGCCCATAGCTTTAGGGAGCTTTGTTTATGATGGAAAACGTCAACCTTCATAAATCTCTTGCCAGGTATGCTGCTATATACACTTTCCTTCATTTGTTGGGAAATAGTTCTTTTGAAACAAAATGTGTAACCCAATATGTTGGAAGTCTGTATTATGAGCACCATGTGTACAAAACTGTGTTTCTCTTGTAAGTATTCTCCCTATTTTAAGTTACAAAGAGAGCTCTGGGAGTCTTCATACTCTGTTCTCAGTTCTTCTATAATCTTCCTATATTGCTTCCATTAAGAGGGATAACAATTTAGTGCCCCAATTTCTTTGTCTCTGCAATGACTGTAAAAATGCTCTTAGCAAGGGTGTAATAAGCAGGTGTTAATTAAATCTGTAGGATGTGATTCACAGTATTTGGATCAAGGGCATGTATGTAGGATACTTGAAGACAGATTGTAGAATTAAGTGTTGATACACAATTTGTTACTACTTCTGTTGATGTGTTTAGTGATGCTTATTTTAATGTTTTCTGCAGCCAATTGCAAATGTGGACCAGGAGACCCTGACAGAGCTGGTGAAGCCAAGCATTGACTACGTGCGTCATAAAAAATTCCGATCTGGGAATTACCCATCATCACTGAGCAATGAGACTGACAGGCTGGTTCACTGGTGCCATGGTGCCCCCGGAGTCATCCACATGCTCATGCAAGCTTATAAGGTGAATCATTCTGTGTTCATAGATTTCACAGATTCACAGAATATTCTGGGTTGGAGGTGACCCATAAGGATCATCAGTCCAGCCCTTAAGTGAGTGGCCCAAGCAGAGATCAAACCCACAGCCTTGGTGTAATTAGCACCAAGCTCTTAGGTATATGTAAATATCTACACGTACATATGTATATATAGCTCTATCTTTACAGAGAGACTTCTATGCAGGCCTGTTTGCTTGCAAGACTTTATATAGCATCTTTCTAGATCTAGGCTTTTAAACAAGAACCCCAAGCTAGACACCTAAAAATCTCAGAATACTTACATTGGTATGTTTTAAAGAGAAAATAAGTGGGTAAAATTGCTTCTCAGGGCACTAGCAGTTACTAAGCTTTCTTAGAAAATAGACATATATTTAAACAATTTGGCATCAAAGTCCTGTGTGTGAGAACATTGACCTAAATTCTTTGAATCTTCATCCTAAGAATTTTAACAATTATATTGGTTTTCAAAAGTATAGGTTCATGTGCCTTGACAAAGAATGTCTTCCATAAATTACCGCATTAAGATATAAGTCTTGAGAACTTAACATCAGAGCTAAGATCACAGGCCCCTTCCAGAGCATAAATCAAAATGCTGAGCTACCACAAGCCTGCTGTTTGCCCTTCCCCATTCTTAACTAGGTTTGCTACCTGTCTTTTTGTGTGCTTCTGATTTGCATGACATTTGAAAGTATGCCATTTAATTAAATTTATGCAAATCAATTCTTGCTTTTGACAGCCCTCCTTGACAGATTCCCTGGTTGGCATCTGGGTGGGCTGATGAAAAGCAGGCTTGGTTTATGGAATAATTACTCATGCTGCTACGTGCAATGTGAACTTTAAATTTCTTACAGCACTGCTGCATGTAACAGCAGTTGCAGTTGCTTTTTCTTTGGACTGTGGTAGGAGATTGACTTAACACTTCTCCACTCTCTCCTTCTTTGTCAATGTGATGCTTTCCCCAACACAAAATGTTTTGCAAGAGGTGAAAGGGATAGGACCAAGTTCTGATTAGCAGTCTCCTTTTTGGCCTCTTTCTGTGTTTAAGGTGATGAAACATATGTTTTTCTATTATTCTTTATATTTTTCTTTTTGAAGCACTGAAAGAAAAAAGCTGGCATGTGTTTTGCTGGCTATGCTTTCATACCAGGCACAGGACTTGTGATAACAGACAGCAGTGTTTGTCCTGGAAATCAAGTGCTGTCACCAGGCCTTAATTCAAAATGTTACTGCTAAGCAGCTGGCAAAACCTGTTCAGAGACAAGCACTTCCTGTATCAAGCTTGTGAATTTAAGAATCTTGTATGTTAGTTGCTTCTATTATCTTACTAAATAGTTTGGCAGGGGATACCATCTCCAAAGGACTAAGTCTACAGTAGTGCATCAGGTTTGTCTTGTCGGGGTTATTTTGGTAGGGGGTTTTGTTGTTGGTTTGGACTTTTGTTTGTTTGTTGATCTGTAAAGTGACTTAGGCAAAGATGAGCAACAAAGTGGCTTTATAAAGGTGGAATTCTGGTGTTAATCAGATAAATTACTTGCTTTTGTTTGCCTCTTTCTGGATGAGCCCTCTATGTTTAAAGTGCATTTCAGATGCAATAAACTTTGCAAAAGTGTTTCTTTGCTCAAACTGACTACAGCTTCTGATTATATACTATATGAATATACTAATACAAGTAGTCAAAAAGGCATTGTAGGGTTCCAGCTTGTATTTGTGACAGAGAAAAGAGTCCTGTGCTATGCAAAGAGATATTCTTGTGTATTTTTGACATGGAATTGAAGGCAGGAAATGAGTAGTCAGGAAGAACTAGTCATGAAGACCAGCAATTAAGGACCAGATTTGGTCCTGAATTTGTCCTAATCCATAATTCTGTTTTTTGTTTCTTGGAGGCAGCATCACATTTCTGTATTTTCAAATTCTGGTTTGGGAATAGAAAATGAAGAAAAAAGGACCACATACCCTTCAAATAGATTGTAGGTTTTAGAACCAAGGGCCTTGGACTTGAGTTTTTTCTTTGAGGGTCCTGATTTTGGAAATAAAAACCTGAAAAGTTTTTTCTTTTACCCTGCACGGAAAGAAGAAACAGCTTGCTAAGAAAAGAAAGAGAAGTCTATGAAGAATAGATTATTAAAATTCAAAATAAATTTGATATGGAAAAACCCTACACAAACAGCAAAACATCTTTTGTTTTCATTAATACTTCAATTGATATGTGTTTATTTTCTATTTTTATTCCACAGACTTTTAAAGAGGATAAATACCTGAAAGATGCTATGGATTGCAGTGATGTCATCTGGCAGAGAGGTTTATTGAGAAAAGGGTACGGGATCTGCCATGGTACTGCTGGCAATGGCTACTCCTTCCTGTCTCTCTATAACCTAACTCAGGACAGAAAGTACCTCTACCGAGCTTGCAAGGTGAGCTCTGCAGCATCCCAGCAAAATCACTGTTCCCTTTCACATCCCCAGTGCCTGTACAGGGGTAAACTGGGGTGGGGGTGGGCTGATGTGCACTGGGGCTGGCTGGGACATTGGGTGGCATAACAGAGCCCATCACTTGCTCTACTTCACTCACTTTGACTGGACAACTTCAACTGTGTATGTGGGGCAAGCTCTGTCTTAATAAGCAGACTGAAACACACAAATTATCTGTAAGAGGGGAGGGACTAAATGTGTTCAGAAGAAAATAAGAGCCTGAAAATTAGCCTGCCTGAACAATAAGAGACTGATGTTATGTGCTGCTAATTATTCCACTGAGAGTTCCACTGTCTTCCTCAGGTCCTCAAGCAATACTGTTTGTATTTATATTTTGTAATTATTTGTTTTCAGACTAGTGCCTGTTTGGGGCTTTTAGAACTCTGAATTGCAGTTATTAAATTGCTCACTTAGAGTTTTTTTATTAATACAAATTGCAGTGAAAGACACACTCAGAATTTTTCCACTGGAATTGTCCAAGTTCTGCTATCAGCTCTTGACTATGCTAGCAGTTACTGAAGGAGGAGGCTTTCTCTGCCTGTTTCCTTACCGTGTAAGAACTTGGTTTGGTTTGTTGGATTTGTTTTCCACTTTAATTTGCTGATAGGAGGTTTCATGTTGTGTACACAGCTTTTTAGCTGAAGCCTTTTAACGCAGTATTGCAAATGAAATTTGATGAGTTGCTTCCTAGGTGCTTCTGAGTGAATATTGGCCATATGTAAAGTTATTGTATTCATCTCTGCAATCAGCCTGTCCTCTCTCAGCAGAGCTTTAAAAATCTGCTGCTTGTCTCACATTTACTGAAGCATCATGCTGTGAGGACACCTGTAGACATACCTGCATCCTAGAGATTGAAATAAAACCCTAGTACTCCAACAGCAAGTGTGTGACATGGAGTCACCCACTGCTGATGTGTGAGCCACAGCACCCTGCAGGTGTTGCTGGCAGCATGACTGTCAACTCTCCCTATCATCCTCCATGCTAGCACACCTTCTGCAGCTCTGTGCAGCATTGGCAGTTCCTGGTGGTGCTGCATTTCTGGCCCAAGACAGCCTTGGTGTTTGTCCCCACCTATCTAGAGAAAAGCAAACATATCTGTCTCAAAGCCAGAAAAAGGACGAGACTCTGTTACATACCTGAAATCCCTTTAAGAAGGAGGTTGCAATGTAGGGGGCAAAGACTGTTTGCTGGAGCTGCCCGTCAGTGGATTTGCAGCCACTCTGCTGCTTAGCATGCTAAGTGGCAGGGTGGGGGGGAAACAGGCAGAGTAAGAGGGAAACAGGCAGAGGAATTTGCTTGTCTGGCACTCCTGAAATCTTTTCTTTCTGAGCCAGAGTGTGCAGGGAAGCAAACATACAGTTATGTTGGTACTTAGAGGCATGTAACTGAGAGAATGAGACGGCTGCCTTCCCAGGGGTGCTTCTTCACACTGAAAACATCAGGTCCAGGGGAAGGAGTCTTGCCTGGAATCCCTGGTTACCTCACAAAAGCCATGAAACTGTTTCAAAAATGAGCCACAAGAACTTGAATAGAGGAGATGCCTGTTTTGTGCTTCACACTTTCTTCTTCACAGCTTTCCTCTCAGATTATCAGAAGCTGAGGCACTCCTAGCTGGCCTGTCTGTAAGAGGAGAGAGGGGCTGTGGCATCTTGGGCTCCAGGCAACAGAGCATTGACCCCTGTGCTGTTCAGCCTTGTGATTGCCACTACTGGTGGCAAGCATGCCAGTCTGTGTGACAAATAATGTCAGATGTCTCCCTAAGATATTGTTTCTTCCCCCTCTTCCCCCCTGCCCCCCCCCCAGTTAAACAAAGATCCTGTGGTTTTCTGGATTGTGGTTGTGCTGAAGTTATGAACTTGCAAACGATGGTTTTGTTTCAGTAACCTAGGGTGCATTTTTTAAATTTCTGTTGCAGTTCCCAGGCTGGAAGTAATAATCAAGGCTAGTGTGCAATTAGATGTGGATGTTGCAAGAATTGATTGTAGCTTTGAAACATGCCATAAACATGTTTGGTCCTCACATTTAAGACAGGATTACATGGGAGAATTAAACCATAGTTTGGAAATTTATACCCAGAGGGTGACCAAAAATGTGTAATCAGTTCTTAATAACAGTGTGAATCACAGTGTTTGTGTTTGTGGTTTTTTTCCCTTGTGTTTTCCCTGAAAGATACTCGGACACATGCACATATCTCTATCAAGAGAAGATCATCCCCCACTAACTATTTAAACAGAATGGCGTGTGGAGGGAGAGAGGAGATACCATCCATTTCCTTCTAATGAACAGACCAATGGCTCTGGAATCATGTTTACACCCCATAGAGCCCCACCGCTAGGGCAGGGGCACCCTCTGGTTAGGCTGATGTGTTTTCTAGCAAGTAGGCCAAATTTCAGGGAGAGACCTCTCACTTGCTTGCTTTGCAGGAGTCTATGCATGTATTTCAAACAAGCAGTGGTTTGCATCCAAGCACAGAAATGCCAGGGGAACTTGTGCCCCCCTAATGCTCTGGAGAGCCATAAAGGAGAAGTAGCTGGTTGTTACTGAATTGATCCAGGTGTGGTTCATAAGTCATGTGTGTCTAATATAGCTACCTCAGCAGTGCTGATCAAACGTGAGGAAGCCACTGTTAACTCTAATGGTAATCAATCTCCTGCAACAAAACATTGATGACCATAATTGTCTAACTGTATTTATAATGGTTTTTCATAACGCTTAGGGAGAGCAAATAAATGAAACTAATTAATGACAGCTGAAGATTTAATATTCTAAATTGGTGCGCAGAAATGAAAGAAAACCAAAATGCAATTAACAGCTATAAGTCCTGAGTTTGTGGATAAATTAAGCACCGAGAGAAATAAGAGACTGATACAATATTAGTAAAATTTTGGCTGAGTATATCTGTTCTTACAGCATTTTCCTTGGCATGTAGCAGGGTTGATTTACAAAAAACAGATGTCTAGCTCACCATTGCATTGTTATGAAACTGAAACTCACTCTGTGCAAATACATATTTTAAAACATGATTGTGGCCTTGTCATGGTTGAAGGAGGACAAACTTACACTGCTTCACATTTTGTACCTATTAATGATATTCAGATACTCAAGCTTGCATTTAACAGTCTTGAATAAAAAAATATTTTTAATGTGTTCCCCAGTTTGCTGAATGGTGTTTGGAGTATGGTGCACATGGATGTCGTATTCCTGACCGACCTTATTCCCTCTTTGAAGGTAAAGTGATGGTGTTGCAAATGGTCTTGTACTACAGGAAAGAAGGGCATCCTTGCAATTCTGGCACATGCATAGGAGTTCAGAAGTCTTCAGTGGGTTCCTCCACTATTAAACCCCCCCTATACCATCATCTCTGCCTAAAAGAAGGCAGGGGGTAGAAAAGGACAAAGAAAAATCATTCACTATCACAACTCTCACTCCTGCTTTCATTTCAGCATTCGAATGTAAAACCAGTGGTAGTGTTCCTCCGGAACAAAATTCTGCTGTGCTGAATTGCTGGTTTAAAGCAAACAGAAATTCAGGCAACAGTTTTGTCACAGGTGGTTTTTCAGAGGGACTGGGTAGAGCAGCAGCTGTCAGTCTCCAACTAATTGCTAGCTGTCAGAGCTAGGCCTTCTCTGCTGCCATACTCAACCAAGGAAAAGGTAGTTTTCATATGAACCCAAATCACTTGAACAGGAAAGCAGTGCAGAGTTCTTAGGGACTTATCTGTAAGTTCCAAGATGTTACCAGATACTTTCCTAGAGCTTTGTATATATTTTTTTTATGTAGCTTATTTTCTATTCCTTGTATCATCCTCACAGTACAGAATCAGTAGCAAGGAATTACAGATCCAAGTGGGATTTAAGGTAGCACCACGGCTGCTCCATGAACAATGAGTCTCGTGTGCCACCTGCCGCAGATATTTGAAATTACAGGAGCCAGGCAGGGATATTTGCAAATTAACAATCCAGGTTGTGAATGAACACAAGAGAGCAGGAGCCCTTCTAAATACAGAGTTATTGTCTTAATGCTTAAAGGAGAAAAGCATAAGTATTCCTATTTCTGAGGGCACCCCTGCATGCTCTTGTAGGGAGGGAAAAGAGCATCCATGTAATCTGTTGTATAAAATCTTTGAAATATGTTGAGAAGGTGAAACAGTGTGAATAGCAGGATATGTGCTTGAATGCTGGTATACAGCTTTTATTTTGGTTTCTAATTGGAATTTTTTTAGAAAAATACAGAAGTCTCATATTTGAGTTAAAAAAAAAAACCTCTTAAACTGGGGCTTCGTTTCTTTTTGTAGCCAAAATTGTGCTTGCAGTTGTCCAATTTTGCCTGTACGTGCATGCTTTAAACAAAAGTTGAATGTGCATCTTATGGAATTGTCCTAAGTTTTTTGTTTCCATCAGATAATGTAATTCAGAAAGTCTCCTTTTTATATATGCATAGCTGTTTATAAAACAGAATTTTAGCTTGATCATAAAACTGAACTTGTATGATTTCCTTGTTGTGCATCTCTGTTGTCACCCTATGAGTTCTGTTGGGTGATGCACTTCGGGGTCTGGATGACCTCTTCATGGATAGTGAGGAAATGAATCTGTGCTTCACAAGTGCAATAAAGTTTTGGCTTTTACTTTTAACCAGTGAAATGACAAGCAAGAGTGGCTCAAACTATGAAGGACAATCCAAGCTTGGATTAACTTTTTCTTAATTTTAAATAGCATTGAGGTTGTTCGGTTCAAGAGAACCGAACAGAGCAGAGACATCTTGGTTCTTGCCTTTAATCTTTTCAAATAAAGTTTGGTGTCCTGGGCAAAGTACAGATGAACTTGCCTTTCCATAATGGTCTAAGTTCACCTCTTTAAAAAAAGATCCTAGTGAGGGAGGTGTTCAAAGGGGTTCTGTTGCCTTTGCTGTCAGCTGTGCTATTTTAATGTGCACAACAATTTCCTTCTCCTTATGTTTTAGGCATGGCTGGAGCTATCCACTTCCTCTCAGACATTTCAGTACCAGAGACTTCCCAGTTTCCAGCGTTTGAACTTAGACCTCAAAGGAGGGAAAACAAAGTGGAACAGGATGGCTAAAATCATCATTTTGAAAGGAAACTGAGGCCAGAAGAGATGAGACTGTTTAGTGCCTCTGATAGTGAACAAACTTGATGCTGAACCAACAGATGGATAAAGCCCTTTTCTCACCCCTTCTGCCCCAAAGGACCATGAAGTCATTAGAGCATGAACAGGAGAAGCCACACTTAAGTTCTGTTAAAGTGACACCTTCAGATGTAGGACCAGAGAAGTCAAGTTTTGAACTTTCTCTTTTCTGTTGTATTTGTCTTCTTCAGGTCTTTGCCATGCTCTGCACGTTTATTGGTGTTGTGTGTTGATTCGAGTCTTTTGTTGTTAGCCAAAAGCTGGTCTCCATGTGAATCTCCGTCCTGTACCTTTGTGCATGACTCACAAGAGCAGTGTTGCTTTCTGCAGCGTGGTTACCTGCAAAGAGAGTTTGTTGCAGGACGGTGCCCAGCTTCACTGGTGTGCTGGCAGCTCTAAAAAGAGATGAAAAATGTATCTATGTTCATTTTTTTTCTGCCTTTTTCTCCACACTCCTTACAAACTAAGCTGGTGGAGATCAGCCTGTTTTGATGAAGAGGTGTGAGGCTGTTTCCGTTTTCAGAAAGTTAGCAGGTTGGAAGGGATCTGACTTATCTTTTCCTGCTGTTGCGGGAGGCTTCTTTGAAAGTCGGAAAGAGAGGTTCCCTTTGATACCTGCAGCTGGTTAGTGTGTTAGGTGCTTATAGCAGGGTGGAGGTGCTTCTCCCCACCGCTGCAAAGCCCCATCCCATGCCATGAGCTTAAACTGCTGTTGGAGTCACTTGGACTAACCTCCCTCTGCCACCAACAGCAGAGCCTGGACAACATAACTGCTTCTTCTTTCCTAGACCTCAATTTGGAATAAACCTCTCCTGCAGCATCTCATATACAGATGAGCAAGGGGAGGGTGCCAGGGCAAGCCTCTCATGCAGGTAGCTCAGGATGGTTGTTACTTTGGAACCAAAGTGGCAATTTGTTCCGGACCTCCCCTCCAATGTAGTAGTACAGGAGCGATAAATACCAGCTGCTTTTGGAAGCTGCAGAGGATTATTGAGCAATATGAAGCCATTGCTAGTGGCTGTAATTGAAGTATATTTCATCTTCAAATCCACACACAAAAAGCTCCTTTCCCGTAGTCTTAATTGCTGCTAGTGCTTTGCTTCCCCCTGTAGTGTGGTGGGGTTGTGAAATACTAGACCTGCCTTCAGGTGCTCCTGAGTATCAGGCCATTGGTTTGGGAGAAGTGGGACATACTCCGAGTACTCTTAGAGCAGGCTTATGTGTCCAGGTAGTACCTGAAGTGTAGCGCACTCCCAGTCACTCAGGCTCTGTGGTCATCCTCCCCCAGGTCTCTTTGTGCTCTCTCAGTCCAGGTGCTGATTTTAATTGGTATCTCCTGTCGGGTACGAGTGTGACAGGTGGCACAGTTTGACCTTTTGGGCACGCATTGGGATATCTGTGACCTGTGGGCCATCTGCTGAGTGCCAGTGTCTGTGGTTGGGCTTGGAGATGCATTGTTGCTCCTGCATAAATCGGTCTTGATTTGTCACCTTGCAGGTGACTTCCTTGAGCACATTCCAGTGTCTTTTGCCAAATCCCTTGCAATGTTAATAATTTCCCCATTCAGTTCTGCTGGACAGCAGCAGCAGTGTAAGTGCACAAACAGCTTAATGTCACAGTGTAGCACCTTCTCTGCTGGTTTGTCGGGTAGGATTAAAACATGGGAGCAGCAGAAGAGACTTTTCCACCCCTCTGGCAAAGGCAGAAGGTGAGATGGGAGCAACAAACCTAGCTGCATCTCTAGAGAGATTGGGGGAAATGCTGTAAGGCAGTGGGAGCAGGGAATGCTGCATGGTAAGCAGCTGGGCTGAAGTAAACAGGAGCAGAACAGAAAAGTGAGGGACAGAGGGAGTTATTAATGTGAGGGATCTGTGAGGAACAGGAAGAGCTGATCATGGAGGCAATGCACAGTGTACCAGCAGAGACATCTTGATGAGAGATTCCTCCATGCCAAGAATGCCAAGACCTAACTCTGTTTCTTTCTTCAGCCTGTGGATCCCTGATCCTGCCCATAGAAAAGCCAGGAAGGAAACTTGCCCAGGAGGTCTCAGAGAAATACTAACAGAGGTAGATGCCAGCTCTGATCCTGTTTCACATCACCCCCCAGATCTTTGTTCCTTCCCCTCCACTGTGGGTGCAGAGCAGTTTGGGTGTGTTAACAGGGAAAGATCTCACCACATTTACAGGAACTGACTGCAAACACTGGCCACCCTGGCAAATCCCAAGCCTGTGTTGTATGGACTGTTTAACTAGGGGGTGAGCTGGCAGGTTTTCCATTCAGTGATTATATGCATATTCAGTAGTCTTGGCTACTGTGCTTGGAATGGCTCCTGTGGGAGGTGAGTTTGGCTGGCTGGAGCCTAAAGGGAATGAAAATCTGCTAGTTTTAAAAATACACAGATATATACACACTAAGAACAGCTGAATGCTGAGCAGATCCCCAAGATGCTGGAGTGTACCTGTCAAAACAATGAGGAAGTCAGCTACCTGCTCTTCTGTACCAGAGCCAGCCTTTTGCCATGGTGGGGCCTGGCACCATATTTTCTGCAGAATCCTCTCAGAACTGAGTAAGACTGGAAATCTATCGAGCTGGGAAGTGTCTTGACAGTGCATCTGCCTCATCTTCCTGGGGTGACTTTCCCTGTGGCTCCTCCTTTCTGTTACAGCATTGTGATATCTAGGTGGCCCCTTAAGGAAAAATATGGTGTGAAAGTGAAAAAGTGCATTTCACCAAGGCATTGTCTTCAGAAGTGACATCAAACTACAAATGTAGAAAATGTCTTAATATTCCCTGGTTTGCTTTGTCCGTGTGTAATAGTCCACCTGTTGCAAAAAGCAGTAGTGTTAAAAATGGAAATGCTCTTTGGGCAGAAAAAGAGGAAAAAATGCTGATGTTTTGTTCTTTGGCTTTATTAGTAAAGATCAAGCTATGTGGTGGTAATTTGTGTGAGTCTGTTTTTTTCTTCATTGTGGTTCTCCTTCCTTCCCTCCAGCACTGTGATGATAGCTGTCCAGTGGATCTGACTGCTGAGCTGCTTCCCTATCTCATAGTCCTGCAGGATGAAACACATGCCAGAAAGAGGGCCGATTGCTTTTTTTGTAACCTTCCCATTTTCCTAGCACTGCAGGTGCCTTTCCTGCTGCTGCTCCCAGATGATTTTTAGTATATATTGCTTAGTGCAAAGCTCCGCTTTCCTTTGTGGCCACACAGATCCTGTTGAGTTTGCAGCTAAAGCTAGATTCGGGATGAACTGGTTTTTAAAACACATGTATGAAATCTCTCTGTCCAGCTGAATTAACAGCTGTTTCCCAGCTTTGAGGAAGTTTGAAATGTTCCTCTAGCTGGGCTTTAACAGAAGGAAACATCAAGTATGCTGCAGGCAAAGGGTAGTATTTCTGTTCCACAAAGCCCCTTGTGCCACTCATGGCCATCTTGGCCACTAAGAGAAACTGCTCCTTTTTTTGGATGGAGAGAATTAGTTCTGGTCTGTGGACAATCTGTACAAATTCAGGTGTAGGTTGATAACGGTGTTGGGGCTTTTCTAGCACAGCAGATAGCTAACATCTAAATAGCACATGAGAGATGCATGGGAAGAAGTACGTATGTTGTGTGTCACCTCACAGCTAGGGCAGTCACCATTTTGCTGCCTGAGCCCTGCCCAGCAGGGTGTTTGATGCAGCAGCCTTTCCTAGTGAAACTGTTCACTTTTTTCCCATATGTTTTCACTGGTTTCGTGTTGATTCAGTCAGGGCCAATGTGATTTTTGCACAGGGACCTGAATTTAAACCACTGCTTGCTTCTTGACATCTACAAGTGGATTGTGGTAAATCCAGCTTGTAGCTATTAGGTAAGATAGTGTTAGGCAGCAGGAGAGAAGCAGAGCAGGACAGGTAAAGCACATCGATCCTTGTGACTTCTCTCACTGCATGAAGCTAAAATAACAGATTGGTGCAGGAAGGTAGGGCTGCTTAATTTGTCACTGATCCTCTGCCTTCTCTGCTGTCACGTTCACCTTGCAGCACATGGCAGCTTGGAACAGTAGCTGCCAGTTGCACCTCTCATCTTTAATTGCCTTATTATCTAGAAGTTGCTTTGTAAAAGCTGTGTCATGCTGGATCTTGCCCTGCATGGTGTCTCTGTAGTCATTTCCCTGCCAAATAGTACAAACTCTAAGGCAGCTCAGCTCCTGGTGACAGGGCATCAGAGGAGAGGGTTCCCACAGCCACAGGGCCTGTTCCACCTACTCAATTAGCAGTGTTAGATCAGAAAAAGAAGATAGACTTCACTATCTGAAAAAGTGTTATGGCTTGTTGGCTGACCTGTGTGCCAAAAAGTGACGTTTTGGATATATGTATATGAATCTAACCTTTCTGAGGTTTTGGAGTTGGGATTTTTAAAGCAGGGAAGAAAGAAAAGTTTCTTTGCTTCTTCATGTGGTCTGAATACCTTTTTGGAATACATAGTTCCAGCTGTTTGTTGTTACAGCAATGTAAGTTGTCACAGAGGCTCCAAAGGAAATAAAAAAAACCAACAAACCCACAAACCATAAAAAGTTGTCACTACATTATCACTTCCCAAACACAGGCCCCACCACAGCTACAAGCAAGGTGAAGCAAGAGTGCCTGGTGGTGCCTCTTCTAATAAAGCCATGTAGTTGGAGATTTCAGCAGAAGGGCACTAACCCTTTTCATTCTTCCTGCTGCCAGGTCACAGAGGCAGAGGTGTCCTGCCCTGCCTGGTCCCTGCTTCCTCTCAGGTATACCAGACACATTTTGGGGATGCAGAATTGAAGAAAGGACTCAAGGGGTTACATTGTTCATGTTCCTGGCTCCCCACCTGGGTTCAGTGGTGCCACTAAAGCAGCTCCCTTCTGGCCAAGCCCTGTCAAGGGGTTTAACCCCCCTGGATCAAACCTCACTGCAAGAACCAGGAGACAGACACGCACAAGACACAAAAATCACCTTCCTGAGGTAGATGGGAAGATCTCAAAGGCTGTCTGGGAGTCAGCTGCACACTGGTCCAGTGCCTCTGGGAAGGGGCAGGGGAGTGCCCCACAGATCCCCAGGGCTCCCAGCCATGACAACCGAACTTATTTTGCAGTCAAAACACGACCCTGCCTCAGGGGGCACCAAAATCTCTCTTGTGTTTGAAAGAGGATGCAGTAGCTGCACCCAGGGAATCCCAGCAGATAAAGCACCAAACCCCCATGGGGAAGTTCACATTAGCAAAGCTGCAGCAGCTGGCAGCGCCTAGGGCATGGCCACTGCCAAGTAAAATCCTGTTGGAACTGGCAAGGCAACTAGGGGAAAGGCATGTAAACAATTTGCAATTAACACGTATGGATGCCCACGCAGGTGTTGTGTTTTCAAGAAAAGACCAAGTTTGCTAGCAGAGAATTCCCTGTGTTGTACGAGGTAGCATCATCCATCAACACTAGGAAATAAATGAGCCGGATTTCAGGAAAACTTCACCTGAAGTTGAATTTCACTGTACAAAGGCTTCTATTCGATGTGTCCAGGACAATGCCAGCTGTCATAGATACATTTTATAATATAAAAGGACTTAACAACACCTATCTATTAAAATGAGGTCTGTTATCATTTCTATTGACAGAAAAAGGCTGAAATTGCTTTTAAAAATTATGTTCTGTAAACACAACCATACTCAGTGACATACAGCTTTCACACTTCAAGTGCAAGCTAATTTAGAAAATATATACAGCTGTCATGCACAGGTGGACCTCATATTCATCTATAAAATGTACTTTTTTGTTATCTGAACTGTCCCTCAAGCTAAGACTGCACACACAGAAGTACTTTGCTTTGTCCCTTATTATGATGCACAGTAAGAGAAAGCCTTGGTTACAATTTCACCCAAGTCAGGTATGCAGGAATGAACTCATCCAGTGCTAGCTCTGCTCCAGATTGCTACTGATTCCACCAGCAGAAACAGTGTCCCTTAAAAGTTTTACTGTTAGACACTCATATTCACAGAAAAAGGGACGTTTCACAAATCCAGCTTGACACCTAGAAACAAGTTCTAAGAAGCCACTGGCACAGAACAACAGCACAATAAAGCTTTGGCTCCCTGTGCAACACAGGTCTTCAGATGACTCCAAACCACCACAGTGAAACCTCTGTGCCCTGGCTGGCGCCACACAGGAACATTCACCTGGTACCCAAAAGACCACATGGGACTCCTAACCCTCAGCTCTGTTATTTTTTTGCAAGTCCTTCAGCAGCAGGAGGCAATGTCATCTTCTTTTTGTCACTGCTCAGTGACATGACTGAATATGCACAAAGGGAGAAGGTCCCATTAGTACAAAGTCAGGTTTCAGAGCAACTTCAAATTTTTGCTAGACATGGATGGATGTGAGAGCCCTCACAGGCAAAGGGGCACTGTGTTTATTCAAAGATGTTCATTTGTGGTCACTCAGAGGATTGGCCACTCACAACAAAATACATGAAGAGCTAAGAGATATTGAAAGCCAAACCATCTGTGCACCAGGTCAAAGAACCTGTCCCAAAAACTTATTATTTTTCTGACCAAGAGAGGAGAGCAGATTTACAGATCTATCATCTAAGATGACAGCTTTACTTGGTACTCTTTGTGGCAGCAGTAAGACTATAATGGAAGATACTATTTCTCAGGGACTAAACTCCCATCAATGCCAAAGGGAGTAAATTTGTACCTGTGCTCCCATCCCTTCTTACTGTAAATATTTTCCAATTTAGGTAAGAAAACTTATGTATTTCAGTGTTTCTAACTGTTCTGTCAAGAGGCACAAGTAGCTCTGGGGTTGTAACACCTTCCTCTCGTGCCAGCATCTAGGTCATTGTCTGTTTCATACAATCTCAGTGCTGGTAAAACAAGAGAAGCCAAGATGCCGATCACATAGTCAAAGTTCACATGATGGGCAAGAAACGCTGAAGTCCCAGTCCTTAATTCTGGATGCATCATTTAAAGTAACAACTCCCTCTTTTCTAGGGCACTTGGCAGAGCCCCTGCCACAACTCAACCAATACTCGTACTCTAGTAACAGTGACTTTTATCAGAGCATCTTTCTGTTATACATCAGAACTAAACTGTAAAAGAAAATAGTAAAAGTGAAAGATGGTAGTCACAATTTCTGGTAAAATCATTGCCCCGCTGCTTCTACCTTTGTCTTCTTTGTCTGTCATTTCCCTTAGCTGAGGGCATTTCTGCTCTGGGTTCTTAGGAGGCTGCACACCACTCTGGGGTCACAAGAACTACTGCTATCAGTAACCTGCCACGACGCGATTAAAACCTTGATTGAAACAAACAACAAAGAGAAAGACATACAGGTTTTAAATATAGGTTTCCATTAAAATCATTACAAAGACAACTTCTCTCATTTTGAAGAAAAAGAAAAAATCCACTTCTACTAAAAAAAAAAAAAAGAAAAAAAATTTAAAATCACCCTTTTGCAAATAACTTTAATGAGGAAAGGTGCAGGGAAGGGAAGGAGAGAGGACTTGGAGAACTAGCAAGTGTTCAAAAGGGCAGGTGCCCTCCATCTTGGTCATTTTGCAATTGCACCTTCTTCTCACACAGTCAGGTCAGAGAGCCAGAGTCCTCATGTGGAGGATTTCACCACCTGCTCATATGGGGGAGGTGGTGTGTTGCAATAGGAAGGTGGGGGTGGGTAAACCGGGTTTCCTTGTGGGGAATTGGGCTGGACGTGAAAAGCCATAGCCATAGGATTCATCACAGGTCCACCTGGATCTGTGTAATACGGCACTCCAGGTTGTTGTGATCCTGAAAGAAAGAAAAGGAAAAAAAAAGGTATCAGCAACAGCAGAGGCATCAGGTTGTGCTCTCCCAGGGCCTGTGCTCTGCATACTCGGGAAAGGTTTTTCGGAGTGTTCATCAGAGCAAAGACAAGGAGTCTTTCTCCCTTCCAGAAACAAACCAGGCTGGCAGGACTGCATTCACATCTTCAGATACTACCAAAAAGTTTCAGTTTTGCATCCAATGGAAATCACATAGTGTAGCAAAGGGCACCACTGCCCCAAGCAACTACATTTGAAAGGGAAAACAGTGAGCCCTGTTCAGTTGCTCTGACAGAAAAGCTTTTCTGTCAGCAGAAAGGAGAGGTGTGGGATCCCAGATGGACAAAGGAGTCTCTACTGTGACCCTGACTCAGGTGTCAAGTCTTACAAAAGGACTTCAGAGATTATTTTGTGGTGTCCTGGATCTGCTGATAAGCCAGAGTGAAGCTCAGATGGATCATTTCCCTCCTAGGCACGATACGGTCTAGAGGTGAACCTGTATGAAGCAAAGAGCCAAGCTGCAGTCAGTTACTGCTGGCTAACACAACAGGACAAGATTGCTTTGCATAGATTCAGTTCAGGAAATTACATCAGAGCCTGCAGGGTCACGGAAAGGAAATACATGGCCAAACACAAAATTCCTTGGCTATGACACATAAGGAGTAACAGAGATTGCTGCCATAAGAACAAAGCTGGTGTGTAACCCTCCTCAGATATCACAGTGGGTGGTGGAAGACAACTTAATGCAACTGAAATCACAGACTATCTCAAGATCTAAGGTTTGGTTTTTTTTTTCTCTGTCAGTTTAAATAAAGATGGACTGGGAAAAAATTAATGGCTGAGCAACAGGTTTTCTTCTTTTGGTGCCAGTCTGTGTTTCCTATAATGACACAGCTTCTAAGAGATCTTCGCCTTCCACTCTCCCATTCAGGCTCCCAGAAAAGCAATCCCAGCAGATCCTGCTGGACTGGGAGAAGATGCTGCTGCTATCTCTGCAGGGAAGGAAGGAGAGAGGCAATGATCCACATTTTGAGGGCTCCACCTCAACAGTGAATTGGCTACTGGTACCAAACCCAGAAGAGTAATTACTGGAAAATGGGAACTTGCTTGACTACTAATTCTCATTGCTCTTGCTGTTAAATATTTCTAGAACAGTAGAAAAACTAGAAGTAAAAAATAAAATAAATTGTGAGGTTAGCTCAGAGCCCAAAGCTTTTAAGTAACAGCAGTAACAGCCTGGAAGCAGGTGCCATTATCAGGTCATCAAAGAGTTTATGCTTATTTTATATTTGCCCACAATTTATGTTCCATGAAGCACCATGAAAGAGTAAAACTGTGCTCTAAATTTAAATCTGGTGTTTATCAATCTAGCCAAAGACACTCCCTGTTCACATAAACTCCAGGCTATTTTTCAGGCTTAAAAATAATCGTCTACTTGGATTGGCTCCCCTGCAGCAGCAAAATACTCTCTGTTCAGTTAAGAAGAAAAACAGATGCAGAAAGGGAGCCCTAAAAAACCCTTAGAATTTAAACAAAGTGTCAGTTTGTGTCTGAAACATCTTTTTAATCATTTAGGCCTAGGAGAGTTCCCAACCAGAACTAGCTACCAGACAGAAAGAAATTACAAACTTAGAAAGCAATTTTGGCAGAGGAACCCTCACTAGGTACGTCCTCCTGATGCTCACAGATATTGCTTACCAGAACGACAGCAATCAGACTAACAAGGGGAAAAAGACCACTTTGGCACAGAAAGACTACAGCACGGAACATTGAAGGCAAATAAAAAAATACCTGCAAGATGGCCAGATTGTGGAAGAAAATGCTAGACTTTCCTTCAGCTCTGCCAGTTGTTATCAATTGTATTTAAAACTCTTTCTTCCTGTGACTGTTGAATTTGGACACCTATCATTTTGTCTACACTGCAAAGGGAGAGCATGGACGCACACCTGTAAAGGTATTAGGAACCAAAACCGAACTGAAAGTTCTGTCATCCTGTGTGTTTCAAAACCACTTCTGTACACTGCAACTGAATTATGCTGTTGGAAAGGCTGAGGACATCACTCATGGCAGGAGGTGGATGCATGTCTGAGTGCAGTGCAATCCCTTGTACAAATCGCACAGTGTCCAAAAACTAGTGAAACAAAAGCTCAAAACCCACCCTTTTTTAATGCTTTGGCCAAAGTAAGAAACCAGTGAAACTTGTATGAGCAGTCTCTAACCTGATGTAGTGTTGACTGGTTGTCTGGTGTAAGACACATTAAAAGTAGGTTCTTCTACTAATGGAGGAGGATACATCCGCCTTCGGATAAAGAAACCAGCTCCACAACAGAACAAAACTCCCATCATCAAAAGGAACCTAGGCAAAAAGAAAAGGGAAGTCAAAACCTGCACATTCAGGCAGCATTTAAACCCAGACTGTTCACTGAGAATACTTCAACCTACAGCTTTTAACAGGATTTCTTAAACACGTCGCCTCTTGAGAGCAGGTCTGTCATTTGGGATAACACTCATGGAGCACTTATGGATGTATTATGGACATTTTCAGTGATTAGTACTATTGTCAGTGTTTTCTGGCATGTAACCCAAAAGTAAAAAACACTTCAACTTTTCAAAAGTTCAGGTTCACATGTGACCTTGGCCGTTGGGATGCTAAACTGAAATTCCAGGTCTGCAGAGTTTCAAACTGCGCATCTTGGATGCAGGCTCCAGGCTAACAGGCTAGGCTGCTCAGGATGTTTATGGAGTACAGAGAGGAATACTATTCTGCAATTGCCATTAAAAGAAGAATTTTAGATGTTCTTAATTTAACTCAACATTTTAATTTCATCTCCCATGGGAAATATGGTAGCTAGCACTTAAGCTCAAGCCAGAAGACTGAGGCATCAGTACTGATGGCGACAAACTTTGCTTTGTGCTTCCTACATGGGATATTACATTCTCCATGAAAAAAGACATAATTTAGCTACCATTCTCCTCCTCTCTGCATCTTTTCCAACCTAGCTAAACTGTCCCCATCATTTCCTTGCCCTGGTGTGATGGAAACAGGAACATGCAGCAAGGGTACATCAGATTTTGATCTTCAGACAGCGGCTTTCACTGTGTTTCCTTGATCAGTTACCAGACATTCCAGTGACTTATGCAAGCTCTTGTAAATAGGAATGATTCTTCTGTCTGTAATTGCCATCTTGTTTCATGGCTTTTTACTGGAATACAATGACAACTGTGCTTTTTTAGAAGGCATGGAAGTTGGCCAGAGGCAAGCCCACACACCATGCTTATCTCCGCTGGAAAATTCCCAGGTGGCTGAGAGGAAGAGTGTGGCACAGCATGGCAGCAAGAGTTACTTCATGCAACGGCTAAAACTCTTTTCTTCCTTCTACATTAGAAATGAGAGCAGAAGGAGGTTCTTTTTCCCTGAGCCAATATTAATACATTCCCCTTTGGCAGTGTTCCTGCAAAGGATTTTTTTCTGAATAGAAAAACAGAGATTTACAATGTCACCCCAGGGATTGAGATAGAGAGCTCTTCACTTATATCAGTAAGGATTGTACACTGAAATCCCACAGCTTTGGGAAATCTCCGTATTATAGTATACATCAGGCTTCTGTTTCTCACTGTTTATTTGTTTCAGTTTTGAAGGCTTTTTAAAAAATAATTCTTCAAATTCCACATTAAAATGCTTGAAAACAGGTTTTCTAGGGAGTCTTTGCTTTATCACAACTGTAATGAGAAGGTTTTATTCAGGTGCTTTCTTAAATTCCACTCCAAAAGGAATTTACCTTATTTTTTTCATTATGCATAGAACAGTGATTAGTTTAAGCTTTATCCAGATTACTGAGCTGCTGGCTTCACAAGCTCAATCTTTCTGCCTTCTTTTCCTTTGCTGTCATCTCCAGTGAAATCCTCATAGTCATAAATGTACTTCTCTTCCTTTTTAATTGAAGCCTCAATTCAGCTGGCAGGAATATATTAAATCCTGCCTAAAAGCACAATCCTGCTTATACGATCCCCTTTTAAAACTGAGTGCCCCAAAAAGAGGAAGAGTGTTGCTGCTTGGTAGTAGCCGGGACAGGCATAAGGAATTCAGCAATTCTGGATAGAAGTGGAACCACTGCTTGTATAAAGCAGCAGGATGCAGAAGCAGGAAAGGTCAACCTGACATGATAAACCTCCTTTTTCAGTGTTTTCTTACTACATCAGGAGAATTTTTAAAGAAAAAAACAAAATCTGTGCATTTCTATGCACACACATACCTTCCTACACACTTGCACCTACTATACTTTAAAATACCAGAGCTGGCAATATCCTGATTTAAGTCCAACCAACAAGACAAGGACAAACACAAAATTCCCAAATGCCCTGCACCTACCAAAAATACCATAATCGCTGGATAGAGAGAGCTCTTACACAGCATCTTGAGCCACAGCAATCCTCATAGGAGCGACATCTGCGGAGAGATAAAGAGACAGAGGTGTTGAGTGGCTGTTGCTCAGATTAAAATGGCATCCCCAACCCTGACACCATTCACACCCCCGACCAAAGCATTATTTTAAGAACAGACTACCCTTGGCTGGATAAAGCTGTCAATTATATACATCGCACAGTTCTATCCCTATTCAGGAACGTTTTCCATGTTAGTTGTCCCAGATTGAAAAGCAAGATGTATTCTATTTGCCATCTGTATGGCAGTTGTCTTGTGTTAAGTGGGCAGTTTTTCCTTATCTCTTCCACAATCAATCCTCCCTCCGGGGAAATATCTGCTGATAATGGGCCATTGAGTGTCACTGCATGACTGATAAGAACTATAACATGCCATTGTGAGATGCCCTGCCCAGAGGGAGGAGCCAAGCATTCCTACCTGCATATAGTCTAGAGATTCTGGCCCACCAGCACAGCTTTTTCTGCGCTGGATTTTCCCAGAGGAACAGCTGCCCCTTCCACTGCCTCTTCAGAGGAAGACTACACCCTTTTTCTACAGCATCACTGCTCCAACAGAACCACACTCCAGGAGGACTGCAGCCACAATTCCCAATTGGATTACTACCAACACCCTGTCCAACAGGGTGTCAGGTTGTATTCTGACTTTGTCAGTTTTGTTTTCACTCACTGCATTGTTTATTTTATCTTTTTTTTTTTCTTCCCTAATAAAGAACTGTTATTCCTACACCCATATTTTTGCCTGAGAGCCCCCCTTAATTTCAAATTTATAACAATTTGGAGGGAAGGGGGTCTACATTTTTCCATTTCAGGGGAGGCTCCTGCCTTCCTTAGCAGACACCTGTCTTTTCAAGCCTAGACATTAGTGAAACTACCTTCCTATATACTTAATCTCAAACCACTGCAAAAAGACCAAATATGGTGTTCAATTCTATATAAAAAGGGACAAGTTATAGAGAAAAGAAGTATCACTGTGTTTTCTTTCACAGTAAATGAATACTGCAGACCCCCCAACAGATGTTTGGAGTTTTATTCACAGGAACAGACAAGAACTGCCAGAACAAAACTGCCAGATCACCCCTTCTTTGAAATCAGTACCTTCCAAGCAGAGAAACCACTGAGTGCAGAGAAAATTCCAGTTACACCATTATTTGCAAATTTTATGCCCTTTTTTCTTCTCAGAAGTCGCACTGGACTACAACTGCTAGCAACTTCCATTATTAAAGCAGCCTTTCCTGTAAAAATCCCCCACACTTCAAATTAATCTTTCATATGCATAGAACATTTTTGAAGGTATTACATCACCAGTCATTGTGAGCACGAGGTACCACTTCACGAAAAGCAAGCACATACATTAAGGGCAACATCTGAACAATTCCTATGGCAACTCCTATTCCCACACCAATGAAACCTACTAAATAGGGAAAAGGACCAAGGTAACATAGAATCTATGGTATGTTGCAGACTTGAATGAAAATAAGCATATAGCAATAAGATTACAATATCCATATACAAAAAGAAAAGAGGAGGTATCCACAATTGGATTGATCTTTTTAAGTGTGTTCACATCTGTGTGCAGAGTGCACATATTTATTTAAGCATCTGATCGTGGACAGTTTGCTCAACTGCATGACTGTGCTCCCATATTTATATGCAAACTAAAACCATGTCAATTGAATAATTGTACAGACAATTACACATTTACATGCTCAATTAACAAGGCTTCACTCAGAAAATACATTGTCACATAGGCTTCAGCTTCTAACTGGGGCCAGAGGAGGATGCTCTGTGGATACATAATCAGTTGTTTTGCAAGTGAAAACAGTTACATGCTCTTCTGATGACAAATAAGTAGGATTTATTCAGGCAAGCCGGAGGATCTGACATGATCATCATGGCAAAGTTCATTAAGAGACTCAAGCACCCAATTTGGGATTCAGGCCAAGGATGTTGCTCATGCCAAAAGAGAAAACACCCACTTTGCTGTCATTGAACATGAAAGTGACCCATCTGCAATATTTCTTCTTTAAAGCTTCCTGACAACTGCTCATACTCAAAGCTACCAAACCTCACATAAGTACTGGCAAGACTAAGCAAGTCAGCGTTAACTTCAGTCCCTTTGGGACCAAGAAATTAAGTATTCCTCCATGTGGTTCAACCCAACAGGAGTTTTCAAGACATATGTTGAAGTCAAGGACAGATTCAGGTTCCTTACAAAATAGGCTGGAAGCTGCTACCTTCTGTTACACCAGTGCTCATGGTACCCCTTTGCTCTTCAACATGCTTTCGTTGGAGCACTTCATCCATGGTGATGGGTACTTGCCTCCTTGGCTGACACTGCACAGCACGGATTTTGTTGGGCCAGAAAAGCACAGAAGAAACAGAGCTCATAAATCTAGAAACCTTTCTTGAGTCCACCAGGACAAAAATAAAAAGAGGATTTTAGGAATGTGAGCAGTTTTTATCTCTGCCTCCACACACTGGTTCTGTCAGTCCAGACACCTACATCTGACCACACACATGCTGGGGAGTGGAGGCACCATTTCCCAGAGCCCCAAGATCTTCACCTGTAATAAAATTTAAAGAGAGAGGTCACAGAGGCTGCACACACACCTCCCCCGTGCCCAACCTTGCCTTGCTTATTTTGCACCTGTTTTATCCAGAGACGGAAAAGATGGGAAATGGCTATTTTAAAATATATAACTATGGTCATTCAAATCACTAAATTAAAGGAGCATCTGTAAAGGAATATAGTACCTCAATCTATTTTTTTATCTTTAAGTTATCCAGGTTATGAGCCAGCACCATTTTTAAAGTCTTAAAGGCTTAGCTTTTATTCTTGCAAAAGAAGGATAAAGCACCAGCTGGAAGGCAGGAAGGCTACACTGCTGAATATTTATGAAGCTCCTGAGACCACTGACCACTAACAAACAAGCCATCAAAGAGAAGTTTCAGGTGACTGAACTTTCAAATGGTTGAAAATAATGATGCAAAGGATGGAGGAGTCTCTAATCATGGCTCCAATTCCTGGTAGTCAGTAAGCTTTCTTACTGTAAAAGCTAGTAAGCTCAGCCAGCTCATCCCAGGCTGACCACTGTATTTGCTGGGTGGAAAGTGAAAGTGAACCAGTACCACAACCCTCACAACCCTTTGAGATCTGACACTGGTAACTTTGTCACTTTTTACCCATAAAACCAAACAGGTGATTTATTCTGTGTGCCTGTGAGAATGGACACATGTACCCATATGTAGGAACATGGAATCAAGACTGGAATCCAGGATGATGCCAACCTGCTGTTTGTAATCCTCACCACTTGACAGCAGCACCAAAAAGGACTGGAAGAGCAAATATTCCATTTGCCATGAGGCTACAGCAAAAGCTCTGCTGACCTCTTGTTCTTGATTCTATGCACTATGGAAAAACAACACAACTCCTGACAATATTCATCCCAATTATATGACAATTTACTTCCTTATTTAGCCATATTTATTAGGTGGCAAAAGTACAACAAAATCAGCTTATTAATGGAGTAACATGCAAGCTTAAGTCTTTGATCAGTCTTTGATGTACTATCTCTCACTACCTGACGGCAAATCACAACAGAATTAAGACCCTGGTTCATTAAAAAGACCCCAAAATTAAGCACATGCACATATATTTATTGAATTGGTATGCATTTTCTTTAAATTGAACCCATACTTTGGCTTTGCTTTACAAGGAAGAACCAGTGTGCCCAATGCCAGTTGAAGCAGAATGAGCCTTACTATCAATCAGAACTGGACTGAACCCATCTCCAGAAGACTTTTCTAAAGTCAATTTCCCTCTTTCATAGATCAGTGATGATCCCAATAACTGCATTTCCCAAGGGCAATGTTAACTTTATTGATCAAAACTTAACCTATGACACAGGATAAGACATAATTAGTTGCTTTGCTAATCAGCAACTTTATCAAGAATACAGTCTCTCTTTCAAAAACTGTGTGCAATGGGATTTATGATTTAGAAGGTACATCTTTTCATTCATAATTCACTGGAATAAAAGGACTTTATGTGCATGTCCAATGTCTTGAACTGCTGGCACACGAAGGAACTGCTGTGTCACAGATCACAGACCTATCACAGCATGTCAGATCACAGGGTCAAGGCTTTTCTCTGGGTTCACACTTAAATCATGGCACTGAACTTCCTTCCTTTATGGATAAGCAAAGCATAGTTTCATATCAAGGTATATGTTATGACCCAGATCTTACAAACCAACTCTTTACTTGTATGTGTTCTGTGGATAATAGCTACTCAGTGATATGGTCCAATAGCTCTTCTCCAATTATATCTGCATCTACACAGTTGAACAATTCCCTTCCTAGTAGAGGTGCTGCAGCAAGGAGCTGCATTCCCTACCACCACCATATCTTTGAAATGGAAGCTGTAGTATTCGTAGTTTTTTTCTCTAGATGTTTTGTATCATATGGGCCAAAACCTGATTTAACATTTAGGATGTTGGATTAGTAACGTATTTTGGAAGAGTGAAACAAAACATAAATTGTCAATCCACATGTAGTGGCAGAAACCCTACTGTAGACACAGAAACACAGGATGAGAGGGTGAAATAAAACCACAACCCCACATCAACAACCAGATACAGTAAACTGCATCATCTCTAACCTCATCTTGTTCTGAATACAAACCTGACATGAATTCCAAAAAAAGGTTGCACACCAATCATAGGTTAAATGATTGCTGCACATATCTGTAAATTCTATGACACAAATTGGGATTCATTGAAACACAAGAAGCACTGGCAGTTTTGGAGTAGGGGGCAAGAAAACTAAAGGGAGACAGGGAACTGTGCAAATGAAAATACAGGAGTAGACCAAAGCTAAGATCACAAAAGAAACATTTTGGGGGTTGGTAGTAGCATTAGATGAAGCTAAGGAAATGCCAGATGCGGCCCTAATATTGGCACAGACAAAAGACCAGAAGGAGTCTTCATAAGAACTTTAAGAGCTGAGGCTGGGTCATCTCCAGGCAGATTCAATGCTGAACCCTCAAAGTAGGAAGGTTCAGGTCTACTCCCATGGAACAGATGACAGCAGGCAGCTGAAGTGTGCATAGCCATTTACTTGTTCTAGGACAAAAGAAGTTTTAAAAATAAAATAATCTAATCTGCTTGCAACTCAGTTGCCAGGATACAACGATGCTGAACAGAGAAAAAACAAATAAGCCTTGAAACAAAAAGAAAAAGCAGGCAATCATCACAAAGTGACTAGCAGAAACAATTCTAATGAAGCTCTGAGTCGTGGGTATACTATCAATGAGGAGTGATGCCACTGAGGTACACTGCCACAAGACTTAGACCTGACAGACAAAAAATGGGGAAGATCAACTGAAGGTGTACCATGTGATTGAGAAAGAGTTCTCCATCTACCAAGTTTAAGTAAACTTCTATTAATTTCAGACATTTCATAAGTAGATTTCCATCTTTCCATAAAAAGCAGTCTTCAAAGCAAACCTACTGCCTGTAGTGCTGTCTAAGGAAAGACATAGACAATTGGCTGCAGACATGGGGAAGACCACCACACAATGGAGGGGTTATCCCAAGGAATCTGTTTTGCTACAGTTGCCCACAGAACATGGAAATCGAAACAGAGTCCAGCTCTGCACTCAGGAGTCCCACCTAAGCAACTGTTTCTGAGTCCCAAAGTGGTTTAATCTCTCTCCAGAAAGATGCTGCAAAACAAAGGCCACATCCTTCCACTGGCATTCACTCAAGTGCTTGAGGAGCAGTAAGATAGGCAAGGTCTTTGGCTGGTTGAGCAGAGTTGTAGGGAACATCTGCATTCTGGCCTTGGTCTTAGGGTCACTTGTGTCTCCTTGGCCTAATTTTCAGCAGACACCATTCCATCACAGTCAACTGCAGTTACAGGTTCTCAGTACCCAAAAGCATGTATTTTCTTATAAACAGCAAAGATGATCTCTCAGTATATGGAATAACAGTACCTTGTAAAACATAGGTCTGATAAGTATGAATAGATAAGTTTATTATAATAAATACAGCTGCTTCATAAATGAATGGAGCTGTGACCTCAGCACACATCTGTACTTAACACTGCTACTGGTACCAAAGAGAGCACTAGAGAGATAGTTATCCAGGTACTTGTTTAATCACACAGCCCTTATGTAAGAAAATGTAAGACAAAAAAAATGAAAAGGGCTGTCAGGTAATTTTTTTTCTACAGAGTAGAAACAACTGAGACAGAAACAGCATTTGCTCAGATTAACATCCTGTCTGCTTTGACACAACTAAAATCTCCTACAAGATAAGATACTTGGCTCCTGTCCTTCACACAGATGTGAAAAATAAGAGCAGGCAACAGCTGGAAAAGGGCTTATTTCTCAATTACTCTTTAGGTGAAGAGCCTATAAACACCATCTCTGTACAAGAACTCAGCAGAATACAGTAAATCCTCCCCCACTTCTGATGGGATGAGAAGTATTTGCTCAGGTGCTCCTATCAAACCAGTCCTTCTCACAATCTTCTGCTACCCAAAGGTTTACCATAACCCCAGCCCTCTCTTCCCAGATCCCAAGAAGAAAGCAGAGGAACTCTCTTTGTTGTCTGTAAAGTAACACTACATGGCTTTCTGGCCAGCACATATCCATCTAGAAATTTTCTCTCTCCCCTTGTGGCAGAACCTAGCAAGAATTGCAGTGGCTTGGGCTTTAGCAGTATATGGAGCCTTCAAGAGTCATTTTTCAACACAGGCTGCAGGCTTTTCTTTCACAGAGCAAAGCAGAGAAACAGCACTGCTTAAGGCTCTGACAAAAGTAAGCCATACATAATATGTATGACAAGTTTGAATTTTCTGGAGGTGGAACTGTAAATTTCTTGTATCAAGAGGAATGAGGAATTCTAGTTACCCATCAGGCCCCTTATTAAACAGATGATTAGCTCTTCATATCTCAAGCTGCTCCGTGTGGGCAGGCAGTCCTACTGCATCTCATCCCTGCTTTGGGAAATCATAAGCAGTCTGCTGGCAGGGAGCGATGGGTATCCAGGAATTTGCTGTCTGCCTCAATTTAAGATACTAAAGCATAGTAAACCTTTTTTTCCTGCACCAAGCCACTGCACGATTGAATGCAGAGAAGGACTGGGTAGTAATGGCCAGCTGTTAAGTGCCATCAAGTCTTTCAAAACTTTAATTCAGGGTCTCCCTACTTAGAAAGGGTTAGAACTTCAAGATTACTTAGGCGTCAGATGCACTTTGACACTGTCCACTGAAGCTCAAACCAGGTGCAACCTTTCCTGTTCCACTGACAGAAAGTCAGAAGAAACTGATTCTCAGTCTCTCATTAGGGTTCTTGCCTGGGACATGGAAGAATTAAGACTTGATGAGTATTTCAAATCAAACACCTTCCACAGGAAAAAGTGAGGCTCACTCATGGTAAGTCACAACTGTGGTTGTCACATCCTCTGGAAATGAGAGGGGGATGGGACTGGGTTCTCTGCTCCACCTCAACCAGGGGAGGGTCTGGTCTCAGAGGAGTACCCCACTAGAAGACAGAGGATGCCCTCTTCTCCTCTTTCCTCACCTTTCTCAGAATTAGCTGCCTATACTTGGTCAGCCTCCAAACTCCAAAATCATCCTTTCAATCTGAAATTAGGTCCATCACCTGTTTGATGGCTTGTGAAGGTTGATATACTAAACCCCTCTCCAGGACCTACTCCTAGCAAGTTGAGCTGGGTGTTAATTTGGCAGCCTAATTCACCCCAGATTGCTTTAGATAATTGATCCATTGAAGGAAATTCCAGTTTGTGAAAAGGCACCTACCTGCTGGGTAACTCTAGTCTCTTATTTGAAGCAAGGAGTAAGCCACTTCAAGGGCACTGATTTTTGAAACTAGTTGTGACATGTTGCATTGTTATTGTTTACGGCCAAGACTGAGCAATGGTGGTGGGATTCTGTTTCCTTTTATACAGATGGTCTGATAATTACTGCTGTCTTCCTTCTCAATACAAACCATGCACTTACGTTCTTGCAATGAACTACATCTGCAAACAGGCCCTTCCTGTGGCTGCTCACTGCAAAAGTGAGCCCTGGAGTGAATCCAGATCTCCGTTTGTGTACAGTGCCAGCTATTCAAAGTGCCTGGAAGGATGCAAAACTATTACACTGCCTCCCCTCTCCCTCCTCCTTGCTGGCTTCAAATCAAATGGAAGGATAAATCAGCATCTATATTACTTCCCTAAGCACACACCTGCTGACACTTCATGCAGCTGTAATTGCAATGAAAAACTAAGTGTACCATCAGGAAAGCCAACTTAATTAACAGCAGTAAACACAACAGGATGTGGAGCACAGACAATAGCCACCATCATGCAACACACGCAGTGTCTGGTTTGGGGTGGTTTCCCAGCCTCTTGGACACAAGTTGATGGAAGAAGTGCCCTCTGAGCTGAGTAACAGCAAGAGATAAACATTTTTTTAATGTTTTCATCTGGGACATTTTGCAGGTTCTTGATAATACACAGAATTATTATGGACTGACCACAAAGAATATAAGGACTCACATTCAAAACCGAGATGAGTATGGCTGTGTGATAAATACAACAAAACTTAATTAGCAAAGTAAGAAAAACATGTGGAAATGCACAAAAAATTTATTTCAAAACCTATGAAAAACCACAAACTTAATATATTCCTCATTCTTCTCTACAGTAAGAAAAATAAATTACTCTTCCCATGCAGGGCAAGAACATGTCTTAAAATGAAGAATATTAGCAAATATTCATTTTTAGGTTTCCATTAGTGTTCTTATAGTAATTCTAAATGAAAAATTAAACAGATTTCATCAACACAAATGTGTACATGTGCAGTTGTCTGCTGTATGCAGTAAACTGGTTTCCGTGGCCGAAATATACTAGCCTAAAATATAGCACTTCCACCTGCTTTCAACATTAATTCAGGTCCTGCTTTGGATAAGAATTAGAAGATAATAAGATGCCAGTCCTCTCTGTTCTGTTCCTCACATAATTACCAACAGCAATGCTTAACAATTCCTTTCAGAGAAAATGTTCATGTTTCTTTCTGGAGGTCTTTCACCTAGTAGCATACCTTTGAGAAGTCAAGACTTACCTAAGACAAGGAACCCAGGGCAGAACTCAGATGCAAAAAGTCAGTATTTAGGAGATAGAAGATGATACAGGCTACCAAGGAGGCATTTAGAAATCATCACATATACAAGTAGGTGTGATGTTAAAAAAGCCAAACCTCACTTAGAACTAGTAGTTGGAAGGGACACCAAGTCCAGCAAGAAGAGCTTCCACCACTACAATGGCAGTGGAAGCGATCTGTGGACAAACCAGAGAGCGGGAGATGTCATTTACCCCAGCTTCAGCATGGCTTTCCACACTGTCTCCCTCAACATTCTCATAACCAGGTGCACACCTTACAGCCTGGAGAGGTAGGCAGCCTGTGTTAAAAACCAAACAGAAACACCATGGTGAAGCTCAGAGGGCAGGGGATAATGGGTGCCCCTCCCTATGGGTAAGTCTTTCGCTGACCCAGTGGCACCAGCCATGCATATCTATTGCTGTGGACACATGCCTACCGCTCATACTCAAAAACAATCCTGCTGTTTTATAAATATGCCATGAAGCATGGCAAGGCGAGGATTAGAAACCCGCATCTGGAATTCATCACCTCATTAAAAGCCCCAGTATGATGGTAGCTAACAACTGAAGGAAAAATAAACAGAAAAGACCTACGGGATTGATCACTCATACCAGGAAATATACTTCACCCTGCAGTGAGGGGGACATTCACAATCATTCCAATCAAACAACTACTCATCAGAAAACATAAGGAAGCTTTCCCTCTCCTATTCATGCCCAGTTTAGAAATGGAAAAATAACTGGCGTATCTTAAGTGCTACTGGCATCTGCCTATAGGGAAGGGGGTTTTGCAATCTAATACATTCTCTATGCTACTATTCACATCATTGCTATGGAATAAAAGTACCTTGACTGTTTCTTCTGCCAACCATCAGCACATCTGAGATAAGGCTGAGCTGGCTTACTTAAGTGAGAGTGGGATAAGGATACTTCTAGAGCATCAGTCAAGTTTCTTGAGACAGCTTTAAATTCTGAATCACTTTCGGTGCATCCACACAAGGAGACATATGATCTAATTCTTTAAGCAAACTCAGGAACAACTTGGCTCCCTGGTTTTCCAATGACTAATTCCTTTCTCTGCTTTATATTTGCTTACTTATTTTTCTAAGTCATATTAAAAAACCATTTTGCTGAAGTAGTAGAAAAGTATCTAACAGACAACAGTCTCTGGTGACTCAGGCAACAAGGACACGGAGAAACGGTTGGATGGGTTAGGGAAATAAGTTAAGCGTAGTCTTGGAAATTGTCTGTATTAAGGACAGAAGCCCAGCCCATGTCTCTCAAATTCTTGGTAAGCTTTCCATGTTCACTTCTGGTCTGAAATAAGCTGTACCTTACTCCCACAGGAGAGGGAAAAGATTTTGGAAAATTATCAATTTCTCAGTCTAGCCTTAAGAAATGGAATTACATTTGGAAGAAACATGCTTGAATTAAACTAAAGCTTCTTGATTATATATGAAGGATAGAATAATTATTTCCATTGGAAAACGTTATTTTTAAAAACACTAATACCATTAAATAATTGGACAGAAAGATGTATCATTAGTTCTGGAACTGTGATCTTCAACCTTTGCCCTAGCTGTTAAGATGGAAAGCATAAAAGACAAGTTTTAAGAAAGTTTTGAACAATATCTCTAACAGATTTTTCTTTTTAAAATTATTATACTGGAAGGTGGACTGAATAAAAAAACTAAAAAAAACTTAAGCTCCAAAAGAGGAACTGTCATACAATTGCAAGTTTTACCCACCGAAATCTAGCTGAATTTCCAGAACACATCTTTTGGCACACTGTTCCTCTGGCTTAGCAGACACATTCTTATCTGTCTTTGGATGGCTGAAGTAGAGCCTTTACAGGAAAGATTAACTCAGCTATCTTGCCTTTAAACTTCCGAGAAAAGCAAACCACCACTTTATATGACAGGCCACCAGATTTCTATTACTCTGGGTAATTTAAAGAGAGGCAGGCACCTTCTAGGAGGATGTGCCTACCCAGAAGCAATAAGGCGTGTAGATGGGCCAGTTCAGGGATACCTTGGTCCCAAGCATGCCACACTGCATTTGTGAACAGAAACAGTACTTGGCATTTCTGAGCTGACATGGCAACCTTTTCATTATAATACCAACTGTCCCCATGAGAGATGTGACAAAGTGCCAGCATGGGACTGAAATCACAGGAAAATCATTAAAAAGGACTGCATTGCTGGGTTTCCTAAGTCTCCAATGATAGTCTTGAGATGAAAGGAGAGACTACATATATCAACTGGGGAGAAAAAAGTTTGTTCACAAAATCAGTGATAGAAACAAATGGAATCTACTGCAAACTCCTTTAAATATAAATCTAAATATATCTGCTTCGTATGGACTGTTGCTACAGAAATGGTAAGATAAAATAAAACCGGTTTCACTACAGCACATCCCAGATCTAGATTTGTACAGAGGAGGCACTCTCAGGACAAAGTTATGTATTATGCCTTTAGATAATTTAACATGTAACCATATGCTGATGGAGACGATGCTATTCATGCCTCCTCCCCCACAATATGCAAAATACTCCCTTCCTCCCATTTCACCAGTGTTTGCCAAAAACTACACCAAGCTGATTCAACACTGACTTGAATGTGCTAAAATGAACAACTTTCCGTGGGATTAGCAAATTGAATTAATTCAGCGAAGGGCCAAACAAGTGCTGAAGCAATGGGACTTTGTCCTATGATATTGAGATTGGAGTTGTGCCTCTCCTCCACCATATAGGTGTGAAAAGACAGCACAGGTAGGAAGCGGCTGGGGACCCTAGACAACAGAAACTGAAATTGCAAAAGTAACAAAGTAGAACAGCCCAGGCACTGCACAACCTTCCTATTGCTTTGATGCATGCCCCCTTTAACCCTACTGGGCTCCTGTGAACTCAAATACCCTCTCCGCACTCCTTTCCTTATTCCTTCACTTGTCACACATAGTACCTGTCCTCTGAGCTTTACTATCCTCAAATCCTTATCATCTTTCCCTAGTGTTTCTTCTTGCCCACTTAAACTCATAATCACAATATTAGCATTAACATGACACTCATCACTATCAGGACAATTGCTGAGCACACACATCCTGCCCCTTCCTTCTTCCATTTACTTGCAGTACTCAGGAGAGTTGCAACCATGACGCTTTCATGCAATGACTTGGATAACATGGTGCTGCAGTAACTACCTCAAAACACATGATTACTAGTGACAGTCTTCTGATAGACTTTACAGTATCAATATACAACAGGATTTTTTAATAGCCCTTTCTTTCGCAGGAATCTGTATGTACACAAAGGGTCTGAACCAATACCCAATCTCCAAGTAGCCACCCCTTTGTATTGCCAAGGGAGACAAATGCTATCTGTGAAAGCATGTGGGCAGAAACGCAAGTAAAACACCAAGGTGATGATGAATAACACACTCCTAAATGTCAAGGTACAGTGGGATTTTTGTAATTTTGTGACATCCCAGCTTTTTTCCCACATTGCAGAAAAGCAAAATAAAATGTAGGTGGAACCAAAGTCCTGTTGTTATTAGCATGCAAAGAAAATGAACTTATTTAAATTCCTCCATCTGTTTTGGCCAACCATTTATGAGTAATTCTCAACATTTCAGTCACCTGAAAAAAAGACAGTGAGTGCTAGGCACAAACATTTCCTAAGCAGTTAATATCCAGGGTCACAGATGATTAAACCATGGTGTTTCATTCCTTCTGTGGGCTTTGTTTTGCAACTGGCTTCCTGGCTGCTTTTTGTCTCTAGCATTTCTCTCCTGCTTCTGGCAGATGAAGTGGAGGTGGAAAAGAAAAGGGAGGGAAGTTCTTGGGTAGCGTAAGGATTACAGTAATTTCCAATCCTTCAGCAAGAAGGAGCTTGCTCAGGGAACAGATAACCTAATGCTCTTCCACCCCACATTTTTTTTTTCTTTTTTAACTTATGTTTACAGTTGTTTGCAATTATAAAGTTACACAACCAAGGTACAAAGTTTACCACATTTATCTCCTTTCTGCCCTCAAACCCACATTGAATGTACCTCCCATCCACATATTTCCTCTGCTTTTTTTGTCGTTGCTGTGGGCAATATGAAACAGAAAACTAGATTAGAGAGATCCTCAGTCATATACCTACAGGTCATTGACATTTGGTTCATACCCAAGCTTGATGTGAATGTAGATGTCACTCATCAAAAGGACAGTTATGCCATGGATAACAAACAAATCATCCCAACTCTCTAAATTAAACAACAGTATTAGCATAGGGACAAAATTACTTTCAAAGCATTCTTGGTATTCTGTCTGATTACCTGTCCTTGTTCAAAACAAAGGGAGAACTGTCTTCACACTGGTCTATTTATATTTCTTTTCAGTGTTCTGAAATAAGAGCTGTTCAAGTACTTGAGTTTTGTTTTCAGTTGGAAAGGTCATCTGGGGTGCATGGCAAAAGGAATCTGTACACTTTATTTAATAAGGAAAAAGGGAAAGAGATGGGTTACAGGGAAGGAGGAAAATGAAAGTTTACTGTATCTTCATTTTTGAATTTGCAAAAGTCTCAGATGAGTTATAGAAAAAGTATAATTAGCAAACGAGTAACAGTCTAAGAACCTACAGAATCTAACTCTCTTTTCAAAAAGAAAAGCAATCACTACTTACATATAATATGTAGGATATAATCCTTCAAAGTACCAGCAATGCTTTTTGGCCTCTGTACACTACAAAGAAAGAAAAATATGTTATTAATATTTATATAGGATGATTCACAGTTATAAACACAAGCTTAGAGTATTTATAAATACTGTGACTCGGAGTTAGGAAAGGTTTATATTCCCAAAGATTTCCCAATCCAGATACGCACAGCAAGTGGGAAGTCAGTTCACTTAAATGGCAGCGTGTCCTGCCAGGATTCAGACCCCTCACACAGGGCTTTGTCTGTGGGGCCCCACCAGCTTCCCACAGTTCCTGAACAAAGTCAGTACCCAGGATCCAGCTGCGTGCATTCCCTGGCTGAGCTGCTGCCTTAATACTACGGACAACTTAAGAGCCCATGGTGGTTTTAGCCCCTTATGTGACATCCAAGGCACAAGCAATTTGATGATACTACACAGTAAATTCAACAGTTATAGGGAATTATTCATCTTTCTGGAAGTGTGTAACATGCAGAGCCAGGCTCAGGAAGAAGCATAATGGAGAACCATCTATCCCATCTCCTCTTCCTACAGCTTGGAAATGTCTTAAGTGTTCATTAAATAGCAGGGAAAGGAAACTGAAGCACAGGGGTATTGTTCTCTTTTGCAGATTGCCCATGTATCCCTGCAAAAAGATGGGGATAGGCATTTCCTCAGCATGTGTGCGCCAGCGACGTGAGAAGTGCTCATCCTTACGGGTACTGCCAGAGCACAGGCGGCAGCTCGGAACAATAGCAGCCCCTAATAAAGAAAACCAGATGTCAAGCTCAAACTCTACACAATGCACAAAATACTTCTGTGTATCCCACTGACATCAGTAGCACAAAATGCCAACTTCACTGCAGACACAGTTCCAGCAGCTCCTCTGCAAGCTGTATTATGCCATCACACATGGGCAGGGCATTGTGGGACGCCCACTGCAGAGCAGTGAGGAATATCTGGGGTTTTAGCAACAATTTCCTCTGCTGCTCACACCTGACACCTGACAACAGGGAGCCCTTGGCACACTGCCAGAGTTTGGATCACTCTTCATGTTCACTTGGCAGCTCACCTTTAAATAATAGCTCATTTAAGTTTATTAGCCTTCCCAAATCCCAGAATACTAAATGAATCCAGTTAAGACAAAGACAAATCGGTTTTAGATCCTTGAGTCTCACTCTTCATGAATAAAAAAGGCTGCAAACTCTTTAATGAGTGTCTGATGAGCTAAATTACAGATAGATCAATTACAGCCTGTGAAGACAAACTGCTATGGATTAAATTGTTAAGAGTGGTACAGGAGATTAGAGGAAGAGGAGAAGATGCTCTTGATGCATGTGATGAAGCCTTTTTCCAGTAACACAACAGCTCACACCAGTCTTCAAGATGCACAAGCTTTAGCTTATGCTGGAAGGACCAGTCTTCTTTCCCTAGGATAAGCACAGCAGAAACCTTGTTCCCCTCTCAAACTGATGCCACAGTCCAGGCAGCATATTCAGGAGTACTCCTTAGCTTCTACTGAAGCAAGTGGTGTTCAAAGATCCATCTCTGCATTCACCCTATTCCCTCTTTGTCCCCCTCCTTCAAAGCTTCCAACTTTTTAACCCTTCCTTCCAAATATTTTCACCACCTGGCTGTTTCCTTTTACTCTAAAATTAGAAACACGTCAAGTTTCTCTCCATAACACCATGCAAACCTACATGCATTGAAAAACCCAGCAGGCATGCTGCCAAGTCACCGAAAAATATCTTCACCTTTGAAGGCTGTAGATCAGCAGACGTTGGCTAAAATCCCAGTGTCTGCAGGTCAACCCCCTGGGAAGCCTCATTTCAGAGTACAGCTTGGGTTGGTGCTGCCATTAAATGTTTTTCCTTCCTGCTTCTCAGCCAGTATGAGTCACCACGTACCTCAACAGCCTTGAAGCCTTTTGTCAGTCTCAAACATTTTAACTGATGTTTTCCCAGAAATGTTTCTGAGCACGTGGAGCCTGCATACCCTTTGTAAGTGTAAAGCAGGCATTTATATTCAGTACTCTCCCCCCATATTTTAATCTGCTTTACAAGTTCTAAAATGAATTGGGAAGATCCCACCTTCCAACATCTCCTTAACTGTAGGATTTCTGTTTCTGCCTCTATATAATTCTCTTTCAGACAGCCAATATGCCTACTGCTGTCACAAGAAAGGCTCCAGCCTGGGAAAGTTCCTTCCAGCTTACAGGGCTTAGATACCTGCTCTAAACATCCTTTGGTGTCCAGATTTAGTTTTAAACTGGCCCTGGAAGAGCAGGAACCAATCGCAGTTCTGCCTTTTTTTAATCTCATGGTGCTATGAATACTGCATGGCAGTTATTCAGCTCTCCTACATGGGAATCGGGAAAAAAAATCAAGTGGACCTCAAATGTGAGCAGCAGAGCCAAATCTGATCCACATGACATGTCAGACAGATTTACACGCACAAGGGCAAACCGCTGAGCTCCCTGCTCACTTAAACTCCCACCCATCTCTATGGCAACTTTACTCCAGCAAAGCCTGATACAAAGCAGGCGGCTACTAACCACCCTCTCTGCTGCTGGTTAGCAGACTCCGCAGGAATTCACTGCTGAGAATAAGTCAAGAATGTCACTGCCGCTAAAGATTTGAGTGTCTTTAGCACTCAGGCACCAGAGAGATGAACAGGGGTCAGGGTACAGATTATCTTTTCCCACCCCACATACAGCCTCTGAAGAAGGCTGTGATAATCTGCCACTTGCCAAGATCCAAATTATTCTTCTGAGCGGCACTGGCCTCAATAGCTAAGCTGGTGGAGAGCCACACAAGAGTAAGAGGAGACATATGCCATTGGCATCAGGCTCTCAGCCTTTGGAGAGCCATGTCCTTGTAGCTGTTTGAGACTATTAAATCCTCAAGAAACCACAGCTGGCAGGAACTCGCCGCAGCCCACAAACCAGACGCAAAGGGAAGATCAGTCATATTGCCGCAATACAATAGGACCTCACACATCAGGATGGGTGCCCACTCCGCCAGCTCCCATATGAAGACAGGCTGTATCTTAGACTTCCTAACAAGCATTCATTCATGTATTTAAAAAGTCATTTACCCATTCACTAATAGCCAAAACAGTATATCTACGGTTTTATAACTAAGATTAGATACAGCCCTACTGGTGCTTGCAGCTTTTCTAGGGAAAGGACTCTGCACATTTCTCTTATAATATTCTCCCTTCTATGCCCTTTAAGAATTTGGCACAGCTATAAAATATAAATATAAAAGTACATTCATTCTTAAAACAAATTATGCTGGTCTAATTATGTGTGCATATGTAATCTTTAGAGAATTAATGGTATGTGAATTAGCCAGATGCTTGAATACATTCTTTAAGTTTGCAAAGAAAAGGAGAGAAAGAGAAAAAACACAAGACTTGGTTTTTTGTTCATCTGATTTTAAACAAATCAGCATTTGTCTTGTAGCCTGCTTTCTCTGCAAGACTGTAGCAATGTGAATTGCAAGCTGTCCTTTTCTGTGGCCTCTAAATTATTTCAGATTTCCTTTAAAAAAGGACACCTGCTTCCTGCCACAGATTGATATTGCAAATGTTGCAGCTGCTAGCAAGAACAATGAGAAATAGAAGTTACTAAAGCATTATCCAAAGACTGGTTTTGATCACACCATGAAATACAGAACACAAAATGCATATGTATGCACATGGCGTGGGAGATGCTAGAGCAGGCAGCCTGCTCACTGAATGTCGGGTGGTACTCCACCGATAGGCTTTGCAGGATTTGCAGAAATACTATCTCTAGCAGGAATATCCTCCACATTGCGTGTCATTATCTCTCAGTCCACAGGACAACAAAAAGAAAATAGATCTGATCAATTAATTACTCTTTGTAATCACAGCCAGTGCATTCAGTGGAGGTTTGGAAATTAATAACAAAAAAGTAAAGCAAATAAAGCCCCATATGCATATTTCAGCATGAGTACAGTCCACTTCTGTTATGGGTACCAATGGAAAAAGCAGCCTGCTGTGGACAGCCATGCCTGTGGAAGGCAGATGGAGGGCAATTGCTATCTGTATGCTGAAGGGATATCCAGAGCGAATTTGTGACATCTGCTCAAAGCCAGATTCTGTAGGAGGCTGTTATCAGCCACAAGGCCAATGAAAATCTATCATTTATCAGCAACTGAGGGTGAGCCTTTCTTTTCCATTATGTATTACAGTTATAAGAATCCAAGGTAGATTCAGAAGAACAAAAACAGGTATTTAACAGTGACCTGCCATACTGATACGATTGAAATGGCTCCTGGTATTCTGGGGTGAGCTGCTTAGTGGCTGTAACCTCTCACTTAGCTGGATATATGTTATACATTATTAGGGTTCAAGATGATCCACATGCCGGTCCTGTGGCTACTGCCTCTGAGGCTCTGCTCAGATTAATACACAGATGAACAGGAAGAAAGAGCTAGAAGTATCTTTGACAAGTATAATGCTAGAAGTATCTTATTGTTTCTAAGCATCACACAATCTTATTCCAACACAGAGCCAGAACTCTGTCTTCCATACTGCTGGATCAAACTAAAAACTGAGAAAATGGAAACACCTTTCTCACCATATGGCTCCACTGCATCTGAGAAACAACTGTCTATACCTGCTGCCTCTCTTACAGAAGGCCATTTGCAAAATTCCCTGGTTTTATTGGTCACTGCACGTGGCAAACACTTGATGAAGCCCAGACAAAATGAAGATAAAGTCTATGGCACAACTCCAGACTAAATAAGCAGTTCCAGAAGGCACATTATTGGCTACGAATCACAATGTTTTATGGGATCTGACCTTTAAAACTGCATCAGTTTTCAGAACACTATCCCTTTCAGTGCCTAGACAAGAGCTGGAAGCATTATGAGATACAAGCTGGGCTGTATCAGAAGAACTTCTGTGTGCTGAAAGTTTGGAAGACTATTATGTGCAGACACAAGAATATGAGGCATCCTGTTCTTTTATTGCCAAGAAAAGGGCAAACTATCCATTAAAGTAAGAGACACCGTATCCTGAATCTGGAAAGTGCAGCCTAAGGGTGAAAACAGTTTGCTAGAGAATGCACACTTTGTTTAGCCTTGCCTGAATCTATCAAAATTCATCCCTACTTCTTCCCTGGTGATGCTAACAGCTGAGGCTGAATGTTGCCCATCTGCAAAACTATTCCAAGACACTGAGCTAGCAAGCCATGTTACCAGTGATTTCAGCATACACCCTTGTTGCAAAAGACAGGAGCAACTTTTACTAAAACTCAGGATTATGTTAAGGTATTTGTCTTTAATGAAGTAATTAGAACACATCAGGAAGCTCTTGTATAAAAGGATGCCAATTCTTTATCAAGCTTTCCCTCCCATTTAACAGTAAACAGAACAAAACTATTTCTGCTATACATCTCTTTCACCAATGCCAAGATTACAAGTCATATAATTCACAGTATAAATAATGATTTTTATATATTTCATAAGGAAATTAAATGGCTTTGGTTAATTTTTTTTTTGGTTAAGACAAATGCTTTTAGTTAGACTTTTTGTCTGTTCTCTAAGAAAGAAGGGAATATTTCTGATAATAGGATTCGTAAAAGAAACAACTTTTCCACCTGGAATTAATCAGTGTGTCTTTTTCAACAGCAAAAAATTTCATCACGAGCATCTAATTTTTATTACTTCTTGTGCTGTTCAGAGCACATGTATTAATTATCATATTTTTATTTAGAATTAATGTGGGTTTAGCATTAGATAGCGTCCCATCACAAAGCATTATTTTACATTTAGATCTATTAACCTTTCCCACTGAGGAAATACAAATATCCCTTGTGTGCCATTTCACCATTTCATTTCGGGAACCTGACTCACCTGACTCATCTATTTGTTTAATTTTCTCTTTTTTTTTTTTTTTTTCCATTATACAGCAAATTGCAAATGTGCTTCAGTCCCAGAACAATACAATTTCAATTTAATATAATTCCTTTATCCATATACAAGGGGGAAAAAAAAGAAGAAACAAAAGGCAAAGCAAGGCACCCTTATTTTTCAGAGCCCAAGCCAGGGAGGGTGCGGGGCCGGCACTCAGCACCGCGGACAGCGTCCTCCCTCCCTGCAGTGCCCCGGTGCTGCTGCACCTGCCCCACAGCCCAACCGAGGCGATAAATCACCGATACAAAACCTCACCCACACACATCACCTCACCCAGCTCTCAGCTCTCTCTCCGTTCTCACCTACACCTGCTAACAGTAGCCACGCTTACTAATTATCTCTTCGCATGTGTGAGTACTTGCATGAGAAATTAATAAGCACAACTACCATAGAATCACAGAAGGTCGCAACTTGGAAGGGCCCCATAAAAATCATTCAGCCCAGGTCCCTGTTCCTCACAGGACTACCTAACATAACACCATATGGCTGAGAGCTTCTTGAACTCTGACAGGCTTGGTGCCACAACCACTTCCCTGGATAGGCTGTTTCAGCAATCTTCTCAGCGAGGAGCCTTTTCCTAACGCCCAGCCTGAACTTCCACCAATGCAACTTCATTCCATCCCCTCACGTCTTACTGCTGGTCACCAGAGAGAGACTAGCACCTCCCCATCCACTACCCCTCTTGAGGAAGTTATAGACTTCCATGAGATCACCCCTCAGCCTTCTTTTCTCCACATTCCACCAAACCAGTGATCCCAGCTGCCTCTCATCACATCTTGCCCTCAAGGTCTTTCACCACCTCAGTCACCCTCCTCATGACACTCTCCAATAATTTTATGTTCTTCTAATATTGTGGCACCCAAAACTGCACATGGGACTCCAGATGGACCCACACCTTTCAATGCAGTGAGGAGCAGGATATGGGACCAGCTTCCCTGGACCAGCTGGCAATGCTGTGCTTGATGCATCCAGGACACAGCTGGCCCTTTTGGCTTCCAGGACATACTGCTGACTCATATCCAACTTCACATCAACCCAAACCACCATCAGACTGCCTTGGACAGAACAGCTGTACTCAATCTTTCTCAAACTGTTTGGAAAGCATAGTTATGACAGTTGTCATAGTTGTGTGAAATAGCCAGCTCAGTTCTACATCAGAATGTCAAACCAGATGCTTACACAAGTGCCAAGAGAGCCTCGATATCAGAGAAGTTTAGGACTTGCTTTACCTTCTTTCTTTCATTTCTACACCCATGAATGCAGCAATAATTGCACAAATATAAAAGGTGGGGAGAGGGGGCATGTAAACCTTCCTGGTGGAGTCGACCTTACAATGGAAGTTCTAATGTTAGACCTGCAAGAAAGCATGAGCCATGCCACATTCTGAAGGCATTTTCACCCAAGAAAAGCAAAACAGACTCAACATTCCAATGGAGTCTTCACTGGGGGTAGTTTCAGACATTTTAGTTCCAACTTCAAGGAAACAGATGTAACATTTTCCCAACTCCACTTGCAGAAATTGATCCATTCCAAATGGTACTGGACAGGTTCCACAGCTCCAAAATTGAATATAGCTTCTGCGATTACTCTTTTTCCTTTTATATGTGCATGAAAAATAAAACCAAGGTTATTATTATTTGCATTCTTTAACTACAGAACAAATAACATCATAAAACAACCTATAAAGTAGGGTGCATGGGAGGAAGGGATCACTTGTCAGGAATTGAAAGGAAGACCATGCCAAGAGTGAGGACTCTTCCACCTTCAGTCTCTTTAAAAAATAAACAAACCTAAATGAAATTTTTCATATAAAATGATTTGGTGATACAATGGCTCTTTACTTTTATGGCTCTAATGAACACCATGAACACAGACACCAAACCAGCTTTCCTTTGACTAAGAGCTGGAAGTTTGGTTCATCTGCAGCCTCGACCCTGAATGGGCACTTCCTGCTGGCAAGAACTGATGCTATTTAGAGGACTACTAAGGGAAAAGTCTAGTTTTAGGTTTCCCCAGTTTTTATCTAAAACTACACTAATCCATGCTGAGCAGGCATGTTTCCTACATGCATTTTGTTCTTCCACTTTACCATCCCAAGAACGAAAACAACCCTTAAATTACCTAGTACTAAAATCCTCAGGGGTTGTCTTTCATCTACCAAGCTAATAAAACCAAAGCAAAGAAAGACTGAGCAAAAGAAGATGAATTCAGACTCAATTTTCTTAGTCATCTGCAGTGTAGACAAGATCGAGGCACTTAAGAGCACTGCATTACAGATGCTGGTTAGTTAAGTTATGACAGCCCTTCAAAGGATGCAGGAAAATAGATTTCTTGGATGATCCCTAGGACATAGGGCAGCTGCTTTGGGAGTTCCCAGGCTCTGCTCTGTTGACGTTATGCAGCCCCCATGTGCTCATTTGTTCCGCAGAGAGAGACAGCACAAGCTGAGAGAACAGAGTGCAGCTGCATAATCATGGAAACTCTTGCTCCCCTCCCTAATACCCTTATTTTTCATTCTTGACATTTAATCCAGGGATGTACACCTTCCTCAGATCCTTCTTATGAGGAGTTATTGGAAAACAAAACATTTTTTTTAATATAACTAAGACTCTTATTTTTTCGGTTTTCTGAGGTATTTATTCCAAAACAGCAAATACTGGATCAAAATGCTTTGTGCTTAGAAGTCCTGAAAACATCTGTAACACTGAAGACAGCAAATCCTCAGCTCAAAAAAAAAAAAAAAAAAAAGATGCAGAGTCCATAAGCAATCACACACCCAGTGGTGCAGGGAACAAAAGAAATCAATAATAATGAAATATTATCTAAGTGCTGTTCCTGTAACCTGGAAGGTAAGAAATGCCACGGCAAGTTCTCACCTTGAAGAGGTTATTCTAGAACCCCATCATGTTTCGTGCTAGATTGTTTTTAGGAGCATCTGTTAATTTTAAATCAGATTACACACGTCATGTATATATTAAATTAGTATGCATTTGAACACATTGGAGATTAAAGAGGTTACCTTGGAAACATTCTTATATTTGAAAAGCAGTTTCTAAAAAACCCTAGCAAGTGAGAATCCAGGTACTTCTTTGAGAAGCATCTGCTTGAATGCTTTGTTAGGGGAAGCTTCCTACTTAGCCAAATCCCACCTGCGTAACAGTGAAGTCAATTATTATTACCTACACACTTACAATAACAGCCATCATTACTGTGTCCTTCACATCCTCACAAGGCCAGTCAGTCTCTCAAGGGAAAAGCAACCATGTATAATTGATTGTACAGGTCCAAACTGGTTTAATGACCATACTGGGACTGGAGAAACAGTTCTAAAGGAAACTTTAGTTAATTCGTTCCAGCTACAATAGACTAACTACCTTGCAGTAAATGTTGAAACTCAGATAGTAACACAGCAAAGGCAGGCATGGTCTGGTCTGCAAGGTTGGCTCATCAAACAGGGCTGTCATACAATTATCTCCATGTCACAGTCCAGACACCCATTTGCTCTGGGACTCAGTTACTGGAACAAGGGGAGGAGTTTATGGGCTTGCGTTCATCCAGGCTAATAATCACATTTTTCTATTCCTGCACACAGTCTCTTAAAGTTCCTATCGATCAGCAGCAAATACATCTCTGTCTCAAGTCAAAACCCTCCTCACAGGAAGAAACAGCAGAAGAGTTGACTGAATGTAATTTGTATTTGTCTAACAAGCCAGTTCAAGCTTTTTGGGAGATGCTGTGTTGTGGCTTTTAGGCAGACACTCACCAGGTAGACTGAAACATCAATGCCTTTTAATTTAAAATAAGAAGCTAAATGGACTCCTATTCAGACAGTCCAATACACTACCTTAGCAATAGCATATGATTATTAAATTCCAGTGAGACAAATCTAACACCTGTACCTCAGAACTACTTATTTGAGCAGGAAGAAATACTAAGCATTTGTCCTTGGGGTATTTCCTATTAAAGGACTAAAATAGCAAACAAAGAGATAACCCTTTCAGGCAAGTAACAATGCCTACTGATGGCAAAGCATTCTTCCAAATGAAGTAACTTTCGACATAAGACCTTAATAGTTGCTTTTCTTTTATTAGGAGCCTGAATGTACCTAAACAATAATCTACAATGTCTGTCCATTTTCTGTCCAAGAGACTGTACAATTTCAACATAAACCATTAAGAAAGTGACAAATCTCTTCATTTAAACCAAAAGCACACAAGCTTCGGCATTTTTCTAAATGGATCATTTCCTTGCTTTGAGTTATCACTTGAGTTTTATCACACTCAAAACAGCTCCCTGGAAGAAGAAGAAGAAAAAAATATATTCTTTAAGATGACTGTTTAGAAAGAGATACTGGATATACATAACCAGACAAACTCACACAACCTCTTTGGTTATGTATAGAAGCCACAACTTGGCTCTCACTTCCTTTCACCCCTCAAACCACTCACTTCACAACTTGATGAAGGACATGCAGGATGTAGGTAGCTTTTTAAATGCCTCCTCTCACTGTTAATCAGTGCATGCCCCTCATTCAAACATCTGTCCATATACACGGATTTTTCTGGGACACCACCAAGCTTTCAGCTTCCATTAATAACAGTTAAAATGCAAATGTCCTAGTTATCACTGCTGGACCTCTTGCTACCACCCTTGTGGTCTTTGGTTCATGTGATGTTTTTCTTTTTTCCAGTTTGCAGATGATAGATCATATTTATGTGTTGGGAAGTTACTTGAAAAGACATTAAAAAACTTTGGGATGCTGCAGTGAACTCTGCTCTTTACTTTGACACAGACAACACAGACATCAAAAACCTTTTTACTAAGGTTATTTCCTCCCAAGACATATCTGAGGTTACCTCAGGGATGTTCTGCAACTGAGAAGTGCAAGAGTAAGATGAGGCATAAATGAAACATTGGCTCTTCTTTAACACATGGCCTGCACTCCAAAAAAGCTCAAGATCCTTGCCTGGAGGTATTGCTATGGATGGATAATAGCATGAGATATGGCCATAAATGTTTAATTTATAAACCTAGCAGCTAGAAAATTATTCAGCTAGACTGAAAGTGCTGAGGATTTTAATAGTGCCTGCCCACACTAAGAGATGGAAATAGCACCAAGAGCTCAGAGACGAGCACAGACACACTTGCATATTTTGGTCAGTGTTGATAAAGTTGCATAAACTGAACTTGTGGAGAAAATTTAATCTCTGTGCATGTAGTGGGCAATTCCAGAGATTTCAAGGGCATTGCTTTTGCTTTCACAGGATATGGCTTGGCTTGCTGCCCCTCTCTTCACAGGCCTGCCAGTTGCTCTTCCAAGTGTTGGGTTCATCTCAGAGGGGAAACAGCACTGCAGTACAAAGGCATTAATGATCCTACATTTCTCCAGGGCAATTCTGCTCAGGCAAAGGAGCCTTTATACTGTAACTACAAGTGCAAACTCGTGGATGAGAGAAAGAAGGAAAGAATAGGAGCGGCAGGGCAGAGAAGTGAGGAAGACAATGACGTGCCCAAGAAAACCAGAAAAATATGAAGTGGAATAAAACCTAGGGCTAACTGGAATAAATGGCATTGACTCTGAGCCACAGCCAAGCCTTCTTCCCAGCATGTTTTCCAGTAGGAGTCAGAGGAGAGAAACCAACAGGGTAGCAGCCAAAGTAATCACAGAAGTAGTCCCTGAATTACTGGCAACTATATAGGAATGACAGCATCTTGCAAAGGTACTGATGAAGGGACAACTCCACTGGCTTTGTCACTTTTATACTATAGACAGATACCTGGTGCACCTCTCCTCCATGCAAGGCAGCAGTTCCAATTTTTCACCTACAACCAAGTTTTGTACCTTGAGCCCTTTCTGACACAAAAGTATGACACCATGAATTAGCTACAGCTTCTTGTGCAAGCCCAGGGAAGAAATCTTTTTATGATCTTTCCACAGTGCAAGCAAAAAAAGAAATCCTTTTTTTTTTGTAGTGTGCTTAGTCTAATTTGGGAAAGGAAAAGCCTAGCACCTCACCATTGAGAGGTTGCTTGCCTTTGGCTCACGCTTGCTATTGTTCTTTTTCAATGAGAAGATAAAAACTTCTAATAGCTTTGATGCAAGGATGCTAACCCATGCCACTTTTATCTAAAGTAGCAGAAATTTTCACCAGTTTAGAGACTTCCAAATCAGACACCAGATACTGAATAAAGGTTCAGTCCTTCAAATATGTCAATAGGGCTCCATATACAAAGAAGACTCTTCTTTCTATTCACAGTGGACCCATGTTAGGACCCAGGTTTAGGTCTCCCCTAAAATTTTAAGTTACTGAATATGAACAGCAAACCATCACCTTTATTCATTTCCGCTCAAATCCAGAAATATACCAACCCATATTCAACACTTTTAAAAGAATGCCTCTAAATTCCTATAGTGGTATGCAGTTTTCTAAAATGATGTCCAGCCCAATGAAAAGATCTCTGGCCATGAGTTAGGTCACATAACCAGAGCAAAGAATTGGACCACCTCTCTCTTCAGTTAAAGGGAAAAAATACATTCTTGCTAAATTGCTTTTCAAATAAAGAAACAATACACTTATACCTGGTTCCTACAGTTGCTCTAAGGAGCATTTTCTTGAACTTTCAGAAAGGATATGGCTCTGCCTTGTCCTTCCTGACACATGATCATGAGATTTATGCAAAGAAATTCAAGCCACTGGACTCTTAAAGGATACTTAAGAAATCCTGTTTAACAATCATCCTCTAAAGCTTTCCTAGCTTGACTTCAGGGCCTCATCCAAAGACTACCAAACGGAGTGGCTGTTGGGGATTGAGGCTTATATTTCTGACTAGGAGCATAAAACATAAATAAATCGAAAATTGTTTGCTGCCAGCAGTCTTTTCAAAAGGCTAAGACAGATGCTATTAGTAGCAGGACTTTTAAAGGAGAGGCCTGACTGTGGAAAGTGCCAGTTACCTCACCATGCACTAAGGTGCGACGAAAGTCCTCAGAAATTCATACCAGCAACCACACTAAGGGGCCCACACAACACCGAGAAAACTGCTAGGCAACCCTTGGTACTATTTGTTTTATGGATGCTTTTGTTAGGCACTGCCTTTTTTTAATTAAAAACAAAAAATCAGCCTCTTGGGGGATCTATTTTCCTTTCCTCTTCTGACTTCAGCACAAACACACTAGAAAAATTAGAGCCACAGTACAAATAAAAATAGCTGAAAAACTGCAGCTGTTGTTAATTTCCAAAGTATTCAATGTTGCCTGTTTAATGATGGAACAATATGCTCCAGTTTCAGTCCTGGCACAAGGCTATCTGAGCAGCAGACAGATATTTCAGCTCATATGAATGCCAAAGGCAAGTCAACGACTACAGCAAGTAGAGAAATGGAAGGAGGACAACACGATATAAACCACTGGATGTCCACACCAAACATTTTCTCCAGCTTTTTGTTTCTCATTTAATGCTATTAGTTGACTCCCCAGCTAGACAGACCAGGCTTGCAGACTTACTAGCATGCTTAGCAGGAAAAAAATGTGTCTAATAAAAATTCATGAAGTGGAGAACATTTTTACAGCTGAAGAGCTGATTTTTCTGTTTTAAGTATAGGGTGTTTCTGGTGCGAAATGATTTACACAGGGAAGTTTTGCTCACTTATCTCCCTGAATAAACCAACTTGTCTATGGTCTAGATGAGTGGATTTCCCAAATTTCATACAGAACAAAGCAATAAAGTACTTGGTATTTGTAGAAGAAAAGATATTAAACAAAACATGCCTCTTAAGCTTGGCAAGGAGAATCTAAATACTAAAACCACTTTTGAAACACTGAAGTCAGATGCAGCAGAAATGCTTTCTTAGTTACACTTCTTGGAGCTCTGCTAAGCATCTTCTCATGCAGACCCACTCACAAACCCAACTGAGCAGAATTAGCAAAGAGTCAATGCCTATAAATTCACACACAACAGCCACAAGGAGCAATGAAGTACAAAAGAAAAATTAAGACTTTATGTATAGGATTAACATTCAAAGGCTCAGAAGTGACAAGGAAATTGGGAAATGGCTGATTATTCCTGGAAATGTAGAGTTTCCATCTTGTTGGGCTTCATTTGCCTCATTCCCATGCAAAAAGGCACAGTCAGAGGTCATAAAGCCAGAGTATTTAGGAATTAATATCTAGTGAAAAAAAAATTCTCTTCTTGTTAAGGGCTCATTGACAGAGCAAAAATTTAAAACATGGTAAGTTACAGTTTTAAAGAGAGGGAAAACAGAAATTTTAATGTAAGTCAAAGCTTGTAATATTGCCAAGAGCCCTCTATTATGCTCAGCTATGGTTTTCATCTACTCAGGGGAAGAAAAAAAAGGCCCCAACAATTCAGCCTTGGCCCAACGATCGCAAAAAGCAAAGGCTCAATCCAACACTCAATAGATCAGAGACTTCGGTTCAGGTAGCTCTATATAAATAAACTGCCCAGTGAATGTGACTGAAGTGGGGAAGAAAATGGCCTGGTTGGGTTGAAAAGCAGACATAAATAATAGTTTCACACATAGTCCCATGCTTTCCTGCAGGTACAGAATGGGATTAGCTTAAATCCCGTTTTAAAAAGGCAATTGACAGTGCAGAAGTGGCAAAGCCATCATTGCTGAGCACCTGAATGCAGGTGGAGCAGGCACCCAGGGCCAACAGCACTGTGCTCCTGCCCTCAGCCCAAGGGTGGAGAAGAGCAACCAGTTGGATTTGGTGGAGTCTTCTGCAAAGGGACAAAGCAATGGTAAGAGCTATGGAGAGAGCTTGGTGTCCAGCTGCTCTCCAGGTTTTTGAGCTCTCCCTGACTTCATCCTGCACATAGAAAGTGTCCTTCCTGATCCCTTCCCCCTGCTGTTTAACAGAGCAAAACCATATGCCTCTGGTGCCTACAGAGGCAGCAGTAACACGGTTGAACTCGTTATTCACGTTAGATACTTGTTCTGGCCGTCCACAGCTCAGTCCCTGCACGTATGGCTGCTCCCGTGACAGATGATATTTGCACATAATAGGTCACATCACAGGACAGTAAATGTATCAAGGCATACAGGCACCTATCCAGCCAGGTACAGACCTGCCAGGATATAGTCCCCAGTCATAAAAGACAGAGCCTTCATTGTTTGAAGCAGGAGTGGCTGCTACTCAGAGGTCCCTGATAGGGATCATTCACTGTACATTCTCTGAGAAGGTATCAGCTTCCTGACATATTTTATTTTCTCTATAAAGACAGAAACTAGATAACACAAGTGATTTTATTCAGCTTTTAAATCTAATCTTAAAGCTACCAACAGAGTGAGCAACTACTTGGCCACAGAGAAATTGCAAAACTAGATAAAACTAGAGAAGAAAGGGAAACTGAGGAAACCTCCAGAAACAGAGAATCACACATGTGGCACTGCAGCAATGCTCATGCACACTCTGCAACATGAAGGTTATGTGTGGAATGGGTGAAACAAGACCCTGTTCATCACTGAGCCCCAACAAACCACTTAATACAGAAGGTTTGGAGGGAGAACTTAGCTGGCATTACACCAATATGAACATGCACAAGTAGTGCTTGTATGACAGTTTGGAAACCTAGGGATCAGAAGATGTGCTTCACACTTCAAGCCTAGTCCAGCTAGAAGCTTTCAGTGACATTTCAGGGTTTGCAATTACATCACCAGGTAACTACTAAAGGGCTAACTGTGTTTTCTTTTGAGTAATAGGAGAAGCAGTAGGAAAAAAAAACAGGAAAGAAAACACACTTCACTGTACATTTTGCAGGGGAAAAGCCAAAACAAAACCCTACATCCAGAAAGACTAGGTCTGTGAGGTGATTTGATGACCCTTTCCAGGCACATCCATATAGACTGCTCTTAGAGCAGTACAACATCCATTTAAACAAAAAAGAAAAGAAAGAAAACATTATCAGGAGAAATCCTTCACTTTGAAACTGAAATCAGCAGGGCTTTGCAGAGATATACTGTTGAAACCCTTTACATGTTTTTGTGTTGACTTTCCATAACTCTGTTCAAAGAGAATGAAATATCAAACTTTTTTGTCTGCAACCATCAGACTACAAAGCTCCCTGCTCATTCGTTAAAGCAATCATAACCCCTTGACTCTAGCAGCTGATCTTGGCAGTGGAAAGGAAGTTCACCAATGTGAGAATGACAACTAAATGGCAAAGATTACTAAAAATAACAAACTCACAATGCACCAAGACACTAAGGATGATCATTTGGAAATTCTTGTTCTATTTCAAATCAGCTCTGCAAATTTAAGTCTAGCTATCACAGTAAAGGCATTCTTAATGGGTTAGAAACATCTGCTTTAAACCAGAACAAATATCAGGAGACTGGAAACAAGAGGACAAACATTCTTCAAAGTTTAACAGCTTTGAAAAAATACTAGGATCCGTCAAAAGAAGCAAGAAGAGAAGCACATGATACCAGGACACCAGATTGTGAACTCTCAGATTGCTGCCAATGACACTGATGAATACAAATGAATCAAAGAATAATTAAATTTTAAAAATGTATATATGCAACTACATCCATCTATATGACTGTGAGTTATGCTACAGGGACAGTGAAACAAATCCTAAGAGAGAAACAAGATCTGGGCAAGCAAGAAAGGTGATGATGCTGTGCTGTTCACCCACTTCTGCAAAATCAAAAAGATGGAAAGGAAAAGTCCATAAAAACTTAATAAGTGCTCCTCAGGGTTACAGGGGCACAGAAAGAAGCCTCAGTTCCCTTATTAGACTTATGCACAACTACTAGAACACAGCACATAACAGAGAGATATTCATATTTTCCGAGCTCTATTTTAGGAAAATTTAACCCTCCCTCTTATCCTCTCACTGTCCCTGAGGTCATCTATATCCCTCTTCCAGCATCTGTCTTGTTCTAGATGATACTACATTTTAAAATTGCTTCAGTTGACTAGACATTGTGGGGAGCACCCATACTCAGTGTACATCTTAGGAAAGTTGGAAGTGCTGAGAGCTTTTCCTGAAAAAGAATAATCATGACATCTTTAAATTCAGCAAGTAAAATTAAAAAGGCGGAGTTTTTGTTTTCAGCTTTAAAGAAAGAAAACAAAGGAAGAGACCCCAAAGAGGGGACCAAAGCTCTTAGAACCTTGTATTGCTTTTGCAGAGGCCTCAGGCAAAGCCTAAACATAAAGCAGCCAGAAAAGGAGTGTCAGCAGAGCAGAGGTCTTCTGACCTACCCATCTGTGAGGTTTACCATTCAACGGAAAGTACCAGGGTGCAGCCACCCTCACAGGCAGCTATGTCTGAAACCAGACCACTGTCTGCCCATGCAGGTACCCAAACGTGAGCAGTGCTTTTGTTTATCTGACACAGCAAAACACCAGAGGATAATATATAAGCAGATGGTACTAGTTTATATCTCTTGAGGGCTGGTAGGTAGTTTTACAAATTCTGCATACTTTGAAATACACAGTACAACAACTGTATAGGTATCCTTCAAGGCACACTTAACAAACCTTAGGTGAATAGAAGGCTCACAGGATTTTTGTTGTTGATGATGTTGCTCAGTACAGAAGGCTCCATGTGTTTGGTCCCATGAGATGCTCCTTTTCCCAACCCCTACAACCAGTGAGTTACCAACTCACTGGTTACCAACCAGTGAGGTAACCATAGGCATTCTAGCAGAGACATCCTAAGGCTCCTTTGGGCCTTGTGGGGACACTCCTGCTCTTCAAAGCCAACATACCATACCTGGCACATGAGGTATAGTGCTGCAAATACATAATCTGCTAGCATTGCAGGGAGAGAGCTTAGGGGGTGGTCAGATGAATCAGGCTCATGCATAAAATGCAAAACCTGGCAAATCTCTGTGCATGCAAGCTAACTGAGAAAGCTCCTCTGATGCCTAAGCAGCTGCCAGCATTGCTGGAAACACTGCAAAGGTTATTTACAGAAGACAAAGGCAGAATGTAAAACAAATTATGAGAAAGTGCCGACTTTTCAAACTCAAACAAAGTGCTCACAGCAGGCAGTGTGCATATGAGTGGGTCTCTGGATTCACTGGCATTTGGTTGACTTCAGAGCGAATTCTTGGATTTGTTACTGCAGTTTTCCTTTGTCAAGAGCCAGTAATATTGTTTTGCTAATGGTTTATGCAGGAGTACTGGAACCAACAGCTAGCACACTGGTTGCTTTTATTGGTCTATTAAAATGAAAATAAGCTGATACTAAAGCTTTTATAATCATTTAGGTTACTTCATTATGAGTTCAGGGCAGAAAAGCAACCAATGGTGTGTTATACAACTGAGCAGGCAAAGTACATCTGCCTCACTCTCTAAAGGAGAAATCCATAAGGACTGAAGGAAAAATCAACAGTGGGAAATTTGGTTCTCCAGAGTTTCTGCTGGTAGACAGTTGCTTGCTGTACTTAGCACCACAGGAAAAAAAAAAAAAAAGGGAAATAAATTCACCAGAAATAGAGTTTGACAGAAAGTATGCCAGGATGACTGCTATTGCACATTTATCATTGACTGCATCCAGAAGCCCATATCAGGAACCAGGACATGGCTGTATAATCACTACACAGAAAAGGAATAGGGACTATCAAAGTATAAAACTAAAGACACAACAGAAAGCAAGATGCAAAGAGAGGGTAAAAGCAAACAATGAAGCAATATTTCTTGTCCTGACAGCAACTGGTCTCAATATAGCCACTTAACTGCTGCCATGTTTTGCATTCATGGCAGGGAGTCCATGGCAGAACCTGCAGATAAACAAGGGAGGAAAGTGCAGGTGTTTACTGAAAGCCTTTCCCAGTGTTTGGTAAAAAGGCAGGATGAAGGAGGCTTATCAAGAATTTCACAGATTTATTTGGCTGGATTTAGGAAGAAAACACTAGGAACAGGACAATAACACAAAGATGCAAAAAGTCTAGTTTGGACTACCTATTTATGTTTTCATCCACGCAGGAGCAAAGCAAGACCATCTTGCAGCATCATGAATATCAGAACATCATGAATATCAGAACATCATGAGCATCAGATGTATCAAGGAATCTCACACCAGTTTCCTTTGCAAACAACCAAGCTAAACACTACGGTTTGTGTCCCTGTGTTTCTGCAAGTCTTCCTTGGAGTGTAGAGTCAAAAAATACCATATACTCACAGTAATTGCATTAGCCTTGCAAGCCTACAAATATTTTTATTTGGGATTTCAATCTCAACAAGTTACTGCTCACATTCCTACAAGAATAACAAATTTTATTTTTTAATTTTTTTTTTTACATTCCATCTACACTGACAGGTTTGCCACTTGATGTTCTGGCCCCACATAAACAGAACTTTATTTTACTATCAGGCTGTCACATAATAATTTCTCCTTTTTTTTAAGCTCTATTAAGTGACATTCTTGAATTTGTAGAACAATTTTGAAGAAACCTAGGAATTAAGAAGAGAGTTGGTGGTAAAATATTATTTTTCATTCATAACAAAACAAAAAGAGTATGTGTACCCATGGTTCAAATTCTCAGAAGAATTTCAAGCTGTGACTGAACCAATATTACCGTGCTTGAATTTCACATGCCATTCATTCAACTAGCTCAAGTCTAAGGAACAGCATTAAGCCACTCTTCATTGACATGACATAGAAAGCACAGATCACCAAGTCTAAGTATCAGATGTGCTTAAAACTGCCCTTCTCAAAAAAAAAAAAAAAAATTAGCCATACATCAGCGAAATGTAGTAACACTAAAATGTACAAAGACCTATGTGAACGTGGCTGCATGCATTTGAATTGAAAAAGAAAGGGCAAATCAGAGAAGCAATATGTCTCTGAGAAAGCAGCACCCAAAGTCCTTATGGTTTTCCATGAGGAACATTAAAATCATGGGCATATGATTTATTGAAAAACCTCTGTGTTGATGAACAAACTTACTATAGGCCTGCACCTGGAGTTCACCAGAAAAAAAAAAGCAACCAACCCACCAGGTAAGATCCCTAGCAGTTGAACTTTGACTTGCAGTATTTAATGTAAAACACACTCAAGCATTAGGTGCTAACAGCCCAACTATGTAATCTGACTGCTACAACAGAGAAGAAAGCATACAATCCAGTTCCTTCACCAGCAGTTTGAGCCCAGACATCCAAATTAATATTCAAAAGGATCAATCAATTTTCTTTATTTACAGACATATTGAAATGGATGAAAATGACATGCATATCAATGCTAACAATCTGCAGATAATTTTCAGTTCCCCCTGCATCTCACCACTTTGACCAAAGTGGCACTATTAGGATGACAGGGTTAAATAAGAAGGCAAAATGCAGGGCAGAATTTGTTTTGAGGATTTTCCATTAATCTCTGACTCTCCATATACATCCACAAATGGTCAAATTTGCCTACCATTTCAAGGGCAGACCAAAATTAAGAGATGTCAACAGCTTGGAAGTCCCAACTTCATCTCGTGGCCTATGTCTTGGCATGGGTGCCTTTGCCCTCTCTTAGTCCAGCTGTGGCACTAACAGATGTTTGTGATATACCATAAAGGCATCAATGACTCAGAAAATCCAACAAGCACCAAGTATCAAATTGTATTCCCTCAACAACACAGGCTAAAAGATAGAAAAGAAGACCAGCATCCCATCCTGACCCCCCCCCCCAAACTCCCACACACACCCCATCTCAAACATAACAAAACAAATTCTACTTTCTCTCCTTTGTCTACAACAAAGTTTCATAGGATATGAAACTGAGCCTCTTTATATGAAAAACTACTCAGGTCACTGGAAGAGGACCCAGAACGGATATTGACCATGCTGTTTGCTACACTACTGGAAGACACCACCACAGCAGTGGCAGGACAGCTATATGAAACAAAACTTAATCCTAAATAATAGCTACAAATCACGTAATAAAATCTCCATTATGTAATACAGCTCTAAAGAGCCAGCTGTGATGATGAGCAGCCTTTATGCTCATGCTGCAGAAGGGCTGAGCGTTGGCTGCAGAAGCAGGATGTGTATTCCAACTGTCTTCTGACAGCTGCACTTACCCACACTCCTTCAGGCGAAAATCTGTCCATCTCCTCCTACAGGTACACTCCAGCAAGCCTCTGAGCACTGAATTTTGAAAATTCAACTAGAGTAGTTTCTCTCAGAGGAGATGAGCACATAATAATTTCCCCCCTTAGCCAGCCCCATCAAAAGCAGTGAAGATTCAGGAGGCATGAGTCAACATGTGCTTTTCTGGTAGGTTTCATGCTCTTTAGCTCTCATCATTGAAAAGTCCTTTACCCCACTAATAACTCCTTGCAGAATAAGGACAACCAAAAGTCAGTAACACTACTGGAATCCAACTTAAACCAATGACTTACTTTATTACAGTTCCTTAAAAGCTTAGAAATTAAAATTAGCTGTATTTTAAAGATCAGTTTGAGCTCTTTTTCCATACAGGAGGTGAATCCCAAATTTTCAGCATATACTAGTGACCAATTTCTCCCCTATTTTAAATTGCATTGCTTAGTTCTTATTTCTGCTTTTCAAGAAGTGCTTGTAGCTAGAAATCAGGGCAGGAAAACTACAATGAATAATCAGATGGAGCAGCTGCCTTTCAAGAAGGGTTTAAAAGGTTTGGGAGCCTTCAACTTGGAAAACAGATGCCTGGGTGATGAGGAAGAGCAAGGTTGAATGCACAGCTAAATGAGGCCAAAGAACTATGATTTGCCAAGCCCTGTAACATTAGTTTCAATAAGTGTCCCTTTTCCTAGCAGGAAATTCATTTAAGAAGTTCTTTTTTACACAGTACACCAACAAAATCTGAAATCTGTTGCTGCAGGAAACTGCAGAAGACAGATTCAAAAGGAACTAGTCCACGGATGACAGATACAAACCAGTAATTAAACCAAATCAAAAGGGAGTTACACCTTAATATCTCTGATCCAAGTGGTCCATATGCTGGGGAGGCATGAAAGGAATGGACCTCAGACAGTGCGCAGTCTTGTGGCCCTTCCTGGCACAGCACCTGCCACCATCTGAGACAGAGTACAGACACAGACAGACACCTGTCTCACCCATCTGATTTCTTTCAATCTTGCAGACACTCGTATTTCTGAATATACAATTACCAAGAGCTCAACTAATAAATGGTGTGAATAGAACAATATTTTGGTCTGTAACTGAAGGTTCTCAAGGCAAAAGCTTTTATAAATGTGCAAGAAGAAACATCCTTATAAAGGAGGACAACAAAATCCATTTTTTCAAGTCCTCAAATAAATACTTGCATTCTTTCAGCAGAATAAATTCAGGACACTAAGGATTTTCAATCTTGCTAATCTTGACAAAGATTTTTGAAATAAAACCATAATGGAAGCAATATAATCTTTTTCCTATTTCATATTAAATAAATGAAATATTCATCATTCTGTATAATCACCATTTAATTGAGTTTTAACCACTACCACATATCTGAAGGCAAGCATGAAATATTAATTACCTAAAACCTACACAAGATGTATAAAATATTTCAGACATGATCTCTGATCCTACAGAGTTTAAGAAGCAAACCAACCAATCAATCAAAACACTTTCTCCAAGTTCATACATGGAAAAGTTATGCAGTATTCAATACTCAAATATTCAGACTTCCTCTGTATAACTGCAGACAAAGAATACAAACCCCTTAGTCTGCAGATTAATAAAACCATAAACAACCACTAAGATCATCTTATGCCTGCAAGGCACAGACCATTCAATTAAACACAAAACAATGACAAGTAGGAAGAGCATCGCCTCTCATCCTTGCAAATGTCCCACTGAACTTTATGGCCTGAGAACTGGCTAGATGAGGATTTAGAAAGGTATTCCATTTTGACCAACACTTCCCAAAGACCAACATAACGCATGGATGGGTATGTATGGTAGCTTACTGAGGGTGATTTTCATGAAGGCATCATGATGAAATGTGCTGAGTTTGGCTGGGGTAGAGTTAATTTTCTCTGCAGTAGCTAGTTTGGATTTGTGTTGGAAACAGTGTTGATACCACAGGGATGTTTTAGTTATTGCTGAGCTGTGCTTACACAGCCCCAAGGCCTTTTCTGACTCTTGTACCACCATGCCAGTGAAGAAGGCTAGGGGTGCACAAAAAGTTGGGAAGATACAGTCAGGACAACTGATTCTAACTGTCCAAAGAGATATTCCATATCATACAGCATCATGATGAACACATAAAGCCAGGGAAAGAAGGAAAGGGGGATGTTCAGAGTGATGACAGTTGTCTTCCCAAGTAACCACTATGTGTGATGGAGCCCTGACTTCCTGGGGGTGGCTGAACACCTGCCAGCCCACAGGAAGGGGTGAATGTATTCTTCATTTTGCTCTGTGAGCACAACCTTTGGTTCAACAGCTTTCACCTCAACCCATGCTTTTTTCTGTCTTCTACCACTGATTCCCTTCCCCATTCCACTGGGTGAGAGTGAGGAAGAGGCTGTGTGGTGCATTGTTGCTGGCTGGAGTTAAACCACAGCTACCCTTTTTGGGTGGCAGCCTGGGGTTTGAACATTTGGAGATGATAACAGGTTAGACTGGAAGGGGCTAGATGGAATTTATAGCTGTTATTGCTGTTTGGCTATTAATCAGCAGGCCCCTGGGCCTGCAGGGCTTGCTTGCCTTACTGTATATCAGGCTCTGGTGCTCATTACTTCCTGCTTTTTGCTTTCACTGCTTCCTGTACTGCTGTGCTGCTTGTCATCTTACTCTGCTGTGCCTGGAAACAATCTGATAACAGCCGTGGCGATGCGCCTGTGCTGGCAGATGACCAGAGCATCACTGCTGTGTTGGACAGGCTGGAATTCCAGTACGACTCAAGCCAAAGGGATTGTCACCTGTGGATGAGCCCACACTGGAGCAGAACACTCCAGAGTGCCTGTGGCTGCAGATAAGCCCATGCCAGAGCAGGTACTGTAGCTGTGTTTATGTCTGTGCTGCAGCAGGTGTACCTCCGAAGGGATTGTGGCCAGTGGATAAAAGGCCCTGCTGGAACAGGTGCATCTCAAAGCAACTCTGCCCATGGATAAGTCCACACCACAGCAGGTATACCCTGGCTGATAGATAAGGCTCCACTTGGAGCAAGTACAACCCTAAGGATTGCAGTCTGTGGATAATTCCAAGCTGTACCAGGGTCAATTTCATTGCGCTATTAAACCCCAAGGTCTGGTCCAAAGGGACCAGAATTGTGTTATGGGAATTACAACAGCAGAAACCACATGAACCAAGAGAGGACAAGCCTTACAAGGAACAGTGCAAATGCAGCAGTGCCTGACCTGGTTGTGCTGCCCAATAATTCCACGCAAGTAACTCCACACCATCTCTCCCAACCTGAGTGTTCCCTATAAGAGATGCAACCCCAGAGTCGGGACTAAATGAGCCCAATGTTCATTGACTAAGGGAATGATATCTACATATTATACCAAAGGATGTGAGTGAAGGGTGGTGGAGGTAAAATGAGGATGTATTGGATAGTGTGGGACCTGAGCATGATGTAAATGGTATGGAATCAGCAGTACAGAATGTGCTGGTTTTGGCTGGGGGAGCGTTAATTTAATTCACAGTAGTTACTATGGGGCTATGTTTGGGATTTGGGCTGAAAACGATGTTGATAACACAGGAATATTTCAGTTATTGCTGATCAGTGCTTGCACAGAGCCAAGGCCTTTTCTGTGCCTCACACTGCCTCAGCAGGGAGGAGACTGGGGGTGCACAAAAAGCTGGGAGAGGACAGAGCCAGAACAGCTGTCTTCAAGTGACCAAAGGCATATTCCACATTATAAGGTGTCATGCTCAGAATATCAGGTGTGAGAAGAAGAATGAAGGGAAGATATTCAGAGTGATGGCATTTGTCTTCCCAAGTAACTGTTATGTGTGATGGAGCCTGGGAATGGCTAAACACCCACCTGTCCAGTGGAAGTAGTGAATAAATTCCTCACTTCACTTTCCCCATTAAGCTGTCTTTATCCCAGCCCAGGAGTTTACCAGCTTTTACCCTTCTGATTCTCTTCCCCATCCCACTAGGAGAGGGTGAGCAAGTAGCTGTGTGGTGTTTAGCTGCCAGCTGGGGTTGAACCATGTCATGAAACACAAAACAGTTTTTGTGGCTTTCAGACAAATAAAAACCTCTGGAATATATTTTTCATTTATAACATTTTCTGACAAACTTAGGCAAACATCTGGAAAAACATGGTGAATCCATAATTTTTAAATAACATTTCTAGAAAATTTTGCTTGGAGTTACTATTTGTTTGAAGACTGATCAAAATTGCATAAATTTAAATAGCAAAAAAAATTAAATTGCAAAACTTTGTACCCAGGTTCCAGAATCAAGGTGCAGGAGGAACAGAATAGCCCAGCTCTGGGAAATTATGGAGGAGAGTTTAACACTACACGATGGCAATGTCTGTGGCTCCTTAAGGTACAATGCCAACTGTATCACAAGTCAAGGCTAAGGTTTTTCAGGCCAAGAGGAAAGTAGATGTGATCAAGGCCATTAAACAAAGCGGAAAAAAGAATCCCAGAAGTTAATCTTTCTCAATAGAGGGAATGAAACTGATATCCAGATCTTTTTTACTTTTTTAAAAACAAGGTTTTATTAAAGGCCTTAAGTTCACTAGCTAAAAAAACCCTCCTAACTATGAAACCATACAGACTGAAAGAGAGCCCATAGTCAGAGTAAGCATTTCTTGACGTGAGAAACAACATGGTACATGGCAAGAGATAATTCGGTGGTACTTAGTCATGATACTTAGTACTCAGTAAAAGGATATCAGAGATCCCTCTTCCTCATCTCTGTTAACAGTAGGATCTGCTCATTCAATCTATTGAAACCTGTCTTTCCTATGGCTTTTAATCTATGGCTTTAATCCACAGCCTCGAAGACCAGCTATGAATAGAAGTTATAATTTCTTAAACGAAAAGAAGAACATGGAACAAAAATCACAAAGAAATGTGCCCCTGCCTGACAGCAGAGCCAACAGCAGAACCCCACTTTTCTCAGTAACACTGCCTTTAGCCATGAGGCCGTACTTTTATACTACATCCTATAGAGTATAGTAGATCACAAAAACACACTGAATGGAAAAATATCTTCAAATACATGAAGTCATGAATGAGGAAACTGATTATTTCTAACATAAGACAAGCTCTAAAAAGTAAGGTTTTTTTCCTAACAGTTAAAACTGGGTTCTTCTGCTTCAAACAGAAAGTCATCCCCATCACCAGGATTCATAATCAACTTTGCCAACAATCTCATCTGAGGGGCAGAGCTCTGAGGAGATGGGGAGCTTGGGCTGTGCATCCACCCACAGATGTATTCCCTCCAGGTCAGGTTTGAGGCTTATTTGCAAGGCACACATGTAGGCAGCTTGTTTTGAGACTGCCTGATAGCAGAACAGAGTATTCTTGGGGGACATTGTAAAATCCAGCACTATTTACGCACATAAAATTGAGATCAGAGGCTCAAGATGCAGGTTTTCCTCGAAGCTTAAATGCACAGTGTGCAACAAGAAACCCAGAGTGCCAATTCTACACATTGGTATAAGCAACTGTAGGACTGATGCTCCTGATATGCTTTTATTTGAAAACTCTTCATCTCTTTTGTTTTGGTTTCTCTGCACAGATCACTTGGATGGTCTCTCTCACCAAAAGAGGTGGCTAGTGTTAAATCAATCCTGATTTACCAGCCCTGTCACCAGCCACAGAAACACAAAATTGGAAAACTGGACTATCCAGAAAAAAAATGTAAATCATTGGATTATTTTAAAATATTCAGGGAAAAAAAAAAAAAAAACCAACAAATAAAGCAAATTAGAGCAGTAGACATAAGACAGACTTAGGCATGTATAAACTCACCACTTAATGTAGCATACATCCAGTTCCATGGACATTTCATCATTTCACATAAATAAAAATTGAAATAAGTATCTAAGACTGCCTTAAGATGTTCATTAAAGGAAAAAGCAGCAAAACCAGCCTCAGCATGAATTCCCTAACCTAGTCCCTATCAGACAGGAAGGAGATGAGAAAGGTACCATGAACTGGCACAGCAATGTCAGGAATATAACAGCCCTGCAAAAAATCTGGTGGTTAGAAAAGATACTACCAATACTCTCAGCCTAAATGTTGTATGGATCTGTTTTAGAACAGTCTGTAAGATTGGAAAAGATATACTAGACATTGTCCTCTCTGCATCCTCCACTGTACCACCTTCCCATCTCCCCAGCTACTGGAGAGGAATGGTGATTATTTGAAATTTTTCTCTCCAGTATTGCCACAGTCCATGCCTGGATGTGCAACATTCAGGACATTGCCGTAAGATGCTCTCAATACAAAAAGGAGGGAAGACAGATTTTTATATGCTGCTTATTATATATAAATATTTCATGTCATCATATGAATTACATATGTAGCAGCAGATAAACTCCAGATAGTGCCAGCTTGATATGAAACTTTAAGAGAAATCTTTGGAGAAACCCTCTCATAATAGGGGGCTGGGCACATAACTGTATTTTTCAGATCCTGAAACAGTGCTTCCTGCATTCCTAAAGCAAAAACAAAACACAAATATTCCTCTGGGTTTTTTTTTTTTTTTTTTTTGCATCTGTTATGTGTCCAAAAGGACAGATTTGCAGAACAGAGAGGTATAAGGGGAAGGGTGCAGTAGCAATTGCAGTCAAGATCCACCCAGCCCAGCTAATGTGTTCTGCCAGGGTATGGCAAAGCTGTTTTCCATCTCCCACCCAGAAGGACCCGAGTCTCTCTCGCTCTCCTGGAAGTGAACAAAATTTAACTTCAGGTAATTGGAGGAGACAAAACCTCAAACTTTTGTGCTGACAGTGTTTTTTTTTCAACATTGAAACAGAATGCATATGCACTCTATGCATTTACATGGAATGCATAAATATAGGTGCAAAGACCTATTTTCACCAGCATCCTATCTCTATGAGGAGATAACAGTAAAATTTTTGGGATATTGTGTAAAAAAGCAGCAAGGACAGAATTATCTCTTTCTCCAACACACACAAGCAGATGCCTCAAATTCCTCATGTAAGCACTCAAGACAAGGCCCACACTGTGTTATTGCAACCAATAGACCTAATGTCTCGCCCTTTTCTGTCTTTCAGTGTCTATGTTCAGTTTCTGAAGGGGTATAACTGGAATAAATGCGGCAAACACAGGTTTCTCTCTTCAAAGAGCATCTAAACCACTGAGCATTGGTGAAGATTTTTACCTAGCTTAGCACATATTTCTTTTCTAAGTGGAAAAGAGAGATAATGTCAACAACTTACATAAATCAATTCTAGGATACCCCACCTAGGGTAGGAACTCTTTCAAGGACTCATCCAGAGGACACAAAGGAGACAAAACTGGCCTCCCACACCCTGGGTGAATGCTGGGCTTTTCTGAGAAGTTCCACTCTCATCACACATTGTAAACCTGGACTTTCAATTCCCTAGCTTTTGGAAGTTCTTAAATAAAAACAGCCTTTGAAACTTTAATACTGTTTTGATGTGCTGTTATTTCTATTTTGACCTAATCTACTCAGCGGCATTGACCCAAGTTTGTAAAATATTAGACTGGATTGTCTTAGGACTGCATATTCAATGAATGGTTAAAAAGGAAAAAAAAAAGGAAAAAAAGGGAAACAAAGAACCTCACACAAGTGTTTCTGTGGTATTTCAGAGTGCAGAACTATGAAGACAATAAATTAAACAGGTTTAGTCAGCTATCCAAAGAGGTGAGATGCAGGTGGACACTTTCATTAATTCATATTCTACACAAATAAATATTGGCATCACTAACAGGCTAAGGTTAATTAGATCATCAGAAAGTCATTAAGTCTAGAAGACAATCACAATACAAGTACAGTTGAGTGGTAAATGTGCAAATGCATAAAACAAAAGACTGAGGCTAAGAATCTGGAGGTATCTACTGATCTCAGATTCACTACTAACAGGACACACTGAATAAACATAAGGGTTACAATTTCTTAATTCCACATGGAGAAGAGTCCAATCCAGGAAATCTTCCTCCAGACCGCTCATATGCCTGTAGAGGTTCATGCCATTGACAAGATGCCTTGCTTGGAATTTCCAAAAAAATTCCCATGTTTATAACCTCATGAAAAAGAAGGGCTTGTTGCAAAGTGCTCATAGTAAAATCAAAGCAGTTGCCTTATACTGAACTGGACTAAGAAACGAGGAATCAGAACTCTTAAGTTTCTAAGTCTGCTACAAACACCCTGCATGACATTTTCAATACTTTCTGCCCGCTTACTCATCAGTACAAGACTACGCATCTGGACTGGATGATCCTAGAACATGCTATGACATACTTAATATTGCTTAAGTACTATGAAATCCTCTGTGAGAGATGGCAGACAAGCATACTTTTTGTCATTACAATTAACTGCAAAAATCTGTTTTCCCATAAAAATCTAAGTACTGGCAAGGACTTCTGAAGCATAACAGCATGAATTGCTCTTTATTTGATTACTTGTGTTTGAATAAAGCGTGAAGATATACCATAAATGTACAAATAGATTTAATCTAATTTGGAAGATGGATAGTTAGAGAAGCTGTTACCATGAATACAGAACATATATCAGTCTAGGACATCATTAAGAATTTCTCCTCCAGAACAACATAAAGCATTGAAAGAGAAAAGAACGGTGATTTTTTTCAGCAGCTGAAGAGCCAGGTATTAAAGTCAGGCACATGATGTAGTTTTGCCACCTTCAGCCCATGTTGTAGGAACAAGTATCCAAGTGTGAGCACCTCTGTCCCTGCAGGTGCAGGCAGAGCAGGCAGGCAGGAGCTGTCCCATCATACTAGCGCAAAGGTGGCAGGTACATCCCTGCCACCAAATGGCTACAAAAACACCTGTCAGACTGAGGGACAGTCAGATCCAAACACATCTGGCAAGCCTGCATAGACATGAGGTCAATTCCTTTGGAAGAGTATTTGTTCCTGCAGATGGCTTCAGAGTCAGACCTCAGTCCTTCCTCAAGACCTGAGTGTTTAAAATGCTCACACGAGGCAGTCACCTTCAGGGAGATATCCAGGGAGAAACCATCAGGACTAGACTAACACTTGCAAATACTGACACTGAGATTACAAGTGCCTTCCCTACCACAGCAAAAAAGACTGCCCAGCTTTCTCTAGGCAGTATCAGGAAACCCAATACTAATTGTCCCTTCATAATCTTGTTTCATGTCATATCAAAATGTTCTTGCTTGAAGGAAAGTGTCATGGTTGGACACTGGCGCAATGCCAGCATCCCCATGAAAATGCACCTTCCCTAAATAAATGCTGTGAGATGTTATCAGGAACAGAGCAGAGCAGGCCCAAGCTTAATAACAAAAGAAAAAAACTTTATTAAACTACTACTAATACAGAAAACACATAAACTAAATCCAGGATGAAGACCTTTTAAACCACCCCTCCTCCTCCCAATTCCAAAAACACCCAGCCATGAAACATCACCCGGGATTCTTGATCAAATTACCACCCTTCAGGTAGGCTATACGTAAACTATCAAGGGAGAGAGAAGTCTCTCTTGCACCACAGACCCCCCAGGAAACACAGCTGCCACCCTGTGTTTCCCTGTCACACATGGCAACTGCCCGGAAAAAAAAAAATCTGCCAGTGTGACACTCTCCTTTCCATGTCACAGTGCTCTCACCACCGTGCATGGACAGACTGCTCATAGGGCTCCTTTAAGGATGCTTTGCCACGGACCCAAAGATACAACAGTTCAGCTTCTCATCCTGGGACTACAGTCCCCCCCATTTTCCCCTGGGGCCGAGGGGTCCAAAAACAGGACTCATCTTCTTCCCGAAGACAGAGGGTATCACCATTCCCTCTTCAGCTTTCTTCGTTTCTCGCCATTCTGGTGCTGTCGAAGCTGAAACAGGTCTCCCTGGGTCACCACCGCATCCCCCTAAAATGCAGTCTCTATTGCAGGAGATTTTGGTTCAGTCTATGGCTAACAAGAAAAGTCCAGCCAAAAGCTACTTCATCATCTCTTCCCACCTAAATATTTCTTCTTCTAACATCTCAGTTCCCGGACTATCTCTCTTCCACTACAAATCAAGGAGGAGTAATACTTTTAAAAAGCCCTCATTTCCTGGAAAGGGTTAAACGTTCAGACTCCTTGGACGGCCAATATCTCGGTCCGGTGTTCCGCCGCCTACGCTGGGCATTCCCCCCCCTTCTCCTTCTCCTCTGCTGGCAAATCTCCAGGTGCTGCCAGGCTCTCTGTATCTTTCCCTCTTGGGGGGGGCAAAGGCATCTCCACTTCTCTCCACCCTTCCATCCAGGAGCTGGCTCGGTTCCAGCCCCTCAGCCCCCTCGGCCTACCTGGACAAGGCCGCATGGCTTCCCCTCCCCCACCCAGCCCGAGGCCGGGCAGGGGAGAGCCTGCACTCTCTGAACCAAAAGAGACAGTTCTCCTGGGAGTTCTTGCTTTTAACCCCCTGTGTTCTCAGAGGCGTGTCCATACTTTCAATGGTCACTCCAGGTGCCAATATCCAAACCTGACCACTGATTGGTTTGACCTAACTTCCTGGAAAAAATTCACTTCCATGTCAAACCACGACAGAAAGAGTTTTTACAAAGGGTTCCTGCTTTCAAGCCTCTCTAGATCTTTTTTAAAAGCTTGCTGCAGGAACATTTCAAAAGGGAACTTCTCAAAAGTTATTAATTTGGCTCCATCAGGCACTTCCCAACAGCAGGATATTTGCAGACACTGCTCATCTTTTTTCCTCCATTGGACTTGCTTTTGGAAATATCTTTAACTGAATCTATTTAACTGAACTTTAACCTTCATAAGAAATTTAATATCTTCACAGTCTATTTTCTTCAAAGGAAACAGATGACCAATTAGGATCGGAGTTCAAACTCCAAAATATGGAGCCCATTCTGCTCCTTCCTACCAGTGAGAGTTCTGCCTTCAAATCCAATATGACTGATATGCTCCAGATGAACCCCAGGGTTTCTGTCACACACTAACAACCCACATGGTGAAAGCCTGCATCTGGAGGCTTCAGAACAAGGAAGGTAACATTACTAGTAAAGTCAATCAGATTATACATGCTGCATGTGGCACTGGCAAAGCAGACAAAAGTAAAGCAAAGTCTTGTATGACGTCTCTGCACCAAATGTAAAAACTGCTTTCATACCTTTTTATACAATACTTATGCACCTTGAACCGTCTTATCTGCATGAAACTAAGAATTAATGTTTTTCTTTGATCCTAGGAAGGAGTTTACATACATACCTTCCATTAAACTTGATGCAAATGAGATACCATTTCAGTTTCACTGGTTTTAAAAAGTTAACATAGTACATGAATTTTGGCTTCCTTCTCTTTTCACTACTTCACACTTGCCTATCAATCCAGATAGGATTATTAATGAATCTGTACAGTTGCAAATTAAACAGTTTTCACATTACAAAAGCTCCCATAACAGCTCTAACACAACCTTACATGCTTTTGCACAAAAACTCTCAACTTTAGTCACATCTTTTTCCAGATGTGTAATTTGAGACTGAAAAATTAAGTCCATTAAGTTAGTCACATCTTTTTCCAGATGTGTAATTTGAGACTGAAAAATTAAGTCCATTAAGCATCTGAGAATTTACATGGCATCAAAACAATTTCATATTATCCATGGTTTGTGCTTGCCCTTGTCCTCTACAGTTCACAGGGTGCTGCGCATGCTGTCTCCTCTGCCTACTTTCCATCTAAATTAAGCAACAACCATATGTTTATTAAAAACATTCCCCTAACACTCTTTTGCCCTGACAATGACAGCAGCATATTCCAGGGTTGATATCCTACTAAAAGGAGAAGGCATAAATACCAAGGAGAAGGGGTCTGTACACAAGGCAGCCAACTGCAACAAGGAATCACCCACTCTGCGAAGGGAATTCCTGGGTGAAGTTGCAAGCTGAACTCTCAAATTTCTAGCCTAACATACAAAAATGAGAAAAAAAACATGCTAGGAAACAGATATTCAAGCCAAAGGGACAGGATGGAAATCTTTCAAGGGAAAAAGATTTTAATTTTTTTTTTTTTAATCTGCATCCAACACCTAACAGCAATACGTGGGAAATGGATTTATAAGGCACTTTTAAGGGCAGATGGTACAGCCTTTCCTTCTGCAAGTAGGGAAAAGTAAAGAAATGACAGGAGAGGCAAAACCCATGTGGGAAGTCGTTGTGCCAGGGCTGAATCATAGATGGAACTGAAGAAAGCCTAGAAAAGAAATAAAAGAGGAAAGCACAGAAAAAAAACATTTTAAAAAGAGAACAGGAATGCAGCAGCCAGATAACTGGAAACTATTGCAAATCATGAAATCATTAACACAGAAAAGAGAGAAGAAAGCCATCCCAAGCCAAGAAGGGTGGAACAACAGTCCAGAGCAAGGCTGGGAGGAGGAGGAGGAGGAAAACAGGTCAGAGCCGTAGGTGGAGAGAGGATTATGTGGCAGCTTGAAGATAAGGTTAAAGAGCTTGAGCTTCAGGCAGCAAGAGATGAGGAGCTGAAAAAGCAATTCAAGGCAGAGAAGATGTAGCTGTTGCAATGAGAAAAGGTGGCAAACTGTACCTTCAGGACAGTGAATGGGAAGGCAAACTGAAATCACACAAAAGAAAAATTTAAAATAACCCTAAACCCACAAGAAAAAGCCAGCAGCCATCCAGACTCCAGAAGCTGATGTGAAAACTGCAGGAACATTTTCAGAGCCAGGACTGATGTTCCCAAATGAACTACTGGTGCTCAGAGAGTTTCTTTTGCTCACTTCCTCCCCTGCCACAGCCCTTCATCCAGCTTCCTGCCTTCTCCCAAGCTATCCTGAGCTCACCCCTGCACAGCCTTCTCAGGACTAAGAGACTACAAGGAATAGCACCCATCTCTTTCACAGTTTCTCCCTTGACTTCAGTTAGCATCAGAGAACTCTCACAGGCTTTGGCAGCATCTGATTTTTTTTTTTTTTACGAATCACCTTCCCTTCTGCAAGAGAGGAATAAACCCATGAACAGAGGTGCAAGAAGGAGTGGGGTTGAAGCACACATAGTCTTTTCAGTTGTCTCAAAGCAGGCAATCAGCCTTCTTGCTCCTTACCAGGATCCTGGAAATTGTCCAGCACCTCCCAGACACTTCTTGGGGTGGGGTGGGGGGAAGGGGTACTGGCAAATTCAGCATGAAAAACAGATAGTTCTGGGAAGTAAGAGAAAGCAAAAATGGCCCCAATTCATGGAGAAGCAACATGTGTTCCCTCCTCCGTCATCTGTTCTGCCTATGCATTGCACAGCCTTGTACGGATGCCACGGGCAGGTGGCACAGGCTTATCAAAAGCAGTTGGATACCCTCACTGCACCTGTGGAACAGGTCACACCACAATGTGGGGCAAGGGGAACAGCAGCTGATGTGTCTAACCACAGCAGCACAGGAGCGACAGAGCTGTGAAGTCTCTGCAAACACACACAGAGCAGGCACAAGTGTTTCACCCTGTGCCACTGCCCAGCAGCCACTTTTTCAAGCACTTCATCACTGTGGATGGCTATCACAGAAATAAATGCATATTCACAAGCTATTCTTAGCATTCACCAGAGAGGCGATTACCAAATTACCCAGTTACATAATCTCTTTTATATAATGACTACGATGCTTTTCTCCTTATGCAACATGGACAGTGACCGTGGCTGGCTAAGTAGCGGCTTCCTCAAGGAGAGCTACACTGGCAGCTCCGTGGGTGGACATAGTGCTGCATAGTGCAGGTGCACAGAGGAGTTACAGCAAGAGCTGCTTCAAGGCAACCAAACTTTTCAGTGTGTGCACCTTCAGCTGGGAGAAGACACCACCATCCCTGCCCACAAGGCTCCAGAAGCTGCACAGAGCAAAGGTCACTTGCACCTCAAGCTGGTTTGAGACAGCAAAACCAAAGGCACCCAGCATCCTCCAGGCAGCCTGTCCCAGCATTCACTGGAAGCAAGAGGGATGTCTCCATTGACTTTTAATGGCCTTTGGACGGAGCCCAGGATTAGGTCTTTAATAAAAATAGGAAGTCAAGATTGCTACAGAATTAAAACAAGCTTAATCCAAATCCCCCTGGCTTTGTGCCACAGCTGTGCCCATGGTTTTTGTCCACAGGGAAAACCAGGTGAAGCTACAACCTAATTGTGTTCCCACAGGATGCCTTGTGACAGGCATACAAGCACACAGAGCTGGCAGTGTGGGTCAGCATACGCACGCCAGGAAGTTTCACCAGGCAGGTTTTGGGCATATTCCAATGTGTCTCCTACAACATTTTCAGGATCCCATCCAACACCTTCTAGGAACACTGCAGATACCCATCCAGACAATTGCCACATACCGGGTGTAGTGAGACCCAGCTTGCTAATAATCGCCCTGGGCTTTAAGGAGTCAGCATCAGAAGTATTATCCACAGCACATGAAAAAACAAATCTAAGACCTGGATTTCAGAAAACAGAAGCTCCAAGATCTACAGATCACTTGCAGATTCTGAAACACTTTTCTATCACCACGCTGTAAGTTCAGCACTAAGTTCAGCTGGTTACATGGTGCTGGCATTATGCGAAAGCCACAAATTGCCTTAGGTTTTCCTCAACATTATGCAACTTGTAGTATCTAGCTATTATTAGGCACTTATGCCTCCTCTGCTCCCTAGCTTCCCTAGAAATACAGGTCATCCTAAGAAATATGCAGGCAAACATATGCAGCAGGGATGCATGCACACAAGTTTAGGAACAGAGACCACTATCATTTCAGCTACAGAAAAAAAAAAATGAAGCAGCCTAACGTTATCTTACACTATCTCAAACTACAGGATGACCCAGTTCTGAAGAGTTTAAACCTAATCCCATATGCTATTAGTATTTCTGTATCACAGCCAAGAGATGTGAATTGCTTTAGTCAAGAAGCAGATCAGAGCAGAACTGGGGTCCCTGGTGCAAAACCCCACTGCACACGGTGCGGCCCATCATGGCAGCACTGCTTGATAGTTCAGGATCAGCAGGGATCCTCTACACCACTGCTGCTCAAAACATTGAAAATTATGGTTATCATTACTGATAAATGTTTGGGATAGGAAAGACAGCACTCAAGATAGCAGCATCTTATGTCAGCCTGAAAAAGAAAAGCAGACCTTGCAAAAGTAGATTTAAAATTTCTTACGCACCCATCCTCCCCCCATTTTTTTTTTAGGCTAGACAATTATCTGACCATTTGAAAGCAGTGTGTTCAGAGATCATGTATCCTCTCTTTTGGACTGAGATTCTGCCAAACTTAATGGCATTTGAACAACTGAAGGTGGACTTTTATATCCACTACCCTTCCTGTAATAGGTTAAACCCCTGGTTCCAATTGCAGCAGGGAAATAAGGCCCTGAGCTGGGAACTTGCACTGTAAGAGAGCCAGCAGTGAATTCCTGGATCTCACTTACGCCAGTATTGAGAGAATTATCTGTAGCAGTGAGCAATGTATTTTCCCCCTCGAGGAGCAGAAATGAAAGAAAACACTTGCTTGACTTATCATTGTCTTGTTTCTGCATTAAAAGCTGAAGCACTTACAGTCACCCACCAACCAGACTGAGAAACGCCACATTTACAGACACAATTTACATTTACAGATATAATGAGGAAAGCAGAAAAGAATTCACTAAGTTAACAGGTTTTCAATCCACTTTAGTGAAGAGATTTAATAAAACTGGGAGAAACAAAACACTGAGCAATTCCCCGGGTACAGACCCTTACACTGTCTGTTGTTATATCACCATGTCTAAACAGTGCTGCACAGTTGGATATCAAACTCCTGTGTTGATACTAAAGGGACTGTGCCAAAACACCTGGCCTTTTCTGGTTAGACAAGGAGCACCTCCTGTCCAGAAAGAAGAAAAACAGACTCCAAACAGGACACACAGAAGAATTTTGTTGGTCTACCTACAGCTCTCAGACATGCATGCAGCAAGACACAACTGTGCCAGCCAAAACACCCCAAGTTTGCAGCAACTCAAAATAAGCTCATCTTTGCTACAAATCAGCCACTGGTTTTATTTTTCTTTGCTAGTATATGTTCCCTGACAGAGCTCCTAATTTATTGACAACCAAACCCTCTGGATCACAGGCACACTACCTGCTCTTAACCCCATAGCAGCACAAGCCTGTCACTGTAACTATAGTGGTGGCAAGACCAAGCTAAGCAGAGTAGGTCTACAAAAGCATCATGCTCCCTGGGGTGTTAGTGCCACTGACTGAGGCCCAAAAAGATGAACACGCACAACAAAATGCTCCTCTCACATCAAGTATAACACGTGCTACCCATCATCTTCAGTCTGCTGTCAGTGAGATCCCTGCCACCTTCCCACATGCTCACATTCCTCTCCTACTAATTTCATTTCAAGGTTCTCCAATTCTTCATACTCCCAGGGAAGACCCAAACAGACTGGAATGCATGTAACTAGAAAGGCGTAAGAAAAGATAAAATGTAATTACCTTAGAAGGACAAATCTTTAGAGGTATTGGCTATATTCCTGGAGTCCACAGCCCTCACATCTTACTCCAGCAGCACAAGACCTTGGAAGGAAGGATCCATCCTCAAAACCATTGCCAGCTCTTTAGTTGCCTGGTGCCTATCAGTGTCAGAGGTGGGAGACCAAGCCGGCTGATATAGCATCTTTCCTACTCCAGCTGGAAACAGTGAGCTGCTTACAGAGGGCTCTTGTGCAGCCAGGACTGGAGTCTAGGTATACTCCCATCACCCTGCTTCACCACCCTTCACAAATGGCCACCTTCCACTGCCTCTAAACTTTGAAACTAAGGCCCAGATCACTTCACAGTCACTTTCAATGAAAGTCCAAGGTTTTGGGGTTTTTTTTAGACTTCCAAATGAGAGAGGTGGAGTGAAGGGTGCAGCAGAGGAGTGCTGTGTTTGTAGTTACCCTTGGCTGGACTTGAGGACAACAGTCCCTCCCATGTTGCAACTGATGCTGGACCTTTCCCAGAAGTACAGTCTCCATCCATGACCCTCTCCTGCCCCACAGATAGGAAAGGCTGGGGAGGTCTGGTTGAGCACTTCTTCTCTGAGAGACACTTGGCAGGTGATTTGGGAAAATGGTAAGACTAATTTTTCCAGAATAGTATCTAATGGCATCTTTCAGGCAAAGGGAAAAAAATCACACTCTGCTAGTTTCCCCTTCTAGTAGAGCACAGAAAAGGTTTCCGTGATTGCCTTCCACTCCAGTACAACTGCAGCATCACCTAGGGACACAGTTTACCTGTAGCTGTGTTAAGTTTACCATTGGACTCAATGACTTTAAAGGTCTTTTCCCATCAAAAGGATTTTATAATTCCCATTAGGAGATACTTAATGTATTGAAACAAGAAGTGTGCTACCAAAATGAGCAGTCCTGCTCCAAGCCATACATCTCTCTCCTCCCTTGCAGCAAGTTTCATGATGCTATACCACGGCACAAACCTCTGCTGAACCAATGGAAAACTATTCCCTCTCACTTTTTTCCCCCAAACCCTTTTTTGTGGCTTAGTCACTCATGGCATCAGTGGGTTGATATGATCCTTTAGTGTTCCCAGGGTCACTAGAGCTACAGGTGCTGGCAAAACCAGGGATTAGAGACCACCCCTGCCAGCAACAACCCACACCTTCATTTCATGAGATACAGAGAAGAAACCACCTCTTGCTAGTTCCTTTCCTTTAAAAATTTTACCAGACTGAAATCTGAGTTATTGAGAAAGAAGGAAGAGATTTTTAGTTGCACTATTTATAACACAGGTGTAGCTAACGCCTATTTAGCTTGAAGACACATTTCTGAAGAAAGACATTTTTAACTCAGCAGTGATAACTCTTCCATTTAATATGTGAGAAACCTGTCAAGATATATGGTTCTCAAAAGAAAGAAAAAGAAAAAAGCATTCAACAAACCCCGATTCTCCTCTCATGCCCTTCTGAAATACCAGGCATGGCATTTCATCTCATATCTTACTGCTCTGGTATCAGCAAAGTGGTAATATCCACTATTTAAGACTTTAGCTTTCCCTTGTCTTTAAACTGCTATTTAATGACCAAGATCCCAGGCTGTGTCCCCAGACTTCAGACAGACCTAAGATTCATTTCCCAAAAAAAACTATTAAAGCAAACAAACAAAAAAGCTTTTAGAAAGACTTTGCCTCTTGCTAGCCCAAAGAGAGTTTATATTTGCCATAACAAACTCTAACAGGATTTCAACAAAACCTTCAGCAAAACAAACTCATCTGTATTGCTGAGGATACAAAGCAACACAGTGTTGTCAAAAACCAGACATAAAAATTAAAATATGCTAGCTTTATGTAATGGTTTTTCATATGGATTTTGCTTTTTATATCACAACAAATTTGAAGTAAATTGGTAGCCACCTTGCCCCAGAAAGATATATTTTAAATATTAAAATATATTTTTATTTTAAATTCTGTAGCATAAGCTTAAGCATTAATCTGTTTCTGCCTGTAAATTCAGCCTACACTGATGACCAGAGCAAGCCTCTATATGGGCATACTCACTGCAGTTTTTCTAAGCCTCTTCTTAGGGGAGAAAACCAAAATCAATTTGTATTAAAAGAGTTTCAATTGAGGCCTTTTTTCTATTGATTTTAGCTAGATCCATTTTAAAAGAGCACCTGAAGTCTAAGGGCTTGCTTTGGCTGAGTTTAACCTTTCAGCCACCTGCATTAGCTGAGTGGAAAGTAGCAAGAGGAAAGAGAGTCAGACAACTTCCCTTTTATGAAGAAAGCATAACAGAAAGTGCAAAATATTTTTGACTAACATAAAAAAATACAAACAGATTTTACAGATGCTTCTTCTAATTTAAACAAAAAAAAACCCCACACAAACCAAGCCCAAAAAACCCCATTTGCACTTCCTCTTAGAGGATGCAAATGGCAGTCAATCCCTACCCATAACCAACACGAATCTGTCTCCTCCTCAGCAGGAGTGAAGTGAGAAAAGTGTGCGAGCTCAATCCTCCCGCCTGGAAATCACAGCCCATCTCGCTGCTGTCAAGAGACAGGGAAGGCTTGCCAGCAGCAGTTGGATCTCCAAACTATAAATTGTAAAAAAGCTCTTTCTTGCCTTCACTCAGCAATGCAATAGCTGCTTTGCAACCAGCTGTAGAAGGGTAAAGGAAAAAAAACACCAAACTGTTTAAGCGGCTAAATCTGTTATGTAACCAAAACTAAAAAGGAGGAGAGGGTTAGTGGCCACATCTACACTAACAACTCTGTAGCAGAATTTTTGGGATAGATTTTTTTCCCCTTATTCACCCCAACCCCCACAAGAGTTAAAAAATCAACAGGGCAATATCCATATTCCACAGAGAGGGACGTCACAAAGACAAAAACACTGGTGTGCATGCACATTTGTACATTTAAGGGTATATACACTCTTAGAGTACTTTATAGAAAGGAAAACTTGACCACTAATGGATAGAAAAAAATACCAGAAACAGGGGGGGAGGGGAGGATGTAGCAGTCCCCATAATCCTCACAAATTCTTGAACTCCACCTGTGCCTACCATGATTAAAATGTGTAGGTTTTTTCTTTAAGACTGGTGGGTTTCTTCATCTTAACATTCTTGTTCTACAAAGATTTAAAAAACCCAAAACACAATCAAAGAAAAACTACAAACAAACCTCTTCAGGAAGGACATAAATTTTTGGTTTCTCTGATTTGATAAAATGTCTCCTGTTGAAGCCCACTTACAAAAATAATACTAAAAAGCTCAATACAGCAGTTAACCAACTGAGGAGTACCAGCCAACTTCGCTTTTACTAAAACAAATCTTGTATGACAGACCGTCAGGAGTATTTGAATTTTATTTCAAGACAACACATTTTGCCATTGCTATGACATGTTCATTTTCTTGATCTTTTTTAAAAAAGGCACTTGACTCTTGCATAGTATCTTTCTGACAAATTAACAAGAGGACTCTACTGATCACTAGACTCTCCTGGATACAACATAGGAGCCAATGAGAGGTTTAGGCATCTAAAATTATTTGACAGTTTTGAAAGTTGAGGTTACCCAGCAAGCTTCTCTGCAGCAGCAACAACAAAACACCATTATTACCACTGCAGCACAGATAGGGTCCTCTATCGGCCTGCTTGAGCTCTGTTCAACTTCCCCATCCTTGAGCTGAGCTTCAGCTACTGAGCTCTCCTCCATCCAGCACTTCTACAGCTTGTGAGAAAGAAAGCAAGCACTCAATCCGAGAAGTAAGCCCCACAGAGACACTGGTACCCTCATTCAGGCTGAAAAAAAACTTGCTTTATCAGGGGGTGGGGGGACTGCCTGTTTAGTTTTATTTTTTTCCCCATTCCAAAGACACCATTATTCATTAAAGTCACATTTAAGCTCAGACAACCAAAGCCCTTGGGATCACTGATTAAAGAGAAGCAAAAAATCTTGATATATGCACTCCAAACAGTCATCACTTCAAGGACTTCCTCAAATCTTTCCATAAAACTGAGAGCCAATTGAGACAAAACACAGTTCTGTTGACAGAGCCACTAGCCAAGCTAGCAAGCAAGACTACTGGTCATTTTTGAGTGAAGAAATCATATATGTCAGTACTGTGGGTATACCAGTCATCCAGGCTCCTGGTGAAAAAGGGCATTTCAACCAACTGCAGTTAATAGCACACTGCTATCTCCAAGTAGTCAAATTAATTTGAAAGAGACAGATAAAGATTCAATAGTCTTCATTTCTTCCTTCGAGAACCAAAATTACCTGTCAAATTGTCCACCTCATTTTACCTTACTTGTTAAACTGTTCAACCGCAATTAAGTAATGAGCAAAACACATGACATCTTTAGCTTTTCTCCCTTAATAATGTCTTCTCAGAGCAAAGCTTCCTGGGTCCTGGGGTCAGAGATTTTTCTTCCACCATGGTCTTTGTGATTGCAGTGAAAAAACCCTCATCACACAAGAAAACTCAAAATTAGTCCCCCTCTCCCACCATCTGGGTGCTCTGGCTGTTTCTGTAGTTAGCACATCTCAAGCTTGTCTAGAACAAGGAGAGGCATTTTAGCACCAAGAGCCAGCAATTTCTTATGTTTAAATCCTGCTTCGATGTTGATGCTTTTAGTCACTTTCATGAAACCACCCACCAGCACATGGAAGCTCCTGCCGCTCAAGCCCCTCTTCTGCATCTTCTGCCTTTACATCAGGAGCAGCAAACCTTCACTTCCTCGTGGGAGACTGCCACAGCTAGCTACTGACTAGGCTTCAGCCTGAAAGCCATAAACACACACATTCCCCACATCACACCCACCATGAACTTGATGTATACTTAATTGTGAAGAAGTTCATTCCTTTCATCAATATAACCAGAAATAGTGGTTTTACAATACACAAACATTTTACAAGTATTTTGGGTAATCTACCCAGAGAAAACCTAGTTGGAATCAGTAAACTACTGCATAGTGCTCTGACAGACTAAATGGGTTCCTCCCCACAGTACCTGGGTAACAGTCAGAGCCTTTTGCAAAATGATGAATGAAAACCATATTTCTCAGCTCACACTCAGTTCAATAACTACTAAGATCATGTTGGAGCTGCAAACAGATTTAAAAACAATTGCAACAATGTTTTTTTCAGATAATATCCAGTATAGAACTTTGTGAAGAAGACATCAAAAGTTTCATGCACCAAAAACCTTCAAAGCAACCAGATGTTGCTGATTAAGTTATTTAAACTCCCAGAACTGTTTCTGGGTATGTAGAATACAGCCTTATTTACACATTTTCATTTTAAAAGGCAACCTAAGAACTTCCAAGAAAGAAAAAGAAATCCACAAAACCAGATGGCAAAACAAACATTCTAGATTAAAAGAAAAAAAAGGGGGGGAAACTCCACAATTAAAACCAGTACAAAAGCTTAAATAACAGCAACACTGGCTAGATCCAATGAGGATTTATGCAAATTACTTTTTTCAGGCACAAATTATCTTTTTCAGCAGAATACACGTTAAGAGAACAGAGACATCTAATCAAAGTGATCCTAGAGGGGTGAAACCTTTCAGTGTCTCAGATGAACACAATCCCTCGGGGAAATGGTGGTGTTTGTTTCATTTAATCGACATTTTGCTATTCCTGCTTTCTGAAGAGCTGCTGTGGAGTCAAGAGCAGTTGAGGGCCAGAACCAAGGCCAGGTTTACAGCCAGGGGAAAGAGATGCAAATCAATTAACCTGTAAAGAGTTACGCTTCTTTACATTAAGCAATAATTTTGATTTGAGTGTTTTAATGGGATGGTGCTGGATGGCACAGTGGGCAACACACCAGAAATCATTCATCTACGTAGGTGGCATAAACATGTAGTAAACATCATTTTTATGAATTATATCCATTACCAAAAGCAGTAACTACACACCCAGCACTCCGGTTTCCATATATGGGTTTGGTGGCATGCCGTTTAAAAAAAAAAAAAAATTCATTTCCTGTCTAAACTACTCTATCACAGAAGCAGCACAGCTCTTTGACCTCTCGCACACTTTCAGCTACATTGCCTCTGGGCTTCATGAACGCAGAGATGTGCCTAAGACAAGCCCACGGGTGTTTCCGAAGTCACCCCGGCACGCTACTACCGCACGTGTCCCGGCCATGACTCCAGCACGCTGCCAACCCTGTCACCGGGAGCTGCACATGGCAGCGTGCCCGCACGGGTCTGTCTCAGGGGTCTACTGCTGCCCCCCTGCCCATCCCCAACCCCAAGGTTAAACCACAGAACAAGAGACAGCTCATCCCCAGAAAACATCTGCCCATCCACCCGCTGCAAAAAAAAAAAAAAAAAAAAAAAAGATGCTTTCCCAAGCCCTGATCCAGGGTCATCCCAGCCCACGGGAGGGAGGTTTAAACTAGACGATCTTTAAGGTGTCTTCCAATCCAAACTATTCCATGCGTCTAGAACTGCGTGGCACAAATCCCCCCTCCAATTAATGAAAGCTCCTAATTCACTGCTGTTTGTTTGGTTGTTGTAAGTACGAAAGCTGCGCTATCCAGGTTTTCCCAGAAGTTTAACCACACTGCACGGTGCCGCCACGGCTCCTCGTGAGCTGATGCCGCTGCACCTCTACCTACCTCGCAATGGACACTCTGTCCACGAAATGAAAATAAGAGAATAATGAAAATAAGGGATGTGCCTTCCGTCTAACCCTTACTTACTGGCGCAGGCTTTGCGTCCCCTGGACAGTCTGCCAGTCTGCTGGGAATGGCCAGCTTCCAGCAGCTTGTGCCCCTGCGTATGGGTCCCGTGTTACTCTGCTCCATCACACCGCGGATAATCTTCCTCTGCTCCAGCAGTAAGACCCCAGACACTCGGCGAGCCCGGCCGCCGCGAACGCCCGTGACCACCGCACCCGCAGCCGCGCCGGGTCTCGCCCAGCCCGGCCCCGCAGCTTCCCCGCACTCCTGACCGCGCACTGCCTGTGGAGCCAAGCCCGTTCCGTCAAAGACATTAACCCCAAAATAAATCACCTCCCGCGCATCCCCCCCGGCTGGGTGCGGGCTGCAGCTCCCCTCCGCCAGCCGCGCAGTTCCAGGTCGCGACCGATGGCGGACCCCCGCGGGATGAACCCGGGGCTGCCGCAGCCGCCGCTGGGCAGGGCAGCGCTCCCCCCACGGCCCACCTCACCTCCCACAGCAGCGAGAGCAGCAGCGCGACTCCAGGGTGGAAGTGCTTCATCTCTCCTCCTCCTCCTCCTTTTCCTCCTCCTCCCGCGGCGGCGGCGAGCTCGCCCCTCCGCCTCAGGCGTGCACGGGCGCTGCCAGCCGCGCCATCCCCGACGGCGGGGGAGCTCCGGGCGGCAGCGCGCACGGCGAGCTCACAGGCAGCCGGGGGAGGCGGCCGCGAGTGACCCGCACCGGGGGCAGAGGGACGAGGCGGAGTAGAGCGGCGATGGGGCGGAGTGGGAGGCGGGGAAGCCCCGCAGCAGGGCGAGGGCGGGCTGACCCGCTGATCCCCTCAGCGGCAGCGTCGGCGGCCGGAGCCGAGCGAAGCAGGGTCGGGGCGAGGCAAGGTAGAGACGATCGGTTGCTGGGGCAGGCGGCACAAAGACGCCGGCGCCGGGGCCGCCGAGGGCGGGCAGAGGAGCGGCCGGCCCCGCCCCGCGCCGCTGCCCGGCCGGGAGGGGGCGGTGGCGGAGGATAAGTGATCCCGCCTTTGCCCCCGCATCTACCTCTGTCTCGCATCTCCCCCTGCTCCTGTCACCGCCCCCGCACCTGCCCCTGGCCCGAGGGCACAGTACCGGGTTCCTTCCTCCTTGGAGCCGTGACCTCGACACCCCTTCTCCGGAAGAGCGATCTTCTGGAGTGAATCCAGAGGAGGCAACAAAGATGCCCAGAGGGACGGATAATCTCTCCTACGAACACTAAGAGTTGGAGCTCTTCAGCCCGGAGATGAGAAGGTTCTGGGGACGATTTAAAGCAGCCTTCTAGTACATAAAGGGGGGTTATAAGAAAGATAAGGACAGATTTTTTTACCTGTAGTGATCGACCAATGGGCAATGATTTGAAACTGAAGGAGAGTCGATTTAGGTTGGACATGGAAGAAATCTTTTGCAGTGAGTTTGGTGAGACACTGGAACCAGATTGCCCAGGAAGTTGTGGATGCCCTATCTCTGGAAGGGTTCAAAGCTGGGTTGGATGAGTCTTTGTGTAACCTGGTCTAGTGGAAGGTGTCCCTCCCCATGAAATAATCTTTGAGAGTCCTTTCCAACTCAAATAATTCTATGGTTCTGTGATTCTATAAGGTGTTCCCTCTGCCAGCCTGGTGGGTGGGAACAGGAGCTGTGTGTCTAGCTGCCCTTACCCATGCGGTAACCTTTGGCATTTCAGAGAAGAGGTCTGATCCTTTGCTTCCTCAGCATGCTTGGTAACAGCCCTGGGATATTTACCTGTAAAGGTCTCATGACAAATCTTAAACTGGAGTGGAGGTACTCTCCAACACTGGTACTGATCTCTCCAGCTGCACGTGGCTGGTGTAGTTGGGTGTATGCCTTGGGTATTTCCTTCACCATGACCATCTTGTCCTGGTGCTTTGAGCCTCCTTTTCCAAGCCCGTTGCACCCTTACCACAGCTGCACACTGTATGCAGTTGGAGTTGAGGAGGATTACAGGTCTTTTGCTCTTGCTTTGTAGGTAAGCTAGCAACTTAATTTTCTGGGGAAAATCAAAATAGATAAGAGGGAGAACTGCCCCATTTCCCTCTTTATGGCAGACCTTTCCCAGCAGCATTTCTGAAGGAGATATACTTCCCACTGTCCTTTTGTGGGTTACCTATTAAAAAACTACTAGCACATCCTCACAACTCACAACTCCTTCATTCACCACTTCTCTGTCGTCATAGTATTCGAGCGGGAAACTTGCCATCTCCTGATGTCACATTGCAGCAAAACATCATCAGCTGGTTATTTTTTCCATACAGTGAACTTTGGGTGAGTTTATGAGCGTCTTCCAGCTGGCACCATTAATCATACGTGCTCTCAGGCCCGGGTCATATGTTTAAGTAAGGAGTAACTGTATACAGGTTCCCGCACACTGGATGATATTGTGTACTCAGAGGCAGCCTGCGCAAGTCCTTCTTGAGAGCCACTCATTTTGATACTTATTTTTGTCTCTGATGTCAACCAATCTGAAGCTGTATGATGACTTTTTCAGATGAATGCTTGCATCTCTAATTGAATATGCTAGAAGGTCCCTAAGGAAATGTCATGGCCATTGATTTGTCCAGCAGTGAAGTCTGAATAAGGCAATTATACACACAGGTGTCTATATAATCTGAGTTGAAAAGTTACACTTTCTTACATCTGGCATATTGAGAAAGACACATTCTACACTGGGTATCACCTAAGAGAGATCAGCTTATATTGTCTCAACATAACAATTCAAAGTCAGGCATCACTTCAAAAAGGTTCCAGTTTATAGAAGTTTGAAAAGGATGGTTTTCAGAGCTCTGTCCTGATGTATGGCTAACCCTAAACTCCCTTCTCATCCCTAATTTCTGTGTTGCATGACCTAGGAGACAGTGTTTTGGGGACATTCAATGACTCTTCATAGAGAAGATGAAGAAGAGCATAAAGGTGTTTAGGGACATCAAATGAATCTGAATGTCAGTGTTGAGCATGAGTGCTCTGTACCACTGCTGTGTTTCCCAGCAAGGGTGCTCTGGCAGCCCAGAGACAGGCAGAAATCCTGACAGCACAAATTCTGGGAGAACTGAGAAAGTACTAAAGCATAAATAACACTTAGGAAAGAAGTCTGGAGTCTTGCAACCTAAGACACAACCACACTTGAAGGCTGACCCTGCCAAAATTTTCAGCTGATGGCCCACTGTCAAATGTGCTCAGGCAAGAGCAATCTCTAAAATACATTTCAGTTAATTATTAACACATCTATCAATAGTGACTTTATCTTGACAACTAATAAAGTGTTAGAATTTTTTTTCTTGAAAAAAGATTTCAGCTAAGGCAAGAAAGGCTGAAATAATTGAAAGTTTTTAATCAATAGACAGATTAGCAAGAGTGAGACTGAAGCAGGAGTGGGTTGGAGGAAGAGGAAGCTACCCAGTGTAGAAGCATGTGCTTCCCAGTGCATAGTTTATTATCCAGCCTAGATAAAGGTATGGATATCCCGAGCTATAAAATTCTTTCCAGGCCAACATAAGCTGAAAAAGGAAAAACATCTCCTGATCTCAAAATAAACAGTTTAATGTTCTATTTCAATCATCACTTAGCTCCCCTTACTGATGTCTTCTTTCATTTATACCTAGCTTCAAGAAATCATCTTCATCCCCAGGGAAAGCCCATTAGCCTCAATGGAGTTCAAGTATGAATGAACTTGGGTCAGTATGTGGCATTTTCTCAACAGAAGTGCGAGTTGCAGCAGAGCCCCTTCGAGCTTGTCTAGGCGAGAAATTAACACTTCCCCTCCACCCTGCTGCAGCTTGATGGCGAGGCAGCTTGACACAACAGAGAAACAAGAGAATGTTTTTGTTGGCAGCAAGGTCCCTAGCTTAAAAAAACAGCCCCTTCACATCCTGGTTCTAGTCTCTCTTCGGTTACTGTGTTCAAAAAGCTTAAAACTCCAGAGCTTCCAGAATCTCTGTATAGAAACAAATACATATATTTTAAAATGAAACAAAATAGTTACAGGAGCAGTAACAGTAACAAAGCTTTATTTTACCTGATTGGCTTGTACTGCAGCTGAAATATTCATAATACGCTGCTTCTCTGTGGATTCTTTGGTGTTCCTCAATAATATTGCCGTAATTCTCTCAGCAGAGGTTGCCAATATTTTTGAGACTGCCACTCCTTTGTCAATTTTTCTTTTTCGAACTGAGTAACAGGTACAAAATTTCCTAGGGGGCACTCACAGTGCATATAGATGCATGTATTTTGTAGACCTTATTTATTTTGAACACTTGAATATTTTTAAATAAGTAAAAAATAAACTAGTTGTATTGAACACTTCATTGTTTCTGTTGAAACAGTTTTGTTGTTTCTAAAACTATTGAGAAATACTCAATTCCACAAGGGCTGTGTGTGAAGCAGGTAACCACTTTATTATGAACAAACAAATACATTATTTCCATTTGCTTCCCTGCATGAACTGTAAATAATTATGTGCCTCTACAATTTTGTATTTAAAATATTTCACTACCTTCTTCACAGGTGCTGTTAAAAATTAGCCAAATACTTAATTGTTTTCCCAACTCTCTATTTTAAGTGTAGGATCACCTTAAATATATTTTCAGGGTTTGGAGTTTTTTTATAATTATGAAAATGGCAATAGCCTTTATGAGTAAGTTAAAGAAAGCCCTGTTAAAGTACATTAAATATTCAGTAAATGTCTAAAGACTTCAAAAATCATCACTGGTATCTGTTGAGAACTACACTAGCATTATTAATTTTTAAAAAATGGTAGGAAAAATATTCATGAATGCATCAATAGCCAGCCAAGACAAACACAACGTTATATTTCTGCAGCTTCCGTATCTTGTTAAAAGCAATTTGTTTATCCAGGGTGTGTTTAAAGAAAAAAAAAAAAACCCACCATTTTTTTCTATCAAGCAGCTTACACAAAGGTGTAGTCTCTTGACAGAATAATAGTTAAATTATAGTCCAGCTTCTCAGAATAAAGGCTATTTTTTTTTCATCACTTGCACCGGTAATTAATCATTGTGATTGACTTTAAATGAAACTTTAAAGGGAATATGACTCAGGACTTGTTGAAGTTTCAACAACCTACTCCAAATTCAGTAGCCTATTGATACCAGTGCCTCTATCTTCAATAATTATATTTCAGTAAGAGTCTGTGGAGGTTTAGAGAGATGATCCAGATACAGTAGCCCCTTTCCGATGCTAATATAAGAGTTTATACCTCCTACAACTTATTTTTTGTGTGGAAGAATATTACTGAGCTACATGGCGCTGATTAAAAAAAATGTGCCCGATTCTTTAGTACTCTACTATATCCATTGATCTTCATTAATATCTGAAAACTGCACGTAGAAGTCACTTTTCCATAACTAATGACATTAAGTACACCTCACTGAACTGAAACAGAATGGCTGCTTACTGGATTATGCTTTGAGACCTCCAAATAAAAGTCCACGGTAGCCATAGTCAACTACTACACTGGAAGTCTATGTCCACTTGAAAGAAAATATAGCACGTTTAACAGATATGCTAAGAAATGAAAGTGGAGTGGTTCTCTATAAGCTATTCTACCTGGGCTCCCAAAGAACAGCCCCACAGTCACACACTGTGACTTTCAGGCTTTCTTGATGGAGTTGGATATTCATCCATCATATTAAAAAAATAATTCTATGGCAAACAGTATTTTGAAAAGCAGCAACTACGAGATAAGCATTAGTATTCTGAAGGGCAAATCTTATTGATTAAACATACTACCCAATTCAACCAGAATAGCTATGTCAATCAGATCAAATGTGTTTTTGTTCAGTTTTCTCAATAAAGAATGAAGTTTTATCCCCTCAGCAAAGATATTAATGCTTTGTGTTAGAGAACTCAGGAGCTGAGGGGGATTATGTTTTTCCTGGAAGATAGATCATTTGTAAATGCAAACTCTTTGTTTGCAGTCCACAGTGAAATGACAAACGTGCTTGCTGGAAGGATTAAGGAAGGTTAAGTTCATTCAGAGTATCGTTACAGCACCAAAGCTCATCACCAATGAAACATTTAGGCTTTGAATTCCTATTTGGGTTCCTGTTATTGATTTCAGTGGATAGTTGGAAGTCTAAAAACATGCTGTTGAATCTAGGTGTAGTGTGCACTGCCTCAGACTCGAGGATGGTGAGTACCAAACACTGTCAAATTAGATCAGTAGCTTTCCAACCTGCCTGCACACTGTTTGTAAGGAGGCTACTAAAAAGATCTTCTGGGCAGATGGTCAAATCTGCCAGGACAGGAGGACAGGGCTGAATTGCACATATAGGAGACAGGGAGAGCAGAAGAAGAAACCTGTCTTTGGCCAGGCAGAATCAGAGACAGAAAACAAGTAAGGTTTTGTCAGGAGGATCTGAAAGCAACGAGAGGATGAGACAGAGCAGGGTGGGACTGTGAAGAGGAACATGTGGCACAACAGAACACAGTGAACATAAGCAGAGTGGTGGTGCACAAGGGTGGAACGGGACTGAGACAGATTCCAAGTGGTGATAGGTGTACCACTGATGGCCTCCAAGCCCTAGAGAAGTAGTGGTGTGGGGCAGATAAATGCAGTTTGTGTCCTCCCTTGGAAATGTGAGAGCCTGCTGTGGAGGCAGAGTAGGGGAAGAGGAGGTCCCATTATGGCCAAGAACAGAACCAAGAGCTACTGCCTGCCATTACTGATGTAGAGTAGGCCGGCTGTAATTTATATGTAAATATGTAATATACCAAGCTGCTTTTTGTTCTAGAGTCTTTACCAGGCTGCACAGTGAACTGCAAATGGAAAAAAGAATGGTCTGTCTGAATGTCTATATGTCCCCATCAATGCTTGCTTGCTTCCTGCATTGCTTACAACTAATTTCTTCTGCAGAGAAGCCACTTGATTTAAAAACATGGTTATTCTCCCTAGGTGTTAAAATAAAAGGGATGAGGAGAGGAAAGGGATGTTGGCAGAGACTAAGAACAAGAACTGATCACTGTCAGGAGTATGTTGTGCATCTGCGCACTGACAGTGAGTACTTTTAGCACTCTGGAGAAAATACCTGGGAAATGCAGTTCCAAGAATATGGTGGCTTAATGGAAATGTAAAGCCATCCCCTGTGGCCCGCGAGGACAAGACCCCTGGAACGAGATAGTCTGAAGCACTTTATTTTTGCTTTGTCTTATCTCATCTTCCTGTCTGTGCAACAAGCAAGCTCTCAACTCTTACAGCATCCCCCTAGCTAGAAAATTAAAAGCTCTGAGAAGTCATTGGTTACAGTCTGGAATAATGAAACCTCAGCAATCCATTTTTTCTCATACCAGTGTAAATTAGGATTAATTCCACTGAAGTCAATGAGACAAATATAAAACTAGTGCAAGTGAAGAATCAGGTTTTAGATTTCAGCTTTAAGTCAAACAAAAAGATGAAGTTGCCTAATAAGGGTTTTCTTTCTTCATTTAAAATTGTAACCATTTCTGGTTGCATTTTTTCCCCTTCAGTGTGAATTTATCTGTAGCATTTCTTCACTGCTAGAGCCTGGATATTTCAATGTGAAAAGCAGCATCCCATTAAATAAAGATGGAAAAATGCACTAATGGTCTGGGAATTACAGGCAATGGGTTTATTAACTAATGTCCTTCAAGCAATCTCAATTTTCTCATATTGTAATGAGATAGCAAGAGGATTAAGCTGTACTGAAAAAAAAAAAAAAACACTAAATATATTCTAGAAATCACAAGGGATAAAATGCAATTGATGTCAGAATGACAAGAAATCCTAATACTAATAGGGCATCTGACCTGTAAAACAAATAATTTTCAGTGATGGAAAACACAAGAGTTGTTAAAAGAACTGTGCAATGATGTTGTTCACTTAGTCTAGTGTAGCAACTGCAGAAAGCCTCACAAAGGCCATTATTAAAAGAAATATTGTTTAACCTTTCATCAACCTTCTTGGAGATGTGCTATCTCCATCTACAGTCACACACACACACACTCTTACCACGGCTAGGCAGGAAATACTTGTCTTACTGGTACCCCCAGTGCCATCTTCATGTCCCTATTCTCCCATGTTTTACTACTTCTAATTCTATCAGCTCCACTACCACAGTTGCATACAAAACCAAAAGAGGGGATCAAGCATATCTCCCCTCCTCCTGAAAATTCCTTGGGGACTAAAACAGAAGACAGAAAGTTGCTGGTGGTAGGTGAGTAACCTTTCCTTCTCACTTGAGTGATGGTATGCAAGCGCGCCCATGGGGTGACCCTGAGCCCTTCAACAATACAAAATCTAACTACCAACCAAACTTGTAAAGCAGTCTTGATGGCATAGCTTAAGTAAAAATTTAGGGCAGACAGGTCTGCAAAGCTGGCTGACATAGACAGCATGAGGTATAGCAGAGTCATGACTCATGTTCTTTAAACTCTGTACAGGGTTATCCACCATATGCTTGTGTGAGGTAATAAACTGACAGGCAAGGAATTTTCAGGAGAGATTATGAGTCAAGGAAGGCAAATGTGGAATACAGGAGGTTGAATGTAGGCTTTGTCCCTTGAGCAGGGTTTTCAACCGCTTGTCTCAGAGTTAAGTTTCATAGTGCTAAACCATTCAAGCACAAAATGCAGTACTGATATGAGTGCTGGCATCTGAATAGGTCTTGCTGTCTAAATGGATCCTGAGAGGCTGTGGACAAGAAGGTTTTAGGTTTTCTGGAATATGAACAGTGAGGTGATTTCTATGTCAAGAGTGAAGAAAGAAACCCTAAGGATTATAGATTCAGTAGAAATACTAGATAGTATGATTTTTTTTTACCCTTAAAAGGAATAAATAACTCCAACCCATTTATTATACCTTCTTCTAGAAACTTGAGGACCAGAGCCAAGAATTCCTCCCTGGCAAAATGCAAAAGGGAGTGTGTGTGCAGGCACTGAACCTTGTAAGGCCCTGCATGAGGAAACTACCTTGGTTTTCTTTAACAGTGCATACTGCTTATCACATAAACCAAGATAATTCCTTCAGCTGAGGAGCACCAGCTCACTAACTCAAGATACACTCTGACAGTCTGGTTCACTGTGTAAATCTAAATGTAAGGACTTAGTAAACAGTAAAGTCTGTTGAAGTCAGTGATTTATTTTTCTCTTGGCCTTAACAAGCTGCTAATGCTATTCAGCAGGGACAAATATCTCACACCTACCTAAACTCCACTACAGCATTTATTATCTGAGACACTCCTTCCTGGCTGTTCTGAACCGCTGCAGTGTGCTCTGCATTGTTAAATAACTTTCAAGCTGTTCTATTTTCACCTATGTTAGATTTTCCAACTGGACAACTTGCCTTGTGTTAGCACATGTTTGCCTGACCCTCAGTCAATTTCAAGTCCCCTCATTAAAATCTGTATTTGTGCTCCTATACCCATCTTTTATAATGCTTCCTCTTCCAGCTAGCCCAGATTGAGAAACCCCTCTATGACCATGCTTCAAGGTGTCTTTATGTTTCAGGGAATTTTCTAGGTTTGCTGTATTGTAGAAGAGGAAATTTGTGTTCATCTCTAAAAAACCAAGCTCTTTCTGAAGCATAGGGGACAGAACGTGGTGGGGATAAATAGCACTGCTAGGATAGGGTGATGAAAACAAAATGGTCCTTCCAAAAGCCAAGGGAAGCTGATAATCTTACCAGGCACTCCGTAGCAACAGCTCTTCCACAATGCCGGATGCTAAGAGGGATGAGTATCTCATTAGTGCTTTTCTCTGATAATAAGAACTACATGGCATTCACATAGAGATATCCCAGGAGCATAAATTCATGGAACACTTGAGGCAGAAACCCAAGATGATGCATGGAGAAGCAGAAACCTTCTTCTGCAGCCACACAGAAATGGTACAAACACAAGATTGGTTGCTTCAAAAGAAAAAGCAAGAAAAATTATTTCCCTGTTCATTGTCACAAGCCTTTCCATCCTCACTTATCCCATCCCTTTCTCCCTACTGTCTTTTAAAAACAACAGGTGACCATGCACAAGGAAGGAAGAAAATAACATATCTGAAATGTCCCAAGATACCTTTAAGATGACACCTATAATGCATCCATAGCCCCAAAAATAACAAATCATCCCACAATCAATGCAAAACCCATTCTGAGATGCATTTTTGAGCAATATATTGAATTCTTAGTAACAAACAGCAAAGTATGCAAAAGAGCAGAAAATAGGTTTAAAACAATAGCAGTTTACAAGTTGAAAAATTGATCCAAAAGAGAGTCTCTTTGGGCTGTAACTGTGTTAAAAATTGTCTTGATAAGAAAAAGTTATGGTCTGATACAGAGTTGTGGGGAATTGCTCCCACATATCAGAGAAGTGTTGGCATTCTGCAGCTTTTACCAGAGGAGCCAACCACTCAGCTTACCATGCACACAGCATCAAATGGCAATGTCAACATCAATTATTTACTAATTATTATCTATGCATTATTGTTAATAGGCCTGGCTTTGACATTTGCAGAGATTCTGCCTGCAAAGAGTGACGCTGTTCCCAGGGTGAAGTGCTTCTGGGCTCCATTCAGGATGAATATCCATTATCCTCTTGTCCTTTTTTAGTAGTGATGAGAGGTATTTACAGGAACAATAGGACTGACAGGAGAAAATATCCTTCTTAGGGAGACATTTTTCACTGCTTTTCACTGTACAAAAACACCCTACAGGTTTAAGAGCAAGCATAAGAAGTCTGAGCCAGATGGTATTCCAGCAGTAGCTCAGTATCAAAGAATTTGCACTGTGCCTAGAAAGAGTCAGACTTAAGATGGTTTTGGTAGATGAGGCTGGTAACATCAATCACTCTTCAGATGTCTGCTGTATTCATAGCTCATGGACAGAGACCTTGGGCCTGTGCTAAGACATGGTGAGCGAGTTATCCACTTCTTACAATCTTCAAAGCTTGAGGTAAGATTTTTTTTTAATCTCAGGCTTGAGAGTTTCCAGTATAAACAGTCTTAAGAAGGTAGAAATATCCTTGCTGCCAGTAAGCACTATTATTTTATTACTAACTTTATTACTAACTAGATTCATACGCATTTCAAATGAAATGTGAAATCTGATCGCTAAAAATAAAACAAAATTATTATATTTCTAGTTGAAATAGCTGATAATTTGGTCTTGTTGCATCCTAATAGGATATCATCAGACCTGCAATTTGAACAGTGTAAACCAAGTAACTCTAATAACTGTCTTTTCACCTAGATATTCTTACTGAAGGAAACGAAGAAAAGCACAGCATGTTACAGCACTTTTTCAGACCGCTAGACCATCCTAATCAAATTTATGCAGGCAACCTTTACTTTTAACTAGGTCAGTTCACTCTCTGAAACCATGGAGAAAAGTATCCTGATAATGCAAAAGTATGAAGTATTGGAAACAATACAAATCTGAACTTGTAAGTAAGAGAAGAGCAGTGTTTGAATAAAGCTAGCCACAATGGAAATATTGTGTGAAGCTGCCACAGGAAAAAGAAACTCACTTTAGGAAAAGAAAGATAATTACTTGCATTGGGTGAGAGCCAGCAAGCTATTGAACTCAGCAGGGGATCTTTGTCTTGGTTTCAGCAGGCTTGGCTTGGAGCCGTTGTTTCTCGAAGTTCAGAGAATCAATTTGGTTCTTTGACTCTTGAGACTGAATTGAATGTGTAATACTTATTCTGATAATCTGGAAAGCCAGCTTTACTGACTCGAGGATGTTTAGAAAAACTGTGTGCAGCCCACGTCTAATGGTGGCTTCGCTGATCTTTATTGAGTTGGGATCCCCAAGAACTGGCTCCTTCTGCTACCCCTTGCTCTCTGAAAAGCACGTGTAAGGTACCTGATGTTGCTTTTTCCAGAGACTCTCTGGAGCTAAAACTTATTGCCATATTCCTAACTTTCAGATTTTAATGAAATCAAATGTCACTGGAATCTTATTATTTTGGGCTGGTTAGATTTTGATGATGTTTTATACTGATCCGTCACTTTAATGAAATAATTCTATAATGCAGGGATGTGTACTATTCATTTGAATTAATAATATGATCACTTTTTGTGCTGTTATTTGTTGCTGAGGAGAGAGAATATCAAGCAGCTTTCTCAGTCTGCAGATAAAGGAGGCAAAATTCTCCCTGTTTGTGTTTACTGAAATGCCCTCTCCCTTACGGACCATGTCTTACTTACTGTGACTATTCTTCACACATCTTACACCCAAAACTTGTGGAGTCTGTTTTGTTTCTGGCTGAAGATGCCAAGTTAGAATTGTCAGAGCAGGTGACCATTGCCTGATTGCTTGAAGCAATACAAGCAGAGTACAGAAAGCTTACTCAAATATAAGGAATTAAACATTAAAGCTTTCTGTTGCAGGCAGTCAACAAAAATGAATTTCAAGAAGCTTTGTGAATTAGGAGAGTTGGTTAGGATAAAAAGCTGTTTAAAGGAAGTGGGCATTTAATGCTGATATGAAAGGACAGGTCAACAGGAAAAGGAGATGGCAGCAGTATTTTACCTGGTGGCATTTTCTCTGTACTTCATTTAGGCTTTCATCCTTCTTTTCGATAATTATTGTGTATGCAGTGAGAATTAGTGTGTATGCATTAGAAAGATGTTTGGTGCTCTGCTGAGGCTTCATAAGGTATTCAGCTCCTGCAATAGTACTGTCTCTGTGAGGGGGACACATTCTCCAGAGAAATTATGTGGAAACCACATGAGAGGCACCTCAGGGAAAATTTCTCCCTGTCCTGGCAGCCACATACAGTACATGTCACACTTTTTAGATTTTCATCTCTAATGAAGAAATAGAGTCATCAGAAAATATACAGTTTTGTAGTCTGGGAACACTGAAAAGTACAGTCGCTTCATTTCTCCTGAATGTGGTTAACCATTCCATATGGTTGTCACGGGAATGTACCTGAAGGAACAGATTTCTACCTGACACCAGGCAAAAGTATTCTCAATCTAGTCTTATTGCAACTTTGTATGCAAAGATTGCTTTCCAGAGCAAGACAGTATAAGTTGCCTCCTCTAGTGTGCTTGGTCTCACAACTGATTATCACTCCATCAGCGCTAAGACCAAGAACTTCTCTCTGTTCCCTCTTGAGGTCACACCTTCCTTGCCCTTTGTTCTCCATCACACTCACCTGCATCCAGCCGTCCTCAGCCCCAGGAAGCTTTGGTTAGGTCAGCTTTTAGCCAGTATTCTCCCAGCCCCTGCTGTTTCTACTGCACAAAAGGGACTTGTTTGGCCTGAAAAAGCAACCATTTGGCCTCTGGATCTAAGGTCTCCATTGCCATCTCTACATACAGCACCCCACATTAGCCCCAAATGAGGCAAATAAGCTGTAGCTTTTATACTTTAAACATCAGCAGACCTGCTGTCCACCCTTACAGGTCTTCAGGGTGCATCATCCACCCAAATGAAGGAGCTCTCAAAACAACTGTCAGGTTTAGCCTGGCTTTGTACATCAAACAGAAGTCATTTACCTATTTATATGCCATGGTTTACCAATATGTATGGGCTACAACCATTAATCTAAAAGGGATCTCCTGAGTCATCAAACCTAATTTCTTGCTTTTTCAAGAATCTCACTCAGTTCAACTATAAATTTACCAAAAGACATCTTTCCTTTAATCAAATTATGTTGAAAAACAGGGAAGAAATTTAATTTAAAAACCTCATACAAACTCATCACTTAATGTTTGTCTGTTAGGAAAGTCACTTCAAATCTTAATTATCTTTCAAAACTAATACCCTGTAACTTTTTGTGATTTTACCAGCCTGTGTTTCAGCCAAGGTGGGGATAAGTGGGCTGTAGTCCACAGTCCAGAACATACCTGTGTTATCACTACCCAGTACATTACAGCAGTTACATATAACCTTGCTTCAGATAACTGGGAGGAGATGCCATTCTGAGTTCTTCATCCACATCCACTATTTTCAGGGTTTCTTTCAAAGTTTATTTCAGGATTCACTGAAAGAATTCATTATTATCATGCCTACTTTCAATCTGAGCTGACATCACCGCATTATCAGCTTTCATTTGCAGGAAGCGGAAATATTTTCCATTCTCTGGAAATGTCTGAGGTCTTGCATTGAGATTTCCCACAGTCTGTTAAGTTTGGGTTTTTTTTTTTTTTCCTAAGATCTTCACCCAGTAGTTTTCATTGTGGGTAAGCTAAAATAAAAACTTTCTCAAGAGGCCTTTTTTCACTGTGGTAAATTCTGGGTTCCCCTTTTTTTGTAACCCATTACAATGTTTTTTGCAATAGTAGCAAAAGTCTTGTGATAAGATGTGAGCCCTGTGTGTATATGCTGTGAGTGTCTGGGAACTTGGATGCACAAATGCAATTTGTGCATTTTTGCATTTTTTTCTAATGGTGGAAAATCTCTCTTTACTGATCATGGATGATATGCAAATTTTACTCTACCAGCTCTCACATGTCTGATCTCATTTTCAGAACTCCATTACTTTTTTTCACCATTTGTAAATATAGCTATTCCTACTCCTAGCTGTAACATGAGCTAGGATATAGGTAGAAAGAAAGCATTTTGAATCTGCCATGGAGCTGTTGGCAATGTCCCCTTAAGGACCATTATTTTATTTTTAGCAGCATATCCAAGTGTTGAGTTTGGAAGGAAGAACCAAAATCTTTTCTGGATGCTGGAAAGAAGCAGAGACACAACTGCAGTGTCAAAGCATGGGTGAATCAGGATATGGCAGAGAGAAGTGGAGGAACTTGCAAAAGTTTCCTAGGATGATGGAGAAAAGTGGATGAGCAATGAAGCAGGAGGAAGCCATATTCCAGAAAGCCAAGAGTAGCCCTTGTAAGTGTATTTTGAGTGTACATATTTTGTGGTTCCAGGTGTATATAACCATCAAACTCTTGGAGTAGAGGATAATAAGTGCCAAGAATTCTCATTATCTTTATTTCAACTTCTTATTTGACATTGACAATCATTTACTGTCTGCTTCTCAGTTGTTCTCTCTCCCACATTTTTCCAGCAATGGTGTGAAAGGAAGAGCACAATCAGCCGAAGCCATTTTTATGAACTGACTTGTTCAGTCATTTTCCTTTGGCTAACCAACAAGAAATACTTGCAAATCCATCTGGTAAGAATCTGCAACTGAACTGCATGACACCTGGGTGGGAAGCTTAGAGGTTTAATAAAGTACTTTGCAGTTACATAAATTTCAAGAAGTTCTAACATGAGTCAAAGAAGTCTCTAAAATTAAATCCTATTCTTCCTCTTTCAGTTCCTGATGACCAGAGCTGGTGAGTAGCTACACAGATAATCCAGACGTCTTTCTGACACACTTTTGACTGAGCAACATTTTTGTTAATTCAGCAAGTTTATGCCCTTAGATTTGGGAAAATGAGAAAGAGAGGAAAAAAGCATGACTTTAATGGTTCTGTAAGAACCAGTGATAGAACTGGTATGACACATTTCTGTCCCTAGCTGAGCATTATGAATTTCCACTCACTTCAGTTTGTAGTCTGGAGTTAGCCTAAAATGGCCTCTTGGTGGGAGCTTCCCCCTTTTAAAGGCTGCAGTATTCTTCTTCCTCCTAATGCCCCGCCTCTGGTTGCATGAAGAGAGAAATTCATCATGTGGACAACTGGATACTATTTCCCATGTGGTGTAAAAAAATTGATGGTTTGAAGGTGCTAGAGGGCTTGGCCCTGCTTGATTAATTTTTTGAGTCATCCCACAAGTGAGTTCTTAAGTAATTAAATGTCATTGTCCATCATTCCTGGAAAATAATCCATAGCTGATCTGGACAGAGGAGCAAAGGAGAAAGATCGAGAGTCACCTGTCCGTATCAAAATCATATCTTAACAACTTTCTTGTGTTTGAATTCATGGCAAATTTCAACTATAATTCATCTGAGACACCTCCAACATACTTTTGTCTCCTATTGTTTTTGGAGAAGATGATTAATGAATCTCAGCTTGTTATGTAAAAGTGAATAAAGCATTTGTTTCCTGATTTGTGTAAGGACCAAGGGAGCTATCATAACTTGCCACAAACCATATGGTTCTCAAGTGCATTTCTATATTGTACATTTTTCACTTTCAATGAAGTCCAGATCGACTGTTGGTCTGTCAAATGTTCTTTCTCACTAAACACAGGCCTACAGTCCTAGTTCAATTTCTCTTTTTTAAGCAGACTCAAAATACCCACTCACTCTTTCCCCTTGCAGATAAATAAGTTGTTTGTTTCTAGTTCTCCTAGTATTGTCACATTAATCTATGTGTATAAAACTCCAAAACTCCTGTGCATTTCATGGCTCCAAGTTCTAGCTGGGTTGCTATCAAGTTTGTTAGCTTCCTCAGCTTAAGCAAGACCTTACTTTCTGTCTCTGTCCCATTTTCCACATTATTTTGAAGGACTTTTCCCTAATTGCTTGTGATGCTTATTTCAGGATTACTTTATATTTCAAGCAATCCTCCTGACTGTGACTAATTTTGTCACAGTAGAAGCATTTACCTCAATTTCTTATTTCTGCTTTTTTTGAGTGCCAGCTTCCTGGTTTTAACCAATTTTAGCACTTCTTTCTAGCCTAATCAGGCCTAATCTCATAAAACAAATGAGAATCCCTCTTTTCCACCCAGCTTGGCACAGCCCTGTGCTTACAGTGTTGACTGTAATGGGGTCCCATACTTTTACAGGAGTTTCCTCTCCTCTAGCCAGTGAAAATACTGTGATGAATATCCCAGGCTTCTAAAACCAAACTTGTCATGACTCCCACACTGAGCTCCACAGCCTGTCTCCAGCTACATTTGCCTGTTAAACTACATGCAATCCCTCTGTCACTCCCTAGGCTGGTCTGAAACTGCCCCACTCATCCCTGAACAGAAAAGAACCAGCCCTGTCCCTCTTCTAAAGGCACAGTCACTCAAACAGGTCTCCTGAGAGGCCAAGTCTCCAGGAAATCTCTCCCTGACTCTGTACTTTTTGGACACATGCCCTGCTGCTCGCTGAAGCCTTGCAAACAGCATGCACTGAATCTGAGCTGGCTTCTCATGGAACAGAAAAATATGCTGCTGATTCTCCAATCCATCTGAGCATTTCTCAGTTGGTCCAATCTGAGATGCCCAATATGGAGTATGTGTATATATGGGTACATGAAGGGTGCAGGGCTACTCACATGCCCTATTGTTACCAGGGGGTCACTTCTCTCTATTCTAGCACATTGAAGTTGCTCAGCATTGCAGGGACATAACCAGCCTATCCCACCTTTGATGTTCAGTCTGAATAGATGCAAATAAGCAAACACTTTCAAAGAATGAAAAGGAAGTGGCTTTGATTTTCTAATCAAGCTTCGATTGCCTAATGTCACTAACATTGAACGCAAGGGGGTTTTTGCAGCCTTAAGAGTGTTCTTTCATTTTTCAAGCAGGCAGCTCCAGTCAAAAGATGAACAAACAAGCAATGACAAGTTTTTACCAGGAATGAAATAAAAGACCATATCATGCATAGGCTGCTAAAAACTGCTTTAATTTTTCCTGTATGAGTGGGAATTCTACTTGAAAAATATTTCAGAATTTGTGCCTGTATGAATAAGAATTGACTTATTTACCAACAAAGCCCTTTCCACACAGGGTCAAATAACTAACAACATAATTTGTCTTTCCTTGATCAAAGTTTAATCAAACAATAACTATGGGGATGTGAGAATGTAAAGGCAGAAAAATCAAACACCGTGAATAATACCTCTTAATAGAGGTTCAGCAACCATAAAAAAATAAATAGACTGTCACTGTTTCTAGGCTCCTTGATCCAAACAGAAGAAAACACAAGATTTTATTTGCATTGCTAATGCCACAAGATTGCAACTAGAGGAATACCTGGACATGTGACATTCTATAGGAATTATTATTTTTGTCTAATTGTTGTGTTTTTCTGGAAGAGTGAAAGGTGATTTCCATTTTTTTATTTCCTGCTCAAGGTCTGCCAAAAAGAAATATAATCCTGTATTAGAGACAGAGAGGTTTGAGTTACACACTCAAAGGCCAAACCCTGCAGTTCTTATTCAAAGGAAAACATTTCGTTATTGCATTGGGAGCTGAATCTAATAAGCTGGTCTCACTTTTGCCACACGAACATGTGTAGAAACACAGAAATCCTCAAGCTTTGTCCTGAAAACTGAACCACAGACTCAGCAAACAAACAGCACATAATTATTTGCTCAATTACTCTCAGAGCACAACATCCCATTACCCTTGAGCTGACAGGGGAAGGACGGTGCTCAGTTCTGATTACTTAAAATATTTTTTTATATAGTTTTATAATATTGCTAGATCTTGGCAGATCTTTAGATCACCATGGGACAGCAAATAATACCTTCCCACTTCAACACATTTTAAAATTTTAAATTTTAGCATAGACAAAAGAATGCATGTTCCCCAGGTAATGCCTCAAAAAAAAAAAAAAAAAAAAAGGACAAAAACCCCATAAACCACAATGTCTTGGAAATATTCCAAACCTTGGTCTGAGCCAAGTATCTGGTGTGGAAAATTACAGTCCAAATGGTTAAAAATTGCTAGAAGCAATTGCAAACAGCTTTTCCCAAAGGAAAATGTTGGGCAACCTTACTGATAAGCAACCTTAAAAGTTCTGCATGAAATAATAATAAAAAAAAAGGAATACCGAGTAAATAATACTTCTCTTTATGTTGGTCCTATCTCCTCCTGAGATGATGACTGTTAACTGTTTAATACCTTGCTACAGCTAGTCAAGTAATAAATAAGAACTGATGGCTTTCCCTTAGAGTCAGTTGTGAGATTTTGTTGTCCACATGGATGCACCCACCCTCTCTCACTTCACCCTCCTCCAGCACAGCAGAGGGGACACTGTGCAGCTCCATCTCATTAGTAGCCACATACTGACAGCAATTTATACCCTGGCTTTTTGAGGCGGGGGGGGGGGGGAGGATAAGAGAGTCAGGCAATTTAGTTTAATTGCAGTAGGCACACAGAGGAGCTGCACCCTCCTGCCCCCACTCATCCTGCCGGGCTCCAGAAAGGAACTGCTGCCCTGTGCCGGCCTGACACACATCACCCCAGCCAGCTCTTTGCCTTTATTTCTGCTATTTATTAACTGATGCCCGCAGATAATTCCAATGTACTCTAGCCTCATTATGAGAAGGCAGACTCTCAGTTCAGTAATCTCACAGGATAAAAGAAAACAAGGAAAGGAGAAAGTAATTAATGTACTTCAGGAGTTGCAGCAAGGCTTGAGAAACACGGGCTGCTTTCTCAGCTCCTACAAAAGATATCCATGGGTAGGAGAATGACTGGCCTTAGTCAAGATGTGCCTCAGCCTACCTTGGTCAGTGCCTTTGTGGAAGCAAATCCACCGTTTTCATTGTTTCCTTCCAAGCTGGGCACTGTCTCTGTTGTGCTTGGTCATCCCACTGCTGCAAGGAGATGGTTTAGCACAATAGTGACACCCTAAATTATAAAGAAACATGATAATTATTGATTTCAAAGCCGGGATTTTACTTTTGCATGATCTTTCTGCTGTTCACCCTATAAACCTTTAGCCCAGCCTACCCCTGGCAGCTGTGAGAGGGTGAGAATGCAGAAAGCCATTGCCCTCTATGAAATGAACAGGGCTAATGCCTTTATTAATGTTCAGCTCTTTATTAAAAAGATCAGCTGGGCAGGGGGCTCGACGCAGAGCTCGCCCCCGCGGTTGTAGCTTTCCCAGGCAGCCGGAAGGAAGGCGGCATGCAGAGCCGGTCACTGGAGTCCCGAGCAGCAGCTGTCCTTTCTCCTTCCTTGTGGCACACCGGTGGCCCGAGAATGAGGAGGCGTGGTGTGCAGAGTTCGTTGCTGAAGTCCAGAACAACAGCTGTCCCTGCTCCTTCCGTGGTGGCAGCACCAGGGCTCTCTGTCTGTCTAACGCCCTGCTTCTCAGAGCCTAATATAGTATGTTCCTTCTTAGGTGATGGCGACGGTTAAAAGCCAGTCAGGGGATGTGTTTCCCTCTTCCTCAGCTAGGGCATTTATCTAGACTCCTCTATTGTGTTCAGTTTTTGATTTATATTCATTTTTATCTCCTAAAAATACTCCCATGATCCTAAGGGGTTTTTATTTGCATGTTAGTCCCAGAATGGCAGCGTGGAGGGGTGGGAGGCCAGGTAGTTTAGAGAAAACAAACAGAGCAATTGGCTAATTAGCATTTCAATATCGGTACTTGGCTAGAGTTAGTAGTTTTCTTTTAGTGTTGCCATGGGAACTAGGAAAGCCCTGCCCGCGTCTCTGGGGAACACCTGGAAACTGTTCATAACACTCTACATCTTCAATGGCCTCCCAAGGAAGGAAGGAAGGAAGGAAGGAAGGAAGGAAGGAAGGAAGGAAGGAAGTTCGGAAGTTCAGAAGGAAGTTCGGAAGGAAGGAAGGCAGTTTGGCAGGCAGTTTGGCAGGCAGTTTGGCAGGCAGTTTGGCAGGCAAGAAGGAAGGAAGGAAGGAAGGAAGGAAGGAAGGAAGGAAGGGAAGGAAGGAAGGAAGGAAGGAAGGAAGGAAGGAAGGGAAGGAAGGAAGGGAAGGAAGGAAGGAAGGAAGGAAGGAAGGAAGGAAGGAAGGAAGGAAGGAAGGAAGGAAGGAAGGAAGGAAGGAAGGAAGGAAGGAAGGAAGGAAGGAAGGAAGGAAGGAAGGAAGGGAAGGAAGGAAGGAAGGAAGGAAGGAAGGAAGGAAGGAAGGAAGGAAGGAAGGAAGGAAGGAAGGAAGGAAGGAAGGAAGGAAGGAAGGAAGGAAGGAAGGAAGGAAGGAAGGAAGGGAAGGAAGGAAGGAAGGAAGGAAGGAAGGAAGGGAAGGAAGGAAGGAAGGAAGGAAGGAAGGAAGGAAGGAAGGAAGGAAGGAAGGAAGGAAGGAAGGAAGGAAGGAAGGAAGGAAGGAAGGAAGGAAGGAAGGAAGGAAGGAAGGAAGGAAGGAAGGAAGGAAGGAAGGAAGGAAGGAAGGAAGGAAGGAAGGAAGGAAGGAAGGAAGTTGCGGAAGGAAGGAAGGAAGGAAGTTGCGGAAGGAAGTTGCGGAAGGAAGGAAGGAAGGAAGGAAGGAAGGAAGGAAGGGAAGGAAGGAAGGAAGGAAGGAAGGAAGGAAGGAAGGAAGGAAGGAAGGAAGGAAGGAAGGAAGGAAGGAAGGAAGGAAGGAAGGAAGGAAGGAAGGAAGGAAGGAAGGATTTTTTCTTAAAAAATAAAAGAGGGAGTACTTTTCCTGGAAAAGCAGCAGCCTTAAACAGCTACCTTTTCCAGTTCAAATCCAGAACAAAGAGTTGGAAAAATAAAAAATCTGGAGCAGAATGAAACCTGCCATGTTTGCAGAGGCTGAGCTCCCAGCAGAGGCTAAAACCCAGGCCCCACAGCCCTACCTGAAACAGCTGAGACCATACCCTGCTCTGCAGCATGCTTCCTGCCTGCATGTGCGTTCCTGACTTGGTAAAGCTCTCCTGTTAAGCATGAATAATGAACTGATTTGGGTTAAAAATATCTTTCTTTTTCCCCTCAGCTATTTTTTAAAACCAGATCATCTTCACAAATCCAGTCCACAAAGCTGCTCTGCAAATCATTCATCTAGTAGAAAGGCTGCTGCCAAAATGCAAGGGCAGAGCAAGCAGTCTGGGGCTTAACACAGCATTTGCTGGTGATCATCTCTTAAGAAAACATTACTGCCTGCAAAACGCCACAGGTTAGCTGTACAGAACTACTGTGGGGCACTTGGTCAGAGGAGAAACTGCTCTTTCAACGGCTTATTATTGCTTTTTTATTGAGGCCATTACTTTCAAGTATCCCTCTCTTCATCTAGTTCTGCATCTAAAATGAAAAATACTCACAATGTCTGTGTTCAAGTCCTCTTTGTATCCATATTATGTGAAAAGAGCTGCAGCTTTTGGGGAATGCCAGGTCCCACAGGCACCCTTAGGAAGGACCCAAGCTCATTCCTTTCTGCATGGCACTGCCTGGCAGCGAGGCTAGCCATATTTCCCCTTTCAAGACACACATCTGTGTCCCACCCTCACTTCCATGCACTGTAAGGCCTTCCCTAGGAAGGTAGAGGGGATGTATTCGCAGCCAGAGCCCTGCCTGCCCAATGTGCCTGTGCTAAGCACAGAAATCTGTGGAGCTGTGCTGGGAGATGTGATAAGCATGAGGCTGCTTTCTCTGGCTCCCGTGATGATTGCAAACATGCCTTCTTTTCATGCTTATTACTTCCCAGTGCCACATCCTTGTTCCCTCTTGCAGCTTATGAAAGCTTGTGACCATTTTTCAATAATGTCAGTGTGCATATTCTGTAACTATCCTCTGGTTTTATCTGCAGGCAGTTATTAAACTGCCTCTTCCTTATCTCTCCTTTCCTCCACTTCTAAATATGTCACCCATCCCAGTATCTGCTCTACCATACTGGCTTACTACCTCTCTCTCCCTCCTTTCAGTCATGTATCAGCACTATCTGTTCTGTGCAGCAAAATGAGGGGAGATCCAGACTATGAGTCTTTTTTTTTTCTTCTTCTTTTCTATTTGCCATTTTCACCTTGAGTCCTTTGCTAAGTCTACTTTAAGGAAATCAAACCCTTTCCCACTGTATAAGCATCTCTTTGCTGGAATAGTCTCTGGGACTGATAGATTCCTATTGCCTTTGTATAATGCCCTTCTCAGAGCATGTACAAAGTACTTTGTTATCCAATGTGAGGCCAAGTGAAATAATCCTGTGCTGTATAAATATCTGTCACACTTCAAAGGTATTTTGTAGACCTTCAAGTAAAAGCAACTGTGCTGGCAACTCATAACTGATACTGCTTCAGCTAATTTTACAGGAAAACTTCCTTTATAATATATGCCATTTCTGGCCAGAAAGAATATCCAACATCCAGCACCTGGTACAATTGCTTATTCTTCCCTGCAACAGCACTTCTTCTTCAAGCATCGTATTTTTCTTTTCTATCCACACACACTTTATATTTTCCTGAGGTGAGGCAAAATGCAGGACTTCCATCTCAATTTTATAAAAGTCAGACTCCTTTACTCCTATGCCATAAAACACCAGGCAGCAATGTTATACTGGAAGTCATGAATCCATTGCTCTTAAATATGAGCAAATGCACTGACTATGCCATAGGGTAATTGCTCACACTGAAATAGTCTCTCACGTACATTCACTCTTAGAAATGTATTCAGTTTTAGTTCCCATTCTCACTGTGTCTTCAAAGTGAGCACAGTTTAGTAAGCTCTGCCCAGCCATGAGGTTGTGCAAAAGAATGGATTTAGGAAGAAGATATGGATTCATTTCAGCTGGAATTTACAGTAGTTTTATTGCACTCACAGCACCTTTAGCTGCCATCACTCTTTGGAGTACCTGCAATCAGTGCAACCCCTTTTCATAAACGCCACAGATGCAATTATACTTCGCTTTTACAATTTATCCAAATACTTTTTGCCAGACTTTTGAGGCACATATACCTCAAATTCAGATTTGTGGAATTCAAAAATGAGTTTATCTGTATGTGGCTGCACTACATACAGCTCAACATTTTTCTTTTGAATGTTCCTCATGTCCAGCATATTTGTTTGAACCCAATTTCTATCTCACTACCTTTACCTCTAAATACCCTTGGATAAGTTACCCTAACAGAAAGGCCGCTTAAGCTTTGCTTTTTGCTCTGGTGCTGTAAAATCATGCTCATTTATTTTACGCTTGACCTAGGGCCTTTGTCCACTGCCTTCTGGATCCTTGAAAGTCAAGAGCTTTGCTGCTCCTACACTTGCCTCCATTTTGAATACCATAGTGTGAATCCTTGTGTTTATGACACATAGGCATATTGTCCCTCTTTATACACATATGGCTCCAGGGAGCAGTGCTGTACCTTCTTAGCCAAGAAACACTCTTCTGTCAAGCATCTCTGTTTTCGTGACTTGGCTGAGTAGTAAACAGGGTAAATCCCAAACTTGATCCAGCTGCTCTCCACTGCAGCTTTTCCTAAAACTGCTATCAAAGCTCTTCAGTGTGAAGATCCAACTCCTGAATAACATGGTTTCTCCCATTCTTCTGGAGCCGTTAGAGTATCCTGACCCATAGCCTAACCAACTTTTTTTTGTATTTGAAATCCTCTTGCAGAGCTCTTCATGAAGCCTGTGACATTTCAGTGTTGAAGCCTTCTGTGTGTAGCCTCAGCCAGAGCTGTCTCCCCACCTTCTGCCAGTGACAGCTTCCTTTTCTATACAGGACACTTAATTGTCTCTCAATTCAAAGTATTTTTGTCCAGACTCCAAATGTCATCATACTTAAAAAACCCAAATAAAATAATTTCAAAAAAAACCCACCTGGCTGCTGGCAGGCAGTTTAGTAAGCTTGTCAGAACTAATTCCAGTTTCATTTTGTTTGAGACATTAATCTTGGGCTGCTATGCTAAAACCTGTAGCAGGCACATCAAATATTATACGTCATTATTATACTTTGTTTCACTCCAAACTCACTGTTGCTGACAAAAACATGTCTATAGCTTGAGAAACCTGCATTTTCCAGTCCAAATAACAGCTCTTTCTTTGTCTGCATCTTCCATAAGAGGGTTTTCCTCCATCTGCATGCCAGATCCACACTCACAGCTTTTAACCAATCAGTTATAATCACACCACATTCCATCAATAGATATCTGCCTCCCTCTAACCCCAAATACCGAATATTCCCAGCTCACCTCCTATTCTTCCAGCTTCTCCCACTGCAAAACAAGCCCTACCTATATTACATATATATTTTATCCTCTTCATTCTCCTTGTCTTCTTATTGAAAATTTAATGAGTGTTTGTATAAGATGCTAAAAGAATTTGACAGGTGTTTTGCTTGCATTAAAAGAGAAAGTATTTCTGGTAACCCATCCTAATTATCCCACATTATGCCTAGTGGTATAATCATATAAGCGTTTCAACCTTTTAAGCAATGTTTTTTTCATATTTTTTCTTTAATCATCATTTTTACTCTATAAAAGCAGGTGAAGTAAAACCCTCTCTTTCTATAGTGACAATATGTGATGTCAGATGGACTTTTCAAAACTCTTCTCCCTCCCCATCCTGCCAGATTTAGCTTCAAAAGGACTAATGCCAATCAATCCAAATGCTTGGAAGATCTCATCTCTAGGATTTATACCTACACTGTTTAATACAAAATGTTGTATTTTCTTTTAGGAACCATAAGGAACAAACTACTTAGATAAATAATTTCATAAATGGTGGCACAAAGTTCCATATTTATTATGTTAGCAGTTTCTCAGGTAACATCTCCATTTACAATTAACATGTTTCCTTTGGCTGCCAGCATAACAAATGCACTCTGTAATGTAAGAGCAGCCTGACTTTTGGTGATTGTTTTGTCAATAAGATAAAAATGTAGCAGATCAGACTCTGCTTCCAAATGAACTTGTGCATGAGGGAGCTTACTTTCATCCTGCAATTGGCTGTTAATTAGGTATGTTATACTAAGGAGACCATAAGGCTGAAAGAAAATCTTACAGAATTTTTGTAATTAATTAAAAAGTATATTTAAGTCCACAGCTTGAATTAAAATATACACAAGAGAAGGAAAATCTTTCTTTGATAAATTTCACACTACTAAGGTAAGTATTTAAATGATTAAGATTTGGGTTTACATTTGGGAGCATAGATCCATCATTATTATAACCTTTTGTAGTTTTTAAATGGTTAAAAAATATTTTTGCTACTTTTGCATAGTGCAACAAGAAGAACCTGAAATTATTTCAAAATAGCATGCTGCTACCAAGTGAGAATACTATAGGAAATGAAATATCTTCAGAGAACAGGGCAAGTGTCTCCAGCACAGTAACACAACTTGGTCATGGGTTGAGTAGCTTCTCATTGCTGCTTTCTACTGCAGGTCTCAAATGGAAACACTATGTGAAATATGATTTAATTTTTTATCCTCTAAAATAGAGAAAGGGGAATGATACTAGTGAAATCTGTTCTGGAAGTTGTGATGGAAAGCACGCTAGAAAGGAGGTACCTGCAAAATAATGAGAGGCAAAAATGAAACAAGAATTAAAGAAAATTGATAAAACAGGGAAGGAAGCAGCATGGGGAGTCAAGATCATTAAAATAAAAAGCATTAATATATTTTTAGTATGCAAATATGCTCAACTCACAGCCACAATTCAGTTGTAGTTCCACTGTTAAATAGTGGAGCATTATGGTGTCTGTCAAGATCTTCATAGTGCAGGCAGGGAGCCCTGTTTGTTTATATGTGCCAGCTGAGCAGATGCAAGCAGAATGTCCTGTATCATTTCCTATGTCTTGCTCCCCACCAGTGAGGTTCCCTCTGCCATTGCTGAGATGCACTCTCACTGGCTTGAGTGTGCTTGCACAGAGGCACACATGATGCCAAAGCAACAGCAGACCCCACCTCTCCAGCACAAACATGTCTGAACCACTGTTTTCAAGGTTTGGATAAAATCAGTAGAAAGGGTTATTTTTGAGGAAAAAATTCTTATTAGTGTAGCATCTTGCTAGCATACATAGTTAGAAAGTAATTTCAATGATCCAAAATTTTCTATTTGTAAACATGAGAACCCCTCAACAACACAACAAAATACTGCATAAAGTTTGATCTTGAGGATATTGATTACTGCGCACATTGCTGCTTTCTTCGTGGTAGTCTTCAGAGCACTGTTTTCCAGGGTGGCACTGAAGATTTAGCTGGCATGCTTACACAATATATAACCCTATGGTTTACCTGTCATAGGTGTGACTCAGAGGTAACTATCCAAGGGAGAAGTTTAGCAAAGTTTTTTTCCTCACACAGCGCTCTGATGCTTGGCAGAAGTCAGGCCTAACCTGGTGATTTTCTGTTTATGAACATTTTACATTGCTCACCCTTTCCAGCACTGGCAAAGCTCAGTTTCCATGTTTTTATGTCTGCCTCTGGAGCCTCCTCACCCCTGGCAGCGGCTCCCTCCTGACTGCTGGGAAGACCTGGGATTTATTCCCAGACAGGAAAGCTGAGCTAGTGACTGCAGAACTAAGTATTTCCTTTTATTCTAACTTTAGGAGAAATGTTTGGATTTCTGCATCCTGTAAACTGATCATTTCTGTATGCCTCGTATCTCTGCCTATCTTGTATTTATCACCTGGTCAATGCATCTCAAACTTCTCAGGTGGCCTCCAATAGAATGAATTGTAGACAATGATCCTCAAAGTCCCAAGGGACTTACAGACACTCTTGTTTATAAAATGCACTATCATTTAAAAAAAATATTTTCTGCTTCAGTCAAACCATATGAAGGCCACCATCTTCTGTCTCAGGCTCTTTAAGCAGTATTTCTCCTCTGGCTTTAAATGAGTTCACTGTATATCAGCAGCATATAAGTGATGTGCCCAAATTCCCTTTTCCTTTGCTGCAGCCAGGTGTTAGGCTGTTAGAGAAGCCAAGACTGCATCAGGCTGCTATTTAAAACCTCAGACCCTACTTCACAGCTGTATCCTAAAACTCAGCCTGAAGAAGCTGAGCACCACTGTGCTAGCCCTCCGTGAGATGAGACCTTTGCTGTGCTTGTCCGAGCAATGCAGTCCCTTTCTCCTGCTCCAAAATCTGTAGGTGTTCCTCATGCCTGAGGCCACAGAAGGACTCAGCAGCCCTGTCACTGGCCATGGCATTGGCAGCTGCACAGTTTCTCCAAGTAATCCTTCAATATTCACAAATAGAAGAAATGAAAGGGCAATTGCGTGTGCCTTCTCAAATGAAGAGCTCCTGGCAAGTCTTCCTAAAAGCATCAAAACCCAGAAAAAGAAATTCAAAACATGTTAATTCCCTCTAGTTTAAGAAACCCTAGACCCTAAACTATCCACTAGATTCATTTTCCCTTCTTATTTTTGTTATTTTCAGTCAGCTGGTATTTCTCTCAAATCAACATATTGTTCATGTTTTTAGACTAATTTAAAACTCAGATCTTCTTAATACTCAAACTCACATCTGCTAAAATCATGACAGCAGCTTTAACTCTGCACATAGTTTTAATTTTGTATTAGGAAGAAAAAAAAAGTGAATCTGAGCTGACAAGTATGTCATCCTATGTCATCCTTGCTGATGTGAATGAAAACTCTCATAGTTATTCAGGATATAAATAACTGGCCATCAGGCAAATATCAGGGCACACCCAGCTCTCTAACTAAGCAGAATACATCTTGGGTGGTTCCAGGAGAGCATTTTGCACTAACAGTAGTGCTAATTTGGTAAGGAACGTGCTAGTCTGGGGGTGATGTCTGGGGATGAGCCTCTGCCTAATGTTTCCTGGCAACCCCAATGCTTTTCTAGGCCATTGAGCCATTTCAGTCACATTTGAAAAGGAGAGGAAATCACATCATACCTATCTGGAGTCCTGTAAGTTTTGGGGAAAAGCAGTGGGCTAAAGAAACTGAAGAACACAGCACATTTGGCCTCTTCTGCGGGAAGCATTTTACAATGAACTTTGCATGCACAAAAGGGAATTAAGGAACAAAAGGCACAAACATTGTGGTAAAGCAGGCTTCATTAGCTCTGCTGCTCATAGAACAACTTGTATTTGACACTGGGCAATTATCCAGCCAATAATGACACCTTCAGCTCAACAAAAAGTCTAAGATGAAGACAGGGGATGCTTAGTGGCTGTTCAGTTACGTGTTATCCGACACGTAAAATCATGCTCTACAACAATTTTGAATATTGGGATATTTTTATCTTGCTGTTACATAAAAGAATCCAAAAGATACCTTAGGTAAGGAAATCAACTGTGAAAGTGAAGAAAATTATTTCCTTTCAAAGGGGCTGAAAGAGAAAAATAGGGTAGTTTTAACAGTTTGTATTGATCAGGTGAGTTGGTACCTTATTTTCTCTTTTTTTTTTTTTTTCCTGTAAAGAATACTTGCAGAATATGCAATACAGTAAGTGCTATTTCTCACAACTTTCCTCATTTTAGGCATCAACACTATTTTGTTTGCTGACCTGTTTTTCAAATTGATGGAAATAATTAGGGAGACCCTTAAAAGACTTCTGTTGCTTTTGGTTGATTCCATCCTTAGGTTTGTGTTGATAGAAAACAAAACCAATACTTGTAAAAACCTAATAAAGGCATTAGGGTTTTTTCCAAAAATATGATAAAAGAAGACCTAGTGAACCATCTTTTGTGGTGGTTCTTGGAGGTAGCAGAAATCTTGCACGAGTGCTGCTACACTAATTGCCAGGCTGCTTTGCATCATGGTCCTCATCTTGCTAAGGGCACACACATTCCTCTGTCAACTCTCCTAACATAAAACAGTGAAAAGCCAGGTGCAACCAAGAGGAACTTCCACAGCTCTAGCAGACATACTGTTTACAATGGATTTGTGTGCTGAATCAATGTGGAGCCTGTCCCAATGCCCTGAAGCAAGAAATGCCATTTATATTCATATCCCAGAAAAGAGGAGAAAATTATTCTAAAAGAATTAAGGGCTGCTGAGCATGGAAGAATGCAAGGCTTTCAGAAAATCTACATTGCTGAGCGTAGGCACAAGACAGGTATTGTTCCTCTTCTCAAAGCCACTTGTTTCTACATGGATTCTGTTTGTCATCAATACCATCAGGTTTCTGGATGCTGCACATCCATAATATTATAACATTTTCCTGTAGGATAAGCAATTACAATGAGATGCTGCAGTGCATGAGAGGAGGAAAAACAATTGCTATGCTATAGGCTTTTCTTCACTACATCCCTTAGCAATGGCCCTTGTCCTCATGGATTGTTCTGGACCATCAGGTGTATTTCTTGGATGGTGCACCCACCAGTTCTCCCCAGCTGATGCAGCTGTGGCAGAGTGTCCTGGAGAGATCTCATGCAGAGCTAGGTTAGGCCTCAGCAAGCCTGCTGCCCTTTCAACCCCCCTGTGGTCTCAACAGAGATCTTCTTATGTGTTCTTCAAAGATTACCACACCAGATTTGTTCTTCTGGCCTAAATAATTTATTATTTGCATGTCACTCCCTCCCCTGGCTTACGCTGTTCTACTTCAGAGCCCTGAATCACCAAGAGTATATCATGCTGATAGGGTCAAGAGTATTTTGTTTAAAACCTGTAGAAATACATCTCACCACTCTGAGGGGTCCAGGATCACCTTAACTAACACCAGGAAAGGGCACAGTTTGAGACAGGCAGAAGCCAATCTCCAGCTGCACAGACTAATGAAGGCTTCACATGCTGTCCTGAGATCATCCAAATGACATTTTACTCATCTGAGAGTTCAAGACTTGTGCTTTATCTGTCTCACAGAGGAGCACAGAGAGAGACCACTGAGATCAGCCCTACCCTGCCTGGCATCTTTGGAGCTACAGAGAAAGCTGTGGACTCTTACACGATTCCCTGGCATTTGGGGTGTTCTGATTCTCTCATCAGCCCAGTATTAACCTCACAGATTTTCTAGACCATTGCTGATTTCAAAACACTTTGCCACACTTTGAAATACAACATTACATAGGTGAAAGCAAGGAAATACCTCAGCATTTCTTTGCATACAGTTGGCTTTTCAAAAATGTTTTCTGATTTCTGATTTCTGTACTTTGGTGACTCAGCTATTGAACGCATTGAGAGGAGAAAAAATGCACCTGTGAAATGTTGCATGTGATAGGAAAGAGAAAAAGCTGCTGGTCTTCCTGCATTGTGCAGTTCTCCCCTTCCCTTCTCCCCAGAAAAAAAAAATAAAAAAAAAAGGAAAAGAACAATCAAACTGGGACAAGAGGGTCATTTAAGTAGCATCTGAAGTCAGCACCAATCCAAGGAGCAGTCTGCTCCCTGTGTACACACAATGTCTGGCTGAAACAACTAACAGAGCAGAACTGCTCACCAGTTTCTAGTAGTAATGAAAGTATTTCCATTAATCTCAGTTATAAATTGCAGTGAGATGGAGCCAGCTGGCCTTCCACAGTGCAGCACCTTTGTTTTCTACATGCCAATTCAATAACTGTCATCTGCCAACCCTAAAATTGTTTTTTTTTAATGGGTTTTTATGCATCAAGATCTGAACTCCTGCAAGTTTAAGAAGAGATTCAGGGCCATGCTGGCCCACAGCCTGAAAAGAAGATGCAAAGCATAAGGCAGTGAGGGCTGTTCTGTGTCTGAAGCCTGCTAGTACACTTGGCCTTAAATGCCAAAATTCTACCATTCTACAGGCCAAAAAAATTGGGAGCTGGTAAAATGCTCTTTGCAAAGTCAAGTTACTGGTTTTAGTCATTAGCCCAAGATTTGTGCTCCGTGGGATCTGTTAGATACTATGCTCTTGATTAATCATTTTCTTTCTACAGTGGTACCAAGCTAGTAGATTGGGCCCCAAGGAGAGCAAAATATCAAAAATTTCGAGGTTTGCCTTTCATCTGATTTTTATCCATAAATGCAGCCTCTGTGTTGTCCTTCTTTCCCTATTCCCTACCTTTTAGTATCCCCTGACTCTGGGCCTTTACCCCTCTGGCTTATTTTAAACCTCACTGATGCAGAATACCAATCAGAAGGGGGAGGATTGGTTGCCTGAGGAAAAAAAGATCCAAAGAGGACATTTCCATCTTTTTCACAGGGTCTGATAAGTGGAAGGATGAGTTCATAGTGGCTCTTGCAGCAATGTTCCTTTATTCTGCCTCTCTTAAAACAGACATTAAGAAATGAACATCATAATTTGAATCACTTGCCTATCTAAATTTTCCTCCACCTACTTCAAACCCCTTTCTCACAGACAACAAAGTCAAATTTGCACCCATTGAGGAAAAACTGCCCGTGATAAATTTTTTACTCTTGTGTGTTTTTCTATATTTTTAGGATAGATAAGCAAGAGCAGTAGTTTCTTGAGATCAAAAATAGAAAAAGGGCACTGACATAGAACAAAAGTGCTGTTTTATTCAAACAGATTTCTGTGGGAAAAAGAAACTGGCTACTGGAGCTACTTCTAAGCAACCAGATCATCATGAGATTCAGAAATACGTAGCTGGGGGAAATATGTATCCCAAGCACCGCTGAATTAAAGAGGTCCAGATGTCATTCTTTTTCCATTCCAGGAAAAGGGGAAAAGGTTTCCTACAAAAACATATTTTTTCCCTGTCTCAGGAAAAGCTGTATTAATAAATAAGCATCACAGTATGAATCTCTGCCCTGGCTCCATCTGTTAAGCTAATACAGGACTCCAGAGAGAGTCTTCATACAAATAGCATTAAACAGAAATGAAAGGTGGCCTGAAATTTATTTCTCAGAGCCATAAACCCAGGAAAAGAAGCTAAGTCCATGCTGCCAGGGTAAAAACCATACCCTGAATTGTTACATTTGCCTTGGTTCCTTCACTGGTAGCTGCTATTGTACAAACAGAAATTACTGAGCTTTGGTCAGATTTTTGACTAACCAGGTCATGTGTTTTCATGTTTTTTCCATTAATGGCTGAACCACCAGGAGTCACAAAGTAATTTCTGCCTCTCCCAGAGGAGCAAAGAGGTTATCTTGAGGCACTCTTTCCCCTTGGAACACGAGACAGACGGCATGGAGGAGACCCAAGGCTGATGAAGCCTCTCTACGTAAATTTCTCTCCAAATGCTCTCCAGCAGTGTTTTCTGTAACACTGTCCTGATGCACTAAGGTGTGGATGTTGCACTTACAGGACAGGAGGGTGCTGAGGCATAATAAGTGGATTCTACCCTGCTGACCTTCTTTGGAGGTGAAACAGCCAGATGCAAATGGAGGACAAACTTGGGTGAACTTGGCCTGTGAAAAGATACTACACTTTGGCAAGCCTGCAGGTTGCTATTTCAAGAGCAGGAGGGACAATTTTTGGAATAAAGTTCACTGCCAAAATGAGTTATGGGTAACATTTTAATTGATTAGGGAAAGTAACCCAAAAGTACAAGCTGACATTAGGAGCACAGTCCTCTGGGATCAGTCACAGTGTTTCCCTCTGTAATTGATGCCTCCTTAACATCCCAGCCCTTCTTTATATCTCCTTTCTTTAAATCCCTTATTTCCCTCCTTTCACTGTTCTTTTTTGTTAATAAAAATCCTTGCTAGTTTGCATCAGTCTTCAGCTAATTTTCCAAGTGTTCCTCCTGAGTCTTCATCTTTTCTTCATCCCCACCTCTATAATCCACTTTCTCTCTGTACATCACTTCTGAAACCTCACTAATATTAATTCCTGTTTCTTCATAACTGTCCAACAAACTCTTGCAAAAATGCTCAGTGTTTCGGAACTTCCAAATCCTTTCAGGGGATTCAAGATCTCTGCTTTCCATACATTTCTTCAAGTTTTCTTCTAAGCCTTCAGCTTTGTGCATGCAAATGACCAACAATATTATAATGTCATTTTATTAGAAAAAGCTCACTAAATGACTGCACACAGTAGATACTCTGAGCATGTGTGGGGTAGCTCTTACCAAGCAGAATTTCCTAGCAAATCTGCATCTCTCTGGAGATGTAGACTCCTTAGGCTATCAACTGATTTAGCTGTCCACTCATTATCTTGTCACATCCTACCAGAGATGAGGGATAGCTCACTTCTGCTGACCTGCAGCTTCCAGAGCAGCAATAGCAAAAGGTCAACAGCTGAACACTGTGGGCTTTGTGACCAAGGACTCCGTCTACCACCTTGGTTACTTGTTTGATTGCTAAACAAAACCCCTAGCAGCCATGTCAGCAGGCTTACGCCACTCATTGGACACACTCTGCACCCCAGGTTACCTTTTTCTTGCCTTCTTCAACCCTTGTAACCCAGGCATTACCCTGCATCCAGCAGATGCCTTTGGGGCCTCTTCACCAGGGTAAATCACTTGCCAGCAATGTACTCTTCAGCACCTTACAGTACCATGTCCAGGCACCACCCCTCTGTGAATACAAGGCATCCAGGGCTGCCCAAACTCCACGGTGCCTTTCTGCTCTTATCTGTGGAGGACATAACCTGTACAATACAGCCTGGACGTACTTCCACAGTGTCTGCAAACAAGCAGAGTATCCGGCACTGCCACGAGCATGGTGATGAGTCTTTGGGCCCACCTTCCTCCTGGGAAGGGTGGACCACCAAGCACTCCTTCTTCCTCTCTCAGTTCATGTTAATTATTTTACCTGGTTTCAGCCACTTGTGGTTTATGGACCCAAATGCTTTCCTCCCTCCCCATCTCCATGCTGGGCTTCTCTATATCCTGCTTGTAACCATGGAACTGAGTGATGTGCTGCATAATGTGCAGGAACCTGTTCACATGAAGTGGCCTGGCACACAACACTCCTAGATGCTATTTAATGCTGGATGTCTTGCTATGTGCATTCTGAACAGCTTTTAAGCCTTCTTCTATGTTCTCCCACTGAGAACTATTAATGTCCACCCATGTCCTCTGCTTCTGGGCCCTTGCTTGCTGCTTCTCCTCCCACCACTCCCTCCAGTACAGAGGCCTCAAGCTGACATCCTCTCCAGCATCCCAAATCTCTCTCTTTCCCTCCATTTTGTAGCATTTTACCTTTTGATTGCCAAATTGTCTCCCTGTCCCCATCTCATCTACTGATTACTTAAAACTCACACATCACTTCTGTCACGATTTCCACCTGAAAGTGTACAGTTTCTATGAGAAAGCTGTCAGCTGTCATGGCAACTTGAAATTTGTCAGGTTTTCACATTATACATAACCCACAAAACTGCATATTATTTAACATGTTCTTGATGCTCCCAGTTACTTAAAAATTATTCCATTGCCAAATCCCACTGCTCTATTCAGTCAACATTTGTCATCTGGAAGAAAACTTGCACATCAAGTTGCTGTTGCTTCAGGGCATTGATCAAGGAGGGTGCTCTTCTGTCATGCCTGCAGCAGACTTAGAGTAGATCAAAGCCTCTAATACATTTCTGGCTCAGCTGGTGGATGAACTTAAGAGCTGCAGTAGGATGGGCTACAAGGGAACGCAATCACTTTTGCACACATCTTTAAAAATACCTCAAAAATGTAATACAATAGCTGTTGTCAACATTTTTGAAGGGTACTCCTTGTTAACATTCACATTTTGTTCAACTACAGTCAAATAAATGCATGCTGATGATAGATCTAGACACAAATCAGATAATCCATAACACCAACATAAAACTCAGGTAGGTACTAACAATCCTGCATTCCCCTCCTTGGAGCACACAGAAGTGCTATGTAAGCCTGGCAGAGCCAGGTATTTCTTACACATCTGTGTTGCTGTAGAGACATTTCATTCACTAATTTTATCTCCGATTTCACGTGACTTACAAACACCTATTCTGAATCTGGCTCAGCCTCCCATTAGTGGCAGATGGATTTTCCTTATTTTTTATTAGGCAATGAGGCTTAGGTGTGGGGAGAACATTTTATTTCCTTTCTGATTTCAACTTCAAGTGTAAGCACATGCAAATATTTTTCCATCTGTTACCTGATTTTCTTCTTCATAAGCTTCAGTCATTACTGGAACTACTACATCTTGAAAAAAATTATTGCTCTAAGAAAGAATACTGAGGCTGCTGAAGCTTTTCCCTATGGAAAAATAAAAGGTTTAATCAGGTATAATGCATCAACTGACTTCCAATTTTTAAATTCCCCAATTTTTAACGGCCAAGAAATCTTTTTAGTGTACAAAACCTATATTAATAAATTAATAGTTCGTTAATCAATTTTCAAGAATTAAAATTAAAAATTGCTTAATAAATAGTTTAATGAAGTGATACATCAGCTTGTTTTTTCTCCTCTATATGTAGGGTGACTTCTGGTTTATTCCTTTTTTTGATGAAAAATCACATTTGCTCTGCATTTTCTGGACAACTTTAGCCATTATATTTTCTATTTGAACCTATTGGGACATTCTGGGATAAAATGCTCATGAGAAGGAAAAAATGTGTTGAAAATTTTGTATCTATTTCTAGATTTGAGTCAGGCAGTACAACATACATTGTCTTCCTACAACCATTCAATCTCCACCAAGCTTGGCAGCATCCTTAGGTTCGTCTTTGGCATTGTCAGGAGATATTATTACAGTTTTCTCCATCGCTTCTCAGGAGCTGTCATTATTTTGGAGTATCTGCAGGATATCCTCTGTGATGTGTTACAAATCTATTCCTGTGTTAGCGGATTCTGAATGCAAGAGTGGCTGTTGATAGATTATTTCCCAGACAGGGTTATCTGACCTGAATCCTACCCCTCTAATGAAGTCAGAAAGTCAGTTTTTTCTCTGCACTGTGTTTAAGCACTCCACAACAAACTCTATCCATTGGCCTCATCCCAGTGACAGTACCCATGCCTCCCCTATATAGTCACATTTGTTCCTCTCTGATTTTACCAAGTGAGCAGGAAAATAGTGATGGCAGTTCTGACTGACTACTGAAGGAGTTAGCTCTTGACAAACATCAGTTTCCTGGGTGAATGCCTTTACTTTCTAGGACTTCTACCTTGTAACAACTTCTATGAACTTACCACCCTCCATATACTCTCCAGTAAGCCCAAATTACCCACCTCCTTCCTTGATAAGTCACAGTGTTTCTCAGCTTTTTCTGCCAGGATATCTGAAGATGTATCATGTATCAGCTTTCATTTCTGTGATCTTTGGCTTGAGTTTCTGATTTTCACCTTTGTCTCTTTATGGTGAACATTTCATATCCTCTTTCAAGGCCTCCTTTGGCTCTGCTATAGCCATAGTTAGCATCTGTCAAACCCTGAACAACTGAAACTGGTCTTTTCTTGTCAATCTTGTTCAGTTGTTAAAAAACAACCGACCAAAAATGGCCGAAACCAACCCCAAACAGCCAACCCAGGCTTAAACATACACATGCGCACACATATGCTAAAGATGTAGGGATTTCCAAGCCTCTTTCAAATTCTTCTGACTCATTTATATAATAATTTTTCAGAAGGATTCAATGCCTGGTGCTGCCAAATATTTACCCATGCATTTTTCCAGAAGACCTAGTATCCCACATCTCTTACCGTCTGCTCCCAATAACTCTAGTTCATATTTTCGAGATCAGTAAGAGGCCAGTCTGAAAACTGGATGCAAATAGCACTGTATGTGTCCCTCTGGGATCATTAGTCTTGACCTCCTTGTACCTTGCTAAGTTTACAAATTCTTGCAAAATCCATTTCTGCATCAACAATAGCAATGTCTAACCCTTTCAACACCACAGTAGGTGCCATTAACTTTGGTCAATTGTGATTACTCTGCATTGCAAAGGCTTTTCTAGCAAAAGACATAGTAGGGTTTTCCAGTGTAAGTGGCATTCTCACTCAGTGGTTTGCTTTAGCCTTTCCCCCTTCTTTCATGATGCACAGTTTCCTCTCACTTACTACAATTGCATTCACATCTATTTATCATTGTACACAAGTGGTCTCTTTTTATTGAACTTGCTAGAGACCGATGAGATTTCCCTCAACACAGAAGGACTTCCAGCTCTTTGTAAATGTTGTAAAGAGATGCTGGGGAAAAGAATTCAAGAATCCAGTGTTGTTTGGAAGAGAAGCACCTGTCTCAAGTGAAGAGGCAGAGACATTTCCCAGGAAGTAAACAAAACACTATGGCCAATAGGAAAGCAGAGTGCTTCATCTACAACATACCAGAAGTCAAAATATCTGCTGAATATTTGCCTAAAATATCTGCTGAATTCTACCTGAGGGCAACATTACACAGGGAAAGTACCTTCTGAACTTCTTCCTTATGAGTGAGGATGGATGGATGGATGGATGGATGGATGGATGGATGGATGGATGGAGCAAATGGCAAAAATAGAAACATGGATAGACAATGAAGATAACAAAAAAACTGGTATCAATAGGATGGCGGAAGAGAATAGAAGTTCTATTGAGAAGGAGTGTATCCTGTCCTCTCCCTAAAAACTCATCCTCCTCTGAACTCTGCTACTTTGCTCTTCATTTTACATCTTTGCTCCTTTCTGCTCCCTGGGTGATCCTGTCCCTTCTGCAACATTCATATCCTGTCCTTGTATTCTGCAAGCCCATTTTGCCTCTGAGATGCCCCTTCCTCCTTTCCTAGTATTGATTAATTCCCTAAAACTCCATCTCTCATCAACACTTCCAAGCCCATTATATTTCCTATTATTCCCACAAGACTCTCTCTTCATTTCTCTGTAAAAGTTCCTTCCTTTTGCTTTTTCCCAGTTCCCACCAAAACACATATTCTTTCCCATTTTTACCTGATTACTATTTTTATGCAAATCATTCCAACTTCAGTTTTTTCCGTCTTAAAATGGTTTGCTTCTTCTATTTCCTGGGTAGAATCACAGAACAATTTGCATTGGAAGGGATCGTAAAGATTATCTTGTTCTAATCCGCCACCACAGGCAGGACATCTTCCATTAGACGAGGTTACTCAAGGACCCATCTAGTCTGGCCTTGAACAATACTAGGGACTGGGTATCTACAACTTCTGTCTGCAACCTGTTGCAGTGTTTCACCACCCTCACAGAAAATAATTTCTTCCTTATATCTCATCTAAAGCCATTCCCTCTTGTCCTGCCACTACAGACCCCTGTAAACAGTCTCTCTCCAGCTCTCTTTTACCTCCCTTTAGGTACAGGAAGTCTGCTCTAAGGCCTCCTTGGAGCCTTCTCTTCTCCAGGCTGAACAACCCCAGCCCTCTCAGCCTGTGTTCAGAGGAGAGAGGTTCCAGCCCTCTGAGAGTTTTGTGGCCCTACTTTGGATGTGCTCCAGCAGGTCCATGTCCTTCTCATGTTGAGGCCCCTAGAGCTGGATGCAGAATTCAGAGTGGGGTCTCACAAGAGTAGATTAACAAAATTACCTCCCTTGCCCTGCTGGCCACGCTGCTTTGGATGCAGCCCAGGACACAACTGGATTTCTGGGCTGCAAGTTCACATTGGGTCATGTTAAGCTTTTTGTCACCCAACTCCCCCAACTCCTTCTCCCCAGGGCTGCTCTCAATCCATTTTCTGCTCAGCCTGTTTGTGCTTGGGATTGCTCAAGCCAGGTGTAGAACCTAGCACTTGGCCTCGTACTCCATGAAGTTCACAAAGGTCCACCTCTCAGGTCCAGGTCCCTCTGGATGGCATTATTCCCTCCCTCCAGTGTGCTGATTGCACCACACAGCTCAGTGCCATCAGCAAACTTGCTGAGGGTGTGCTTGATCCCACTGTACATGTCACTGACAAAGTTGTTATACAGTCCCAGTATTTGGCCCCTGAGGAACACCACTCATCACTATTCTCTACACAATATTTCACTCTCCTGCTTGCAGCAGTCAGAGGCCCTGCAAGGCCTCCATTGCGGTCACTAGCCTAAGAAGTGCAGAGTCATGATGAGTGGACCAGAGCTGCCCCTCTTCTGCACTCAGACCCCTGTTATCTCTCTGTAAGACTATAGGTCATATTCTCCTCGACCTCAGCCATTGGACAATTCCCGATCCCCTAACAGCTTACTTAAACCCTCACCTCTGCCCAGTTCAGCGGAAGAGCTGTCACTGGAACGCTTTGCAGAAGCTGCCAATAAAGACATCTCCACAGAACTCCACACAGCCTTCACCTCTTTCCATCCCTGCATCTGCCAAGGCACTTTGCAAGCACAGAGCTGAAATCACTAAGAGCTGAAATCACTAGAGCTGAAATCACTCCACAAGTGCTCGCTTAAGATGCCTGCGGCTCAGAGCTAGCCGGAGGTCCCAGACAGGCTGCGTCTCATCAGCACAGTGCTATCCGGGACACCTACAGTGGCTGCTGCCCCAGGGGCCAGACGGACCCCTGGGACTCCAGACCGCAATAAACCATGTCACCCATACTTTCCCTCTCTCAGTCTCCCTCTCCTCTTCCAAACCCAGCTCTAGATTCTCCTTTTGAGAATCTGGAGATTATTCTCTGCGATTCATCTCATCTTCTCTGAGATGTCCTCTAAGGTTTGCTTTCACCAGCTTTTCCCACAGACATTTTTCTCTCTGTCAAAACCCTAAATCCACCTGCAAATCTCATCTTGTATTTAGTTCACTGAGCCCTTTCCTCACTCATGCTCAGCTCTTTTCAAGCCTTTTGCTGCTGCAAGGCCAGCCAGGATATTCAGTAGCTCATATTCAGAAGCATCTACTTCATCAGTCTCAAAAAGGTGTTGACCATACTTTCTCAAAGGCTGAGTCAGTGTTTCACTGACACTATTTTATCCCTGCCCACTCTTTTAACAAAAAAGCTCATTTAACAAAAAAAAGTGACTATATCAGGGGATTTGCTCTACTGACACCAACAGAGAGCTATAGGACACAACCAACAGAAGAGGAAGGTATTCTGATTATAATATCAGCTCAGTACAGCATTTTGCAGCTCTTTTCCTTTTGATTTAGAAACCCCATATGCTCTAATAGTACTGAATGTTTCATGTGTTTTGTTGGTCTTGTTTCATCTCTAAGTCCCTCCTGCAAACTCTAAACTCTGTGCTTCAACACACAACACTAAGAGGGATACTAAAAATCAGTCCAACTTGAACTTACATATTGCTACAGCAATTACAAAGGATCTTGCACAAACTGAATAAACAGACTCTGATTTTATTGTAAGACAAAGATAACAAGCAAAATTATGCCAGCAAGAGGAGGCAGTATGCCAGTTTAAGATATGAATGACATTTGGAGGATGTGCCATCTATAGTCAAAAGAAACTGGATTCACAAGTTCAAAAAATATAGTAAAAATAAACTAATTCAGTGGGTTAAACCAGACTATTCTGTTCTACTAGTATTCCTAGGTTGTTTCCATTCAATAAAGAGGTTTAATCCGCTTGTGTTTGTTGAATGTGTTTCCATTCAACAAAGAGATTTAATTCAGTTGTAAAATATACAGGTATTACCTGTTTGAAGTGTCAGAGAAGAATGTGGTGTCCACAGCACTTAATACTAGCAATTGCTATTCAAAAGCTAGGATGGTTCCTGATTTGCATATAACTTGAAGTAGGATCAATAATTTCAGACTTACACACTGCAGGAGAAGCATGCTGGACTGCAAGAAAAACTTTCTTTTCATGTGACAAGTGCAACAAATTGAGTTTGCCAATCCATGATGTTCTTGTTTTGCACGAAGCTTTGAGAAGTCACCTTTACAGCCAGTCAGGGTCAAGGTGAACCATGACTGTCTCTGAGGATGGAAAGCTCAGTCTGTGGGCTGCATTCTCAATAAGGTTAATAAAGTGAACTCAAATTAAGTCAGCAGGTAGGAAACATGACTCTCATACCTAAATTTTGACATTGCCTAAGGCTGAAATAGTACAGCTCAGGAGGTGAGGAAGTTTTAGTAACACTGGACACATCTCTTCTCCCAAGAAAAGTAACTTAGCACCACCCAGGTTTACCTAGCTTTGGACAGTGCTCTTGATAATGATTTCTAGCGGCATGCTGGTAGTATCAGGCACAAAAACCATGCTTCAAGGGGAGATTAGTTTCCTTCTGGTATTTGCTGCTGGAGATTGCATCGTCCCTAAGGCAACATCAAGTTGCTTCTTGCTCCTCTAATCTCTCCCCAGCCACATGCTCTTCCAGTTTCTCTGAACCTCTGCTGATTCAGAATAGCAATGCAGATGGAGGAATACTTCCCTGGGGAGAAAAGTCAGCTCCCAGCTTGGAAACAGCTGATTTTCAGATGTTCTTTTTCCCACACAAAGAAGGAGCATCCATTCCGCCCCTTTCTCCTCCCTCACTTCTGTATAACAAAATAAGCATTAAAAAATAAAGATAATGAATTTAATCCTTGTTCTGGCTGAACCTTCTTGTAAAACACAGGGAACTGCTGCACTCAGGGAGTGAAATCAATGACAGATGTTAATTCTCCTATTTTTTCCTTTGTTTTAGAAATGTTACATATGCTTGTTTTAAACAAAACAACTTCAACACTTAGGAAAAAATTAAACATCTTTTTGGACTTCCATTTTGAAAAACAACTTTTTCACAGAGTGCCACAGCTACATAGGAAGTTTATAGTATTTAAGTGATTCTTCAGGTTTCCTGTCCTTCTACCTCCATTCCTCAGGAAAACTGTGCTCATAAATGAACATCCCGAAGATCCTAATGTGAGGCCCCGCACTGAGTCTTGCTTCAAAACTAGGGACTCCTCCAACGCAAAATAATTATAGCTGAGGCTTCTTTACTTAACCCAACACAAAACCACAAGTATGAGGAACTACAGGTAAGCCAGCACCACTCCTACATTTAACACATCTAACATTACGAGCCATTTGAAAGGTATTGCATAGCTCCAGCCAGCCCAAATCTACAGAGGAAATCTCTTTCTCACAGAACCCAGAGGACTTGCTTTCTGTGCTGGGTGGTTTTCTGCCCTTCACTTCAGTGCAGCTTTGGCATAAGAAATGCTCCTTCACTAAACAAATGTTCAGAGGAAAGCACCCAAACATGTCCTGGGCTCGACCTGACTGACTGAAGAGGTGGCAAACCTTTCCTTCCTCTCCCCAGTTCTCTGCTGGCTGCTGGGTGTTAGGATGGAAAGGAGTCTGTAGCAGCTGGCCCATGTTAGCCACAGGGGAGGGCACAGCTGGACATAACCCATGGGGTGATGTCAGGCAGTGACAGGCCAGGAGGGAAACACTTGGCAGATGGGGTTAAGAGAGGCAGATGTCTGAATGAAAGAAGTCAGCTTGATCTCAGAGAAACAGAAGGGCAGGAAAGTTAGAAATCCTTGATGCCACAGTCACTTAACAGAATATAAACATATGGTTAAAAGGAGATATGTCTTTAGTCATGAATGAATACATAGGTCACATATATATTTAAAAGCATGTACTGCCATTTTCCAAAACAAGATGAATAGTCCCCCTGTTTTCCCCTTTTGCTTGGCCTGGGTGACAAAGGCAGGAAACATTTCTACATCCCTTTCCTCTGCCAAATTCTAGCTACCATTTCTCTTGATTACTGTCAGAACCAGAACGAGGCTGTGAAGCCTTTTAGGAGTCCATGCCTTCCCCACATCCTGGCTGTGCTCACTGCTTGGCTCCTCCTCTCCTCCCTCAGGTGAGCAACTGGAAGGTTGTCATACTTGAAGAACAGCAACTCCTTCAAAAAAAGAATAATAACTGCAGTTTCCCAGTCTATAACATTAAACCTTTCACTTACACTCTACATTTTCCCACAGCATAAACCTGGACCACGACTGCAGTCAAAGCCAGACATGTGAACACCTCATTGTGCAACTCCACACTCAGCTCCAGATTAATTGTCATGTCCCAGTTCTAGTTTCCATCAAGATTACTTCCTTGTGGGGCTGAAGGAACCTTGAAGTAATTGTCAGTTGTGGTTAAGAGGAAATAGACCAAAGTTAAGTTTCATCTCTGATAGTGTCTTTCTTTCATACCATGCAGGATGCATTCATTTTCTCCAGATAAGTATTTCCATTTGTTGGCTGTGTGGACATCTTGCACAGAACCTCTAAAAGCTCTACAACTTCTCTAGAAGTAGTGGAAATATCCCAAATACACCAAGACCCTGGTATCTCACTTTGGGGTTAGGGACACAGGGAAAAATATGATGGGGCCAAAATTCAGAGTTTGGGCTATCACTGAGGTGACTCTTCTGAAGAATTTTCTATCTCTTTGTATAGTTGGAAACCAACAAATTTCAGTTAGATACTAGACACACAAGAGGCTACAATCATAGAAAGGTTTGAGTTGTCAGGGAACTTAAAAGATTGCCTATTTTATATATATATATATTGATCAAGTTACAAATTAATAATATATTGATATCAAAGTAATTTAAAACTCTGAAAATTTGGATCTAATTCAGTAAGGCGAATCACTTCAATGTAAATAACAGGTTTAAAATGTGTTGAATATGTACTTTGTACCTACTTTTGAAACCAGAATTGAACTGCATTAATGAAGAACCACTGACAAGAACAAAAATAACTTTTGTGTAAAAGTTACATTTCACTTTTACTTTCTGTCTGTTACTCTGGAGGATAGAATACAAGGCATGTTCATATACCTATAGTATATGTGCTCAGATTCACACTGAGAGCATTTTATTATTTTAGAACAAATGGCATTTCTTATTTACTGAGCTATCAAATCTTCACTTGTGATTTGCTTTGGATGGCATGTGGGCTATTCTAATTTATAAGAGCAGTAATATAAAACACTGTTTGTAAGCCCAGACCTAAAGAACCAAGCAAGTATTTCTGCTTTATAAACTTCCAGTCTGTTTGTTAGTTACTGCTTAGTCATTGTTTGGAGGCAGCTATACTGAAATAAATGGAGTAAAATTAAAAAAGCATTCTGTGAGAAGTTAGGGCCACAGAAATCTGTTTTACTAATTCAGAAAATTCTGGCCCTAGTCATTTTTCTAAGAGCTTTCCCCTGTTTCAGAGACTTTATCTTAAACTTAGGCAGAAAATATGCTATTTTTTTTGTTGGTTTTATCCCATTATTTTATTTTACTTACATAATAACTACAGGCATTGCATTTTAATTTCAAAGGCAATTTTTGCCAGATTTAAATTCTAAGTTTTTGTTATGTTTGGGGTTTTTTTCCAATTTAAAATCTGACTTTAGTAATTTAACTATTTTTGTCTACCACCCCTGAAACTCATACAGTGAGCTGGCTTGAAAAAATGACATCTCACATGGTGTTGCTCAATCCCGGAAAAGTATTTTTCCATTTCCAAATAGAGCTTTTTTTTCTATTTTCTGTTTCATTTAATAAGAATATTTCCTGGAAGTCATAATGTCTACATTGAAAGCAAAAAATCTGTCCTGTGAGTTGTTTGTTCTGCCTGACTCAAAGTGATCTGAGAAAAAGAAGAAAAAACCCAGATCTGTTGTAAATGAGGCAAAGTGTTACTCTGCAGTTATGGATCTCAATCACTATTCAAACTCACTTTCTAAGTCTGCAAAAATGGGTCAGAAATACTGCTTTCTCCCAGTCTGGAAAAAAGTCCATTCTGGCACCACGAAATTGAATTACGCTCTTGCCAGCTCTGCCCTGGACATGCTCAGGTTGGCCTTTATTCACTCTGTTTATTCTGTGACAGCCAGACAAATTACATGGTTCCACTTCTGCATCCACACGCTACCACTGAACACTTCCCTTGAATAAGTCCCACTCCTTGAAGGTGCTGGGACTAATTTTGTTGCACCTCTAATCAGCAGATGTCCCTCCAGCTTTGCTTTTCTCTTTTCCTGTGACAGGTTAATGGCACAGCTTCTCTGAGAGGGTCTTAGAATGAGCTTGAATAGACAAGCACCAACTCAAGAAGCTCTCTGTTGTTTTGCATTTTGAAGAAAGTGGGTAAAATGTAGTACATTTTGATGTTGTTACCCTTTGTATTCTTTTTCACAGTTCGGGATTCCTATGTGAGGCGTTCACTATGTGAAAACTGTGCTTTAGTCTGAATAAACTGAACAGTCAAAAAGAAAATAGCTGCAAGACATTGTTTAAAACAAATCCGTTTCCTGACATGAATAGCCAAAAGCAGACAGGCAGATTAAACTGTGATTATTCAATGCATTAAGAATCAGTGGGATATGTTCACAGGACTGAGTTGTTGATATATCTTTGTTTGTGTCCTGAATTTCCAAGAGATCAGAGCTGCATTAAGATATTACACTGCCAGTAATAGCTACCTGACTATGATTTACTGCAGTTTTCTGCCTAATAAACAAGCCTGAACATATTCAGGGACCAGAGCATTGTGAGTGACATCTTCTTATAAGCCATTGCAAACGGAATATGAATGCAGAAAAAAATTCTTTCAGCTGCATATGCAGAGGATAAATGAACCTTGTAGAGTATCTTACTGAAGCAACTGAGAGTAGAGGTAAAAATTCCCCTACCTTCTCTTTATTGGAATTATTTAGTTTTTACTTTTTTATCCTTTTCCCATACATCCATATTGTAGCAACTCATCACTCTCCAGAACTACTGGTTTCACCTTTGTACTGGGGCTGGCAACTCGAATCTGTACTAAATACTTGTGAAGAGAGAGAGGTCTACATACAATGGAGTAAGAAAATAGTGAGGCTTACATTCACTACTTTGTCATATTTGTGATGCTACAGATCAAATTCCAATGCTTCCCCAAGGGAGCTGGCAGATTGTTGGACTTTCCTGAGGCAGCAACATGGCTGTCCAGACCCATGCAGCCAGTCAAGGCATCACTGCTTCCTTCAGAAGGTGACTCAAGCAAAACTATGAGAAAGAGAAGGTGCAAATCCTGCTGCTCAAAAGAAGAAGCCAAACTGACTGTGACCAGCCCAATCCTATACTGTGTCCAGAGCTTCACTCCATGTGAAAATTTCTAAGTTCTCTTCTCCAGGATTTCCAAAGCCACAGGACAAGCCCTTACTACTGCAGACCACATGATAGGAACTTAGTGAAACAGAGATTTTTGGAGTTAAGTTAACAAAATGAATTAAGCATTTATAATGTAGCTTGTAGAGGTATGTATTGAATTTTAACCTTTTACTTAAGAAACCTCTGCCTGGTACAAAGGGCATAGGAAAATGCAAATTTCTGGAGCTTCTTGCATAAAGAACAATACCAGAAGAGGCAAAGAACCCAGATAAAGAAGCTCCTCTGTCTCCAAGCCTATCAAGACTGACAGACGTACTCAGATAAGCACCAAAGGACCAAAAGTGCACGCGCAGAGAGGAAAAGTTCAAAAGTTCAATCATGAGGAAGACCACAATCTTCAGCCTCAGGACCACGGAGAGACCCCCGTACGACCACCACAGCAAACCATGCGTGCCCAGAAGGGCGTGGACTTATTTAGCATGAGAGGTGAGGACAGGCGGGGCCAGGGGTTGAATATGCAAGAAAAAGTTGTGCAATGTATTGCGTATGGAACATCTTTGGAAATAAAGGTGTGGGTCAGACTGAGGCTCGGGGCACAAATTTTGGAGAGCTATCTCACTTGTGCCAGGTGCTGACATACATACCCACTTCATAACTACCCTAAGTTATGGAGTCTATTTATTTATTCCGTGTATTGTTTCATTAGCAGTCAGAAAAAGAGAGCACAGCATCCAGGTGAAACCCTTCTCCTGAGTGGATTTCCTCCATCACCGTCCTTGCTCTCACGGTGAGGCACAACTCCCACATAGAGCTTCAAAAGGCAGGCATGGTGCTGGACCTCACTTTGTGCTGCTCTCCTATCTCACCTCCTTTCCAAAACCCAGATGGTGCTGTGGGCTGGCAAGAAGAAGCCTCTTGAAAAAGATGCTAAAAGGAATGTGGCTCTTTGCTACAATTCAAAAGAAAGCAAGGTATGTTTGAGGTAGGTGTGCATGAGATAAGAGACAAAGGGAGCCTTCCTCTAACAGGTTTCCCTTTGTGATTGATATCACAGACACTTGGCCCCTTTGAAATCACTTCTAGTAGGACATCAAGGAGAAGATCAAGAGCTTGGAATGTGAGGCTGCCTAGCTGAGTCCACCTTTCTACCTTGTTGTGGGGGTGCTGGTGAAGTGGTGACTGAGAGTGACTGCTCAGCCTTCTCCCTCCTCCCTCCACAACAGGCTCCATCCCTCCCACTGTTGGCCAGATTTTGGATGGAGAATTACTGCTGCTTTCTTTTCTGTTTGCTTTCTTTACAGCCCCCTGTTGATCCTCTTGCTAATCACCTCAGGGCAATTAGCAAGGAACCTCAACAGGTAAAGCAGTAGAAGTTGGAAACACCACAGCTCTATAGAGGCAGCTTGGCAGGGACAAGCCATGGGTGCTTGGTGGTCCTGCCCAAATAAGTGTGTGCCAAATTGCACCCTAAAACACCACAGCTACACCCTACCATGCACAGGGCTGAGTTTCTGAGAGCATTGTGCCTGCAAAAGGATTTGGAAGCAACAAAAATAAGGAATAGAATAGGAAGATAAAGCTTGGGTCCACTGCTTGAGATACACAAAGCCCATTATTTTCACTCTGGTGAGTGAAATCAAGGACATTCCAAAATGATTCATGAGCATGTAACCTGGCTACAGCTGACAATGACTGTGCCTTGGCAGGCTGGGATGACAGACTGAAAGATGAGCTCCCAATAAAACCAAGCTCAAAAGCAAATGTAGAGAAAGGTCTAATGGCTGATAATTTAACACAGAAAAACAAGATATAAACAGTACACAGGAGTGTTCTGGTGTGCAGTTATGACCTATATGGTCATGTAATAAAATAGGCATCTGTAATAAAGCAGATATGAGCAACAGTCTCACGAGCCCACAGAGGTGAGGGTACAACAGCAGGATGTGCTATTACAAGAGAAGCAAATGTTAGAACACAGCAGGTTTGCAGCAGAGGTGGATTGCACTGTGCAAAGCAAAAAGCATGCCTGGTGAGAGGCAAGGTGCACACAAAGACCTACATATAAACCCATCTTGCCTGAGCTCAATGCAGCTGGACTAGCAGGCAAGATCAAGCCATACAGGTAGAAACAGGAATGTAGATAGTTTGGATTTTACCACAGGTCAAAATAAGATAAAGATGATGATAAGTCATTTGTAACTCCCCATCTTAACAGTTCTTAAAGAAATTTCTATAACATTTGAAGTCTGGAGACATATAGGTTTCAGCATAGTAAAAGAAAAGGTCTAAACATGAACACTGTCTATATGAACAAAATTAGTAATTAAAACAGTCCCCATATTCAAAAATACAATATTAAAATGCATGTACTGTCAATGACAGGGTAATGTCAGCATCCAGGCCTTTTCTATAATAAATGTGTACTTTGCTTCAGTACTAGAAAGAAAACTGCTGAATTCGATAACAAGTCCAGCAGTGGTGGAATTAATAAAATGAAAACTCACATCAGAAGAAACTGAGAAAAGGGATACTCACCAAGTCTTTGCAAAGACATGTTATCTACAAGTACTTTTTATAATAAGGGCCAGAATAAAGGAGAGATGACTACTTACAAGGGAATTGCATAGTTTCTAAAAGGTGGAGGAGCCCTTGATGTACATGAGAGGAAGAGAGAGACAACAGATATAAACAACTCCTTGAAGAGTCACACAGGAGGAGGATACTGCTGCCTACTCAGACAGAGACACCAGTGATAAATCCTGGCATCAAATAAAAAACCCAAATGCTGCCAGAGCACTGCTTCCCAAATTATTGGAAGAGACTATTTTAATTAGAACTATATTTGAATTGCAGACAACATTTGAATTATGTAGAGAAAAAAGAAGAACTAATGGTTCATTCACTGCCTTCTACTAATACAGAGCTTTATCCTATCTGTTTCTGGAGTGTTTTAGAATTCCCAAAAGACAGAATATTCACAAAGGGACATTATTTCAGAAAATATTATTGTTAATATTATTATTGTTGTTGTTACCGTTATTATTACTGCTATTATTATTGTTAATCTGTCAAGCTTGTCTTGACTTTCTGCTAATGATTAACTTAGCGTTTTAAATTATTTTTACTTATTTGTTACTCAAATAGCACCCATGCACAGAACATCAGTAAGCCCTAATTCGTTAATTACTTATTCACTGTCTTGAGGCAATCTAGCTCTTTTAGAGACATGTTACTGGATTCTTTGTTGGTTGACTTTTATCAGGGAAAAGGGATGACTCAGGGGAGGTCAAGCAGGATGGTGCAATACACCAGGTGTGGTAAATAGGAACTCCAGAAGGCAGGTTGTAACAGCAGCAGCAGCTAAATCAGAAAGTCAGCTAACACACAACATGATCTAAGATACCCTGAGTAAGAAGTTTTAGAGAAGTTTTTGGAAGTACTAACCTAGATGAAGTGATTTTTATTACATTAGGACACATTTATTTTTATAAGTTCTAGCATGCATTTCTGCAGGCTACTATTCAGAGCTTCTGATGACGGTAATTTTACTTAAATTATTAGTTTGACATTTTTCTGCTTATTGACCTGCTGGGCTCCAGTAAGGTGTGTTTATTGCCAAGATGTGGAAGACAAGCACTAAACCTGGGACTTCGTAACTGGTAACACCACAATGGTCCCTGCAGCTTTGTTGCCATCACAAAGCAGCAGCCCTGTCACTTATGTCTTGTTCAAAGGTGGGAGAAAAGCTGTCTGTTTTAATCAGGTTGGGTCAGCAAGAAAGCAGAAAGCACAGGTTGGAAGCTGTGTTTCAGTTCCCTTTGCAGTCCAAAAGGTTAAGTGTAAACCAAAGTTACTGTTGATGCTGCTAAGGCCAGGAGCAAAGGGGCGCTTCAGGCTGAGCTGAAGGTGTGTTTCCCTGGCCTGATGAGTTAGCCCAGTGCTCCACTTGGGCCACCCAGCTCTGCTGAGAAGCTGTGCAATCTGGTCAGATGAAATTACATTGCAAGCGAGCCCTTGTGGTAACAGAGGTAGCTCAACCAGAGCTGGCTCCAGTGTTTTGTATTGAAACAAATTGTACTGCATGGACATCTTCTGTCTTCCCATCTCAGGGCTTGGTTCTTCTGGATTAGAGATGAAGTCTGCTACTGATAATACCTCTGCTATATCCCTTCTTTAAACAAAAATTCTGATGGGTTTCTCAACAGAGTCCTGTAACCTTATTTAATTCAGCCTCTACAAATAGCAGCTTACATCAAATATCTCTCTATTTTGGTTGTATCTCTACAACCAAATATCTCTCTATCCCTGTCAAAAAACATGGAGTTATTTTACTGGAGATCCTTAGCTTCCTGGTGTTGTGTTTTATTACTGTTGCACAGAGCACATCACATGCCTCGAGGAGCAGTAAGTGCTACTGCATGAACTACATCAGCACAGAGTGCTGCCAGTTGCCCTTTGGTGCACCACTCACTGGCAAACTGTGAAGATGTCCAAGGCCCTGGATCATACTGCCAACCTGAAGGAATCAAACATCTTGAATGACAGCTGAAAATCGATGTACAGTTCAGTCTTTAACATCGTGACCCCTCTACAAACTGCTGGAGGGGTTGCAATCCCAACTCAGCCCTGCAGTTTTATTCAGATGCCATTCTGAACATGCTATTCATTTTTAAAAGCTGGTTTTGATGCAGTAGGACCATTTGAAAAGCAGCCCCAGTCTGCACAGCTGCCAGCCCTTGCCTTCCCCCTTCCTTGTCTCTCTGATCTGCTTGGGGGAAGGTTCCAATGACATCCTCCTCATAAATAATGAGCTCCTGTGGGGTCCCCTGGTAGTCTTTGCCTTCCCCCTTATCCCACCTCCCATGTTCCCATACTGTTCCTGATAGCCCTAAATAATCACAAAGGTAATTCAGACCCTGTTCCCAGGACCCACAGAACAAGCTCTCAGGTTGATCCCAGAATGATAGGCATCTCTCCATCTTAGCCAGAAGTTATCGCACAGCTTTCCAGCTCCTCATACCAATATCTAGTTTCTTTGCTTTTTGGAAATTTCCCATTCCCATGACCTCTAGCTCTCTGAGAAGGGCTTTGGATCAAACCACTTTTTCCAGGTTTCAGCTAGCTTGCTGCAGTTAGTGATACCACACCTCTCATCTGCCAGAGTCAATCTCCAGCCTCTGTCAGGAAAGGAACATCTCTCCTCCACATGGGAGCATTGAGTACCATAGCACTTTCCAGGAAAATTCATAGCATCAGGCAGTTAGGTTCCTGCAGAGGAATTCCTGGAGTGTTCCACAGGAGCAGGCTAATTTCCAGCAGAATGAATAGAAAATCAACTACATCTAAAGAACAAAATATAATAATTCCTCATGTCACATCTTATACTTGCATTTCCATACCTCTGTATCTCTAAAAAAGCCTGGGTTCAGGAATTTTGTGAGAGAGCTCATGAGGTGAGGTAAAGTCACAAATCCTACCACAGCTGTATTCAGAACTTTGAAACAGGAGAAGGAGGCAGCTGAGGTCTTTAGGGTATTATCACAGCCTATAGACTCTGGCAGGATTTCATAGATCTCAAGGAGTGAAAAGGGAAAAAAAAAACAATTGCACCAGAGCCACTTTCAGCACAGGCAATGGGAACTGCTAATAAAGGACAAACAGAACAAAAAATAATGATTATGAGCCCCAGTATTTTATTGGTGAGTTTGATGCCTAGTTGAACAATACATACATTTGGAACTAGACATCCAGTAGCTCCCATATACAAACACCCATGGTACCTTGGCAAATTCACAGGGCAGAAGGAAAAGCCATTTAGATGATGCAGGCTCCCAGGAGCAGGAGACAGTAGTAGGTAAGAAGGTCAGCTGGAAGGAATGGGAGGGGAATGAAGGAGAGTGTGGGATATCCAAGCTCTAGGCATCTGCCTTCCCTAGCTCAAATTAACCAGCTAATTTCCACAGGTGCTCTCTGTAGAAGCAAGCTTCTCCAGAGGACAATTCACTGCACAATATTATACTGCTGCTCTACACAGCTCCCATGAATTTGTTTCGTAGGGAAATACTGCTCCCACCAGCAATTGAAAAGCATGCTCAGGGAGATGTGCTCACTAATTCTGCTGCCTAGAGATGTGTGAATCTCCTTTCCTTTTTCCCTCTCTCCCCAGCTACCCATTATGAGTCAGCATGTAAGCAAGTGGCATTCACCCCATATTCACAGATCAGCAGTTCGTCAAGGAACAGGAACTTTCACTGGCTGTCATACCTAGCAGACACACAGAGGAGATTCTTATTCATTCTAATTCCAGATGGACTGTTTGTGTTTTGCCGAAAATCCACTTTTCCCCCCTCACAGAGCATCAGATCTGTCCACGCCATGTCCAACACAGTGGCACAGAAATCCCTGTGAATGCTCGGTAAGGTATCCATTTGGGTGGACAAGCACAGGATCTGCCTGCAGAAATCTGCTGCCAGTTCACATGGGTCTCAATCCACTGAAGGCCACAGGAGAATTTTAACTGATTTTCACAGATAGGGTAGATTTAAACAAATGTCACATGCAGAACTCATTCACACATCAAGCTCCAGTCACTGCTAAAATCTGATTTGGAAGAAAATTGTACACACTTTTCTTTCTTGTTTCCAGCAGAGTGAATTGTATCCAGCTCCTGAAGGAACATTTACCCAAAGGAAGACTTGTAACTGTCAATAATGACTGGCTGCAATTATGTATACATTCACAACATTATATGATCCCTAATTAAAAATTTGCCTATATGATAAAATAGAAAAAAAAAGAAAAAAAAAAGAGATTGCTTTGGTTTGAAAGAACAATTGCACACACTGAAGTTGGCTTCTATATTAATACAGCATCAGCAGATGCTGTAATTAGAAAGTAAAAGGCAACCAGAGGAATTGTTAATAGCAATGTGCAGTGCTTAGGCTTCTAAAACTAAAATGCTTCTTTAGGGAAGTGATAATGTTTTCATATGTGAGCCTGTGACTACAGTAAAAATGCTAAAGACCCATTCCCACAGGTGTCTTATGCTATAACCTGGGCTGGTTTTGGCTGGGGTAGAGTTAATTTGATTCAGAGTAGCTAATATGGGGCTGTGCTTTGGATTTTGCTGGAAACAGTGTTGATAACACAGGGATATTTTACTTATTGCTAAGTTGCATTTGCACAGCCTCAAGGCCTATCTTGCTCTCACCCCATCCTACCAGCAAGTAGGTTGGGGGGGCACAAGAATTTGGGAGTGGACACAGTCAGGACAGCTGACCACAAAGCAATATTCCATACCATATGGCGTATAAAGCTGGGGAAGGAGAATGAAGGGCGGGACATTCAGAGTGATGGCACTTGTTTTCCCAAGTAGCTGTCGTGGGTGATGCAGCTCTGATTTCCTGGGAGTGGCTGAACACCTGCCTGCCCATCAGAAGCAGTGAATGAACTCCCTGTTTTGCTCTGCTTGCACATGCAGCTTTTGCTTTATCTGTTAAACTGTCATTATCTCAACCCACCTTTTTTCTCCCTCACTATTACCTTTATGATTCTCTCCCCCATCCCACTGAGGTACAATAAGCAAGCAGCTGCCTGGTGCTTAGTTGCCAGCTGGGGTTGAACCACGACATAAACACATGGATATATTTGCAAATTGCTGTTTTCTACAATGCTATTCTAAATTTATCACTATTCCTAATGAATTTCTCTGTCTCTAGAAGTGCATTACTGATATTCTTTTCTTAAATGCAAGATATTTATTATTTTTGCTATGATCCACTCCCATGCCGAATTAGAACACAAATGAAGGAGAATAATATGCTGCTTCCAGTACAGAACCAAAAATATTTAGGTTCAGTAATGCATTAGTTCAATGCATGTTTCTCATCTCTGCTGGGAAAGGATTTCTGTGTTGGCACAGGGCACCAGAGAAATTGAATGAAATCAACATCTATCAAGAGACAAGACTCTTCTATTCTGGTTTGATACCAATACAGATTTAATTTGACGATAGCTGACCTCCAGTGTGAAAACCAGCCATACCCAAAAAAAGCAAAAAACCACATAAACCACCCCCCCCCGCCCAATTCCTAACAGGCAAGACTACTAATTAGACCAAACACACAGAACAATTCAGGGCAATTCGAAGAAAAGGTCGAGACTGTGGTGGCACAAGTTCAGTATTTCAAGTAAAGAGGTGGAAAACTGAACTGGAACTTCAGTCTAGAAAATAGTACAGGAATACTACTGAGACACATTCATTTCCAGACATATCTGGAATGGGGGGACAGACCTTGAGAGAGAGAATTATATATAGTATTTACAGTCCTGCAGGATCTACTGTCAGGGATATTCCCAGCTGAATCACAGAAAACCTGGTTGCTGCTAGGCTCCTAACTACCTGAAAGAACAGGGATGCATCAGAGCAGGGGAACTGCTTTGGTCTGGTGCAAACCAGAAGGCACAGGGTATAGCCCGGACTCTCCCAGAACACCTAGTGAGCCCAAGAATCACAAGTAGTCAAAAAAAAGGTAATGAAACAGAAATAGCAACTGCTTGATGACAACAGAGACTTCTAGCCCTACAGCTTTTCTGTCTGCCATGTTCTTCCTTCCTTAAGAGCAGTCTCAGGAATAGATTTTCTCTGGCTCTTCACAGTACTGTTGGATCATCTCAGCAAGGTCAAGACACCGCAAAATTCGCCATTTCTCAGCAGCCAGCTCCTCCTTGGAGACCTGGCCCAGCAGTTTCTTGGCAAAGAGGTTCTGATCCTGCATGAAAAGGCCCACAGAAGACCTTGGGGCTTCAGGGAAGTTCTCCAGGCAACCACTTGTGAAACAGAAGTTGATTTTCTTTTCACGTCTCATCCCTGGTCCCCTTTCTTCAATCCAAGTCAAGGGTCTAGTGTGAAGGAGCAGAAAAAAAGTATTAATTAAGAAATTGAATCAACAATTCTAATTTGTTTGAGTTGTTTTCTCAGTATTTGCAGAAAATGCTCTAATAAAGGCACAATTTTTGAATATCAATTATTGCACATTTAGGCAATGCGTCCTGACCAACATGCCTTGTGGTTATAGAGCTCAACAGCAGGTAATAGTTTTAACTCTGCCACTGTTTCATGCCATAACTTTCAGCACACCATCTAAGCTCTGTCCAGCTTTGTTTTCCCTATGCACAATGTGAAGCAAGCAACATCAAGCCACGTCATAAGGAAGAGGTAAGTTTGTGGGTTGTTTGTGGACTTGGATGGAAAGTGCAGTTAAATGTCCAAAAATTTTGTACAAAATTCAGTCACAGCTAAACTCAAAAGGCCCTCAATGTCTAGTCATTCCTCCAGCAAGAATAGATTTAAGTCACACAGGTACATAATCGTGACCCAGGTGCTACTGTGCGAGCTGAACCCCAGTGAACAAATTCACTGATACAGACACAAGTGTCCATACTCTGAACTTTCAAAATGTTTCGTTCTCATCACTGGGAACACTGTGCTGATGCTAAAAATTATACCTACACAGACTCTTAATAAGGGCTTTCTTAATCAGAGCAGAGTCCTGTCTTATGCCAACAGGATAGCACAGTCTCCAAATAAAGGCTGGGGAATAGGCCACTGACCTGCATAGCTCACACCTTCTTTCCCAACTTCCATCTTGGCTCAGGGGAAAGGAGCCATGGGACATGCTGTGCCACTTCAGGGGTCTTAACAGAGTCCTTGACCCAACACTGCAATGCCTTTGAGGAATGGCCCTCAACATCAGCCACAGTCACAATGCTCCCTTCCTGGTCTTTTGTCAACTGCCTGAACTGTACCATTGCCTTTCTGCAGCTCATTCATCAGCACTCACTACTGCCTGTGTTTAGAGGATGCACATTATTTTTCTTACTTGGTTATTGATAGCCCTTCCACAGTCCTTTATGGCCTACTTTAGCCTACCACTCACAAATTATGAAGGCATCAATAGCCTGGAAGAATAAATTCTGTCTCCAAGTTCTGCCCATGAAATCTTCAGTATCATTAGATCTGGAAAGAAAGTCCTTATCAATCTGCCCTGAACACATTCTGCAGAGTGCTCAGCTTAATGTTTCTGCACCTTTCATCTTTTACGCTCTAGGATTCAGTTTCTATATTTACATCATCGTATCAATTATTCTTTGCTCACCAGTACTTATACATCTTCACCACTTCCCCTACAAATTAAGCATGGCCAGATGAACCTGATTGAACAGAATGAAACAACTGGAGGGGGAAAAAATATCCAAATCACAGCCCGCAAAAATGCACCAAAAAAAAAATCTCAGAGGACGAATAAATGCAAAGGCACCATGTGTTTTAGGAAGTCCCAGAGCCAGAAGGGTGTTTAGGGGCTATATTGCTCAGTGTTTTCCATGTTCCCATCCTACTTCCCTGAGGTAAAGGCTGTTGATCTGGGTCAGAGGCGGGCTGCTAAGCAAGCTGGGCTTTGCTCTGACTTGACAGAGCTGGTTTTATATTCCTATGATAGTAAAGAGTCAGAGAGGGTTGAGGCCACTGTTACTCAAAGCTGCTTTATCTCAGGTGGGTAGGCATGAAGAAACCACTGAGCAGGCACAGGCAAAGATTTCCATTATGTAGTAGCAAGGAGCTCTTGGTATGATCTGGAACAGGCCCTATCAGTGCAGGATCACCTCCCTGGGGTGATCTAGAGCACATGCACACCAGTGATCAGGCTCAAGTGTATGCCTTCTGCTCTAGCTTGGGAAGCCACTGAGCCAGAAACACAAACATGCGGAGCGGGAAGAATTTAATCGAAGTTATTAGAATGACTGATTTAGATCAGTGAGTAGGAAAATGTTGGATTTACTAATAGATTTATCTTCTTCTGCAATTGGATTTTTAGTCATGTTCCCAAAGAGAGGTTGATTCTACTTGATTGGTAAGCAAAATGTACTCATTTTTAATTAACAACAACTTCTACTCTGAAATAAGCCTCTTGTTTTGCTATAAGTATGTTGTAAGCCCACACATTATTTAAGCAGTTTTGTAGCTTAAGAAACAGATTTGTATTTTATGTCAGAAAATTGTGAAGGGCTGTAGCTTTTTTTGGGTAAACAGACAATTTACCCACTTTTATTAAAAATTTGTATCAAAATATTATCTACTTACAGATACATTTAGTTATTTAGAAGTGTTAGTAGAGTTACTTACAAGCAACAAATCCAACGTTTTTGATGTCTGAATAGAGCCGGGTTATATATGTTGGGTAGTTAAAGAAAAAGAAAATTTAATCAAGCACTAACAAACCACCTTTATACTGACTGTTTGCAAAGCAAACAGTCTCCAGTGAAGAAAACACCCTGACTTTCTATGGCCATTTTGTCTTTCCAAATTGTAAACTGATAGCATTTTCTCAGCTACATTGAAAAAGACTTTTTGCTTTCCTGTTTCCCTTTTTCCTCAAATAATGAGCAGACCTCGCTGGACTGCTATAGCTCAACAAACTAGTATGAAGCAAACATTCTTTTTATTGCCAGAAGAATTAAGCTGGTTTCATGTTTGAAAGAATTCTGCGTCCACTCAGCTTAAAATTTCATGCAGCGACTTCTGGAGAAAGCATCTATTACATCATTTTCTATGAATGTTCAATTTGAAGGTATTTTATTAGACTCTGTAAGCTTAGCTCTCCATAAAAACATAACTTCAAATGTTTCTTGTCAGTACATGTTTAGGAAATATCTTCAACTTCTTTTAAACATTTTCCTTTTAACTATTTGAAAATGCCAATATTTTAAATTTATCATTAAATCAACAAGAGGCTCCCTTAGCCTGCATGAGAATTAGGCAATTGGACCCTATCCCTAGTTAACATTATAAGAAATGCTGCCCAAATCATTATCTCTCCAGCTTGCACTAAAAATTGATTTCTGACATTTACTGAATCCAAGCTCTGTAATTCTGGGACAGGAACTGCAGTCCCAAACTAGATGTGCTGTCAGTAGAGGTTTGGCTCTTCCTGGATTGCTCAATGCTTTATCACAGAGAGGCTGTCAGCTCAGCTGTCTTGGACACACAACAGAGGCAGAGGTCATCCCTTCAAATAGCTGGGTGCAGGCATTAACACACCTCCAAAATCCATCCAGAGCCAGACAAGCAGCAAGGATGGGCTGTGCAGTGGAGACAGACTATACCCTTTACACAAATCCCTGCTTAACAAGCAGAACACAGGCTCCTGCATTCTGCACCTGCTGTATTTTCCAAGGCAGAAAATAGGATGAATTGACCTGATTTCTCAAGGTTACTGTATTCATGTCTTTCAAAAAAGGATGGGATAGCTCTCATGAAAGGTACAGACCTTTCCCCATCCTTCAGCAAAATAAAGGTTGGGCAAATTAGATCTGTAACACCACCACAATTACTGCTGGGCCATAACTTCACTTGACAGAGAGCGGGCCAAATTCTCTACTGCAGTAACTCCCCTGACGTCAGTGGGGAAGGTCAGCAGGAAATATGGCCCCAGCACCGAACACAATACAGGAACGCTATGTAATTTTTCACCGAACCCAAATTATCCCAGAGGCATAAAAGTGACTGTCCCCAAAGTTATTAAAACACTTATGGTAAGAAAACATTGATCCATACAAATAGTAGTGGCCAAGAGAAGCAAATATCAGTAAGTGCTGAGGAGCAGGGAAAAAAAAGTAATCCAGAACCAGTTCTGTATCCAGCAAATATCATAAATTGCAGCTAAGGACTATCCAGGAGACAGGACAGCTAGGGAAATGTTTAAACCACCCACTAGTTCCATCTGCTGGAATTAGTTCAAAATCTCACCCTATCTAGATCTTTACAGCTACTTATGTTCCTAGCAAATTGCTAAGAGGGTAAACAGAACTTGTATACAGAGTTCTGTCCTCTCACAACTGCATTTTAAAAGGAATTGGAAATGCTGTTTTATTTAAAGAGAGAGGAAGATTGCTAAGACAAGATGATAATCCCATGATAAACTGCAATGGGGTTTGTAGAGCAGCTGATGAAATGCTTAAGTAGACCTGTGGTGAAATTAAGAGTTTAAAGGAGCCCTGATTATTCACTCCCCAAATAGCTAGTCCTTCAGGTTACTACTTTAACTACACATTTATCTAAAACCCTGGGTTAGGTTTCGGCTTTTTAAGAGGTCTATCGGCATATCTGCAATCAAAAAAAGAAAAAAAAAAAGAACATGGAGTTCCATCACCATTGAATAATTTCTTTCTACTTTTTCATATCAGATAATTCTCAAATTGTATCTGCTTGCTTTAAACTGTTGTAAGTAACTTCAACTTATTTGAAAGGACGTGAACTTTGCGCAGATTGGCCCAGAATGACCAAACCTGAGAGTTTCCACCATTCTCTGGACCAAGCTGAGTAGTCAAGCGACACAATGAAATACTGGGGACTTAGTTGATAGTTATGATATACCAATTTTTAGCAAGGCTATTAAAAATATCCTAGTTGATAGGAAGGATATTGTCACTGCATAATAAAAGAGAGATAAAACTCAATATTATAAAATGCATCTTTAAAAGACATGCACACTTTCATGCTAGCCTCCACCCATTCTGTTTCCACAAGAGGAGAAGAGAATGCAGAACTCCTGCAGGCAAAAGTCCTGCAGATGACGAGGAGCCTGGCTCATGTCCTGCCATAGACATTACTCACTTCTTGTTTGCTGTCTGAAAGTGAACAGTCATTCTGGAATAATTCTTATCCTTCTGCTTCTCTCTGGTGGCAGAGATAACAGTGAGGTCTCCGAAGAGGTCAATTAGCCACGTCAGACGGGCAATTCCACTGAAAGCTGGGAATCCTGATTTGTTTTCATCAAGGACACTACCTGGTGGAATAGAAACTCTTGAGAAATAGGAAATAGAATAATGCCTTCTGCATAGGAAAGAATTAAGAAACTGCAGTGTTGCAGGTTTAAAGATCAGGGTGTAGAAAGGTCAGTAGATGGACTGAGCAAGAAAGTCAATAAACACATTTAATGTCGAAATGGATCAGTTGATGAGCTATGGAAGGAAGGGCTGCACAAAGTACATATACAACAAACCCTTCAGGACATGTAGAGGACAGGAGGGTGCATGTGGATTCAACGAGAATTATCCAGAATGAGTACCTGTGTCTTTACTCAGTTTATAGACAGAGTCTTGTGTGAAAGGACTGAATGAAGCCTGAAAGCACTGGCATCCCTGGGGAGCAAATCCAGATGGACTTTGATTTCTTCAGAGCTACTGACCTGTGAAATGCAAAGTTCCCTTCACCAGGTCTTTCCCAGCCACCTCTTTTTTCAGCTGCTTATACTCTTCAGTAAGAAGTTCAATGTGCTCCACATGGAGTACTTTACCTGCCATTAAAAAAACCAAAACAAAACCACAAGAACATCAGGACAGATTAAATAAGTTTTCTGTGTTAATCAAAGTCATGTCTAAACAGTAAAGGCTTCACTAGTCACCAGTGTGAACTCACACAGAAATATTCATGCGTGGCTCACAAAGTGATGTCAGGAAGAAAATCAAACATGGAAACATGGGCCCTGAGCTGAAGCATCAATTTAGGTTAAGGATTTTCAGGAGACAACAAATACAGAGACTGCAGGAACAGTAGCCACTACGTTTAACAGAAACTCTGTAAGGAAACTCAGTACCCAGCTAAGGCTGAAACATGAGTCTTCAGAGTAGCGGGTGGATTAATTCTTGGCTTCTTTTCCCTCACATTTCCTTGTTCTGCATTTTTCCTCTCGGGGTAGTAGGAAAGAAAAAGGAAGGGGGAAAAAAACCCATAATGCTCAGACCCAGACTGAAACAATTTTTTAAGGAATATCTCCCTCCAATTGCATTTAATTGGGCTACTTTGAAATAGAGGTTATCCAATACAAGTTAAATGTGTCCTTCATTCAGTATGTGTTTTTCTGGAAGATTTCCAGGAGAATCATTGTAGGCTGTTGACAGTAACTGCTGCTACTTCAAGAAAAGAGACATAAATTCTGCTCAATGGGAAACCATTTGGTGATCAACAAGGCAGTAATGTGTTGGTACAGGGAAACAGCAAAGCAGAAATCCTACACCTCCAGTGTTTCAGGACAAAAGTCACAAAGGAGATCTTTAAGAAGCAGTGGTACAAAAAGTGCAGCTTGTGCAAATGACTTGCACTCCGCTTCTGCCCAGCACTGCTCTTCCCCTTGCAGCCCCATTCATCCCTTTACACCACTGGAATGGGACCACACACTTTCTGGAAAAAAAGATTTTGCTTAGAGATAAGCTGTCTTTCAGACAGGGATGCCTTGCTGGCCTACAGTAGCATGAGCAGCTGTGTGTGGCTAGCACATCACAAATGCTAGAAGCTAGGAGAGCTGTCTACAATTTAATTTCCAGGGAAAGAGAGGACAGGGAATTGCACAAGTCTGATAGCTGCACTCATCAAGGGCTTTCCTATCACAGTGACAAAAGTTTTTCCTCTTTAACTGCATTCTAAGCGTCACAAATAAAGGCTAGAGTTTTTGTGAGGGCAAACATACCTTATTCTTAGCACTGACATTTGTGTGTTTGTTCCCCTGTTGGCACAAGTCTTACATCCTAGACTGGCACATCTCTGAGACAGTCATACTCCCTTGCATGCGATGACTAAAAGTAGGCTGGAGACTTGCCTTTGAGTTCGGACCCAACAGGGAAGACTGCTTACACTCTTGAGAACAAATGTGTTACCTTTCTGCTCAGCCATCTCCCAGAGCTCATGGGCTGCCTTAGCAGACAAAGCCATGGGGTACTCAACAAGGACATGTTTCCCAGCTTCCAAGAACATTCTGAAAGGGATAAAAGGTCAGCCATTAAAAAGAATATTATTCTAATCCTCTCTCACCATGCAAGCTGCTTCTCATTCCCACAGCCAGCTTCACATGGAGAGATGCACAACATGGAGTAACAGAAATAAATGGCAACTTTCCTAGGAAGGATGGTGTAGTGGCTACATCACACATTTAAACAGCAGGGGAGCGGGGTTTTAATGCTTCTTTTGCCACAGAATTCCCTCACTCACCTATAACAAGTTGCTAAAATGCTACAGCATTCAGCATTGCAATTTATGACTTACAGACTTGTAAGCAGTTGGAGTGAGGCACTGGACTACCCTTCCACAATATAATCTGTGAGGAAAGGCTTTAAATCCTGTTTTAAGCTGCCTGTCCATCAAACACAGGCCTAGAGGTGCAGAAATGGAATTACTTGGGAAATTAATGCATCTTAAATCCTACTCTCTTCCAGGGCTTATTGGTGCTCTGGGAACTCACTATCATTCACTTCAGGCCTCTAGTCTGGCAGTCTTTCCTCAGTGTTCATATCTTCTCCTGCAACAGCTTTACATAACTCCTCTGTGCTTCTAAAATACAGGGGAAAAGGGCAAAAGAGCAGGGGAAACCCCCCCAAAATACCTGATGGTTTCTTCATGGCTTTTGTTCTCTGTGCTGATGAAGGCTGCATGAATGTCTTTGCTTTCCAGAGCATCTTCCAGGCTAATCTGCTTAGCATCATTAATATGGCCAAAACTTCTCCTGTATATTCAGCATAAATACAGCCGTCACGATCCATTTTTCCCAACCATACGTTGTGTAGCAGTACTTAAAAACTGCTCCCATGGACCACTGTCCATGTACTGGCAGTACCTAAAAATTGTTCCCATGGACCACAGAGTTCAACCAGGGTATAATAACCAATTTCTTATCCAGGAAGAGCATGAGCACTTACAGGCAACAGTGAATGGAGAAGAGAACCAATAAAAATGGACCAGTGTGCAGGTGGTGGTATCAGTCCAGAAACTGGCCTGCTATTGAACTGTCAAGTCCTTTTTGGTTTTGGTGTTTCGGTTTTTAATAAGCATTACCAAAGAGATGTTGTGAAAGAGTGACTTGAAAGAGACCAGTGCTCCTATGGGAGAACTTCTCCCCACCATCCTGGACAATGTGGACAAAAGCACTCAAGGTGGCAGCGATGCACACAACTGCAAGTACAGACAAGCAGGAGAGGGACAAAGGAGATGCTTGGCTACGATGGCTCATCTTGCAACACACACAGCATGTTAGTGCTATGGGGAAAGCTCTCTTGGGCAGCAAGCTGAGCACAGCTCCAGCTGAAAATGAAAAACACATAATCCCTCCAAAAGCCCTTTGCATTACTACTGACTGGAGCAGGCACCCTACAGTGTTAAGACAGGGCAGGAAGGCAGGCCACAAGCAGGACTTGAAAGCAAAGACAGGTGGTGATTGTGTGTGATGGGGATCCAAGGAAGATTGCTGTGAATCATGAATTTCAATAGCACTGCTTCTCAAAAAAAAAAAAAAAAAAAAAAAAAAAATGGCGGAAACCCTATCTTCAGTGCTCCTCAAGGTTACCTGTAGCACTGGCAGAGGCATCAGAGAACCAAAAGTGTATTTGGCAGGAAGATAAAGTGGGTGACCTGATCAGTCCTTTCTGTCTCAAACAACCCTGTACAATCTAAATATAGCTGGAAAAACACATTCGCAATCTGAGATCCATTAAAGGTACTGCCTAACTATTTCAAACTTTTATGCTCCACTGTAATGGATCAGAGAGTCCAGCAGGGATGCTCAGAGGAAGGACCACACTAAATTTCCACAGTTCCAAACTAGTGAGAAAAACTCTTGTTCTCTAAGAAGCATAAGAAGGATAAAAATCAACCGTATTGCATGTAGCAAATCATGAGATTTTTTTTAGATATCTACAGGTTCAATACCTGGTTTAAAAAAAATACTAGAATTTTATTATGAAGTTGGAGTATTGGGGGAATTAAAACATGTTTTTGCAAAATAACTTTTTAAAACTCTGTAAAACTTTTTTTTAAACATTTCTAGAAGTGTCATGCAGACATGAGATCATTATTGTCTGCACTACCTTAAATCTACAGGAAATTCCAGTCAGACAACTTATTTTTATCACACAGATTCTACAGCAAGAACATTTAGAACAGCAAGAAAAATTTAGTTTTTCTTTTAGTAATTTCTGAAAGATATCTCACTAAGGTAACCTATTTGTTCCCTCTTGCAAAGCTTTCTGTGCTCACTTCTGAGCTGCCACTCAGAAGGACAGGCATATTTGCACAAACTTTCCCTTTTTGGCTTGAAAAAAAAGAAAAAACATTGCAATATACATATTAGACATGCTAAGATGAAATTTCTAACCTGGATACAAATCCAAAGAGTTTCAGATGCTCAGAAGGGCTGGAAGGCATCGGATTCATCAAGTCTCGGATTCGTGCTAAACCAGCAATTCCAACTCCAACCACCACTGTCCCAAACATTTTGCTAATCTGTCCAAAAGAAAAAAAAAGGCAACTTTTTTTTTTTTTTTTGTAACAGGGATGAGCGCAATTGGGGGGAAAGTGTGAGAATGGATACTCTTGAACCCTGCTTTCATAGCAGCAAACCTTATTCAGGTGTCAGCAACCAACTAACAAAGATGTGATGCTATAGGTTACTGAGCTCACTCATATCCCATTGAAACGGGATCCAGCAGTTCAGCCTGTCATAGGACTGGTCTTGATATTTGTATTTAACAGCTATTAAATCACAGCTCCAGCAAAGTTCTTCCTCTCAGTGAATAGAAAGCAGACTTCAAAAGTGAAATATTCTTCTATTTATATCGCCACTTCCAAGCTGGAAAGGAGCCAAGAGGTTCTGCAAACCCAGCAGAACTTTATATAAACCCTGCTGACTTCCTGAGCATCTGCAGCACGGTGCCACGCAGACAGTCCCAGTGTTCAGTAGCATAGCAGGAATACTTTGGGACAGGAAGCAAAGAGCATCTCTGCGTTCCCCACGTAACCACCAGCACATCCTACAATGCCAAGCTGTAACCAATCACCGAATTTTATCAAGATGCTTACTTGACATTTCCATGCCCAAAGAAAGCTCTGCCATCTCTTTAATGACAAGCAGGCATCTCTTTAAGATTTACATCTCCCAAATGCAATTGCTGACACAACTGCATAATACAGAGGGTGAGACAGGTATTGCACTCACTGGCTGGGCTTCTGGGCCTCTGGCAATAGTCTTCTGTTGGTTTTATGATTTGCTGTTCATCTGCGGAAGCACTTGACAACTGATGAAACCTTTCAAACCTGCACTGTTCCAGCATCCTGAGGACTAGCAACACGTTTTAAATTAATTGAAGATTTACAGGAAAATGGCCTAAAATGTGTCAGATCAGATCAGACTCTCTTCATTTTTTGTTCCTTCTATCTCATGAAAACATCCCTTCAATGTCTGTTTCTTCTGTTTCAGTCTTCTTCCTGCCAATCCCTTCACTTGAGTGAACTCTTTAGATCGTTTACACTACTTGGCTGCAGCCCTTCACATCTTTCTGAGATTGAGATGGGTAAATGGACAACCCCACTTAAGTCCTCCTTGTGCCTCTTGTCTGACGGGATGACAGTGCAGCAGCAAAGCCATAAGTGACTGTTCTGGCGGTGCAAGAGGTTGACAGCTGCTGGCACAAAGGAAAAAAGATCCCCTCTCCAGTCACATGCCATGTCTGTATTATGTTTTCCTTTAAGCTCCTGCCTATGGTACTGAATGCCCCTCACTTTATACATGCCAAAAAGATACAAAGGTAAAAAACAGAGCAGCATGTTTAGTGTAAGAAAATAAATTAGTGATATATCAAAGAGTTCTCATGGGGAATTACAGTGACATTTTATTACAAAGTATTTGAGGTATGGCATGGTGACACTATTCACCAGGGAAAAGAAGTGTGTAGGGCTGGGGTGGGGGTGGTGGGGGTGGGGGCAGGTAGAGGAGGGCAATGTAACCACAAAACTCAATTTTAGTACCACACACAGGCAGAGTCCTAGTCTGGGCTCTCCATCACATTTGCTTTTTGCTGTGGCCAAAGAGAAAAAGGGACAGACTTGCAGAATGACCTCAGCTGGAAGGAGCCCCAGAAGGTCACCCAATCTAATCCCCAATCTAATCCCCACTCAGTTGCACCAGAGCCATGCTGAGTTCTGACTGCCCCATGGCTGGCAATCCTTCAACCTCCCATGCCCCTGCCACAGCATTTGACCACTGTCATAACAAGAACTTTTTTTAGTATTGTAAGGCTCCAAATAACCCTGATCAATGAGACTTTTAAACGGGCTTACAGTTGTTTGTGTACTCTGAGTTAGCTGCACAGGAGAAATACCAAGAGGATACTCTCAAGAGGTCAAAACAACAAAAAAGATTTTACTGGCAGCTTTAGAAAATCAGACAAATTTGGCAAGTTTAGTGCAACATTCAATCAACAGATAACACTTTTTAAAGCATTAACTTGGCTCATTCAACTTTGCAAACTTAAAGACAGTTCAATTTTAAGTTACTCAAAAGTCCAAGAAGAGGGAATTAGAAGACAGAGCAAGAAAGAAAGAAAACCACAACAGATATAGAAAAAAACAAACAGCTCCTGGGTTCCAGTGGTGTACAGACACATATTCCAAGAGGCAGTACATTCAAGACATCTGACTGCTTTGTGTTAGGCCTTAAATACCCCTTGGCCTTCCTGGGCCCTTCGCCCAGGTGGGACTTTGGTCATTCAGCCACTCAGGAGCTGAGCTAGGGGCTCCAGAGATGGGCGTGGAGCATCACCTCTAGTGTGCCAGGGATTGGCAGCCACTGCCAGGCTGGGATACAGGCTCTAGGGTGGGGGTGTACAGGGCAGGGCACTGCCCCTTCCTCCACACACATACAGCCCATAACATCTCGAGACATCAATCTTTCCAGTCTCTCACAAGTCCAGCTTGAAAAGAGCTGATCAGGAGCTTACTTTAAGTTCAGAAATTTTCAAGGTTAGTGGAGTGTTAAGCTGTTAATATTTTCCCATTGCCTTCAGCGGGACTGGGAGTTGGAGTTGTACAGCAAACAAACTCCCCTGAACTTCCTACAGTCATGTTGTTTCCAAGAACTACTTTTTTTTTTTTTTTTTTTTTTTTTTTGCTGGTGAGCTGCTGACCTCTGCTTCAACAAAGTGGAGAAAGTGGGGGAGCTGACTACCTTCTTCAAGGACCAAAGAATGTCTCTCTGCAGATGCTCAGGTAGCTGAACATCAATATTTTTGCCTCTCCTTCTCCAAAAAGAATTTCCTGGTTTCTTCTGATCTACTCAAAACTAACATTTAAGAGAAGCAAGAAGATTTCTATCTAAGAACAAAACTTGTTACTCTGCAACCTGTTGCCATAGCAACCAGCCATTTGTCCAGGTCAAGGGTTCAGTGGCTAATACACTGAAAGAGACAGCTATTAAATGTATGGTCCAGAACCTTTGCTTACACACGTAGCTAACAGAAAAACTGCTGTGTTTGCATTCCTGCTGCGGCTTTTTATTACCCTCATTTTGCTCACACACCAAAATCTGCAGCTGCTCAGGGAGAAAAGTAAATTAGGTGCTTTTTAGAACTGTTACAAACCAGGTAAGAGCAGAATAGAGAATTCTCATCTGAGAGTCCAGATGAATATATAAAAGTTTACTTCTTCTTTCAAATCTCAAAGAGGATAATAGCCACAATAATCTTTCAAGTACAAAAATGATGAAGTAGGAAACCCAAATCACAAACTGCTCTGCCTTCCTTTCACACCTTTTTGTTAAAATCAGTGATCTCTGCTAAAGCTTTAATAAAAAAAATTTCAGAGGCATTTTCAAGGCTGCTGAACTTCGATTCCTGTCATACTGAAAAAAAGTCATACCGTAAGTGATGCAACAGTATCCAAAAGCATTTTCTCCACCCTTTACTAATTGGCTGCATGAAAGCAAAGAGAGCTGATGAGAAGATTAGGAGATGTCTTTCATGCTCACATGCTGTGACTAAGGAATGTCTCTCACATCACGGCAGCACCCACCCTGGCCAGGTTGCAGGCAGCCCTGCCAGGCTCACCACAGGTCCCCTCTGAACTGGGACAAGGGGGATGGTGGCTGACACTGACTGCTGTAGAAGCTCTTCCCCACTGACAGCCAGCACAAGTGGCTCCTCTTATCAAGGGAGATGAGCCCTGCATGACACAGAGAAAGAGCTGAGAAAGGCAAATAGCTGGAGAGGATCATTTATTCTACACCAATATATCATCGTACCATCACCCCCCTGCTCTTCAGCTTTCTGTGCTTCTGCTGCATATTTCCTTGCATTAGATCAAGGGTACCCTGTAGCAATTAACAAAAAAAAAACCAAAACAAAACAAAAACAAAACAAAACAAAAAAAACCCCAACCAAACAAAAAAAAAAAGTAGTCCATACCAAATAGTCTTGCAAAATTTAGCAGCAAAACAAACAATGGAGTAAGTCCAAAGAAATCCATTATCCAGCACCAGTGTTCCTCCCCAGCACAATCACAAGTGGGATCCTATATCTCAAAACTGCTAACACTCACTGAAATAAGCCTGAGGGAAGTGAGGCTTACCTCTGTTTTGTGCAACATCACTAAGGCCATGCAAAGTAGTGCAGAAGCAAGCTAAAAGACAAAACTTAGGAATTATCTCCCCTTCAAGAAAGTTTTTCATGGCATGCCTATATGTTACAGAATGAGTACAAGCACCTTTCTCCTGTAATATATAAAGAATTTCAGTAAGCCTCCTGCATTTTCCCTGCAGTTTACAAACTCTCGTTCCCACAAATATGAATGAGTGACTCACATCAGAAATCAAAATATTTTATAGTTAATGTCACAGTTATAGTTAATAACACTGATGCAGAAGGCTTTCCTCCTGGAAAGGAAGCAATTTGGCAGGAAGCAATCTCAGCCTGGTGTTTTAAAGTGTACTGCTTCAAGTGCCACATGTATCTTAAGAGTAGCAGAAACCGCACAGATAAGTATTTAATCTGAAAATACTGTTGTCAAGGACCACCAAAGAGACCCCAGGCCAAAAAGAACACATATGTAAAGGGGAGGGAAAATATGTTAATGATTTCTGGGAAATTATTATCATATGTATGTTTATTCTGGGAAAATCAATGAACATATATGTAAAATATAGTATATAAACAGGACCACTTCTGTATTCAACATGCATGATTTTTGAAGAAGATAGCCCCTCGTGCATCTGGCCAAATAAAAAATGCTAGCTTCATAATGCTACACTGGCATTAAGGCATTTTTATTATTACTGATGTTTGGTAACAGACTGAGGAAGTTTTCTGTTGCCCTGATTTTTAAAAGTGTTAAGTTTTCTTTTATAGTTCTTTTGAAAGTTTTAAAGTTCTCATAGAACTTCCTTTAGCCTTCTGATAATGTTTACATATTTCTACTGGAGTTCTCACGCAGGGTTCATGTAAATAATGATTGTTTTGCATTCTTCTTTGTGGGAGGAGAGAATTGATGGACTGTTGGTTTGACCAGTGTGGTTGGAGAGGTGGCAATTTCATCCTCCAATCCACTGTCACTTTTGGAATTCTATATATTGCAAAGTCAGAAATAAAATTGGCTGTTTTTCTCTCTTGAACTCACCAAGCTTCTGTGTACTCATTTCGTGTCCAATAGCGACAGTTTTCCAGAGCTCCCTTCAAATGGATTTGTTGTTTAGATATCGTACAAAATATTTTTTCTCTCTTACTGCAGCAGGGCCCTGAGATGAGGGTTGCAGCACCTTTCTCATCAGAAGTCTACAGGGAAATACCAGATAGACAACAGCAGTCACTGAAAATCATCAAGATGAAAATTTGAGGTTTCTCTCAGCCCTAACTTTCTGATTTCAAATACCCAGAGACCTGGCAGATGCTGTACTCAGGGTGTTGGTACATGCTACAACCTCTTCCACTACATTGTGCTCTCATTGTCTACCCTGAGCATGAAACATCTGCCCAGAGCATAGAATGCAGAAGCTGAACAGAGTGCATTCTGTTAGTGTTGTTAGTGTTTCCTTTTACCAAGGAAATATTCACAAATACTCAAATTTAGCAGCCTATTCAAAGGCATAAATACTTTTTTTTTTTTCTGCAGGAGACCAGTTACGCACTTTAACTTCTGTATATGCTGAAGTACCTCCTGGAAAGAGACCCTGCACAGGTTCCCAATTGAAGATCTTAAATAAAAAGGAAAAAAAAATTGTTTGAATTCAGTTAGCATGATGGATTATTTTTGCTCTGCTTTTACTGCAACCTAGAGAGAAAAGCAAAGTCTTCTTCAAGAAAAAGACAGCCACAAAGGTGACCCCCAACATTCTTCACCACTTCTCTTCAAAACATTAATTGAACACAAAATGAGAATAAGAAATTTTCTCAAAAATCAGAAATTTTCTCAAGATCATTTACAGTGTCCATATTTCAGAGGAAAACAGCAGCACCTGGAAATAAAGAGAGCAACCATGTAGATTTTCCTTGAGAGCTGTTTGTTATAGACTTAAATATCTACCCTTGCCAGCACCTCTTCATCTCTCCCACCCATCTCTCTGGCTATCACAACCCAGGCCACAGCCTTCTGATAGGCACATTGGCTCTGTTGAGTGAGTTATAACTTCAAGGCACCAACACTCACAGAGGTTTGCCAGCAGAAAACAATTTCTCATCCTAACTGGCACCACTGTACTTTGGAAACAGCCAAAGGGGACTTTTCCTCCTGGCTTTTAAATGCCACTTGAACAATATGCCTGCATTGTTTTACATTTATATGCAGGTTCACCAATTAAATTATGGTTTTCCAGCTGACTGCCAAAGTTGAAGTTGATATAGGTACATTGATATATGGACAGATGCTGTACTAAGCTGCCAAACAAGCACCTTTATTCTATTCAGCAGGTGGCTGATAATAAAGAACTGCAGTAGTAACAGATACGCTGTCTCCAGAATTAATACCCGAGCAGGAGGAAAGCTTTTATTTAAACACAGTTATGCTAACCCCAGAGTCTGCAGTAGTCCTGACACCCATCACATGGCTGCTTTCCAGAGCCTGCAACTCCATATTTGAAGCAAAATCATTCCACAAAAGTAATATAAAACCATGAGAAGTACTGAAAAAATCTGAAGATCTGGTTTTAATATGTGACATATTCCACACTGTGGAGGATTGAAACAGAAGTTCTGTGATGTACATGCATGCTAAGAATGACCATTTGTTCATGTTGTCTTGCCTGTAGTCACCCTTTGTGATTCAGATTTGGTTGCTAATCTGAAGAGGAAGAACACTTTTAAAATAGCTTCTCTACGTATCTCTGGGACCTATCTTCAGTCAGACTCATTTTGTTTGAAACTCAAATTACATTTCAATATACCTACACTGCTAAGTCTGAAACTATCCAAGAAAGCACTGAGCCTGCTTAGGGGCACCTGGAAAATTAATTTGAGATAGACATGAAGGACTCCAAATTTTATTTTATAAAAATATGTCCTTAAAAATTAAACTGTTACTTATAGTAAGTTTCCAGGAACTGCTCTAGACTGAATTGCAGGTAAATAAGCAATTGCGTATAACTGCAGCCTCATCACTGCTACATTTTAAGCAAAAGACTGCTTTTATGTGGCTAATTAGTATATGCCTAAGCAAAGAGAGCCACAAAATGTTCACAAAATTTCTCTCAGGCTTTAATGTTCTGTAACAGTTTTTGAAAGTGAATTTGATGGAAGGGGAGGGGGAAGGGGGAGGCGAGGAGAAAGGAGAGAGGAGAGAGGAGAGAGAATTTTAACAAGCAGTGAGTCAATTACTTGGCAGTAAAGTCCATTCAGGAGAATGGAGTGTTTTGGAGCTATCAGTGATTCACAGATCCTAATTTTCCAGGTGACCAAACAACAGTTTTGCTACACTAATGATCTGTGCCTGAGAAAATAACCCCGAATAAAGCTAAAAATGGTACTAACTCAAAAAAGGGGGAAAAAAAAGCATGAAAGATCCTTCATTACATTTTGACTTAACATCTGCATAAACACTAAAGCTGTCATGAAGCTGAACTCTGCCAGGTCCCTGGGGACTATAAACCATGTCCCCTAGCTTCCCTGCAGAGCAACAAAGCCCCCAGAGTAGTCTCTGCACAGCTAAGTATCTGAACACTAATTACTGAGACTCTGCTTAAACACCTATTTCATACAAAGGAACTGCTGTTTTATGCTTACTCTTACACTGTTTAAAATTGAGTGCTTTTCATTTTTTTTTTTTAATAGATTGGAGAACTACTTATCCATACTTTCATTTCTGGAAAAACTGCTCAGAGCTAATCACAAGAGGTGTAGATGACAGGATAGCCCACAAGACATGCCCAAGAATCTCAGCCCATTCCCTTCCCTCGCTTACACTGCTCATTTTGTTTTTGCTGTGTCACCTACTGAGAGAAGAGGCTTCTCCACCTCACTTGATAGATTGACAAGTGCTTTGCAGATAAACTCTGATGTCAGAAGAGGCTTCCAACCTTTTGCGATAACACAACTGAAAGTGATGATGAACAAATACAAAAAAATGTTCTGAAATATTTTCTCACTTACTACATCTGCCCCTGCATTTTCCTTGCCAATTACTGCAGTCCTTTCTACAAGCTCTTTCTTCTTCAGAGGGCCTAAGAAATTTAGAGCTGGGCTGGGCAGAAGCAGGAAAGCTGTATCTCCAGGCTGTGATCTTACTTTCTCACAGAGTTCACTGGTTGACCCAAGGCAAGCAAATCCTATCCCCTTTCCCTATCAGTCCCTAGTTCCAGAACAGTGGGAATCTCTTTCTTCTAAAGAGAGTAAAGCACTCTCAGACCTACTGAAAAATAAGTGCAAAGTGAGAAGTAGGTATTGTTACAACCTCTCTTCTTCATGACAGGAAATCCCACACAGATCAGACATTTAGAAAATATGATTATAACTAAAGTTTGCACTGAAATATCTATATAAAACAGTGCCCTAAAACAAACTACAAAACTATATAGGTTTCTTCTTTTCCTTCTCGTTAAATTAATCTGAAACCCAAATCCTTAAAGGAATTATATGCTTGCCTAGCTTTAATCACAAGTAATCCCATTGATCTCAATGAGAATACTCCTACAAGCCCATCAAGAAAGATCTCTTGCTGTTGACTGTAATATTAGTATGCACAAGAACAAAACACATATCCAGCTACAAGTATGTTCTTTTCATATCCTTATGGACTCAACCCAATATATGATACTTATCTTCCGGTCCACTAAAGGTCACTGCATCCCAGATATCTAACAGGCTGATCTATTTTGAGAGTTCCCCAAATGAAAAAAAGCATCCCTACTACACACTGCAGTCACTATAAAGATACTGCTTACCATGGCTGATGAAATCCTCTGCCTGCATTGCTAGCATGACAGCAACTCATATCACTGAAGGCCTGCCTCATACTCTCTTCAAAGAAAACAAAACACACACAGAATTTAGCTAATCAGACAAGTACTTTTTTTAGCTAATTTTCTCATCCTAGAAAAAAAAAATGAAGTGTTCACCCTTCTAAAATAAATTGAAGGTGATATAAAACTGTTTTTCATTAATAACTAGATTGAGATGACTTAGGAAATAGATAAACTTTTGCATAATGTTGTAATCTTAAAAATTATGCCCTATCACCTCTGTCATTTTATCAGTCTACCACTCAGTAGGGCCTGCAAAATGCAATGATTGCTCTCCATTCTCATTACATTTTGGAAATCTATCAATGTCATAAATTTCTTGAGAGCAGGGAAAACCAGAAGGTTTTGAACGAAGAGTAACAACTGCAGTTACTCCCTCCTGACCTTAGAGCTCAGTATTTTTCATCTTAGTGGGCAACACAACACTTAAGAAACACAAAAGCCAGCCCCTCTCTCATGAAGAGTTAGTCTGCAATTCAATATGCTTTAGCAGTCAAGTAGGTGCAAAGTGCTACTCATCTGTTAAAATTGTCCTAAGAAAGCAAACACCTTTTCCGAGGTTATCAGCCACTAGAGGGGGTATTTGGTATATTACCGAAAACCTGATAAAAAAGTAAAAAAGTTAAAAAAAAAATCATGAAGGTTACAGAAAACCTCTAAAAGCATATTTCCCACAGTACTGTTGCAACTGCACATTAGAGTTCATGAAAAGTGTTTTTGGAAGAACAAGGATTTATTTGTATATAACTGAACACAAGGCAAAAGCAAACCCCGCATCTCCCAATTCCTAGGTTTACTCACATCAAACCCTGCAATTCCTGCAAGAGGAGATGTAGTCTTATATGCCAAGAAGATGGCTAAAACACCACTAGTTTTGATTTGACTGTACAAACAGTCAGCTCTGAGCATGCCAAAACCTGAACCTTCAAGCATGCCAAGGTAGAACTTGACATACTCAGGATCAGGGTTAATAAACAAGCAAAAGGACTACCTATAAATTGGTTCCTATTTACAATTATCTGCCTCTTTACAGATTCACCATCACCAGATTGATTCTTGCATAAAGTCTCAAAAAGGACCCCAGAAAACTGTCAGCAAGTTGGTCCAACTTCAAGCAAAGTAGAATATTCTACTTGGCTAAAGCCACTCCAAAGCTACCTATATTTAAAACATGTCTAAAGAAAGATGAATATTTATTTCAGCTCCTGAACGTGAATGTGCAATGAATACAAAACTCATAAAAAATTATACATCAACTCGATGATTCAGTTCACACAGTGCCACTAGCTGAAGAAGGGTACAGGATGGATTGTGTGATGGATTAACACTATCTTAGCTTCTACATACTTTGTTACATCTCATCAGTTTGGGACCAGTGAAGCTGCTGGCAACTTCAAAGACCCTCTCCAAAAATCTGTGTAAAAATAACTATAATTTGGTAATAGACTTAAACACCATCCCTGCCTTCTTTATTTCCTTACAGTCCGCCTTCAAAGATGTGAGCTAGAAGGTTTTAGTGAAGATGACTGTCTGTTCAGAGCAATATTTTAAATACACAACTTACTCAGAACCAGCATGGCCATGTAACTGGGATAAGAGAACCCCATATCACTCTTCTTTCCTCTGCCAAACCAATGTGCACTATTACTTTATTTAGAACAACTGTGGTTGTTATAAAATGGATAATATCCTATCACAGGCAGGATCAAGCACACAAGCACCTAATTTTGAAATAACTAAAACAGCTCTTGCAAAGGTTCAGGAGCAGACAATACTCTGGGCACTGGAAGAAGGAAATATACCTTTGAAAAGAAGCAGAAAAATAACTGGATCCTGGAAGTAGATTTCCAGGAATTAATGCTTCCATTTGAAACATAATGCAAACATTTCTCTCTTTTCCCTGATTTTACTAGATTGTACCCATCTCATTTTTTCTGCAATATTCTGGTGAAATAACAGTTACTCTTGTAAGAGAAGAGCTTTGTCCCCACCTCAAGTTCATGTCCTTAACTGCACCATTCCTTTAAACAGCCAAAGAGGCCACTGAGTTCTGAAAAGAGTGGCTTTACTGAACTACCACCATCCTGTGCCACCAATAGTAACATAAATGCAATTCTAAAATGTCACAGGAACCCTGTTCATTACTTTATTCAGCCTTACTCCTTTTTAAAATGTCTGTCTAAATCCCTTATTCTCTCCTTACCTACTGCTAATTAAACTCAAGAAAGCATCTTGAGGTTCTGGGAAAGAAGGCTGTGAGCTTAATATTCATTATTTAAGCCATCTCAGGCATGACTGTGGCCCCTACACAAAACTAGTTTTAAACACAAAATTTCTTTATTTATCATTAGAAATGGAAAACACAAGGCACCTTACATTAATATGATAAACACAAACAGTACAGGTGGGCATCTATAAGCTGTTGAATAGATGCCCATCTTAGACATTAAATACTAAATCTCTGTTCTTCCCTCCCATAATCAGACTTGAGTACATAAAGGCAGAAGAAGAACCTCAGCAGCTCAGAAAATGTGAATGACAAATATCTGCAATAATCCATCCTCAGATCCACTGGTTTTGTTTAGGATCGAACTGAGTTGGACAAAGAATGCAATAGTGTGGCCAAATAACAGTTTGAGTCAAACTTAGAGATCACAAGCCATTTGACTACACTTGCTATAAGGCTGGATGGCTTTTCCTCCTGATGGATTTGTTTTGAAGTCTGGAATAGGAAAGTTGATTCCAGATAGGCATATAAGCAAAAATAAGATCATGTCAGAGCTGGATAATAAAAATAATAATCATGAGCACACAGTAAAGGAATGTACTCTGCAGTTCTTTTTCTTAGAATAGCAGAATGGTTTGGGTTGAAAGGAACCTTTAAAGATCATCTAGTCTAATCTCCCTGCTGTGAGTGTGATGTTTCCCTTTTTCCAGTCACTGGGGCCTTCACTTGATTGCCGTGACTTTCCAAAAATGATGGAGAGTGACTTGGCAACTTCATCAGTTCTTCCTGCTCATAATGATTCTCTTGATGAAAAAGGCCATCTGCCAGTATGGCTGTATGAGATCCTATGGGCAAAAGATGAAGAGCTGGCATCTCATTTACTAGTCATTTAACCAAAAGAAACTTGAACTCTGGAGTTATCCTCACCTTCATGCTTTCTTACAAGTTGATAACTTAAGAGTACTTAGGATAGGAGGACCTTCCCTCCTGTGCTTCAAGAGAGAAAAATTTTGTTTCTGATATTACAGGCCATTTGATGGTGGGAAGGTCTGGCTATCCCAAGCAATAGGGATGGGTAACATGCAGCAGACCAGCAGTTGTTTCTGAAAGGTGCTCTCTCTGCCTCAGTACATGAACACACACACACAAAAAAAAAAAAGGAAAAAAGGTGCCTCATACATCTCCCTGGTGCAAAAATTCAGCCTTCTTCAAAGATACCAGGGAATTAAGGCTGTGTCCTTGAAAGAAGTATCCTTTCTGATGAAGCCTTATCAGAAAAACTGGGCTCAGAGCAGCCAGAGAATTACATGGCCACATCCCCTGTTTGCAGGGCAAGAGGAGAAAGGAAGCTCTTATCTACACTAACACTAAAACAAAGGACCAGACACTTTAAGCCCCCTTTATATTATCATATAATACAGCTATTTTTATGGTTCTTTTGCTACGTCTTCACTGTATCTCTATTGTGAATATTACTAGGTCAGGCTGTCACCAGGACCTATTCAAGAAGGACTGGGTTGGAAATACATCACAGAAGACTATTATTTTTAAACAGTAAGTAGAGTCAGGCAAATGACCTATTTATTTTGAAAATATTTCAAGAGCCCTCAGCCTTAAGGTCTCATTTCAGATGCCAGGCATATAAGAGCAGGCAATACATCTTAATTTGAAAATATTGGGCTAAATGCATGGATAGCTATTTCACTTCTCTAAGCAAGTAAGTAAATGTAAAATAGATTTAAAAAAAAATTCCAAATGAAAACCACATTTCCTAGGGCAAACATAACTGCTGGGATTGGTTATCCTGAATTCTGGATGACAAACCTGAGACATCTCAGATGCCTCGGGACTGTTTTTAACAGATACAATACTCCAGGACTGCAAATCCAAGTACTCCATACTTACCAAAAACAGGCCTACCTCTGTCTTACACTGAACAAGAATGAAAGTAGACAAAGTCCATGATGACCTCCAATGCCAGAAGTGTACCACTGTGCTTTATAGCCTCATCACTTAACAGTGAATTATCTACAGTACAGACTTCCTCCTTATTCACGTTCCAATCTGAGTATCTGAGTCCTTCACAGATTTTTGTCACTAAAGAATCAAAGCTTTAGAGAAAGACAAAAACCAGGAATTCATCTGCCATCTCCATTCAAATGTTATTAATCTGGTTTAATGGCAAAAACAAAACCAAAATAAATAAACAAACCACAACCACCCCCTCCCTCAATCCTTCATACATTTGTATCTTCTGTCACTAAGCACAGAGAGATCTTTATAAACATGCTGATCTCACTTCCAGCTGCACACAATTGTGCTGAGAAAAATCAGCTAATTACTACAGCTAATTACTCCAAAGACAAGTACAAGCAAGCCACTGAGATCTCTATGTTCATCACCAAAAAACAGACTAACCAGTCTGTTGCTAATCTGTGTCAGAGCCTGCAAAAGACAGTAAATACCGACTAAGGGCTGCTTTCCCTAGCAACAGAAAGGATCACAAAGCTGTATACGTTCTAGCATAGCAAAGAATCACCCACGACGTTTTAACTAGAATGACTGTGGTTTCAACTTACCCCTCACATCCTGTACTACTGCTTCCTTTCTGTTATTTAGGGATTATTCAATAATCCATGTTCTTTCTGACAACTTTTCTCTCCTCTCATTCACAGAATAGAGGTAATGACTAGATGATAAAGATGACTTTGTACCTATACATTTCACTGAGAGGGAAGGTTAATAAACACAGTAACATTACTTGAGCCATGAGAACTTCTCATTTTATTAGCCAGTGTTGTGCAGCTTTTAATTTAGTATTTAGGTTAGTTACTATAACAGGAACATTAGCTGCCACAAACAGGCTCCTTTTAATTGGTTAAGAAAGCCATGATAAGGAAAAAAATAATTTAAAAAAAGTAGAAATCTATTTTATGCTAATTGTTCAACTCATATTGTTAAAGTGGTGGATTGTACTCATCTGGAGGAACAGGATTAGCAAATGCATTTCATTATCATTCCCAGTCAGGTGGGTTTTCTGCAATGTTTTCTAATTAGCACAATAGATCACTGTCTGAGTTGCAAATATTAGTCTAGGGAATGCTTAAGTTCAGTTAGACAAGAAGCCAAAGCTCTTTTTGCTTAGAGAGTAGAGAGGAAACAAGTCAAATGCATATTTATATTTTTATTATAGTTGCACTTGTTTTATAAGGTTTCAAGATATAAGTCTCACACTTTGGTTTTACAGGCATGAGAACACTTGCCAAGGTTCAATGCCAGCTCCAGGGGCATGAGACAGCTCCTCGGCAACCTTTGTTCTGCTAAATTACAACAGGGCATGGATTATCCAGAGTGGGGTTTGTTGATTTTGGTTTGCTGTTTCTTTTTTTACTACACAATTAAACTGCAAGAGTGTCTTGGCTTTCAGACTGTTTTTCTTTCCTAAGCCCCACTGCTTCCCTGCTCAGTGAAGAAACCTTTTTAATGCCTCACTTAATAAGACACACTATGAGCATAACGTATGTTATTTTAAAACACTGAGCTCTACCTGCAAGTTTCAGAAAAATTATGGTTGCCTGAAAATTCGAGGTTAAAGTTATCCACAATCCTGCACACGTTGACGTTGCTGTACTGCTGTGTAAAACACAGGAGCTCCTTTCTCAGGGCATTATTGTCCCACTAACACATCCACCCAAACTCTGTTAGTTTCTCCACTTCTTCCCAACTTTGTTTAGTTTTATCTCCTGTTGCCTGGCTCTACTTACCTAGCCAAGGATGGCAGTGCAGAGACAGCTTCAATAGACCACAATAGTGGTAATGGCAAACACCCTCTGAAGCTTCCTACAATGAATCTGCACAATATAGAGTACAATATTCCTGCTACAAGATGGACCAAACTCAGGTGACTTTAGAGTCATCATTGAAAAGCAAAAATGCCAATGTGTGTTCTAGTCCTGCATCTTACTGAAGTCCTGGCACCATGGTGTAATATGGAAAACGATTCCCATTTTAATTTGAAAACTGGACCATTAATTTATCCATTTATCTTCACTTGTTTTGACAATGTCAGTTAATTTTTAGTCCAGAGACCAAAGTGGTCCTGTTCTTCTGCTGAGCTTAGTTTTCAAAGTCTGTGGATACAGCAGATATTCATCATGACAAAAGAAAAAAAAACCAGAACAAATCTGCCCTTTGACATTTAACATGAAGTTGCTTAGACCTTAATGTGGTGGTCTTTTTGGCTCATTACACTTGGAGCGTGAGGAGTGGGTATTGAAACATCCAGTTAGCACAACTGGGAAAATAATGAGAACACTAAGAATAAGAAGTTGAAAACAACAAAGGTTGAGTCTCCTTTTTAGCTCTACAAAATAAGCACTGCCAGTGCTTTAAGAATAACACAAACCATACTTAATTGAATTAAACTCTAGTTCTTCACAAACAGTAACTCAGTTCACTCTTTAAAGAAACTGAGAGATTTCGATCAGTAAAAAAGTTTCTTGACCATGTGGATGTAAATCCACAAGAAGAGGAATCCAGAAAAATCAGCACTCCAGAATAAGGGAAGATTCCTGATCCAATAGTAAGAAACTGTAAAGTATTTTACTATCTATTATTATTATATTAATAATATTTAGGTATAATTTAATTGTTAATAATTACTCTCTAAGTGGTATGCACTGCTTGTGACAGTTTTTAGTAAGACTAACTAAGGCTTTCTTATATATGCTGAAAATAATTTAAAATATTAACCCATTGCTCTTTATATTATGAAGATTAAACCTTAAATTGCATTTACATTATTGAAACATATTTGTCTTCATTTTCTTATTTATGAACACAAATGACAGAAAGATGTTCAAACACTATTCTATCGATTTTTGGCATAATGTCATTCTGTGTTCACATCTGTAACCATAGATCCAACAGCTGAAAGACTATCTTTATTCCACAAAAATTAATTTGGCAAATCAATGCAAGGAATTGGAAAAAAAATGGTTTCACAAAAAATCAGTTCATTAAACTGTTGCCCTAATTAACACTGGTTGTTTGGAGTTTTTTAACAAGCTCCAACACAAAAGTTCAGCAGGATGCCAGGAGTTACATAAAGGCAGAGCTTGTCTTTTCACTGTATGTAGATTGAGCCCTTGATGCATTTTTTTTCTTTTTTTTACCTAGAGATAAGTGATAGCTGTCACTAGAACATAAAGTAATTAAGCATCAATGTGTTATATACACGGATTCCATACCATATCTGAGACCATAAGAATCACCTTTCTCCCACCAAAAGCTGTCTGAAATATGGCCCTACCATGTCCCTTTACAAAGGAAAATATTCTCATTCTCACTTTACACATGGGTAAACTGAGGTACAGCCTGCTTGATGGTCCGGTGTTTCAGAAGGGAGCATCAAATACCTACAGTAAACGTGGATTTTCACAGGATTGGAAGGAAGCTCAGCACTTCTAAAAAGAAGTCCAGTTTGTAGGAAAGGTTTTACATGACCTCTTACACTCTCACCATGCAGTGCCCTGGCCACTCGTAGGTGCCACTTGGTTACGTCCGCATAATTTACAGGCTAGTACTCTGCTTCACTGCAACCTGGATATTATTCCAAACAAAGGGCTTTCCCCGTTTTTCTTTTCTCTCTGCTTCCCCCTCCCCAGGTGGTGGCCCGTCCCCTTTGGTGTGGAGGGTGTCTTTGGAGCAGCTAGGACAACGTGACTTGCAGGACTCCCCCAGTCCTCCACAACCGAGGGGGAAACACCGCTGACGAGCAATCCTGGGGAAGCGAGGAACACAAAACGAAAGCCCTGCTTCCAAATCCTAATTACAGCTAGCAGGGATTAAGTAATAGTCACTAACCTCTTCAGCTCACAGAGGAGAAAAGTGGTCCCGTTTAATTCTCTTCCGCTCCCTGCAGCTCCTTCTTATACAACGCTCCGCAGCTCCGGCATATCACCGCCGCACGCCCTGTCACTGTCGCGGCAGCAACACCCCCTCGGCCGGGAATCCAATAAGCACTGCAGGGGCGGGCTGAAGCCAGAGGCAGCTGGTGCAGGCGCTGAGTGTGCACTGAGTGTGTGCTGGCCTCTCCCCCCGATTAAGCGCAGTGGTCCCTGTGATGTAGGGTTTCCAAATAAACTACATATCAATAAACCCTGTTTATACACTTAATATGCCTCAGTAGCTGCAGCCGTTGAGAAAGAATAGGAAAAAAGGAATTTAGGATTATATGTGTATTGAAATCAGTCACAATGGAATACTGAACTAACAGACCACAAGGATGCTTGACAGAACACCCAAGATAGGGCCAGAAGGAGGAATAAACAGGGGCAACTCATCAGTCTAAAGTGCCGACTGGGTGAAAAGTGGTTTTGGGGGAAGAGTGAAAACACTGACTCACTGCCCACAAAGTCTAGAAACCCACTGACTCAAGAGGAGGAGACTGAACATGTGGAGTAATTAACATAAGTGAGAGAATCACTTTACCAGTAGAATTACAGAATATTCAGAATTGGAAGAGACCCACAAGGATCAAGAGGTCCAATTCTTAAGATAATGGCCCATATGGGGATTGAGCCTACAACCTTGGTGTTATCAGCACCATGCTCCGACCAAACTGAGCTAAGAAGATGTAATACTAATTAGTGAGAAAACTATGCAACTTCTAGCCAATGAATACTTGTGGTGGTGTGTGTTTTTATAGGATTTTGCAGTGTTTTGTTATATGAGTTAGGAGTTCAATGTTAGGTAGTTTCAGTTGGTATGTTCCGTATACCCCCTATTTGTTCCCCTTACAATGGTTTCTCCCAGGCTGTTTACTCCTAAGTTTCCCGCCACTTGACTGTCCCTCAAAGTGTCAATCTCCCTGTTCCTCCCCTTTTATCCTTAAATAGTTCTGTCAATCCAAGTTGTGCTGCCCACCTCCCCTGTCAGTGTAACCACCCCCATTTTGTTCTGTAAAGTTCACTATCAATCACCCGTGTTCTAAGAGTTGATTAGTCCCTAAAGCTTCTCCCTACCCTTATCTTTTCCCCATTGGTTGTGATCCATGATGTAATCCTCCTGTGATGTACCCTCATTGGTTGTTCCATGTTGCCACCCCTTCATGCCCACACCCTTTATATGTGAAAGCTGGACCATTTTCTCTGACACTTGTCCTTGACTGTTTTGTGGAAGAGAATCTCCTTACACTCCATACAAGTGTCCTCTGCTTTGTCCCTTCACCTCAGATCCTTGTGGTAGTTCAGTGCAAGCACTACCCATGCCGCTGCACACACTATCACCTGGGTACCTCGGCAGAGACCCAGGGGCAGCCACTCTCGTGGCACCTTCCAGTTGCACTAGGGAACTGCTAGCTGGCGTTTAGCAGTTGTACAGTGCTCAGTGGCCGCACAGAAGGAGCCACAAATACTGATACTTTGTTTGCAAAAACGTATAAAAAATGTAAAGTGTTGGTGATTAGGGAGCTAGCATTTTGTGGGTTACCACCTCACTCCTTACTTTACACAAACTAGAATAAAGAAGTAGATTCCTCTCCTCTGTGTGTGAATTGGCATTGCACACCAGGTAAAGGAGCCCATGTTAGGGGCAACAACCCCCGCCGGACACTCACAGAGCCCACTCGTGCAGTGGTTTGCAGACACTGGTACACCAGCAGTGCTTGTGTCTGCCCAGCTGCAGCCATAGGCTTTACCTTGCAGGATGAATCTGTACTCAGGAAATTGGGAGTTTCAAGACTGCCAAGTGGGAAAGAAATCTCTCTTGTGATGTAAATAATAAAGGGCCCGGACACATTGTACTCCTTTCTTGATAAGGCCTTTATTAAAAGATAGCCTAAGGCGGTGGGGTACAGGGTTCGCAACACCACTGCTACTCCCAGGGGAGTAGATATCCCAGAGGAGGAATAGACAATCCTGTTGATTTCGGCAGGGTTGGGATCTTCACCCTTGGAGGATACGTCCAAAGACTCTGCTTATGGCTCGTTGGTCTAAGGGGGTTACTCCCTTCAGACCTCTCTCAAGTCATGGCGACCAGCTCCAGGGGTATTAAAGGCTTTCTCTGATTCTTTGGAACTTTCCTATCCCATAGATGTGGATTGTTGTGCAGTCCCTACTTTGGTTTGTGGTCTGAGTCCAGTTTTAGTCCTCTGCTGGGGTCCAGCAATAACATGCAAATACACTAGGCCTTCTGGGAATCAGGAAGTCATCCTGGGGAGCAGTGGCTGAACTACCGGACGCCATGAAGGGGACAAAGAGGGTTCAACTTACTAAGTATAAAGGGGTTCTAACAAAGGGGGTTAACACCAGGGAGATATATTGAAACTAGAGGGGTACAACTGGAGTGTGAACTGGGCATAGGGGCAAATATATCAGGTAGGGAAGATACGAACAGGGGTGGAATTAGTGAATACACTCAAGCGAACTTTCAAACTGTGGAATAAGCAGACAAATTATTAAACATACAAACAATTTTGAACTGTGGAGTAAACAGACAAATGGTTAAACATACAAATGGTTAAACCTTAAATTTATTCATAACATCTTGTGCCTGGCTTTGCCCAAGCAGGAGGCATGCAGAGAGCAGCTGCTAGGATAGCCCAGGCCAGGTGCTCAACAAGCTCTTACTCAAGACTATTTGCCTCATTTTCTACTGGGTTTGCTTCCTGGTAGACAACATCCTGTGCATAAGCACTAGCTTTTCCTAGGAGAGACACCTTTTACCCAGATCTTACTCCCAGCCTCTTCACTTGCCATTTCTTAACTACATGCAACAGGACTTTCAGCTGCTTCTTTTGGGGCTTGGAAGATAAAAGCCAGTGAGGGTACAGCTATTTCCCCCCAGGCCAGTAGTTCCTGCAATGAACAATGTATCAATGTATGAAATTAGGGTGGTCTGAATTCCACAGATCTTTCTAGACTATGCTGATGGTGGGCATTCATATAGTAGAACCTAAAACTGTGTTACATTGGGACTACAGGTACAAAGGATAAAATTCTGTACCCATCTCAAACATACAGTAGAAATACATCTGGAGGACCTTTTCTTTTGTTTTGCACACAAGTATGCTCAAGTCAACTTGTTTCTGGTACATCTTAGAGTGTGCTGTGTAAAGTAGTCATACCAAAAGAAGCCCATCTTCTTCCTATAGAAATTAAAAATCCAGTGCATCCCTGGATTCTTTAAAGTATTTATTCTAAAATTCTGCAGGTTAGGATTTTGAGAGTGACACACCCTTCTTTCCATATTTTCTCATTTCTGACCTGTGAACTTCTCATCAGAAGGATTATAGGAACAGCCTCCTCCCAGGTACATTTTATTTGCCAGAGTGACATTTTCTGAGCCAGTTAGGAAGTTTTAACTGTTGTAAAACTTTTGTGGTCTAACATAACTTCAACTCCACATAGGGTTTGTGATGACATTACTATGCTGGTTGTTTTGACTAACTCTTTCCATCCCCTCTCAAACACATTGTATTACTATAGGCTAAAGCACTAATGCCTCAACAGCTTTAATTAGAGTTGTTGCACAACTGAAATAAAGAGGAGCTCCAAAAAGTAACTGACAAATCATACAAAAACTAATGAGCAGGAAGTTTAAAGTCTGAAGGTCTTCAACAAATGTGTGGTATTACATGAAGGAGGATTGGCAGACCAGGAGATAAAATATTTAAGCATATACATCATGAATTCAACATATAGGACGGTTAATGACTAGCACGTGACTGTATGCTTAGCACAAAGTAATGAATCAATTAGCATGTGGTAGGAAACTGTAACGCATAGCAGAACATACTATGAATGCATATGGGAGTGATCAGAGGCAGATGTAACTCAGAGCCCTTGGATTCAGTAACCATGCTCCTGTTTGTACAGCCACACGATCTATGGGATGTGGGACCTGTTCACTCTTATAATTAATCTTGTGAATTAAAAAAAAAAGAAAAAGAAAACCCCACCTTCTTTCCAAATAAATCAGATCCCATAACTAATGGAAGTGGCACAACACACAGCCAAACAGGATGTCACAACTGTTATGGACAAATTCAATTGGGGAGGCTAATTATAGATAAATCAATTAACAAGAATTTATTAAGCAAGTGGTATTAAGCAAAAAAACAGCGCTGGGCGGCCGGGGAGTCTCCACTCTGCCACGGCGCACCTTCCCCCTTTGACCTTTTTGTTTTTATAGTCCCCCCTTTTTTTCGGTTGACGTATTTTCTCTCAATGTACTCTGCGCCGGTGCAATTGGTTGCTAGGGGGTCCTTTTTCTCTCTGCCCTTGGTGGTCATAGGGATGAAGGCTCCTTATCTTCTTTGCCGGTTGTCCTTGGCCTAAAAGTTAGCTTGTATATAGTTAGTTACACAGTCTTCTGTGCTAGCTGCATTTGCACAATTCTTAAGCAGAATACTTGTTGTTTATCAAACCACCCCCCCTTTTTTTCTCCTCTTTCTCTTCTCACAGTCTGAAATTCTCTATTCAGTTTAAATTCTTATTTTCTTTCAATGTTCGTTTTAATGAACAAAGACCTTTTTATTACAACAACTACCTCTTTCTCTTTACCAATTTGTTCATTAAAACGCTTTAACTCTTGGTGGCTTAAGACCACGGTTTCATCTACTTCTGAGTCCCTGGGCAATGCCTCGTACCTCTCCCTAATAAGCATTAGATGAGCTGCCTCTAGTCTTCCTTTTACAAATGTCTATGATTTTATTAAAAATGCAAGGTCCGAAAGTTAAACCTAGTAACAACAATATCACAGGACCTGCAAGGGTTGATAGTAGCGTGGTAAGCCAAGGGGAGCTGTTGAACCAAGTCTCATACCAGCTTTGCTGTGACTCTCTCTCCCTCTTTCTCCGTTGGAGGCCTTCCCTTAGTTTAGTCATTGTATCTCTCACAATTCCCGTGTGGTCTGCATACACACAGCATTCCTCCCTAAGGGCAGCACATAATCCTCCCTGTTGCAAGAATATTAAGTCCAATCCTCTACGATTTTGTAATACTACCTCTGACAGGGATCTTACAGACTTTTCAAGGGCTGAGATCGACTGTTCAATGCGGGCTAAGTCTTCATCTACAGCAATCCTCAAGGAATTAAATTCTTGATTCTGTTTTACTAATGATGCCACCCCAGTGCCAACACCTGTTCCACCTACAATCATTAGGGTAGCCACTGTCAAGGCTGTGAAGGGTTCCCTTTTTGATAAGTGATGTTCAGAAGTGACTTGAGCATTAAACACATATTCCTCAGGATGATAAATGATTTTAGGGACTATTACCACTTGTATGCAAAACTCAGAGACTTCGTTGAATAGGTCAAGAGCAATACAGGGTGTAAGCCCCCCTCTGGAGCATATCCATTTAGTATTTTTGGCTGGAATCAACCATTTTGCCGGGTTACTCTTATGCTGTGCTTTACTGACTGTTTTACACAAATGTTTCTTTTGCCACGGGACTCTCCCTATGCATTGTCCCTTTCCAGTTACTGCTGCTAACGTTATCCCTTGGGTTTGGGGGTCTTTCCAGTTACATTGTGGCGGATTGCTCCCATTAACTCGCTTGGGTTTCTCATTGAGCCCTACTGCCTCATAGAAAGGAGGTTTAATATCAAAGCACAGCCAGCATTGTTCAGTAATGTTAGGTCGTGTTACATTGAGGACTTGGTATGCTGCCTGCATAAGTTTCCAAAGGGTACTTTGCTGGGGATCCGGGGTCGGGAGTATGAGGGTCCCGTTTCCGGGCATTGTGGTGTCACTGGTCCCTATAGCTGTCTCGGTTAACTTCTCCTCAGCAATTACAGAGTTAGGGCCTATGGGTATAGGATCATGTGGTAGGATTTCCTTTTTTATTTGAATGTACCCTCCACGATCCTTACCCGGTTCCCAACACCTTACTCCCCAAGTTTTTCCTACCAGCCATCCTGGGTCCAGGGGGTTGAGCACCTGTATTTTCAAGGACCTACAATTCCCCATATACAGAATTTCTTCTTGAGCGCCATACCATGGAACTTTGCATCCTTTAGGATACCATGAGACCTGTAAAAATTTATCTGGATGGGTGACAGCCCAGGCAGTTGCTATGGTTTCACAGCCCCAATATCCACACAGATATTCCCCAGGGTAATTACAATATCCCCTCCCAGGATTGGAGCTAGGACACCAATAGATAGCGTGGAAGTCAGGTTTACTCCATCCCCACACAGAGTTCACCAAGTCCTCATTAGTAACTAAAAAAGTAGGAGCTACAGTGGTGGCATTTTGCTTAACAACTTTCCCTTGGTCTATTTTGGTCAGAGTCCAATTAAATGGTTGGTGTGCATAGTCCCCTTGTACAGGCCAGGTACAACATATAACTAATATGTACAGAATTTGCCAGCAAGGGTGGAGTCCAAACCGCCCCAGAACTTGATTATCATTATTTCCCCCTTCCCACTGTTTGGTTTGACATGTTATTGCCGGGCTCACCTTTACCCTTGGGAGATCAGTACCCTTGAGGCAGTTCTTGAAATACCTTTGAATTGTCCCAGTTTGAGGGCTCTTTCCTCCACTGCTTCTTATCCCTCTGCCTCGCTCGCCGACCCGGTTGCTTCGAGCCGCGAGGTGTACCATCTTCTCGGCAGCAAGGATATTCTTCAGGAGGACCCTTACTCTGTTTTTGCTGCCTCTTTTTGAATGATTCCCAATTCTTATCCTTCACTTGCGGTGAATTACACTGAATTCCAGGTAAAGTCTTCCGGCAATTCCCTTTTATAATTTGAACAATTAGGGGAATTGGTTCATTAGAGTGGTAACAACAATTTTCAGGCCTAGCCCCCTTAGTAAACACCTCCCACCACTCTTGGGATTCCCTTGGTAGGGTCCCGTTCTCTTCTCCAATCTTTAGGACTGACTTTGTCAGTTCTCTTTCTAATTGGTAACACCCTTTACAAATACCCCTAGGAGGGGTACCTCTATAACTATGGACCCACCACCGTTCCTGGCAGATTTTACAAATATAGCATACAAAAGGGTAACAATCACAATCCTTATTTGTACAATAGACTCTAAAATCATCAGTTATAGGATATCCATAATCCAATATCTCACTATACCAGCTGGTTTGTACAATTTTTACTGAGTCCATTAAGTCCGTTTAAATGTGACCTTAAGATCTCCGGGTTGGCTGGTTATTCTCCAGGGGTCTTCGGCAGCAGCAGCAGTAATCGGTCCCTTTATTCAGCTCGCATGTGTCCATCCCTTCTCAGCGGTTCTGACTGCAGTTTCTGTAGTAAGTAAAACAACATAGGGGCCTTCCCAGTTTGGGATTAGTGAGGTTTCTTTCCAGGTTTTTATTAACACCTTATCACCTGGTTTTATATTATGGATTGCTAGGTCTAAAGGAGGTCGTTGCACTAGTAACCCAGCTCTTCTAAACCCTTCCCGAGCCTTTATAAGTTGCATGACATATTGGTTAATTTGTTGATTACTTATTTCAGGGTGGTCTATCGGAGAATTCATGTCATAAGGCATCCCATACAGCATTTCAAATGGAGAAATTCCAATATCTGTTTTTGGCTGAGTTCGTATATTTAACAAGGCTAAAGGTAGACATTTTACCCAGGATAACTGTGTTTCATACATCAATTTAGTTAGTTGTTTCTTAATTTCCCCATTTACCCTTTCCACTTTACCTGAGCTTTGTGGATGCCAGGGAGTATGATATTGCCACTTCGTTCCTAAAGCTGTAACTACTTCTTTAGTTATTTTGGAGGTAAAGTGTGGCCCTCTGTCTGAGTCTATTACTTCTACTAGTCCATAACGGGGGATTATCTTTTCTAATAGTGTTTTTACTACTGTTTGTGTAGTTGCCCTGGAGGTAGGGAATGCCTTTACAAAGTGAGTCAAGTGATCTATTATCACCAATAAGTGTTTATACCTTCCTACTTTAGGCAAATCAGTAAAATCTATTTGAATGTGGGAAAACGGTCTATGTGCCAATTCCCGTCCCCCCATTTCCCTTTGTCTCCATTGCCTCTTGTTGACCCGTTGACAGGTTAGGCATTGTTGTGTTGTTTAGCTAAGGTGTGCATCCCCATACAAGTATATTTAATTGCAAATTTATCTATTAATGCTTGGGTACCCCAGTGTGTTTTTGTGTGAATTGCTTCCAGGATTTTTCGAACCACTGATTTTGGGAGTACCTCACGGCCATCTGGTAATTCTTTTCTATTTCCCTTTTCTATAATCCCCATTTCTTTTAGTTTTTCCTGCTCCTTTTCAGTGAACACCAATATCTGGATTAGTCCATGTAGTATACAATACTTCTTTTTGGGATTCTTGCAAACACAATTTATTCCACACATCCCAAATTCTTTCCGACAATCGTGACAAGGTTCACTCTCTAAATCAGCTCCACAATCGGGGCAGTCTTCCCTACCCCTTTTGGTAATTACAGTTTCCTTTAACACTCTAAGAGCCGCATTCTTTGCCTCTTGATCAGCGACATTGTTTCCCCTTACTTGGTTACATATCCCGCTCTGGTGGCCTTTTACATAAACTACAGCGATACCTTCAGGCAACCTTAAAGCTTGCAGTATTCTCCTAATTAAATCCTCATGAATTAATCCCTTTCCCTGTGAGTTAATCAAGCCCCTTTCTTCCCATATCTTTCCAAATGTATGTATTACCCCATAAGCATATTTTGAGTCTGTATAAATAGTTCCAGCCTTTCCTTTTAACAGCTCTAAGGCCCGTAATACTGCATATAACTCACAAGCCTCTGCCGACCACCCTGAGCTTAATGGCCCTGATTCTATTACCTCCAAAGTTTTCCCATCAATTACAGCATAACCTGATTTTCTTTTTCCTTCTATTACTCGAGACGACCCATCCACAAATAATCTCTCACCGTCTTCTAATTCTTCTTCCTCCAAATCAGGCCTTATTTTTGTCTGTTCTTCAGTAACTTTTAGGCAATCATGTGTCAGGTTTTCGCTAGGTTCTCCATACAGAAATTGAGCAGGGTTTTGGAGGGAAGTGGTTTCTAAGCTTAACTTTGGTGAGGAAATCAGAATTCCTTCATATTTTAGGAGCCTAGCATCTGTAATCCATTTCTCTGCTTTTTGCTGTAACACTCCTCGAATGTTGTGGAGAGATAGTACATGTAATTCCCCTCCAAAAGTTATTTTTATTGTTTCCTCTACTAACATTGCTGCTGCAACTATTGTTTGTAAACAAGTGGGCCAACCTCTAGATACTGGGTCTAACAGTTTTGATAAATAGGCCACCGGTTTTTTACTCCCTGCCCAATCTTGAGCTAATACTCCATATGCTGTACCATCCTTAATGTTTACAAAAAGATAAAAGGGCCTTTTTAAATCAGGAAGACTGAGAACCGGTGCATTTACTAATTCTGCCTTGAGGTCCTGTAGTTTTTCCTCATCTTCCCGAGTCCACTTAAGCAAGCCTTCTTTTGTTAGTTTCTCATATAGGAATTTTACTTTCCCGCTAAATCCCTCTATCCATTGTCTACAGTACCCAAACAATCCTAACAGCTGTCTAACCTCCCGCTTTGTCCTTGGCCCTGGCATAGCTAAGATTCCCTTAACCCTTTCTGGGTCTAGTTTCTTCGTTCCTTGACTCAGTCTATGTCCGAGATACTTCACCTCTTTTTCCACAAATTGTAATTTGGATTTTGACACTTTGAGTCCTTTCAGGCTTAGAAAATTGAGTAATCTTATACTCTCTTCCCTGACAATTTCCTCTTCTTTCCCAGCTACTAACAAGTCATCTACATAGTGAATCAGGACAGCCCCTTCTCTCAACTGAAAATCTGTAAGCAGCTGCTCCAGTGCCTGGCCAAATAAATTAGGGGACTCTGTAAACCCTTGTGGGAGTACCGTCCAACGGAGTTGTTGTTTCCTGTGGGTGTCTGGGTCTTCCCATTCAAAGGCAAAATAGTCCCTACAACTTTCTTTAAGGGGACATGCCCAAAATGCATCCTTTAAATCTATAACACTATACCACTGATTTTCGGGGCCTAACTGACTTAATAAAGTATGAGGGTTAGTTACTACAGGGAATCTTTCTACAGTCCTTTTGTTAATTTCTCGTAAGTCATGTACCAAATGGTATTTCCCATCGGGTTTTTTAACAGGAAGGAGAGGAGTATTAAAAGGGGACATGCAGGGTTCTAATAACCCTTGTGCTTTTAATCTTTCAATTTCAGGTTTGACCCCTTTCCTTCCTTCATTTGGAATTGGGTACTGCTTAACTCTAACTGGGACTTCAGGATTTCTTAATATTATCTCAAAAGGTTTTATGTCCAATCGGCCTGCTTTTTCTGGGGTATACCACACTTCAGGGTTAATTTTCTGTTCGTCCTCTACCCGAAGAGGACATAATTTAATATTTAGCTTCTTGTCATTTATGTCAATTCCAATTCCTAATTCAATCATCAAATCTCATCCCAGTAAGTTATAGTCAGCCTCTGGAACTAACAACAGTGACCCTATACCTATTTTGGAGCTGGTTTCAAAAATCACGTCTTTGATTACAGGCACTTTAAAGGCTTCCCCTTTTGCCCCAACTACCTGTATTGTTTCTCTTGATAATTTACACCCTGAGGGAAGGGTTTGAACCGTTGATCTCTCAGCTCCTGAGTCCACAAGAAACTCATATTCTTGCTGCTGGGGACCAATTTTTAGTTTTACCAGGGGCTCTGTTTTTTCCTGGGTCCCCAGCAAATAGAGCCCCTGACCCCCTCAATCTTCCTTGAATTGCTTTTCATCTGCCAACCTTTTTCTGCATTCCCGCCGAAAATGCCCTCTCTTACCACAATAAAAGCAGCTTCCTTGTCCACTCTCCTTTTCTCTTCTCCGTTCTTCTACCTTCTGGCCCTTCGGCTTACTTCCCTGGAACTGACTAAGCGTTCCCCTCTGCCCTTCACGTACCACAGCCATCATCACTCTTGCTTGTTTCCTATGTCCTTCCTCCTCTCTCCGTACATACACTTTCTGAGCTTCCCGCAACAATTCATCCAGGCCTCTACCATGCCAATCCTCAATCTTTTCCAATTTTCTCCTAATATCAGGCCAGGCTCTAGCCACGAACTGGGTCTTTAACAACATCTGTCCTTCCGGAGTGTCAGGATTTACTCTGGAGTACAGCTGAAAAGATCTCCGGAGCCGTCCTAACCATTCCGTGGGGTCCTCATCTTTCTTTTGACTCTCACAAAAAGCTTTATTCACATTCTGCCCCTTAGGGACTGATTCTCTGATCCCCTGGATAAGAATTGTTCTTAAGTCTGCCATATGTGTCCTATGCAGGGGATCTTGCTTATCCCAATTAGGACGCTGTAAAGGCCATTTAGTATCTGCTTGGGGTCCTGCCTGATGGTATCTATCCCAAATTCTCATACCGGCTGTCCTGATCATCCCTCGCTCCTCAGATGTGAATAAAATCCCCAGTATTGACTGCATTTCGTCCCACGTATACACGTTGGGCCCCAGAAACTGATCCACCCGCTCTGCAACTCCAAGGGGGTCTTCCAATAGATGTCCCATTTCTTTCTTGAACTCCCTCACATCTCCTGAATTAAGAGGTACCTCCACATAACCTATTCCCGGAATTTGGGCTGGTTGTCCCTGCTGACCAGCATTAGGATTAGGGATCATTCCCAAAGCTACTTCCCTTAATGGATATAGAGCTTGCCTTTCCCTCTCGCTTTTCCCCTTGTTAGGCTACGAGTAACACGACGATTTTCCTCAGGGACTGGTTCCAGGATTTCTACTTCCTGGTTTTCAAAATCCCCCCTTGATCTAAATTGGGGTAGACTACTGGTGGTGCTGGTGGAGGTGGAGGAGGGGGAGGTATGTATGGTAGAGGGGGTGCAGTTGGAACCTCCTCAGGCTTTTTATTTTTCTTTTTTTCTCCCTGGGTGCTTAAGGCAAAAAGTTTTGCTCTTGTTTCCCCCACTATCCAGAGAGCAGCGTACTTGCTCTCTTCCATATCAAAAGGTTCTTTAGAATTTACATAAATGTTTAATGCCTGGCAAATCCAGTCCTCGAAGCTTCCAAATACTGGCCAAAATAAATTATCACCACGGATTTGTTTCCCTCTCCATACTTCCATACAATAATGTATCATTTTTGCCCTATCCTTCCCTTTTCTTGAAGGGTATTCATCCCAAGATTTTATTATTAAACCTAACGGACTGTCAGGTGGTATCTGGGGAAACTTTACCGGGGTCCCCATCCCCATGGAATCAGAGGGCTTGCTTTTCCTCTGTCCCATCTTCCAGGACACCTTCACACACACACACACTCGCGGCCCCCTGTTCGTGGCCCAGCCCCTCTTGGGGTCTGGAAACCGCACTACTTAGAGGTCCACACTTGCCTCGTCCTAAAAGGACGTCTCGTACGTTATGTCCTGGGATCCCAACCCCAAGCGAGCGGATCCCACTTTTATACTCACGCTGTCCTGCGTCTTCGCCCGGGCTTTGTGCACAAAGATTACGGGGTTACCGGTATCCCTTTTGCTTAATACCGAATTTAGGTTCGTCGGTAAGGGCCCGAGAAGGAAAAGCCTGCACCAGGGCCGCTGAAAAGGCAGCGGGGCGCCTCCCTGATTAGGAATTCCTGCCCGTTTGCCCTTATCCGAGTCACGGCACCAAATTTGTTATGGACAAATTCAATTGGGGAGGCTAATTATAGATAAATCAATTAACAAGAATTTATTAAGCAAGTGGTATTAAGCAAAAAAACAGCGCTGGGTGGCCGGGGAGTCTCCACTCTGCCACGGCGCACCTTTTGACCTTTTTGTTTTTATAGTCCCCCCTTTTTTTCGGTTGACGTATTTTCTCTCGATGTACTCTGCGCCGGTGCAACTGGTTGCTAGGGGGTCCTTTTTCTCTCTGCCCTTGGTGGTCATAGGGATGAAGGCTCCTTATCTTCTTTGCCGGTTGTCCTTGGCCTAAAAGTTAGCTTGTATATAGTTAGTTACACAGTCTTCTGTGCTAGCTGCATTTGCACAATTCTTAAGCAGAATACTTGTTGTTTATCAAACCACCCCCCCTTTTTTTCTCCTCTTTCTCTTCTCACAGTCTGAAATTCTCTATTCAGTTTAAATTTTTATTTTCTTTCAATGTTCATTTTAATGAACAAAGACCTTTTTATTACAACAACTACCTCTTTCCACAACACCTGTAGTTAGATTACTTTATTTAGGTTACCTTAAACCAGCCCTGTCCCTACCTGCTGTTTGATCCCTAAATTACAGCCTCAATTTCCCTGTGCCATAGGATTGTTTATTTATTCAGGGAGCTAGATAAAAACCTCAACATTTAAATGAGCTGCAGATCTGGACAAGATGGGGGGGCGGAAAGCTCCTGCAGTGGTGGAACGAGATTTGGGCACTACCACTGGTGCTGGCAGCTGAGCTACTGGCAACATGACCGTGTTACCCTACCGCAGAAACCTTTTAGGATCAAGCTCTGGGGCAGGGGAGGGGGAGCGGTGGCTCTCCTAGTTCCTGAGCACAAGATGAGAAAAGAGAAGTGGTATTACCCATCAACCCTTTGAAGTGACACTTCATAACAGAGGAAAGAGAGGGGTAAAGGAACAATTTTGAGTTCGATCTAGGCAGCACTGAGAGTGGACCATTCAAATCCAGGTGTGCAACACGGAAAATGCCACAGGTTTTCCTGTGGGGCAAAAGGTTCCAAGCAAAACACAACACAAACCCCAAACCATAACTTTAGTGTTTAAAATGTCTGTGATTTACAGCTGAGAGAAGCTGTTGTGCAGTGCTGATGGTCTACCTTCTCTGCACACTCCTCATCTTTGCTCATCTCAGGGGTCTATGAAGCCAGGTGAGGGCTTCTTTCTCCTCTTGCCTGGGCTGAGACCAAACAGCCTTGGCAAACCTGGGGTCATTAGCAAGAGAGATGGGGAATTCAGGCTTTGCCCAAACTGGGGCCTTGCTGAAGGCAAACGCTGAGGAAGGGCTCTCACTTGTGCTGCCAGTGCAATAGAAAGCCCCAGAGCAAGAGGGCATTTCTTGGCTTCCGGGATCCCATCTTCACAGTCTGGCCTTGCAGGTTAGTAAAATCCACATGGATATCCTGGCACATTCTAGCACTGACTTTCACTCCAAACTTTCACATTTTCTAAAAGGAGAGTTAGGATTTTTCCTTCTGCTTGGAAGGGTATGGATTCCCTCAGCTGACGTACTTGGCAGAAAGGTTTTCCTCACATAGAAACGTTTCCTGACAGCCTGAAACTTCTGACCACCGAGAACACATTTTGTCCTTTTGCATTTGGATCATAGGAAACATTGTATAAAAGAAACACCTTTCTCTTCTTTGGGAGCAGCTGGTTTCACAGCTCAAACGTCTTCACGTGACAGATGCAGATGATCCCTGAAGGGAGGTTATAGCTAAGTGGGGTTTATTATATTAGCCCAGGGAACAAACAATATGACCAGAGGAAATTATCTCAAGCTGTGCCACAGGAGATTTAGATTTTGGATAGAGATCTAGGAAATATTCCTTCAACAAAAAGGATATCAAGCTTGGGAACAGGCTGCCTAGGGCAATGGCTAAGTCACCACCCTCACAAAGATTTAGAAATCATGCGCATGTGGCATTTGGGGACCTGACCTGTGGCATTGGGGTCGAGTAGGCAGTGTTAAGTTTGCAGTTGAACTGTATGATCTTCAGGGACTTTTTCAACCTCGATGATGCAGAGATTTAAGGGTAACTCAACCAGTGTGGAGTCAAGGCTTAGACTCAATGATCCCAAGGGTGCCTTCCAACATGGATATCTATGAGACTGCCAATGGAGGCAGCTGGTAAGAAAGACAAAAGAAAGACCAAGGGAAGTTCTTTGAAGAAGGTTCACTCAAAAGCAGCCTTAACCAGTACACCAGGGCTACTCTGAGTGGCTGAGCTGGGGTGGGGACAAAGAATCAAGTTGGCTGGGTTGTGATGTGCTGTGGCAGCTGTGACATCACGGCGGACGTGTCACAATGGGGGCAGGTAGAAAAGGCCCAGCAGGTAACACTGGCCCTGTATTGCTTGGGCAAGCGGTGAGTGCACACGTGGCAGGGAGGCTGTGCTGGGGACAAGGGCTGGGGCAGAAATGCTGCACCCGAGGCTGGGTTCTCCCTCTTCATGGAGGGACAGCCCCTCATGGCAGAGCCTTGGCCACAGTATAGTGCTGCTGCTGCTGCTGCTGGGGTCCTGTTCTTCCTGCCCTCAGATCACTGGGATTCCTGTCCCTGCTGCCCCCACTGCCAGCTGCCTCCCTCCCCACTCCCCTCAAGGCCTTCTCTCCATCCTCCTGCAGACCATGGATTTCTGCATATTGTGGTTCTTGCTCTTGCTACCTGTAGTCCAGTACCCACAGCCCGTGGGTGATGTTTCGGATGAGGTGACGCGTCTGCAAATGGAGCTGCGTGCAAAGTTCCAGGAAGAGGAGAGGATTCGGCTGGAGCAGGAAGTGGAGCAGCTTGCACTGATGCAGAGTGGCACATCCTGGAGAGACCTGCTCTGGTCTGCCTCGCAGCCCTGGCAGGTCTGGGCATTTGCTGAGCTCTTGGTTGTTCTCTTGGCTGTATGGTTTATGTGGAGGAAAAGAAGTTGTGGGGCAGAGATCAGTGGTGAGGAGGAGAAGGAAAAGGAGAAGAAGGAGGAAGAGGACAAGACATATGTATGTGATCTGAGATGGCTTCTAGAGGAGCACATACAGGGGCCTGTACAGGACCTGCAGACAGGCTGCAACAGGACAATGGCCCTGAAGAAGGAGGAAGAGGAAGAGGACGAGACATGCGTATATGATGTGAGATGGCTTCTAGAGGAGCACATACAGGGGCCTGTACAGGACCTGCAGACAGGCTGCAACAGGACAATGGCCCTGAAGGAGAAGGAGGAAGAGGAAGAGGACGAGACATGCGTATATGATGTGAGATGGCTTCTAGAGGAGCGCATACAGGGGCCTGTACAGGACCTGCAGACAGGCTGCAACAGGACAATGGCCCTGAAGGAGAAGGAGGAAGAGGAAGAGGACGAGACATGTGTATATGATGTGAGATGGCTTCTAGAGGAGCACATACAGGGGCCTGTACAGGACCTGCAGACAGGCTGCAACAGGACAATGGCCCTGAAGGAGAAGGAGGAAGAGGACGAGACATGCATATATGATGTGAGATGGCTTCTAGAGGAGCACATACAGGGGCCTGTACAGGACCTGCAGACAGGCTGCAACAGGACAATGGCCCTGAAAGACAATTTCACAACTGTCCTTGAGCATGCCTCGAGTGGGACTTTCTACCCGGTGCTGCAACAATCCATTGGTTTTGGCAGGGCCTTTGAAGGTTGGACTGCCCGTGAGGAGGAAGTTGTGTACCAGGTGCTTGTACCCCTGACTCCACCCCTAGGCCACATCTTCCACCTGGCGTGTGACACTGACCAGCAGAATCCTGGCAGGAACTTCTGTGTTCATCTGGAGCTGGAGTGCAGCTGCCCGAGGGATTACCAGGGTATGAACATGCTGTGCTTCCAGCACCACCCTGACATGATTAGGAGGAAGACTCAGCAGACTAACCTCCTAGACACGGCTCCTACCTCGATGTGAAGAAAACTGTCCACTGGTTCTGCGCACTGGTGGAAGCAAGCTGGTGGCTTTTGCCCCAGTCACACAGTTGGCATTTAGTGCTGCTGCCCTCCAAACGCTCCTGCCACCTCAGGCTGACCAACAGCCAAGAAAGCTTCCAGGTTAAGGTGCTGTTCGGGGTGTGGCGACATGCCTCAGACATCTTTATCAGCAGCCGGCATCAAGGGGCCCACACCCCAAGCACAATGTGGCCTGAGACCTACACTGTGGCAGAGACAAAATTCTTCAGGCACATGGCCAGGCGGGCCCCCCAGGACAACTCACACCTTAAATGCCTGCAGTTCCTTGCCCGTGTTCTTGCGCGCAAGGACTTTTCCATCCATTCCATCAAGACCAACGTCACGCGGCTGCTGAACACCGTACCGGTGTTGCAGTGGCACAGGAGACATTTCCTGCTTCAGCTGTCGGATGCTCTGGAGCAGCTGTGCTTATCTCTGGAAGAGAAACACCTGTAGCATTTTACAGTGGGCAACCAGAGGCTTCTGGAGAAGATCCGGTTGTCCCCACATGTAAAAAAGGTTAAGCCACCCAACCTCTTCCACGGCCTGGCGCAGGATCTGGCCTCCCACTCCTAGGCGATGCAAGCCTGCCTTGATTTGCGCCATCGCCTGGCAAGAGTGCTGGCCTATGGCCACTGTTAGCGGGGCACATAGAGTCTCGGAATTAGAGAATCACAGAATCACTAGGTTGGAAGAGACATTTAAGACCATTGAGTCCAACCTGTGCCCTAACACCACCTCAACTACACCGTGACACTGAGTGCCATATCCAGTCTTTTTTTAAACACATCCAGGGATGGTGACTCCACCACCTCCCCCAGGCAGACAATTCCAGTACTTTATCACTCTTTCAGTGACTTTTTCCTGACATCCAACCTAAATTTCCCTTGGCACAGCTTAAGACTGTGTCCTCTCGTACCTGCCTGGAGAGAGAGGCCAACCCCCACCTGACTACAACCACCTTTCACGTAGTTGTAGAGAGTGATAAGGTTGTCTCTGAGTCTCCGTTTCTCCAGGCTAAACAACTCCAGCTCTGTTCCTCACAGGGCTTGTGTTCCCAGCCCTTCACCAGCCTTGCTGCCCTCCTTTGGACGCGTGTGCTCATGGGGCTTGCAGCTGGTGGCAGAGAAGCAGCTTTTAGTGCCACGACAAAGACAGGAATGAATGGGATACATAGACACATATGTATGATGTCTATCATATGTATACGATAGACATATGTATATATATCTACAAATATTTTTATCAACAGATGTGCTTTAGTAGATACATATTATAGTGATAGTTTATAAATTATGTTATTTTATAAAAAGAAATAGCACATATATAATGTCACAATTATGTCAGAGTCATTTGTGGGTGTTGTGACACATATTAATACTCTAGTTGCTGCTTTTATCAGAGGCAAGATTTTTATTATATAGATGTATTTATAAAATATATATTATGCACATACTGTATTTAACACAACAAAACAATAATTAAATGAAATGGAAATGAAATAAAAGAACAATTATATATAATTCCTATATAATTACACAGAATAAGTTATATTTATAATTAAATGTTTATTTGATGTGTAAAATGTTATATAATGAAAAATTAATAATAATAAATATGATAATAGAACAATATAAATTTAGTATGTATATCTGTTTGGACACATATTAATGCTCCATAGTTAGTGTATGTATGACTAGCAAGCAAGAAACTGCTGTGTTGTTGTTTCAATAAAATGCAGTTTTGCAGAATCTGGAGCATGCAAGCCTTTCTTGATCTCAGCCAGAGCTATAGTATTGGTAAATGTCACGTGCTGGGAATCTGGGCTGTCACCGTGCCCACTCCGACTGAGTGCTCGGAGACTACCCAGCTTGCCTTGGCATTGCGGACAGCAGGGGCCACCTTCCAGTGCCCCGGGGGGTTAGGAGAGTGGCTTTGGGTTTTGCCCTAGACCACTGGAGAGACTTTGGCGAGGATAGCAGAAGAAATGAGCTGACTCCTGCTGGGGTTCACAGTCCAGGTTTATTGGAATGCTCCGAGGAGCTCCTAGTCCAGGGAACAACAGCCAACAAGAGCACTGAACTGAGCCGTGCAGCAACATTTAAATGAGGGAGGGAATAGAGGCGTGGTCTTCTCACTGACCTAGGGGAGGTAGAGAGGAGGGGCACCAGGGAGAATGGGCAGGAACAGGCACCAATAGAGGGAGTCGAGGGCAGGGGACCCCAGTGTCCGACCTATCACTCGATGCCCTCGGTGGAACTTTCTGGATGGAGGGGAAAGACTGTCGAATGACAGGCAGACACCGGGGTGGGGGGTAAGGGGATTGACTCGGCAGATTTCGAGGGGTAGGGGTGGAGGAGCAATAGGATTGACATTCGAGTGGGAGGAGGTAAGGGAGGGCAGAACCATTTGCCTGGGGGTACAGGACCAAACCATTTAAGGAAACGGAACAACTTAAACAACACAATACAACACTGGGCTTGTGAACAGTCTTTGTGAACTCAACCAAACTTACAGTGCTGAATTGGTTCTAATCACCAATTAAGCCCAGGTGCCCCTGACCCCTCTGATCCCAGAATCACAGAATGGTTCCACTTGGAAGGATCCTTAGAAATTGTCTTGTTGCAACCCTGCTGCCAAGAGCAGGGACACCTTCCACCAGGCCACATTGCTCCAAGCCCCATCCAACTTGACCTGGAACACTGCCAGGGATTGGGCAGCGTGGCCCACGGTGTCGCCAGCCTCAGAGGCCACAGTTTCTTCCACATCTCCAGCCTAACCCCGCTCTCTGTCAGTGGGAAGCCATTGCCCCTGGTGCTGTCCCTCCAGGCTCCTGTAAGCAGCCCCTCTGCAGGTCTCTGCTGGGTTTTGTGCAGGGTCTGAAAGGTTGCAGGAAGGTGCCCCAGGAGAAGCCCTTGGAGAGCACTGGGGGCCAGGAGTGCCACCATCAGGGCAACAAGTGGGGCCTGGCTTGGCCGTCAGGGCGGGAGGGCACAGGGTGGGCACTGAGGCCCTGCCATCTGGAGCTGGGAGCTCAGGTGTGCGGCCCAGCAGAGAGCCATGGCTCTCGCAGCTCTGCATCCCTCACAGCTGAGGCAGCTGCCCAGGCACAGCTGGCCGGGGACACACAGCCAGCCCCCTGCCACCCTGAGGGGCATTCTGCTCTGGGGCCAGCATGACTGTGAGATGCCTGGCCAGCATGACTTGGGCCCCTGGGGTGGTGCCAAGTGTGCAGAGGAAAATGCCAGCCCAAGAAGAAGCAACAGCAAATAGCCCCCAGCATGGCCATAGTAACACTGGCATCTTACACTGGCTGTCTCTCTTTCCATGTGGAAATAGCAGAGGAGGTATCTATAAATAATAAGTACTTTTCAGTACTGATAAAGCTTCACCAATATTGGATGAGTATTGCACAGCTTTCATCATTGCAAAATTACCAGGAAAAAGGGCTAGCAGGGGTACGTAGGCCAGCACAGGCACAGCTGGGAACTGAGGATAAGTTTCTGGCCCAAAATATTTTCTTCAGGTCTGAAAAGTATGAAATAGATTTTTCAGAGAGTAATTAGATATGTAGGACTCAGATCACCCTGAAAGTAAAGGCAGCAACTGATTTCCACAAAGAAGGGACAGTAGTGGAAAGGTAGGATGAGAGAAAGAATCAAAAAACCCTGTAGCTTTGCATACAAAGCAGTCTCTTAACAGGGCTCCTTAGGAGTGTAAGAGGCTGGGCCATTCACTTCTTTTTTATTCTATCTCATTGTCTCTTTTTTGGTCATATCTGCATATCCTTTTGTTCTGCTGATTGTCTTTCCATACTGTTTCTCCCTACTCTCACCTTCCACAATTCCAGCAGTATTACAAGTCCTATCAAACAGATATATTAATTAATTCAGCTACAATATAGAAACCTCTCACTTTTGAATTTTTTTGTCAGGAAGAAAAAAGCAATGGAATAATGTAATCACCTCCTGATGGTAGAAGTTGAGTGGAAACTGCTAGAAGCCTTTCATTGGAAGAAACAGTTTTATTTTACAACATGAAATAGCTGATAGTATTCCACTAAATCCAAACAGTAATGCAAAAGGTGTTGGAAGCTGCTTGGATAACAGAATAATCTGGCTTGGCAAGAGCCCTGAGAACACTGGCTGACTCAACTCAGCCAGGAAATGCATACAAATATATCTAAGCAGGTAGGATGCACTAAGGAACACCAGCAGAACACACTCTGACATTTTTGGTACACTTATTTAATTTCAGATGAATCAAAACCGTGATCCAAGGCTCATGTAATTCAGCACTGCTAACACACACACTTTACAAACACCAGAGCCTAAGTGCTGAGATCAGGGACAGTGCTGGACAGCTTGCTTAAATAAACTCCAACAGGGACAACAGCTTACACAGAACAATGGAGAGGGATAAATCTGGAATGAAGAAGATGAGCTAAAGACAGCAGTGGTTAAATTAAATATTAATATCACTGTGTGGAATCAGATGGCCAGATAAGATCCAGAATTTTGTTTGGGGATTGCTGGACAGACACTGTTGTTTTTTTCAATTTTGACTGCACAAGAGTGGTTTTATGGTGTCCCTTGTCCTGGAAAAAATAATAATAAAGCACCACAAAAGAGAGTGGATCCTGGGCAGCAAGCTCAGGTGTGGTCAGGATGACCAGCACGGAGCTCAGGCGATGTGGGTTGTGGGCAAGCCTGTGCAGCAATGCTGTCTGGGGACTGCACCTGTCTCTTCACAGGCTTCCCACAACATTCTGCAGTCAAAGCCATGGTTGCAGGGCACCTGGCATCTCAGTTGAGGCACAGACTGAAAAAAAACCCTCAACCCTGCCATTGAGAGGAGGGATCCTCGTAAAATGCTGCTTGTGACACGGGCAGACCCAGCGCTGCCATGACATGATACCACAATATAAGAAAAATATTAAGCTGGTAAAGAGTGTCCAAAGGAGGGCAACCAAGATGGCGAAGGTCCTTGAGGAGAAGCCATACAAGGAGTGGCTGAGGTCACTTGGTCTGTCCAAACTGGAGGAGACTGAGGGGAGACCTCATCAGTGCCTACAATTTCCTCGTGAAGGGGAGGGACAGGTATTGATGTCTTTTCTCTGGTGACATGACCTGAGGGACTGGCCTGGAGTTGTATCAAGGGCGGTTTAGGTTGGATATTGGAATAAAATTCTTCCCCCAGAGGGTGTTTGGGCACTGGAACAGGCTCCCCAGGGAAGTGGTCACAGCACCAAGCCCGACACAGTTCAAGAAGCTACTGGACAACGCTCTCAGGCGCATGGACTGTTGGGGCTGTCCTGTACAGAGCCAGGAGTCGGACTCGATGATCCCTGCGGTTCCTTTCCGAGTCAGAAGTTGCCGTAACACCGTCCCCTCCTCTCCGCTTTCGCAGCGCCTCCCGCCATCGCCCCCTGCCGCGCCCCGCCGGCACCACAGCAATAGTGGTCCCCACGGCGCCCGCGTGAGCCCGACGCCGACCGCGGCTGCCGTGAGTGGGGACGGGCGGCCGAGGCCGGGACTCGGCCAGGGCGGGCCCGGCCGCCGCTCCCGTCGGCACCGCCGCACCCGAGCGAGCCTCGCCGCCCTTCCCGGCGGACTCGGCCCGGCGCAAAATGGCCCCGGGGGGCGGTCGGATCCCATTGGGGGCGGGAAGAGACGCGGGAGGGGGTTTATACCGGGGGAGTCCCTCCGGGGCTCCAACCACAGCAGCTCCGCGGCGACTGCGGGGAGCGGCGGGCGCCTACGAGGGCAGCGGGGGTCAGGCCAGGGGCGCTGAGCCGTGGAAACGCGGTGAGGGCAGCAGTGCCGTGAGGTGGGCGGGGGCTTGCTCAGTGACCCCGAGAGCCTGAGCACATTTCCTCTCGGGCCCCGTTAATGGTATTTGCACTTAAGATACTTCTCGGCCGCCTTCAGAAGAGGAGTGCGAGGCAAATTTATCTAGGAAGCTACAAAGAAAACCTGATACGTAGAGAGTAATGAGAACTGCGGCAGAAAAGATCTCTTGTTGCTTAAAACAGGCACAGGCCCACGGTGCCCTGTACTGTGGGGAACTCGGTGGCAGGAGCACAGCCAGCAGAAATGTGACGAGGTAGGGCAATTTCCACACAAAGCAAGATGGTTGCAGTAACTTATCCACGTATATACTTTGTTATTCAGGTACAGCTGGTGAAGTAGTTGGTTTGTCTTGAGCAGGTTTAATGTTCAAACACTGTAAAGGAAAGGGATTACTATGTTTCTCTATAAAAATTGGAACTTTCCTGTTTAAGTCTGTTCTGATCACTGAAGCAAACATCATTTGCCCTATCCCTTCTTATTGGGGAGGCTGGTTGCTCCTGCTTTCCAGCCTAGTTGGTTTCTTTCTGCTCATTCACATGAGCTCTTTAAGTGCAAGAAGAGAGCATGTAACTCGAAGAGTGGCCTGGGTTGCTTCTTTTAGAGCCAGTTTTTTATGAATTGAAGTGTTGAAACAAATTTCAAAAATCCCTAGTACAGCCTCAAAGGCTGGAGTAATAGCAGGTTGCGGCAGCAAGGTGGCCCTGTTCCACCGCCCAGCTGGACATCGTGCTGTACCTCTTGCATCAGGCTTAGGGATCAGCTGGCTTTTTGAAAGTTGGTTTTTCCAGTGTATCAATGCTTTTTGGACATGGCATGCACTGCAGCTGCACAGCCGAGCAGCAGGGCGGGATAAGTGTCATGAACACCCCCATTCCAGCAGCAACTCCTCAGACCTGCACTTAAATCCAGTGTTAAACTGCGGCTACTCTTTGTTTTGAGTCTAAGCTTTGACTCAGATTTTAACAGTAAACTGGTATTTCATATCGTGCAGTAGCCCGTGTCAAGGGTTCTCAAACTTGACTGGGGGTGTGGTAGAGGAAGATGACTGCATATTGAAAGATAACAAAATGCTGCCTTTCTGCCTAGAGATCCTTGTGCTATTTAAGACTTGGCAAAAATTGCTGCCCTTGCTATCTCAATTATTTAAGTGCTGAAATGTCCCAGATCAGCCAAATTACATTAAACACAAAGTGCAAAGGAAAGTTATCTTAAATAAGCAATGTACCAATTGTAAAGTTGTTGCATTTACTCCCCAAGGAAGAAAGGATTCTCATCAAGAGGGGGGTGAAGAGGTTAGCCGAACTTAATGTGTCATTTTTTTATTAGATGAGCTTTAACTTAGACTACTGTAAATTGAAAGAAAAAACATGGAGAAGGGAGATAAGGAGCTTTTGGGATTAAAAATAAAAATAAACCCCAAAGCCTTCATTAGTATCTTACAGCTTTTTCTAAGCAGTACTTTGCTGTTGCAGTTCTGAAATTAATGAAGTGTGCATGGATTATTGCTGAATGTATTTTACTTCAAAGCTGGTTATTCCCCAGAAGTCAGAGGCTTTGCATGTCTGTTAACACAGTATTTTCCAGGCCACTTTTCTAATACAAACTTCTGGGTTTTGACTCAATGCCAGAGGAGCAAAATAACATCCTTACCTTTGCAACTGTGACCACAACATAAAATCAAGCAGGAAGAAGAGCTGATACTGGGGCTTGTTTTCGCTACACTTAAGGCACCTTAAGAGTTGGAGCTCACACAAAGAGATGGGCCTATTCACACCCTCCCTAAGCAATGTGGCTGTTAGGGCACTTGGCCTTTCTTTTATACCTTTAGACGGCACACGTGACTGCATCTTGTCTGTTAAGCAGCCCAGCTCCCCCTGTGTGAGCATTGCTGTCGCACAGCAGCTTTTGCCCCATTTGCCTGTGCTGCCTTCCCCAGGCTGCAGCACAGCCCTCAGAGCAGCTCTGAGGACGGTTTTGTAGCAGCCCAGCATGTGGTTCTGGGAATTAGGAGGAGGCTGTAGGTGCAGATCTGAAGGGTGGCTGCATCAGCTCTGGACAACTTTTATGTGTAGATCTCCCTGCTTGTCCAACTCCCAGCTGTACAAGTGCCACTAAAACACAAGTCAACAAGTGATGTGTGTGAATACCTGCCTTGAAATGCTTGCATATTCAAGCAAATGGGAGGGGAGAGGGGGAAGAAAGGCACTAGCTGGATTTTCTGTTTCTCTGTGTTGATGTTAGTGACTCAGACTCCAGTTTTGAGCTGTGATTTTGTGTAACAGAGGAGGATGCAGAAAAAGACTACATTATGTCTCAGTTTCTGGGAGGAGCAGTTATATAACCATCAAGCTAGTGTGGGAGCTAACCTGTTGAAGATGCAGTTTTACTTTTTTCTACTCAGCATACTGCAAGGAATAGAAAGTTCTTGAGAATATACTTCTGAAAAGCTACCTGATACACAAGAATATTGGAATATGTTAGTAAAATTTCAAGTGATCAGTAGGGCATAGTTCAGTCTGTGAGCCTGTTGTGAGCAATTTGAAAAAACATCACCAGGTATTTTATTGTGACATTTGTCTTTTAGCATGTTACGAGGATCCTTTCTGGTATTAGATTGTCGTAAGTGACAGAATCCTTTCATCTGCTGTGGTGCAGTGGTGTTTTTTTAACAACTGCACAGCAGTAATAGCAGTTGAATATCACAACCCCAACCCCCTTTCCCCAGGGCAGAGTAATTTGCTTTTCTTGATGTTTAAGTGTTTTCACTAAGTGTTTGCATAGCATACCACCAGCTAAAATACATAGTCCCTATTTCCAGAGCTCTCTGAGAGTACTCTGATATCTTCAGTACACAGCCGATAATAGGGGCTTTGCCCTGCCTTTCTTACCCCTTCTTTCACCAAATAAAAAGTCAATCCTGCTATTAATTTGATCACTACACTAAACATAGTAAGCCCAATTATCCATTACTTCAAAATGTATTCTGCCATCGTGATATTAGACCTCTTATAGATCAAACTGGAGGCAAGTGAAGAGGGAATGTTTTCTTTTTTCCTATCTGTAGCTGTATCTGCTTTGAAGATTGGCTTTGTAAGCTTCTCCCATTAACTAACAAAGAGATAGAAATCTTCCACATCCCTGTGTGCCTTCTCCAGATGTGGATTAAGTTAATTAATGGCAACAGTAATCTCCCAGACTGTCTGACAGGTGTTGATCTGTGCACCAGCACTAGTGCAGATTCCCACTTTGATGATGTTAAATAAGTGAGAGCCAAGAGCGTGGGTTTGAAGCAGATTGTCTCCATGTACTGCACTTTGACTTGAACATGAAGTTTTCAGATGGATCACCAGAGGCTGCACCACCAGTGAATGCTCAACACTCTCTGCAACTCAATGGTAGTAAAGTCCGTGAGGCCAGTCAAGAGCTAACCTAAACCAACCACACACACAGAACCCATAGTGGGAACACAACCCTCAGCATCAGATATTTTCATTTGCAGACTCATGCTTATTCCTGATACAGACATAGACAGCAATAATTCTAAGAATCCAGTCTAGCATTAAAATAATTAAAATTGATATCTTAAACTCCCCCAGAAGGAAGACTCATAAGAAATAGGAATATCTGTAAGGAAATTTGATCCAACAGAAGTCTGAAGCAGTTCTAAAAGGCCTCACACCACTCCTTTTCAGTCTTTAGCAGGCTACATGAGCCTCTACAGCTGGTTACATGGTATTGGTGAACACCAGAAACCGAAGGTGTAAACACAGGGTGATAGACCAAGATCTAGACTACTCAAAAAGACATAGTAATCTGAACAATATTAATTTTGGTGTAATATGAGGGATCCATCACCTGAGGCTGGGAAATGTATGTAGGGTACATGGGAGGTAGGCTAAAATAAAAAGATACTCAGAGTACAGAGGCATTTATGGAATCCAGATAGTTCATTTTGGCAGGTTATAAGTAAGTAGAAGGAATGCAAGTCTTGCCAGAGAGAAAAATAAATAGATTTGTCCTGTCATGGCAGAAGAGAACCATGAAAGAAGTTTTGACATTAAAATCAGGCACAAAAACAAAAGTTTAAAGATTAGGGAACTACAAAACCTGCTCTGGAAAACATGTGAGATAAGAGTGATTAGGATTCATTTTATAGGCTTAGAGGAAATTCAGATACTTTCCATACAGGTGTTTTATTAGAGATTGCTGCTGGGCTGCTATTCAGCCTCCTGGGAGAAGAAGTGTAAGCCAGTGGGAGAAGGACAGACCTTGCCAGGTAAAGAGTCAAGGATAATTTAGATGGACACACAGTGAGGACATACCTTATTTAACAGGGTGGTGTTTTTTCCTGAGGTCTAAAAATGAGGAACACTATTATCTTGAAAATCCTCCATGTCTTGTCAGCACAATACAGACATCACTAAGTCTATATAGCCTTGCTTACTCTGATTTCTGGTATAATTTTCTTCTGGGTCCTCCATAAAATTAAAACCTCTTCAAAATATGTAGTTAGCATCCCTTCAGTGGCCTTGGTGGGACTGGTTGTCCAGAAAGTATCTTATTAATGAGCATTCTGAGGAAGGAGACACAGCCTACCTACAAGTGCTGTTTTTGCATTAGTTATCACACATTTAACTTCTAGTCAATAAAATCTTTAGGCTTGAATTTTTGCCTTGGAACCTTAATAGCATCTCTCCTTAGGGTCCTGAGAGCAGCAACATGATGTAGTTCATACACCAATGCATTTTGACTATTGAGTTTAGATGGAAGAATGATGTTGCTTATTCCAGTAGGACTGGAAAGCAACTGTCAGCACTTAGAACTACAATGTGAGCTGCATGTGAGTTATTAGAGCTGCAGCTATCTAAGCTTAATCCTGGCATCCAGGAACATTTCCTTGGATTTTACTGGACAGATGCATTTGTGGACACAGCTGTACAAGCACTGAGAGAGAAAACTACAAGCCTGCATGCTTCAGAGCCTGCACAACAGTTAAAAACATTTAGCATGCTAGCACAAATGAAAGGGAGAGCTGCTATGTGCAACTTGATCATTACATTAGGTCTAGCAGTTGCATAGGCACAAAACTGCTCTACAAGTGCTGTAATACAACATTTCTACACATAGCAAGGTTAGAGAGCCCACCTTAACAGGTGCTTTAGAATAAGTAGTACTTCTAAGATTTCTTGTGCTGAATAGGAGTGCGTTAAGAAGATGGAAGCCATCACACGCCACTTGGAAAAGGGTAATTAATAGCTTACCAAGATCCCCATATACACCACATAACAGTGTTCAATCCTTGTCAAACATATAAACATATCAAAATTTGAAGCCTAGAACATTTTCACTTAGTTTCCTAGCTAAAGTAGATGTAGGCTTCTGTTTTAAAAGTACTTTTCTTAATACTAGAAGCTCACAGGTACCTTCTCTCAAATTTTGGTGCCTCTCCCTTGCTACTCTTTTTAACCTTTCTTCTTTGAGTCTCACATGTGCAAAGCTTTCAGTTGAATTAACTCTGCCTTATCCAGAAGTGGTGAGGAACTTGTTTCTCTGAATATTAATCTTGTTAGGTATGAAGGACTAATGTTTAAAAAAAATAAGTTGCCTAGATTTCTGTTACTTGAGAGTTTGGGAATTTGTTTGTTTTGTTTTTCCAGTCAAAATTCCACAGGCTTCTGAGTAAATGAGTTAACTCCATGGGTATACACTGTTAAACACAGGATGTTTGCTTGCCACATTTATTACAAAATCTACAGTAATCTCCATAGAGCTTCCATTTAATTGGAGTTTTGCCACCAGCTTAAAAAGGGAGCTCAAGTCCAAGTTCATTAACAGTATGGAAAGGTTTACTCCAAGCGTAAGATGTAGTAGAAGGATTAAAAGCTGAGCAGTTGCCTTTACATGGTGAGCATGCCTGAGCTTGATGAGGTTATTTCCTGAACCTAAACTATAAACAAGGAACCGAGAAAAGTTGCAAAGCTGCATATGGGATGCATCTTTTGGAAATTATGACAAAAATTAACAATCTTCACCTCACTGAAGTCAGTGAAACATTTTCTGTGTACTTGATTGGAGCCAGGATTTTGCTGTAGGCACTTACATTTCAGTTTTGCAGGAATTAATGCACATTACACAGTAAATACCTCTGAAAAATGTTTTAGCTCTTCTCCTTCCCAGTTCTCCCTTTTTCTTTAGGCTGAGTTTTAAATAGCTTTCCTAAACCTTTTCCATCTCCATTCCCCTTTTTAAATCAGAAACTGAATAGATATCATTTCAGTATTCTGCTTGAGCAACACCAATGGCATCACTTTCACACTGTATTAATCATTATGCACAATAGTATGATGTCTTCCATCAGATTTGCAAAGCAGTCAACATACATTAAGTACTGCATCTGTGTGAGGCATGTAAATAATTAATTTTGTAAGCCAATGCCATTTAAAGGAGAGAGAAGGGTGGATTCTCCTCTTAGTGAATAGCCTCTTACTTGTTTACAGTTATTTTCTTCCTGGGTGTCTAGACCTGAAGTAAGTTCCTTGTGCAGCTTTTGTAATGGCACATTGGTGAAGTTGGAATTCAACACATCTATTTCCATTATGTGAAAGCATGTCCCCTCAAATTCATTGTCAAATGTAATTGTGGTAAATCAAGTCAGTAGAGAAGACGGGAAGAATTTGAGACTTAAGCTCCAGCCCTGCCTTCACTTCATTAGAACAGGTGTTCCTAAACTTTTGGTGTCCTATGTTTGCTTTTGTGTAGGTAGCAAAGGACTTCCTAGATGCTACAGACTTCCTTTTCCCAGGCACGTTTACTCTTTGCACCTGGAAATCACATTTAGGCTGATTTTGAGGGCTTCATAAATTTGTCTGGGCTTTCCAGATGTGTGGTAGCTGTAGAGAGTAGACTCTTCTGAGCTAGTTGCCTGGGAACTCTGGATGTCAGCACTGTGAGCACACAGAGCAGTTACAAACATGAAGTCCCTCACAGGAGCAGCTCTGTGTGTGTACTGTGCTGTCCGGCCATGCATATGAAGTGCAACACATCAGAAACAGGCCCATTCTTTCATGGGGGGAACTACATAATTATCTGCATATGGATTATACATCTCCTGTTCCTGTGAGTTGCAGCTGCTCCATATGTACATTATTTTTTCTACCCATGAAATTCTCTGAAGACCTATTGGATTTCTACCATTTTAGTTTGCACCCTGATATACACACTCCTCCAAAGAACAGGACCCTTACTTGTTCTACCTCTCCTGTCAATTCCCCCTTCTCTTCTAATAACAAGTCCTTGCCATAAGACAGTTCTTCCATGAGACACCCTCAGACAATTTCAGTTTGTATAGTAGAGAGACAAGGCAGACCCCAGTCCTTTTTCTCTCCTCAGGAGTCCTTGGTCTTGGTAATTCTGCTGCCTACTATGCCCTGGTTCTGACATGTGTTGGATCTCTCCCTTAGCCACTTTGACCTATTAGCCTGAAAGAAAAACAGCAGGAAGTTGGGTAGGTTTCTCGGGCGTAGTGAGGTAAATGGCTGAGTAAATGACAGATATGAGGTAGAGGATCAGCAAATTTGCCGATGATACCAACCTGTGAGGTGTGGAGGGAAGCGATGACACTTAGCATGCTTGAGAGGTAAGCCTGTGTGAACCTCATGAAGTCCAACAAGGCCAAGTGCAAGGTGCTGTAGATAGGTTGGAGCAATACCCAAGCACAAATAGGCTGGGCAGAAAATGGATTGAGAGCAGCCCCGGGGAGAAGGAGTTGGAGCTGTTGGTTGACAAGAAGCTTGACATGACTCAATGTGCACTTGCAGCCCAAAAATCCAACAGTGTCCCTAGCTGCATCCAAAGCAGCGTGGCCAGCAGGGCCAGGGAGGGGATTCTGCCCCTCTGCTCTGTTCTCATGAGACCCTATGTAAAATGCTTTGTCCAACATAAGAAGGACATGGACCTGTTTGAACAAATCCAGAGGAGGGCTATAAAGATCCTCAAAGGGCTGGAGAGGTATCTTCCTGTGATTACAGGCTGACAGAGTTGTGGATGTCCTGCCTAGAGAAGAGAAACTCCAGGGAGACCTTTGAGCAGCTTTCCTGCACCTAAATAGGACCTTTGAAAAGCTGGAGAGGGACTTTTTACAGGAGCCTGTGATGATAGGACAAAGAGGGATAGTTTTAAACTGAGAGTAGGTTTACATAAGGTATTAGGAAGAAATTCTTTACTGTGAGGATGTTAAAAATTGGAACAGGTTGTCCAGAGAGATGCCCCATCCCTGAAAGTATTCAAGCCCAGATTGGATGGGGCTTCAGCATCCAGATCTAGTGGGTAGCATCTCACTAGATCCATGGCAGGGGGTTTGGAACTAGGTGATTTTTGAAGTCCCTTCCAACCCAAATGATTTCTGTGATTGTATGATCAGGGGAGTATTGAGATGTTGCAAATGCAGCTGAGAGAATGGCAAAGAGATTGAGACCTGACCTTTCACTTTTGCAAGTGACTTGATAGATCAACTTAGTTGCCTGTGAAGTGGTAATTTGGTTTGTTTCTTTTACAGAACAAGATCCTACGTTGCCTCTTTTTCTCTTCTTCTTGGAAATGTTATTCATTCTCGGAAAATTTGGGTGGATTCAGTTTTTTGTCATGCCACCACATTAGAATAATATATTTGGAAGGGTTATCAAGGATTTTCTACATTGCTTTCCTACAGGCATTTGCATATAAACTTTCTTCCATATGTTTCGGTGGCCTCATACTAGTTGGGTTGTTTTTCACTGCTATTCCTATGTTGGAGGCTAAAACCATTGTTATAATTGTGTTCATAAACCTTTATGATTTTTAAACATGCTTATTCTGATTCTGTGTTATCCTCAAAAATACTTTGAATCCATTACCTTGATATGTTGAATTAGTTTCAAAATTTTACCTAAAGTTAAATACACCTCCCATGTTGTGTGGAAACTACTTTGAAATTAAATAGATATTTGAAAAGCTTCTGTTGGCTGCCTCAGTGTCAAGCACATGAAATATTCTTCCCACCCCTCTGGAAAATGAAGAACTAAAGAAATAATTTTCTTTTTTCCTCTACTTCCAGCTAGATCTGAACTGGAAGAACATAAAATCACACCATGATTATCCTTCAGTATTGTTTGAGAAATTATGGAAGACTTCAGTGCATTAATAAAGCAGTTCAGACACCCGTCTGCCACAGTGGTAGAGCTCAGAAGATCAAAAGAACATTCTCATCTGCTTGACACACACACACACCCCCCCCCCACTGTTTGTTCATTAATGGCATACTTTTAGCGTAGGTTATAACTGTACACATTGTACAACAAAGCGTTGCCATGAAGTCCCCTGTCCCTAGGGAACAGAAGAAGCAGAAAAAAAAAGTGGTTGATTAAAGCATTTTCAGCAGCTGAGAACATCCCGAACACTGACATATTTTACTGTGAACTTAGAAAGGGTGGGAAGAATAACTGCTCACCACCATCTTTATTTGATGGTATTGTTCAGAATAAATCCCCCACTGGTAGAATAATCCCTGATAAGAGGCATTCTAGCTTTCAGAAATCATGCTCTCAAAGCGTACACAGTGGGGGGATGTTGTAGTATCAGTGCTCCATAAAATATGCACAAATTGGTTTGGAGTTGCCCATCTGTTTTGGTGACAGAAAGTGAGGGTCTAGATACGTGTGTCTTAAACCAAATATGACCCATTTTAGGTTCCAAAGTAAAAGAGAGTTTGTCCTTCCTTGACAGAGACAAGATCCATTTTGTTTTTCCTGATAATCATTTCATAGGGTCTCTAAAGACCCAAACTTAACTTAAAAGCAAAAAAGCCCATGGGGGGGGGGGAGGGGAGGGGATGGAACTAGATAATCTTTAAGGTCCCTTCCAATGCAGACCATTCCATTATTTTATGATTTGCTTACTGGTTTTGCAATTTTAGAAAATAAATTTTCTCACCTCTAGTTTAGGAAAATCCCAGTTGTAATGAGGTTAACTGGGTGGATTCCAGATCACACTCATTCCTTGCATGTAGCATCTTAGTGGCAGAGCACCAGAAATGAATCTGGCCCTTTCTCTCCATGAAAGTGAAAGTCTGTTAGGCAGGCATTTCAGCACGCAGGGTAATGTGCCTTTAGATTGTACACAGCTAATCCTCTTTATGCTTTGCTGACTGTACCTTGCTTAGTCTTACATTAAATGTATTCGTCGTCTTTTCCTGAGCCTGATCCAAAGCCTGTTGAAGTCAGTGGAAAGAGTCCAGATATTTTTTCAGTAGTTTTGGAGCTGACTCTATATGAACAGCTGGTCTAGCACTGAGTCTTGTAGTTGAAAGACAAGGAAAATAAGCAGCACCAAACCACATTGGACTCGATGCTGTATTAAATATATAAATGAAAGTAATGTGAAACTTGTAAAACCAGACTGGACAAAACACTCTGAAACATGCTGCAGGGAACAGTCTAGTGCTAGCAGGGGAATAAGTTAGCTATTTAATGATTTATTTTTCATAGCTTTTACTTTTCCACATATTCTGTAATGTAACAGTACTTTTTTCTCCTTGGGCAGATAGCTGTCAGACAGCAGCACTGGAATGAGAACATACGTAGAGTTTGCTTTTATGTTACATTACAAAAGAAGTATGAATACCTTGTGTTATTCCAAGTATAAAATTACAGGTGTCAAATCATTTGGTGCTTTAAATCCTGTGCCAGAAAAGTAATCCAGTAAAAATAGCTATGTCCTGTCAAAGCTGAGCAGTTAGTATTGTTATTAGAATTTCTTGCATGGCTCCAGTAGTGTCAGATGGCAAAAACAAGTGTAAGAGACCAGCAAGAAACTTGCCTGGAATCACCGAGAGCATAGAAAGACAGAAGGATGGAAACGAGGTAAACCTAATGACCCAAAGTGAGCATCTGCCTGGTCTGATTTACAGTTGGTTTGTACTTTAAAAATGCTATTTAAACAAAAACTGGTTAACATCTTAGGGGCTGATTCTTACCCAGGGATCCCAAAGAATTAAATTGGAGAGTAATTTGTGCTGGGTTCTGGGTGAGAATGTGGTTGATCCTTTGTCCTAAGGAATGTACCATTTAAAAAGTAGAAGAATATTTAGCTGGAAAGGTTGAAGAATTTTATCATCTCCACATTACAGGTGGGAGTGCAAAACAGGGGTGAAGAAGTTTTGGCTGGGTTAAACAGTCAAGGTCTGAGTTGTCTGTGGCAGTGAACCCCTAAGTTCTGTCAAGTGCTTTGCAAACAAGGCCATCCATACCTAACTATTGTATGGATGTGAAGTTGTGAATGAATGTATGTGGTGAATTTTCCTGTGGACCTGAAGTAAAATAGGAGATACAAGAACAGGTCATAGCAGAGCTATGGGTTTTGGTATGTTAATTTCTCCTCAAAAGATTGTGAAGAGCCAGATACACTTTATGCAGCTTCTGGAATTTAGGTTAATAATTTTGTTGTCCATTCCACAAAAGCCAGGACAGAAGAAAATTTATATAGTAGATTATGTCTACTAGGGGGCAGAAGAATCACTGCATTTAATACTATTTTTCAGGTCTTCAGAGCTACAGTGAAACCTGGACAGAGACAGGCTGATTTGCTAAATTGGGAACATACTCCTTCAGTCAGTATGGATGTTAGAAAGCTAATTAAAGGACATAGCAGCTGACAAGTGAATCTTCAATCCCTGTCAAATCCCTTAAGTTTATGACCAGTGTGAAGTAGTTCATATAGAAAATAAATTTTTACTCCTGAATTCATGTGTTTCCAGATGACATATGTTTATTTTCATGGTAATAATCAGAACACTTTTTACTTAATATTTTTTGTGATGATTTTCTTTTGCTTTATAAGTCACTCTCCAAATCCCAGCTCTCTTCCCATACTTCTTGAAAACCATGGGAGTCATATTAGTTGTCCACACTGGTATTTTAAGTAGGTGTCATGAAGGGTGTGTCAGGCTGCATAGTATGCTGCTGAACAGCAGACCAATTCCTGGTGCTTAGAGGCTGCAGTTGTGCTGAAAGGTCAGAATCACCAAGGACATATAGTGTACCAAAATTTGCCTGTCCTGAGACGGTGAGAAACATGTTGATTTACAGAAAAACTTTGTTTGGCTCCTTTTTTTCTTCTTTGCAAACCACATGCTCTTGCTGAATATAAGTATCTCATGCTGCAATGCTTAAATCCATTTTAGGTTCATTTCCATTAATCTGTGAAAAGACTGTGCCAAAACCCAAAATCAGCTATGAAGGATAAATTGTGGGGTTTTTTTTTAATTTCTGAAAAAAATCAGCAGTAGGTTGTCAGTTAGTACATCAAAGGATGCATCTAGTGTACCTCGGTATGCTGTAACGTGAGCTATTTGTTCAAAAGTTAGCTCTAGTTAACTAACATGACTATTCATTCTAAAATAAGCACTCAGGCAGTGTTTGCTCCCAGGCAAATACTTGTTCTGCTACAGTTCCTTCTCAGCTCAGCTGCCTCTGATCCCTTTTGCAAGTACCTAAGTTGTTAGCCTTTGTAGTCATGAGAGTTAATTACTGCTCATTTTGTTCACTTTTCTGCATGGCCAAAAGCTTTTATGTCCTTTACGTGATTTAGGAGTGGAAAGACTTGCCTGCATTAAGGGAGTGTTTCGTATGCAATATGTGATTAATAGTTGCCAAGAAGTGGTCTGCCACATGTGTGCTGGCAGGTTGGTGGCTGTGCAGCTGCACTGCTAATTACATGGCTGGGCTGGATAAGCACAGTGCATCTGATGGTGGAGATAGGCTCCAGGGCCCCGCAGGAGATTGAGATTAGGTAAACTGGGCCACCTGGGCCGTGGTGGCTAGATGTGGCATCTGGGGAGAGATGAGATGGATCTGCTGGGGTTGAAGCCTAGACATGTGGAGAGAATACCTAGCAGCTATGAAATGGGGCAGTCATAAAGGAGCAGAGGAAGAAGTTAATAGCAGGCTAAAGCAATTCATGTGGCAGTCAGCAGTACACAGTGTGGCCCTTTGGTATTGGGAGTCCCTTAGTTTTGGGAGTGTTTGTGTAGTAGAAGAGGAGCACGTATTATTGTTTAGTTTTCATATCAGTCCAAGAAAACTAGGTTTACCTCCCAGCTCAAAAGCATTGTCCCCACAGAAATGGATATTCAAACACAGTGCTTTTTAGAGGTTGTGGCCTGCAGTAGCAGGAAGCTCGGGAGAGACTGCATACTTGTAGTATCTCTAAGCTCTGGAGCTTTTTCCTTGAATTATGTTTTTCCTTTTCAGCTAAATAAACCATAGCAAAAAAAACCTTTCACTGTGTGCTAAGATATTCTCAAGTGCTCTTGTTTCCAAGGGTGACTTTACTGGGGGCAGCAATGCAGTCTCAGAACAGAGCTCTTACGTGTTCCAGTTACAGAATTACTTCCTGTACTGCTGACAGCTTGATTTGTGAAAGACAAAAGAATAGCAAAACAAAACTCAACCCACAGCCTGTGCAAGAGAGAAAAACACACACTTGCTGTGCTTGAGGGAAAGTGTCAGACACAAACATTTTAAAGGAGGAAAGCTTCTAGTCTTCATGTACGTGATGAAAATCGCTTTACAAGGGTAAGTCTCATAACTGTAACTATTTTTAAGGTTTAAAAGTTTCCTGTTTAATACCTATGGGATAAGTCTCTGCAGCTATCTGGAGGCCAATTTTAACCTTGGACCGTTGAAATCTGTTGACCTGTGGTTTGGTACAGAGCTGGCCATTGTTGTTTTTTTTCTGCTTTGAAATAAGGGATATTGGGGGAACCTCTAGTACTGCCACCCCCCAAAACAAAAAAAAATCCATGTCTGACTGTGTGCTAGACCTGCTTTACTTAGCTGCCAAGTGTTGCAAAGTAGCCAGATACTGAAAATGCTGCTAATTGAGCAGATATCAGACTTAGAAACTCATCATTATGTGTTTATACTGAATCTGGTAGATACTAAGAGGACTTTAAGTGCATGTATAATTCCAGAGCTGTTTAGTTCTGGTTTAAGACTAAGCAGTAGTTGTAGGAAAAGAAGACTGAAGTGTTCTGCAGTTGAGTAAGCAATTTTATTTCTAAAGCAAAATCTCATGCACTACAGGGCTCATGATGCAGAAATCTGGTACAATGTTGAAGGAAGCTGTGTCTTGATTTGCAGCTTATAAAACCAGAATTTTGCTAATAAATCTGTTCTTCAGAATTACAGACCAGCAGATTCTTAAATGTGGAGGTCATGACTTGAACAGTAGACTCCTATGATTGGTGCATCCTGTATTTTTATGATAGGTGAGACAGCTTCTTCCTGGCTATTTATTTATGTCACCATTAAATGGAGAAAAGGAATTGAGATGACCTAGTCTGGAAGGGGTAAAGCAAACAGCAAAGCACTGCCATTGGTGAAACAAACTTGCTTTAAGCACATTCTCTAGTTAGTCTGAGTCATCAATCATCAACCATCATTTGTTCTCTTCTTCCTCCTCTGTCTTTCCCTGAGCTGTATTATAAAGCAGTGCTGTGACTGGAATCAGTGGTGCCCTCTCTGGGAGTGGTCCTGAGAGACAAAAGGGATGGGGACTGTGGGTAGGGACTGAGCCAAAGCATAGAGAGACAAGCAGAGCCTAGTTTGCAAGAACTGCTTGAGTCAAGTGCTGTCTCTTAAAAATAGCTCTGGTAGGACATATCCAACCATGGATACCATGCAAGCTATGCATTAGTCCAGTAACTTCCTTGGTGCCTGTTCCCTGCACTGCCTGTTCTACCTCTCAAGTCTGGAGTTGCCCCTGTTGCTTCCTCCTGATGCAGGCCTTGGTCCCAGACTGTGTATTCCTCTCCCTGTCATTGCCCCATCCTCAGATGTTCACAGTTGCTCACAGTGCACAATGTTTCCTAAAGTCAGCCAAATACACAGTTTTGAGGATGCACTTCTAGCATGTGCAGAGCTCAGAAATCTGCCTTCATCAATTTAATTCCCTTATAAGAACATGTCAGAAATGTTTTCTTCTCTTGGCATGTCTGTATACACATATATGTTCATCTGTGTATCTGTGTATTTATCCCATTATTAACAGTGAGCATTGTGTGTAGACATCAGGGATGAAATGGACTGTAAAATTTCCACGCCATCTGCCCAAACAGCACACTGGCTGCAAAAGAATGCTCAGATGTTTATAAAAGCTAGACTGAATGATGATGATGAGGATGATGATGATGTATCTGTGTGGGGGGTGATGATGATGATATCTTTCAACTGGCAAATTTTTCTGAAACTCAGAAATGTTTGCTATGTGATATGCCATCTTTTCAAATTTGTGATTCCAGTTTTCTGCTCTGTTAGAGCACCATGTAGATTGAGCAACACAAAGTTAGTGATAGGACAAAATGTTTTGATATCTTGTCCTAATTCAAGAGAGGGTTTCTCACCTCTCTGTGGGAGAGAGCTGGTTGGTAGCCTGGGCTGAGGCTGCAGCAACCCTAGTTGACAGTTGACAGTAGCTGTGTCATTGGTTTTGTTCTTCCACAGGACCATGGGACGAAAGCAGAACCAGGAGTGGCCTTAAGGTGGCAAATCTGTAGATTGAAGAATATAAATTCAGTTATAGTATTGGTTATGCTATCATACAAGTTCAGCCAATTGCATTTATGTTGAGCAACACTCAGAGCCTGCTGGAGCCAGTGGGAGTTTTGCCATCAGCTTTCCCGAGGAGTAGGATTTTACTTATTGTTTAAATTAGCTATATCTTCATGGGAGCATATGGGAGTAAATGCAAAGTCTTGAACTGAAGAAGCCAGTAAGCAGCTTTACACATTTATTTTGTTACACAGGTAAAAGCTGAGACAGCAAAACCCATCTGCTAAGCCTTCAACATATCTCTATAAAATCTATGTTAGGATAGGAATATTCTTTTCTATTTTATTTATGGCCTTGGCTGCCTGAATGAGTGCGTATGGAGCTCAGATGTCTGATGCCCTAATTGTAAATTAGTTAACTTGAAAAACTGCATGTGCTGTCAGATCTTTGCTGTGGAAATGCCAGGCTCTGTGGTGGAGGTGCTTTTGTGTGTGAATATGTTTTTTTATTTGAAAAGGGTCTTGAATTTTATGCATAAACACTATTCTCTGTCTCTCTTTCAGTTTTTTTTTTCCTCCTCCCTCTTTTGTTATAGACTCTGGACTAGCATTGAATATTCAGGGAATGCTCCCCAGGGAGATTAGGGACATGGACAGATTTCAAACAGAGCCCTAATGCAGGGACACGAAAGGACAAACATTCTAGTGGGAATACTTGTGCAAATTCCCTGCTTTGGGGTCAAAATGCATTAAACAGCTGCTTGCATACTAAAGATGCCTTTAAAATCAGTACAGACCAGAAATAATAAAATTTATAAATAGACATGGTTCTCAGTGAGAGTAGAAGTACTTTGGTGATGCCTTTTGTTATAAATCATGCAACAGTATATAGCAGTCCTAGAAAGAACTGCATCTATAAATCCCTTTCTGCAGGGCTCAGAATCCCAGATTGTGATGAAACTTACTTCAGGCAGGATTTGTCCTTATCCTTCCATGTCCTGGAGGGCTATGGAAACTGAGACTTAACAGCAGTAGGAATTAGATGCCTTGACATGAATAAACTGCTGTTATCATCAGTTACTCTGATTACACTGTTGTGGAAGATAGCTTATTACCATATTTAATAAATCTACATTAAATGAAATTGAATGAAGCCATTGCACAAACAAGCAGTAACAGTACATATATTTGGGGCTGCTGTGCAGTAGCTAAACTCAGATAGAGTCCAGCTGTGAAAACTGGCAACCTGGATGGGTCAGCATCTGAAACTGGGTTACATAACAGCAACGTGGTAATATCAAAGCTGCAGTCTGGCATTAATTGCCACACAGGTGGCATTTATCATATTGCTATGTGCATATTTAACAATAAATGCAATTTAAAAATATTTCATTCTGAAATAAATATATTGCCTTACTGTTGCTGCACATGTGCTTTATGGGTCCTTCAGCCTGACTCCACATTACTTTTGAGCCCTGTCCACTGAAATGGAAACAGGTGTCATTTGCAATATAGAAAGAAGTGCATCAGCATTTGTATAATACTTAGATCATTCAAATTTCCATTTTAGACTGCATTTTATTATGTGTACATTTCATAAGGCCCATTGCCTCTATTGCCACTGTCTCATGTTATGGTAATCCCTAAAAAAGCTGCCACTAAATTGAGGCCCTTTGTTTTATATGCTGCATGCTTGCAGCTGCTGCAAGCATTTGACAGCTTCAAAGTCCATATTTCTTGAGTTTCATCTTAGTGCAAAAGCACTGCACTCTGCAGCCTGCAGCTTTTTATTGCTGCTTGCTTCCTGACTGTCCCCATAGCTCTGCTTTTGGCTCCTCTTTGCTTTCTACTGGTTCAGTAATTTTTTTCCAACCTCACAGCTTTTTTTCTGGCCTACCACTCCTAATTGTAGTCTTTAAACCATTCCTTGGAGACATCTTCTCTGCACCAGAAGTTGTTCCCAAGCTTATTCTGCAAGCTACTTTTGAGGACTGTGTTGGGTGTATGTATCCAATTTGCCTCTTGGAAGACAGAGGTCAAGTCCCACTCCACAGCTATAAGAAATAGAAAGAACTGCAGCTGCTGTACATATGATATATAATTTTGGATTGTTTCAGAATGAGGTGGCCTCTCTAACCTTGGCCTTGCTTTCAGAAATGCCTGTGGTGTAACAACAAACAGTTTGTGTTTTGGATGTTAAAGGGCACAGTTCTCTGTGACAACACAAGTGCTGTTGGCATAAATGGCAGGATTTCATATCTGCACTCGTACATGGCCTCTAAAGCTAATCAGCCACCAAGGCAAGTCAGACCCTCTCCACAGGCTGGTCCTTGCTCAGATAAATACTCTGAGCCCCTGAGATGGCGCTTCTGGCATTAACCTGGGTGCCCTTACATACCCCTGCTTTTCATCCCTAAAATGCACAGGTGTTTCTTAAATGAGTCTTGTGTCTACTTCTGCCAGGCTTGGCTGTTTCACAGAAATGCTTGACAAAAATGAAATGCTAAAGGCTGGGAATATTTTTGTGAGCCTGTGGTACATACTTTCCCACAGGAGGCGGGATGCACTGTGCAGCCGGCTTGGATTCTGCTGCTGCCACCTTGTTAGGGCTGCTCCCCCTCAGTCATGTGCTACATGACTGAGGCATTCAAAGAGAGGCGGGTAGAAACCCAGAAAAGCAGGACTAGGGAGTGAAATGAAGCCACTTTCCGTAGTGTTCTTTCATCCGAAGGAGAAGGTGAATAACGCTTGCGCGTGTATCCAGAAGATGGCACCGGCAGCCCGAGCCTGCCGGCATCTCTTGCTTGTCCGGCCCAGCCGGGCGGGCACCGCCGCCCTGTTTGGAAACACCCTCGCTAATCCGGGGTCTCAGCCTCCTTAAAGGTTCTCAGCCCTTTAAGCTTGTAACAAAGCCGGTGCTCTCATTGCCTGGCTGCAGGCCTCTGAGCCCACGGGTGACAGGCTTGGGGGGTGACCAGTCATCAGTGTGACTGAGATCTTGGGACTTTGAATAAGCAGCTAAGTCCTGGCTGGAGCAGAAGCTCTAAGCTGCGGGATCTTTACCTCCTCATTACAAAATTAGTTAAAAAAAAAAAATAGCAGCCCTGCACGGTGTCTCCAGACAGGCTTTTCTCTATTTCAACAATAAAACTATGTCTTGCAACAGATGTGTTGTTACACATGCTGGCAAGCATTTCTCAGGTGTCACAACTCTAAATACTCGAAGAAGAGACAATACTTTGTTTTCTCTGTTTTGGGGAAATCTCTGTGAATGTGAAAGGTAGACCTGGAGCAGGGGTTTTGCACTGTGATCTGACACTTTCAGCCAAAGCTGAAAAGGAGACACCTTAGTGCTGGAGGGCTCTCAGCTCAGCATCCCTGGGCAGTGAAGCTGTTCTGCTACAAAGGAGAGTAGATAAAGTTTTGGAGCATGCTTGAGAAGTCAGACTTTCTGCAAGAGTGATTCTGGCTATTATGTTTCCTTTCTTGAGATGGAAGATAGTTTTCCTAATTTAGGCAATGGTGTTCCAACCTCAGAAACCACGGGGTTCCATGTGAAATTTTGGAGATACCCTGCTCTCCATGTTGGCAAGTCAATTCCCATTTTCCCTTACTAGCATTATTGCTTTTGGTTATAAAATAAAAAAAAAACCAACATATTTTCTTCCCTCTTCCCTTCACCCTGTCTCATCTCAGGAGGAGCCCAAACCAGTCTCCTGTGCCTACCACTTGGAGCCAACTGCTGTGGTAGGAAGGAGAAGGCAGGCACCAAGCCAGCTACTGGTTGCAGTGCTTGTGCCAGCCCTCATCTTCCAGCCACTGCCCTCTGCTCCCTCCATGGCAGCAGTCCAGTTGCGAACATTTAGCAGGCAGGAGCAGATACTTGAGGGAAAGCAGTGGTCTGCCTACTGAACATGTTGGTCACTTTTGCAAAAAAAAACCAACAAAACAAAGCCCAAAATATCTCCAAACTGTCAAAGCTCTCTTCTGTGCTGGTTCTTTGGCACTATTAGTTTTCATCTAGTGGCATGAGATTGAAAAGATGTCTGGAATAAACGCCTCATATCTGGGCACAGTGTGTTACTGTATGCCTTCACTTTAACAGTGTTCTGAAAGGACCCTTTTCTTTAGAAGTATAAACTGAGTAGCTAGAATTACGGGTAATAGGGTCCATTTAAATTTTGAAGAGGTTTTAGCATTAGGGAGGAAAGGTCTATGTTGAAAATAAGGAGAAGAGGAGAAATTATTTCAAGTTTCACAGTTGAGATTGTGCTGGAACAGCTTGCTTTTTCCCAGGTGCTTATCTGCTATTGATGGCTTTTGGCATTCTGCATATGCAGGAAGGCAGAATATGCAGCTGGACAAGAGGGCTGCATACAGAGAGAACATTTTTGACCTTGCAGCAGCTTCTGATGTTCCTTCTTATTTCTTCCCATGTTCTTGGTTTCTTATATAGTTTCCTTGTTTAACATAGTTTAGGGGTTGGGACTCTTGGTTTCTTTCTTTTTTTTTTTTTTTTAATTCATTTTGTTGGTTTACACCACTTCTGATAGATTCTTTATCACCTGCTCCCTTCAAGGCAAACTGCAGGGCTGCTTCTCTTCTGTAGCAGTTGTGCTGGAGGGCTGCTGATAAGGAACAAAATGGGAGCTACTGAGCAGTCATCTGAAGGCTGGCTATTAAAAAGAAAAAAACTAGCTAATTAGAGCTTAAAGGAAGAGGCAACACTTTGTGCAAAAACACAAGAAGGTAGGCCCTCCAAATCCCATACACTCCCTATAAATAGCTATAATTAACCCCACAGTATTCAATTTATTACTTAAAATTTAATTAATATTTTCTGTCCTTGACAATCATTTTAGAGGCAGTCAGGAAAACATAGTGGCAGCTGGGTTTCCATAGAGCAGCAGTGACATTCAAAAGGGCAGAGCCACAGGAGGCTCATCTCAGTCTCTGAGGCATACCTGTGATAAAACAGAGCTGAAACTGGCCACTGGATTTCTGGGGAAGGAGAGGAGGATGGGAGACACTGCAAGTCCTGGTGTTCTCCTGCATACTTCCAGACATCACCCTACAAATTCACTACTCATCTTGATTATCTTAAAGTGTGAGAGAGCAGTGGAAAATGTGTGTCATCTTTCCTTACTGATCAATTTACACACCAACTGAGGGCTACTGTACATTGCTGTGTTTCACTTGGGTTTGATGTTCTGCTTGGTGCTCTGTCTGGGAGAGTGAGAGACCTCTCCTGAACTTCATGGACCCTGTCAAAGTAGAACAGCTATTGCTTAAAAATGCTGTGGCTGAACTTGGTGCACTTCTGTTCTTCTCCAGCAATGGGTTTCCTGGTCATTCATACTACCCATGGTCAGTATGCCTGACACCCATCAGTGTCAGAGCACTCCTCTGGAGCAAATCCATTGGGATCCCCAATGGGAAATGCGAATGTAGTCAGCTGTGTAGAGCACTCCAAGGTTTGCTTCAAACAGGTAGGATAGATGTGGAAGACACCAAATGTGTTTCCTTCAGCAAGGACAGTGCTTCATCATTATCCAAGGTCAGGCACTAGTGTAATTCGTGCCGTCACCCATCCTTTTTCTAGAGCACACAATGTTTTTTTTTTTCTGGCCTTATAGTTTTTTGACACAGCACAGATCTGATTGCTTGTAGCATACACCTATTAGTACTCTTCATACTTTGAACTGAAAAAACTCACCAAACCCATGAACAGAAAATACTAACTGTTAACTACGGTCATGAGAAGAGAATACAACTGCTAGCTACAGGGTCATGAGAAGAGATGTGAGTTGAGCACTGTGAAGCATGGCTGCAGCCAGTCCACTCAGTAGGGACCAAACTCTTAACAGAGTGGTCATGAGCCATCCTGCAAAAACTGGCCTGTGGATAAGGGTCTGCAGTACAGGCCTGGTGAGAATAGCCATGAGATGAAGGAGGTCTTTTGTTTCCCATTTTACAGAAGGGTGCATACTGAATGAGCAAGAAAAGGTACTCAGAGTGTGTTGAAAGCAGATCTCCCAGGTCACAGGGGAAAATCTTCCAGTACAAAACTGTTAAGAGCAACTGGGAGAGGAGGTGGGCTGCACTGATCATCATCATGAACACCTTCTCTCCTCTTCTCTGGATGAAACATGAAGGGTTAGGCAGATTTTTGGTATACCTAGTGATTCAGGCCCTTGTGGTAGTGAAGTGGCATGACATCTCTCAATCCCAGGGAGGCAGGCACAAGCTGTGCAGTGCAATAAGGCCAGAAGTGCTTCTGAGAACACCCAGAAGCAGAACTGGAGTTTTCCAGGGAAGATGAGCATTAAAAAGATGATTATCACAATTTGTAGTTTCTTTGGCCTCCAGACTTTGGTGCATAAATGCAACTTCAGGACCATCACAGAGCCTGCTTGTATGGTCTGTCCTATGGTCATGGAGGAAACCAGCCTCAGACCCATCAGGCTTTGAGTCACATCTCCCATGAGATGTGTTTTCCATCAGGTGTGGCAGTGTGGGGCTAGAATGAACAAGTTCTCTACCTCTGTGTGAAAATAAATGCCTCTGATGCCCTGCAAAGGTGCTCACAGAGGGCTGTCCCCATTCTGCCAGCAACAAGGCCAGAAGGGTGGAGATGAAGATGCCATTGCTATTACAGTGGTTCTGCTGGCATCAGGCTGGGACATCTGATGTGGCAATGTTGAGTCACAGAAGCATTTAATCTTATGTTGCCACACATGATGAAGCAGGCCCGATCCATTGTTAGACTGTTGGTGATTCCAGGTAAACTTCAGCAGTACTGAGGGAGATGGAGATAGATGCTGAGAGTCACTGCATCCTTCAAGCTGAAATGAAGTTCCAGAAGAGCACAGCAATTGTCCAATGACTGTTGCAACTATTGCCTGACTTTGCATGTATCATTTAGTCTTTCTCCCTGCTTTTCTTTCTTTCTTGCTTTCTTCCTCTCTCTCTTTCTCTCTTGTAAATAATTTTTACTATATTTTTAGAAAAGTACTTCCTCTACTTCTCAAAAATTCATCTGTTTCTTGACTTTTACAAAGAGAATAGTGGGAAAGAACAAACCCCAGGCAACTCACTGCTAAGTTTTGAATTTGATGTGCAGAACAACAAATTCATCCAAAATGAGCTTTGCTTTACTGTTAGTCATTTGTACCAACCTGCAATTAAAAGGCTCAGCATTTGTTCTCATCGCTTTCTGAAATTACATTTTCTACTTCCTAGGCCCTGGCCTGGGGCAGTGGATTTTTGAAGCAATCATGCCTTGGTAATTAATGTTTAAAGATGAATGTTGAAACTTCTAAAACAGTGTTGCTGAGTAAACATACAGCAAAATGAATACAAAAACTGCAAGCCTTTTACAGAAAGCTGCAGAGTTTGGAGGTGTTATCTTTAGAGCTCCCAGCTATAGTGCATTTGATTACCCCTTCCTCCATTCTTTCAGGTGGGAGTGACAGCTGTGCTTAAAAAAAGCAGAGAAAAATAAGTATCATATCTAATCTGTAATTTCTTTACGTTACTGACTCATCACCCCAGAAAGCTTGCTGGGAATGATTAACTCATACAGAGATAGAGAGAGAGGACACAAGTCTTTGGTGTGGTCTGTAGCTGTTACATGACAATTTTGGATTTTTGCAAGAGAGTGGGAGGACAAGGAATAAAATATGAAGGGAGGAAGGTGTAAAAATGGAAGGAGAAGTTCCCTTCTTATGTCACATCTCTTGGTTTGTCATGAGTCTGCCTTTTCTCTGTAGGAGCCATAGCTTCCAGTTGGTTACTAAGCCAGCTGGATTTACCTGTGACAGCAGCCCATCCTACATAGAACTTCTGTATGTGACAGAAATGCTCCTCAGTACCATTAGATGAATCTTTCATTGCAGCATTTTTTGGTGCTGTAAAAACTAAGTTGCTGTATCACCTCTTTCTAACAGAAATCAGTAGCAACTGAAAAGGCAAGTTGGGAAAATCAGCAACTTCAGCTTTTCAGGAAGGGGAAAGGGTAGTCTGGATTGAGACTGCCTCAGTACTTTAGGCATCTGATTTGGGCATTGCAGTCCTGATTCAGGCCCTTTGGAAGACACACCTCATGTCTAATGTTTCCCAATAGGTTGGCATGATGCAGCTATCTCTTCACCTGAGACTCCTAAGACAGGAAAATTGGGAAAGCACTTGTAGTCTTGTGAGTGATTTTTTAAAAAGGGGCATTGAGGTCCTGCTGTACCATGGGAGGGGTGCTGTTTTTCATACACAGAAGTCTTTCCTGGTCTAGCAAAGGCCAGTGACAAAATCCTGAACAGATCAACTAGAACAAGATTTTTTTTTTTTTTTTTTTTTTTTTTTTTTTTTTTTTTGACTCTTCTTTTCTTTCTTCCAGAAAAGAGAATAAAATTCCCATACCAACATACAGCTGGTAGGTTGGCTAACCAAGTTCAAAGCAGGTTCTTTGGGCTTTGTTACTCTGATATTCTTTTTGCTCAGAAGAAACCAAAACCCAAAGACCTCTTGGAAGAACTCCATGTGTCTGATTCTGTGTTTAAGTGGAAAAATGGAACCTTGAGAATAATCTTGCCTTTCTGGAAGTAAAGTTCAGGCTCTAAAAAAGATTAGTAAAAGACTCATTCAGCACTAGTCATACTCATTGGGGTAACAGGCAAGTTCCTGCCTGTACTCACTTCTAGTATTCATAATGAATGTGCATTAGTGACTTCCTAAGCAGGAATTCCAGCAGAACAGTAAATGAAGTATTGTCTTCTGCTTTAATAATTTTCCTGTTCTTTTAGCATTGTTTATATACCATCATCAGTATGCTGATACATTAACTGGATACCAGTGCTTGGCTATTTTTTATTATCCATTGCTTTAGTTATCTGTCCAGACTCCTGATCCTAAAAGGATTAAGCTAAATTTTAGATGATTTTGCTGTTGAAGCATAGTGGTTTTGATTTGTTTTGTTTGTTTGTCTTTATGACCTCTTTAAAGGTTTTCCAGTAAAGATGAGGGCTTGTTTGTACTAAATTTATGTCTGCTTGTTCAAAATAGCTTGCTTGTGTTTTTTAATGTTGATTTTTCAGAGATCTCTTAAAAAACACAAGTCTACAAAGCACTTCTGCTGGATGCAGGGTGCTTCAGTTACACTTCATGTTAAACATGACACAGATCATTCAGCATTTTGCTTAAATTAAGCAAAAGGAATGGAAAATGCTTTGGTATTAAAAGCAGTGTGTCTTTCAAGACATGTTTAATCCTAAACAGATCATTCAAATGGAGTGTAATAAAGACTACTGCAGCTGATGAAAAGATATTGTTCAACTCAGTGGGTTCTCAAACAGGCAGAGATAATAGGCTTGCCCTTACTAACATCATTCACTTAGCTGTGTTTCTTTCCTAGACTGGAAATTAGATTTCCTTCTCCATTGTTTATATAGAAAAACTCAAACTATTCAAGAAGATCATGTGGGAACCACTGTTTTTAGAAGAAAGAGCTGCATTTGGATAAAAGATACCTCCCAACTTCATGTTCAGCCACTTAACAGTAACCAAAATAAGCATCCTTACCATGTTTTTGAGTGGAAGTTCTACACCAGACTGTATGTGTCCTCTGCACACACCCCGTGCTGCAAGGAGGGACTGTACAAGAGCCTGCATCAATAAACAGCAAACAGCCATCTCCCATGCCAACTCACACGTTTGTGTGCATGTATTCCCACTAGTGAGCATTAAGCCACCCACATTTATACACCTAAGATTAGAAATGTCTATCTTTTCTTTTTTCCTATGCTTCATTCCCAGCTTATTCCAAATCCTGTCCCCAGACTTAACACACTTCGTTCTTACCTTGCCTACTTTGAAGGCTTTGGACCAGAATTGAAGGCTCCCAACACCTTCAGCTGTCTCCAGACAAAACTTCAACTGGTATATCTTTATGTAGGGGACATTTTGAAAGATGTATAACTGTTGATTTCCAAGGCTGTTTCATAAGGACCAAGCTCAACAAGAAGTAAGCAGAGGCACAAGAACAAATTTATCAGAGGCACAGTCACCCAAGTATCAGGGATGAGGATGAAATTTTGGGATCTCGCTTTTTACTTGCACCACAGCGTAATTTGGTTTTGTCTCTTGCTCTTTCTTCTCCTTATTTCTTCACCTTTAGAATTAAAATGGCCAAGGTAATTTATGCTCCAAATTTATTTTCTTGTTCTGAATCTGGCAGTGAATACTGTAGGTTTTTCTTAAAGAAAACTTTCTCTAAAGCTTTCTCTACAGGTGCCACACACAGAGAGCTTCTCTCCAGGAGTATGGGGCAGGGAGGAAAAAACTCTATTAGTGACCTTTTTGCTATGTAACCTTTTCTTAAAATGCCAGCAACTGAGCTTCCACAGAGAGAACAACAAATATTGAAAGAGGAATGTGAAGGACATTATAAAACAAGAAAGTAAGAAAAGGGATCTGCTCAAACAAGTTTCTCAGGAAAGGTGATGTAATATGTACTGTAGAAAATCCTAGCAGTTGACATAACGAAGTTTCTTTCTAAATAGCTGTGGATGCCAACAAGCTGGGAGAAACAGAATGTACAGCTGGGAATACAGCTGAGCAGACTGTTTTGTCCGGAAGAAATATAGTCGGTGTAAAACTTCTTTTCAGAAGATGTCATTGAAGTTTAATTGAAAAGTGTCCTTTTAATTAAGGCTGAGTGACCATAGAATGAAAGCCTCATTTCTGTTGAGGCTGTTCTTGGTGATACTCTAAGATTAACCAATACAGGCTGGCAGTACTCAAGAGGCTGCTGATGAGATGCCACGGTACACAGTTCTGTAGCAAGTGCTCAGTCCCATTCATAGACTTTTGCCAATGTTTATCAATCTTTTAACTGCTGTCTTGAGAATTGCCCAACTTTTTATTGACTGACTTGCTCATATTTCAGCCTGGTTTCCTGCATAAATGACTGTTCTCAACACACGTGTTCTGTGCATATCCACATCTGTATACCTAAAATTTGGGAACCTCCCTCTCTGTTATAACAGACCTGACAGAGACACACACAGGGTCTCTGAGATAATGAAAATGTTAGAATTTTGTGGCAGCACGTGGCTGGATATTGGAGAACATGTAGATGTCTGCAGGGGAAAGGCTGCAGGGAACTATGCTCTGTGTCAGCCTTGGAGACTCCAGAAGGCCCAGATCTGGAGATGTTCCTATCCCACTTCTTACACAGCTTACAAATTTTAAGGTCTTGGTTGCAGACTGAAACCTTAAAAATCACTGTTTCCTCTATTTTTTTCCTCCTGGTAATTATAGAGCAAAATACTGCATGTGCAAAGACTGATACACACAAAGTGTCATTAGAAGTGCCATTTTCAGGTAGGTTAATTCATAAAAGTTGGATAAAGTGCCAAACAAGAAATCCTAGCTCATGGACTGTTATTCATCATTACAAACAGAGGAAGAACTGTATAGGAAGAATGTCTGTTATGAAAATTACATTTAGTTATGGGGCTGACATACACGGTCTGTTACCTGCTTTTTACAAATACTGTTAGCACCATTCAGGCAGCCAGCAAGCATGGTTTTATGCAAAAGAGTGTGTGGTTATTTTCATAAGGTTTTTATGAATAAGGCTTGAGAAGGCTGCAGGAGATCCTTAATGTTTTTGATGGCACTGCTGTCTTGTCAAAATATCATGTACCAACTTCTCTCTTTACTATAAACTGGTTATAAGGAAAACTAAGGCAGTAGGACTGACTGACAGTGCTAGATGTCTTGGAATGGGAGATTGAGTGACCATGTTGAATCCTTAGGAATGTTTGAATATTCTTCCCCTGTCTCTGATATGTACCCACTCCTGCATTTTCTCTTTTGTTTTAGGTGGAGTCTGCATAAGAGCTGTCAGGAGGGCTTTCTAGCCATTTTGAGGCTGAGTGATAGCAATCTTGAGCCACAGTTTTAGAGGAGTGGCACCAAAAGGCCTGTTGTTAATGCTGAGTGTTTTACAGGACAAATAGCGCTCCCTGCTTCCTCAGCTGCCTGAAAATCAAGCTACAGATACTGACCTTCAATCCAAATAACGTAAGTCAAGGCTACATCAAGCATGACTGAGTTTGAAATATGGTTATCAGCCTATCATACAACTGTTTGAAAGGAAGTCAGAGGAAAAGATCACTAGAGCACAATGATGTGCAGAGGTCACTAATATTGCCCTATCTCTCCCTGTTGTGCTAAAACTACAGTAAACGGTGTCTTATTAGTACCCCCTAGTGCTGTGCTGAAGTTGGGCTGCATGTCAAGAGCTTCCTGAGTTACAGCAGTGCTGAGGCTGGCAAACTGCAGTAGATCTACTGGAAAAGCCTTGCCCACTGCAAAAAACAGACATGCTTCTTGGTCATGACAAAGGTTCTAGATTTCTTTGTGCAGCTGCAATTTATTTCCTAAAATGCAAAGTGCAGCAGACATCTAAACTGACTGGTTACTTATGAGAATAAGTGGTCTTATTCAGTCTACCTTTTTTTTTTTACTGAGGTAAAAAATCCGAGGATTATACTTATTACCTAGCAAAGTGACAAGTGTTATTCCTAAAGACACAGTATCCAGAAAGGTTACAATATAGCTAAAGAGACCTTTCAAAAGTAACCTTTAAAACAAAAAAAAAAACCCAAACCCATACCTTCAAGTGGGATATAGTATCCCTGAAGTATCTCTTAAGGTTACTGTATCACTAAAGAGAAACCATTCAAAAGCCTCATTTTGGGTTTTCCTTGTCGTTTGCTGAGCTCAACTGTGGTAAGTACATTTCTCTCTCTCTCAGAATTTTTCATAGAGGTGTACAGAGAGAAAGAAAGAGAAAACAATTTCTATTTCTGCTTCTTGTTTTTCCTATGTGGAATGTGTTTGGAGAATTGTTTACCTGGGGTGATTGCTTGATTGGATTCTGGTGAGGATTGTTTGAGCCTGATGGCCAATCAGATCCACCTGTGTCTGGACTCTTGAGAACAGGGTCACAAGTTGTTAGTTAGATATGGTAGTTAGAAAAGTAGGTATGTAGTTTTAGTATCTTCCTTTATATAGTATATTAATGTATTATAGCATAGTTATAATAAAGAAATCATTCAACCTTCTGAACTAGAGTTAGACATCAATATTTCTTCCCATTGGGTTCGCCTGCATTTTACAATACTCAACAGAAAAGTTTACCCCAGCTAAGACTTGATGGCAGCAGTGATGGGGTAGGAGGAGCAGAGCAGCTGGCTGAAAACTCTCATGCCACACTTGCACGTGAAGCCCTTTTCCATTCCCACATAACCCACATACATACTCTTGTTTCCCTATAAAAGTCCATTTGGGGCTTTAAAAGCTCATGTCAGGTATGAAAATATTTAAAATGTTTATTCTTTTGACATTTGAGCACAGTTGCTAAAAGTGTGAGAACAGTTGCTGTTCCTGTTTGAATTTCTTCACCTCTCCACTTCTCAACCAGATGACATTTTAAGCTACATTGTATTGCAGGGAGCACATTAAACATCAGGTCTGAGAGAAATGAGAAACAGCATCGTGGGACTGCAACTTTGGGTGCTGCAAACAGCCAAATTAAAAAACAGCCATATTAAAAATCAAATACTTTTTTGGTTTAAAGTGTGAACCGTCCCTCAAAAAGCTACATGAGATCCATTTTCTGGGTGATGGAATGTATGCCTACCTAGTTTGCTTCCTATGAGGTTATTAACACTTGCTGCATCTGTAACTGCTGGTTATTGAAGAAAAGACTTAACTCCTCCCAGAACCCTGGGACTAATCAAAACATTGCCATTAACATTTAATGAGAAAGTAGTTGCTTTCACCAATAAACTGGCTTAGACTCTTAGTCCCCTAAAGCACAAATGGCACATACTGCATCATAGTTAACAAGCAGATTCTGAAAAAAAACCACAGAGGAGTGCAGATTGTTGCATAAGCTCAAAATGACTGGCTGATTTCTTCTTACTTTCCCCACCAGTACTGGAAATTATGTATGCTAACCAGTATTCATCTCTCAGCAAAGTAGCCAGACCTTGTAGGGCCAGTTTTTTCTTCCAGTAAAACCTCTGCATTGTAAAGGAACCCAGACAAAACACGCCCAGGGGAAAATCCCATGCTTATAGGAACTTCCAAGACTTTTCAACCATTTGCTCCCCTAGCTGCTTGTCCTGGGTGGAGGAGAATGGCCTGTTAGAAAGAAATGGCCAATGAAAAAGAACAAATAAGACGCTTGAGGGTGTGTCTAATGGATCCAGATATCCAGGACAGCAAAGGAAGTATTGCCTCTCGTCTGTGCCACACTTGGGTAGAGGAGCCAAACTGGTAAATTTTAGGTCTGTCAGCCAATTCTGCCATTTTGGAGATGGGACTGGGTTTACACAGGCTTCACATGAGGAGAATAACATTTTGGATACTGTGGGTCCTCGTTACTAAAATAAAAAAGGTCAGAGAAAGCTACCACAAACAGTTTCACAATGCATTTACCAGAAGAACAGTAAGAGCAGTATATAGTGCATTTTATTGCAAATGCTTGATTTAACAAAGATTAAATATGCATCTAAACACTGTCACTTTCAGATACATTCCTAATCTGACTTTGCCCGTGCTTATAGTGATATAAATAAAGAATTATTCTACTGAAGTCAGAAAAGTCATTACCTGGTTTTAAACTCAAAAGAGAGAAAATCTTCCTTTTTACTTCTATAGCAAATCCCATTCAATTCAGTATGAATACAAGAGTATATTTAAGAACAGAGACAACTGAAAAATCCATGTCCTAAATTCAGTAAAGGGTTATGGAGCTGAATTTCCATCTGAGCACTCTTGAACATTGAAACATCAAATCTCCTTTTCCTGTGGTGTAATCTAGTTTATTTTCCTTTTAGTAAACAGAAGCCACATGAAACACATGGTTATCTTCTGAGCAAAAATATCACGGACCATAGTTTACACATACTAAAAAACCAACAACCCACAAACTTCTGTTTTAAAGCTAAATGCAGGTTTTTAGTCTATCAGCATTTTTATTCCATGCTAGTTTTTGCATAGTGGAAAATATGCACTCTTAGGAGAATAACAATATGATAAGTTGTTAAAAACCAAATTATCTAGGAAGGTAATTTTTCCCATTATGAAAGTGGCTTGTCAGATATTAGTGAAATGAATTAGTCACTTAGCACACCTTTCACAACCTCTAAAAATTAGATTATGGCCTATATGTTCCCATGAGTAACAGGAGCAGTTCTCCTCTTTGTATATACAGTAGTATCACTCCACAGTTTCTGATTATGTTTTATTCACATGGAAGCATAAATCAGTCATAAATCAGTCCAAAGCCTAAAACTAACCAAACCAGTTCATATTTCTCACATGAGCTATTCTATATGCATGCCTTTCCAGATTAAACATTCCTTGTTGTGATCTAAAAAGATTCCAGGTACATGATATTCAATGGAAAAAGGTGACAGCATGACATTTAGAAGATGTATGCATGAGGAAAAAAAGGAAAGTGGGAAAACAACAGGAAGAGAAAGGAACATTTGCTTACGACCATCTCAATAGAGGAAAGTAAATTGAACAATACTTATCCAATTTATTCCCTGATTTATCCCTCTGCTTTCTGGAACTATTCAGAGTAGAGGAGGTGCAAGCATGAGCTCATCAGTGTATGTCAATACGTGAAGATGGAGCCGGGTTCTGTCCAGCAATTCCCAGGGATGGGCCAGAGGTGATGGGCACAAGCTGAAACACAGGAGATGCAGTCTGAACATCAGGAAATGGTTTTTCACTGGGAGGTTGACAAGGAGCTGGCACAGGTAGCCCAGAGAAGTTGTGGAGTGTCCATCCTTGGAGATTCTCAAAAGCTGTCTGGACTTCATCCTAGACAACCATTTGTAGGCAACCACGTTTGAGCAGGGATACTGGACAAAGTGACCTCCAGAGATCCCTTCTGACCTCAGTCCTGCTGTGATACTGTCATGCTGCTTTGGTCTCTTGTCAGGGAGAAAGGGAGGCAGTTCATTTTCTCAGTTGGCTCCCTTCAGTCAGGAGCAGCAAATTTCAGAATTGCAAAGGGCACTCCAGCAGCCAGGAGACCTGGAAGAGACCTCTGTAAGCACGTAGAACTTGGAGGGGGCAGGAGTGGAATGCATGTAGGGTCAGGATAGGCAATTTTACATTTGGGAAATTAATAGAAACAAAGCAGGAGAGCAAGAATTGCATATTGCTTCCACTTCAGACACTCTGAGAAACATTCCCATCCTTTTTGTTTCAGAGAGGGAACTGTGATATAACTAATAGGTATACATCAAGTGTCACCTGGTGACTGCAGCTTTGTGCCAGTGGCTTTGGGAACACGGGAGGAATGCTGAGAACTGCTGTGAAAGGGCTTGTTATGTACAAAAGCAAAGCAGAGAAATCTGGATGCCTGAATTTAATGGCATTTAATTTCAGTGCAGACAACTGAGACCTTGGTAGTTTCTGGGATTATAATCACGTTCTCCAGACTGATTTACCATATCATTCTCCTGCACAGGATGAAGTTAAGCACATCAAGGGGTGCTTAAGTCCAGGAGCTATGTAGTGCCAGTTTCTGGTGCTGCAAAACTTAGCTCTGGCCCTAGGCAAGAATCCCAGACTTTGGGGCTGCACTGTGTTCACACTGTTCACTCAGTAAAAAGGGTCACACACCTCCTCCATCTCCTGTGACTAGCTTGTCTTCTTGAATGCCAGCTCTCCTACATGTTAAAAAAATAACCAAACTGGACTTAATGCAGGGTAGGGCAGTTGAAAAAGTTGGATGGCAAGTTCAGTGCCAGGTTAAATATTGTATCCTTTTCTTGGACCATTGCCTTCCTGGTACAGCTTCCCATGAGCATGGCAAGACAAGGGAGCTATTTCTTTTTCTTCCTTAAGTGAACATTGCAAAAGGACAGCACCGAGGAGGCTGAAACTTTCAAAACCATGAACTTTGTAATACTGAATTCAAGCAAAAATGCGGTACTTTCAGATAATACCTGACACATTAGGGTAACCCTGACAAGCAAGATACAGAGGTGCAAATGCAGCTTTAATGTAGAAGTGGCAAGTTTCTGTCTGAAAATACAACTTATTGCCAAGTTAAAATTGCCAAAAATGCCAAAGAAGGCATTTTTTCATACTACTAACAGTAGACAATGCTGTTATCAAACAGAGTGGTGCTGTTGGAAGTGGAGGAGGAGCTCTTTTTACATCTTTCTCTAGACTATTTCTGCTTCTAATGAATACAAGTGCCAAGCTCTGTGCTAAAGTACTTGGGTTTCTTTAACAGGGAGCTCAGAGGAGCACTGCTAGGGTTAACATACTGTTTTTCCCAGGCATATACAAGTGTATTGCAGAAGGCACTATGCAAATAGTGTTCACAGAGTTTATAATTTCCTGTTGGAACAGCAAAGAAAAGAAGGTCATTGATTTAAACCAGAGAATACAAATTATTTCCTGCCCACAAAGCTGCCAAATGCTTGGAGTTATTGATTTTTTTTCCTCCCTGCTGCTAACCAAACACTTCTGGTCCTGTCATGGGCATCGTCAGCTTATTGACTAAGTAAACATAACCCATTTAGCTGAACATTTAAAAAATTATAGTGGCTTTAGTTAAAAAAAAAAAAAAAAACAGGAGAAGAGAGGAGAAACAGTTCCTGAAGTTAATTAACTTTTATGTAGATTCAAGTTTCTGCAATATAGGTTTGCATCCAAATGAGAGAGGAAGGAATAAATTAAAAGAAGACTCAGGGGAAAAAAAACCCAAAAGTCTTTTCCTAAAGAAAGAGGAGGGTGCAGGGAAGCAGGTACTTCATATTTTAAGACTTCAAGTAAAATAAAAAAATACTGCAAAATTGAGATTGAAAGGATAAAGCCATATGGCAGCAGCATGGTGAAGGCATGTTTTTATTTATTTATTAACTTACTAGCAGCAGGAGGTCTCTGCTATTGTCTGAATTTTCTTTTTTTCTAAGTCAGAGTTGAGCACAGCTGATGCCTGGCCTTGGAATCTGTCAGTTTGAAGATAACATGTGCAGTATTAATAAATGTAGAACAATACTTGCTGTCAAGTTGGTTACAAGGCAGTGGTTCACTGAAGGGGGCCTGACAATGTCAAAAAGCATCAGACCAGAGCCAGCAAATGTTTTATACTCTACAGCTGAACCCAAAAGATTAATTGATGCCCTGAATCTGACTTTAGGGCATCTGTCTGCTCTGGAGAGTGTGTATTTGTCTGAAGAAGCAGGGAACAAGTTGCTTTTCCCTTCTCTTCCAGCCATCTGCCTACATGAGTGAAGCATGGACCAAGACACAAGAGAATAAATCCCAATGTGCTGTAGATGGACAGGGATACCTTACATACAAAATAGTCTTTAAAAGTAGGAGAATACACTCAGGAGAGGTGTTTACAGGCAGCTCTGAACAGCAGGGAGACAGCTACCAGGCTGAGATACTGCAGAGAGGGATGGCTTTCTCCTGGGACTGGCTATTGCAGGCTGCTTCCCTGGCCAAGAGCCTTGCAGTCCTTTGGTGTGAGAGTCAGCAGTGAGAGAAGAGCCAGTGGGAAGAGACACCAGGAGGGAAGTAAACAAGCAGATTACAAAGTGATGATAAATGAGGGTATTGTTCTTCTACAGTGGCTTAGAGGAAGGTGTGACTGTTTCTTCCACCCCCTCACCTTCATGCCTGTTGACTGAATACTATTAAGGCAGGTAGTCACAGATTATTAATGACCTGTTAACAGCTTCTTTAATTTTCTAATAAGTGCCAACTACAGCTGCTGTAATTATTCTGCTAGTCCTACAACATGCCCTATGCCAGACTGCAAAATATTTGATTTTTTTTTTGTTTGGAACACACTGTTGTGTTCTTAGTGTATGTACTGCACGTGGGCAATTGCATGCCTAAGTAAAATTACATCTTAGGCTGTCAGAGCACTTTGCAACCATTAAATATCGGTATCTTCCAGCAAAGTAGGAACCAGGAAGTGTTTAGTCACTTATTTTTGCATGTGTGAATTGAGGCACCCAAATTTTATAGTTTTAGCCACAGTGATACAGTGAATCAGTCCCTGAGCTGCTTGTGAAACCTGGGAGCTCTGTTTTGTTTGTGCTGGTATTGTACAAACTGCAAAAGTCATGGATAGGTAGCACTAAGCAGGGAGCAGGGGTCCCTAGGAGTAATATTGTACAAAAGTGGTATCCATCATTCTTCCTAATTCCCACCACCACAGAGCTGAGTAGCATGTGATAGGAAAACAAAACATAAACATACAGAAATGGATCACAGCCCACCTATGTGTCTCCATTTGCCACATTTGTCAAATTGGTAATCTAGTGTTTAATCAACATACCCCACAACAAGTATTTGAAGATTACCATTTTCTGAGAAATAGTGTATGTTGTTAGCAGCCCTATTTGAAAGCTAAGCTACTAGTGAGAATGTGCCTTGAAAATGCTATAAAGCAGATGCTGAATTTTCAAAGATCTTTTTAAAGGCAATGATCCTGTAAAGGTATCATCTATTGAGCACACATAAAGCACACAACATTTTGAAAAATCTCACCCATCAACAGTACATAAAGGTGTGGTCTGTGCTTTTGTCAAGCTCTTGGACAGTCGCACCTCCTTGCTGGACAAAGCCCTGTGCTGTAGCTCCATTAAGGAAAGCTTGTCCCCATATATTTAAAGGTAGGTTTGATGTAGGAAACAGCCCTGGAGTTCTGCCAAATCTGTCTAGTCTGGCATGTTTTAGCCTAAGAGAGAGAATGGGCAGGGAACAGGGAACAGCCCATGTCTCTGGGAATCAAGTGCCTGACCTGGTACTGGCTTCCTGTGAAGTTGTTTTGTGTTTTTCTGCCATAGCTCTGCAAAATGAAAAAAAAATCCCTGCCTTCCCTAACAGGAGCTATTGAAGGACTGAAGATTCAGTGAATCACATTCAAAGTATTAAACAGAGAGACATTTATTCCTTTAAATCTTTCCCACACATGTTCTGAGGACAAAAATATGGATTGCAGTCAGCTGTTCTCTGAAATTCCTCTTGTCCTGACTCATATTTGGAAGGGAATCTGATTCATGTCCAACAATCTTGTGAGCATCCAGTATAACTTTTCCTTTTTCCAAGGGTGGATGAATAAAACAGTAGCTACTCCCCAGATGAAGTTAAAGGTCTGACTCCAGATGCTTCATGTGTACTGTGGCAGGTTCCATCACTTCCTTTGCCCTTTTGCACTCTCCGTCTTGCACAGCTCTGTGCACAAATTAACAAGCTGGATCTGTCTGAACAGGAACCCTCAAGTACTATGGGAACTTCTTTTCTTTCTTTTTATTTTTAATGGTTCCCATCATAATTATTTTTTCCCTTTTTTGTCTGTCTGATAATAGAATGTTTCTAGGTCAGAATCCCAGTTGGTCTTGTGCTGGTTTTGCTCCCCAGTGCTTATTAAAGAGTCACGAGTCTTTGAGGTTAGTTTTTCCCCAGATCCTAATTTGTGTTAACAGATTTAGCTGATACTGAACCAGTTTTGCTCATATGGGCAAGGACCAACTTCTGGAACCAATCCAGGTGTCCAAGATGTTCGAAAGTAATTAATTTTCTTTAAAGCCTTGGGCTGTAGGTGTTGATCTGACACATTTAAAAGGGACTTGACTTTTAGAAGGGTAGAGTCCTTCTTTTCTGAAGGAGGGGCTGTGCTGTGAGGGTATAAAAAAGGACACTTGAAATAAACTTACCCCATCTGAGAGGAATTAGGGTAGCATTTTTTTTTTCAGTTTTGGTTTTCAGTAGGAAGTAAGAATAGGAGCGGGATGTTTGTTAAGTGCCAAAAGTATGTACTGCTGTAATACTATATAATGAAAAGCATTAAAATAGCAAGGTGTTTGAGTACAGGACTGCAGACCTTCCCAGCTCCACCAATATTTTTAAAAGCTTTGTAAATCAGGTTCTTGCTGACCACAGCAGAGCAGACCACACCACATCTTTTACCCCCTCATTTCCAGAGGCAAACAAGGGAGCAAGCATCATATGATGTACACTATATTCCTGCTTTAAACATTTTTCCCCTGTGTCTGCCTCCCATGACATTCAGTACCTTTAGGTCACTGTCTACTGCATGCCTGTTCAATGTGGGCATGTGGATGATACTGTTGAAGTCAGAAAGACTACAGACAAGCATAAGCCTTACCACAATTGGAGTTGGTAAACCTCCAGGTTTTTAACATAGCCATATGGAGTTCTAGCCAATGACATCTGCAATACTTGTGTGAAGTTCTGAGACCATTTTCTTTTACAAGGTAAAATGTAACCTGTTAGCCAATAAAGTTATCACAGATTCCTGGTGGTTTTTGATTCTTTCACACATCTCAGGATTTAGTAAATTGACTTAAAGCTAGATTGGATATTTGTTTTGGCTTTGAGATTTTGTCAATGTCTTCAGCCTAATGAGTGTATTGGACATAGATTAATGTCCACAAACTGCTAAGAAAGATAAGTAATTACCACTGCATAGAAGTAATTGCAAAGTCTTTCCATAAGAAATGATTTTTTACTCTTCCCTGGTCCCTTACACCTTTCAGGTTTAGTGAACTTATTCTAGGCAATTATATATGGGAAACACACATCAAACTGAAAACCTCACTGGCTTGACAGTCACTTTCTGCTAAGCACAGAGTGTTATTCCCTCTCATCATGACAGCACGAGACAGTCAAAGGAGTCTATTTGCTATTTCTTTATATTATTCTTTTGTTTTAACATGCCCATTTGGAAGTTGGCCTGTGTTGCAGGCTGTGCAGAGGCAAGGGCACAGCATAAAACAATTCTTTTGAACCTTGGATTGCAGCACTCATGACCTCACTCCCAGCAACAAGGAAGTCAAAAAGCTGTCCCACAGCTTTCTCAGGTAAACCACTCACTGTTAAACCTGTAAACACCACTGATATTTTCTTCTTGCACCTTGGATGCAACTTTTTCATTTACCCTACTTATGAATTCTTACTCTTAAATCCTTTGAAATTCACCTCTAAAATGCAAAAGATGAACATTCACACCTTCTTCCCCCCTCCATGGTGTCCAATTACAGAAACATACAATTAGGGATGTTAATGACAGATTATTAGGCATTAACTTATAATGCCATCCACCAATAGCAGCAAAAATGGGTCACACTGTAGGCATAATTATCCTGGTTCTCTAATAATACACCCTGGTTGTGCCTTTTTTCTGCAATATATCCCTTGTATTTCAGTACAAAGTACGGGCAGCTCTAGTTGTGTTGGAGAGTGATCTGGAGCAAGCTGTTGAACTGCTGGCACATGGGCCTGGCCTACAAAAAGACTGAACAAACTAGGCTGTAGCATCTTTCCAACATAGAGAAAACCAATAAAGGATTTTGACACCTGCCTTTGTTACCCACAGTTAGGAGGACAGGCTCTATTCACAGAGGGATAAACTGAGGGACAGCAGGAGACAATAGGAGTCCTTGGACAATAGGAATGGTGGCCCCACTGCTTCTGTCTGCTCAGCACCAGGGTGTTGATGCAATATTCTTCAGGGAAGAGGGCACATAGAGGGGTGAAGGTGGTCGGGCAGGAGGAAGAGAAATGCAGTGCAGGTGAGCCCACTGGATGAGACAGCTTAAGAGCACCAAGGGAAGTTGTCTGTGACAGCAGAACAGAAATTCTATTCTGTAAATAGAATAGAAACATGAAAATAAGAGTGCCCAAGAGAGGAAAAAAATGAAATGAAACTAAGATATCTGAAGGCATCATGCAATTTTTGTGCTGATTGAGGCGGCCAACTGCTTTGTAGTGTGTGCTGCAGGAGAAGTGATACAAGAGTGAGGTGACTGTTTACAGTCCTTAATCACTTTATTGACTACTTTCTCTTGCCTTGTTAATTAGTTAGTAGCAAAGGCAGAAAATAACAGTCTTTCTTGGCTTTCTTGCCAGTAGTATTTTTCATATGTAGAGTGGGCCCCTTAAAGCATTCTGATGAGGGCCAGCAACACAGATCTAGGAACTGATCCACAAGGAGATCCCAGAAGAGACTATTTCAAAGCTGTCTAAAAAGATCTTTTACCTGCCTAAATGCTAGAATATCTGTTTTCAGTGCATCTGAAGAACAACCGAGGGGAAAAAGAAGAAAAATAGTATTAATCCTACTTTTTGTTTGACTGTGAATTAAGCAAACTTTACTACAAGTTTCTGAGGTCTTCTTGAAGGCACTCTGTACATGCAAAGTCTTTGATGTTTCTGACCATGCTGGCAGGGTCAAAAATTTGTGCTGTTACCTCTCATAAATGACGTAAATAATATGTTGAGGCTATTTCCATGAAAAAAAGGAGAAAACAATATGCTGAGATCCTGTTAGAACATTTCTGCTGTACTGTCCTGTTTTTGGTGAGAATACTGATGATGAAGGGATGTTGTAGACAGTGAATGTCAAAAAGATGTGTCTAAAATGTCCTAGCATGTTATTAGTATAGAAATTGGCTTACACCCAGATGCCTGCCTTATGGATCTTAGAAGATCAATGGATGGGCAAGAAAGCAAGAATGTGAAATACAAGTGTGTGCTCGTGTGTGGTTTGCCTGACATTACCCTCATCTCCTGTGACTTCCTGGGTGGTTTGCTGAAAAGCTGTGCCCAAGGCCAATTAAAACCCCCACCAGCCCAGGGAGAGTTCTATTACAGAAGGGTCAGCAGCAATTCCAGCCTTGAAGTTAGATGCTCAGGTCTGGGTTCATGTCTATTGATAAATTTTAATTTAATTTAATAGTAGTCTTTTGCTGTACCTATTTAGTGTTTCATTCCAACACCTCAGGACTGCAGTGGTTCAAAGTGGTTTAAAGGCTCTCAGTTGTTTGTGTTGGCACTATATTGTCCTGGCCAGTGGATAGGCAGTGGCCCAGATTGAGATAGGCAGCAGTGATCACACCGAGTTTGCATTGATCAAGTTGCTTCTCTCATGTGTCAGAGCAGTATTATGCTGTTTGGTCTGTAGTAGAACCCAGAGGCTGGAAATGCTGGTGGAGTTTGGTAGCACCAGGAGGAGGAGAAGGACAAGGAGAAGGAGGAGGAAATGCCTTCCCCATAGAAACTACAGCCCCAGCTCCCTTGCTCAATTCGAGGGAAAATAAAATTAATGTTTATGGTTGATGAAAATGTCCTTCTTCTCCAATACCTGCCTTTGGTGGAGGTGCCCAACACCAACCTCTGCCACATAAATTTCAGAGACCAAACAGAAAACCCAAATTTGCCAAAATAAGGGAGACTCTCTTAAGCCAGCCTATTTTTAGAAGATACTCTGTGGAGAAAACAAAGTCTAATTTAAAACAGCCTTTACTGTTGCAGTAACCTACCATTTCACATGTGACCTTGGGAGTTTGTTAAATCTTGTTAATAGCCTGTGTCCCACTTAGCTTCAAAGTCAAGCCTTCTCCTCCATATCCTGCTCTTTTCAAGGTACAAAGTGAACATCACCATTATTAGGGTGCTCTTTAACAGTTATGTTTTGAGAACACTACTTCAAACTATTTAAGGTCTCTTTGTGGTAACTGTGGGTTCAGTTTTTTGTGTATAAAATTCTGTCAAATACTTAGAGTTGATCCCTTTGTGGCAAATGAAGTGGAGGGGGTTTGGTCCTTCCCTGTGAGAGCCTCTACAGTTTGCAAGCTGTATGTCATGTTTGCAAAGGCTCAGGACAAGAGTCTGAATGTGACTCTGCTTCCCTTCCTTAGTGAGCCACTCCCATGGCACTTCAGCAGAGCAGCCAATGGAGCAGCAAATGCAGTTGGCCGTAGGACAGAAATCCAACTGACAAGTCCTTGCAGACAACAGATCCTTAATATATTTTGGTCTTCCGCAAGCTGTCACCATTCAGAAGTCGTTGGCAGCTGTGTGCCAAAGGATGCTCAAGGCTGCAATATTCAAGCATCCATTCCACAAGGAACCAGGATGACAGGGAAGAGAAGCAGGAGCCCCTCTGTGGGGGATGCTCTGGGCTCCAAAGACAGTTCTGTCCTTGGTTTTGGAAGCTGGCAAGGAATTGTGGGATCAGTGAGAGGGTTTGCAGTCTTGAGAGGCTTGTTAAAATGTGTAGCTCAGAACCTTTTCCCACAGTCTGCTGTCACAGGACTGGCTTGGGAAAACAGCTGAGAAACAAGTGGGACCAGAGCATCAAGTGCTAGACAGGGATGGGGTGGTCTAGCCCATGGGCTTTCAACTGTGACTGAAAATGAGCAACGGAAACCTTAGTGCACAATTTGGGTGCACCTCAGCTCTCCACATCTCTGCCGCAGCAGGACCAGCAACAGAAGATAGCTGTGGGCAGGGGCAGCACCTTAGGAGCAGCCAGGTGTACTGCATGGGGCAGCAGTGCTTAATGGGATCACCATTGCTCAGCTGCCAAGCTCCCTTGCCAGATGGCACCGTCTCTACACTGCAGCACTGGAGCGGAGGTGGTGATGAGAGTGTGTGTGAGCATGTGAGTGATCAACAATAAGCTTTTATTACTTCCCATCCATCTCCCTTGTCTGGGTGTGAGCAGAGTGTGAGACCTAACAAACCTCAAACCCGCTGACAGAAAGTTTGCAGAGCCTCTAATTTCCGCTGTTTACCAGGCAGGTCCCCCAAGCCTCAGTGAAAACCTCATTGGTGCAAGAGCTCACTGTCTTCCCACCCTTACTCAGCAAACTGCCAGCAGCACCCCCCACACCCAGACATTTGCATTCAATTACCCTGAATTTAATCACAGAAAGCAAATTTCGCCTGGCCACAACTTTGAAAGGGACAAAAACAAATGCCTCAGGTCACAAACCGTTATATCTGATCATCCCTCCAGATTTACCATGGGATTTTTTTTTTTCCACCCCTGTTATGTGGTATTGGTGTCAGAGTTTCCTTCTGGTCAGATGAATCTTATAAGAAACTTGGTTATTAATCAGATTTTGCGGGGATTTAAGGAAAGTTGCAAACACAAGCAGGCAAGCAGGAAGTTCTCACTGGCCTTGTGAAATGACTACCACTGTTTCTCTGTAAAACCACACTTGCACATTTCCTCTGCTGTAACTTCTTATGCCATTCAAGTTCCCCAGGGGAAGCGAGAAGAAAAAACTCATCAGACAAACAGATCAGGAGTGAAAGAAATGATAGCTGATGATACTAATGGCACAGTTTAGGCATTTTGAGGCATAAAATAGGCATAACATCCATATGCCTCTCTGGGTTGCTATCACTACTAGCCATCCACAAATCTGAAATTATTTAAATAGTAAACTTAAATACTAAGGGTTCTTAAAAATCAAGGAAACTAGTTAATAAGGAAAGCCTTCAGCCTAGGAATAGCACGCGTTACAAATGAGTGCTAATGCCAACAGGGCAGGAGATGAAATTTATATCTGAATTGCATTTATAGTTTTGTAGAATCATAGAATATGCCAAGTTAAAAGGGACCCACAATGATCATAGAGTCCAATTTGTGTCCCTACACAGAACACCCCAAAAATCACACCAGGTGCCCAAGAGCATTGTCCATACTCTTCTTGAACTCAGGCTTGGTGCTGTGACCATTTCCCTGGGGAGTCTGAGTTTCCCTCAGTTTAGAGCATGCAAGTGTCAGCATGAGGACATGTCAGCAGAGTGGTGAGCAGAGGGAGGCTGCCCATGTCACCCTGACCTGGCCACCATGGGAAGAAGTTCTGACACTTGTCTCTCCACCCTTGCTGAACTGTGGTTGTCAGCTGAACAATACCTGAGTAACACATATCTGAGGGATACTAGAGGTGGTTTTCACAACAGGGCTCAAACAGTCTTGCCCAGTTCACATTTCTGGTTACATTTTGGTTTGGGCCTTGGTTTATTAATCAGCTCTCATTGAGCATAGCATTTAAGCCACAGTGTCGTGTGACAAGTATTGGGGTGTGAAACCTTTGGGATGGAAGTCCCATACAGCTCCCCCAGTTATTCATATGTCTGTGTGCCCATTGAAAAAGAAAAGCTTTTTGCTGTTTTTTTAAATTGCTGTCAAGACCATTCCTCCCTCCCATTCCAGCTCCAAGAGAATCAAGAGCAGAAGCCAATACTCAGATGCTTGTTCAAGTCCTATCCTGCCACAGCCTGAAGCAAAGTGCTACACCCCCACTAACAACTCAGCTTGACTCCTACTGACCTGCTGTGGGCAGGAGCATTAGCTCAGTTTTTCAGTCCCCCTCTTAACCAAACTATGGAAGTGTTTCTTATTCTGCAGGGTCATGCATTCAAATGTCAAAATTGTGACTCATTAAAAGGGCACGTTTGGGCGGGGGGAGGGGGGTTACAGGAAGGAAGAAAAACAACTTGGAAGAGACTTCCTGTTTATCCACAGCTTGGGAAAAAAATTGACACAAGAGAATACACACACCCTGGCTCCATTATCTTTTCTGGCACAGTGCTGGCTTGGCTCTGTCCCTTACCACTCAAGGCCAAATCCATCCCTGCCGCGAGCGTGTTTACTTTAGAGGAGTTTACTCGAGAGAGAAATCCAATGCCCAGAGCCTGAATGCTCGCAGTATGCAAGCAAACGCACGGGCACCGGGAGCCCCCGCCACAATGCCACGGCACTGGCCCCGGGCCGCACCTGGGAGGTCATTTTCTTCTCGGCAATTAGCGAAGTGGTGGCATCACTAAAAGAAGTTGAATAAACACATTCAAACCAGCTGGGTTCCCAGTTTGCTCTGTTCTCACCACTTTTCCTTCTGGGTGCATGGTGGGGCCCCAGCAAGCTCAGTGCCTGTGCACTGCGCTTTCATTCAGGTCTGGTTGGAAAGAGCTTTTAGGAAAGAGGAGGAGGGGGGAAGTAACCCTTTGGCTTTCTTCTTTTACAACAACTGTCTTCTCTTTTTCTTTTCAGGGAGGAAAAATGCCAGCTTCTCTGAGAAAACTGCAGCAAATGGCTGTTTTCATGGGACTGTTCAGCAGCGGGGGATGCATCGTGATGTATAATCTTATGCAAAGTAAATCTTGGTGTTGTTAGCAACCTTATTTCTCCTCTGCCCCTTTCACTGGCTTTTGTGTAGTGGGGAAAATAGCAGCATGTGAGTTGTGAAAAGCAGATGAAATTAAGGGAGGAGCTTCTGGGTTCTGCCTCTGTGGGCTCCACTTTTTTCATCCTCAAGGGTCTTGCTCTCCCAAGAGCTGCTGTTTGCATTTCCAGAGGCGCCTATTGCATAGGGAGCAGGCTGTTGTGGTCAGAAGACAGACTGGTTTTTGGGGCTTTCCTGAGGATGATGGTGAAGTGAAAGCTTCTTAACTGAGATTTTGTAACTGGGCAGTAAAAGAGGACCATCTGTGAGAAGGTGTTAAAGTCTAGAAGTTTTATCTGTAAATCTCTGTGTGGTGCTGGACCTTAAATACAACACACCTGTGACGTGCTAAGAAATCATGAGTTTCTCTTGAATGATGTACAGATAAGAGCAGTCAGCACTGAGAAAACCAGGACAAAGAGAAAAGCTAGAGAGGTGATGTTGCTGTTTATATCTAGTTGTTTATTTCTAGTTGCTATGTGTCTTTGGCCAAGAATCCACATTATTAGTCCAAATTATAGATATTTATTTTTTCTAAAACTGCTTTTAGGTACTTAGCATCAGAGCAGAAATAAGCTTGGCCTCTCTCTCAGGGGGGTGCCGTAGGCCTCTAGGCCCTTTGCCTCTCCCTTGTTGGTGCTATCAAATGGTATTGCTTTTCACCTACTCTGATACCAAAGGATGCTGCCAGAAAAAAGTGTAGCCAAGCCTGTTTCTCAAGCCCTCGGATAAGCTCTGAAACCTCCCCTTCATTTTACACATATTAATAACAAATCAGACAGGTCTAGAAAGCAGGCTTTAATTTTAGGCAGTTCATGCCCCCAGGCTCTGGAGTACATGACAGAAATATGATCCTTACACTTTAAAATATTGAATCTGGCTTTAACAAGGACATTAGCATTTTTTTAATTTTCAGCTTCATCACTGTTAGTCACCCCCTGTGCTACACAGCAAGCCTGAGGGCTAGTTCCCCACGTGCCTTGGCTGTGCAGTCAAGTGACACATTGCAATGGCTACTTCTGGCCCTCTTGTAATTTCAGTGGCCACTGAGCAGCTGCCTGATAACTCAGCCAGGCTGCTGAAAGGACATTTTCTGCAGCCAAGTGTGTTCTTCTCTATCCTCTAAACAGACACAGGAGCCACACTTAGAGCCTTCCTCCCTGGGTTCATGCCTGGGGCTATCCCAGTGCCTTCCCAGTCCCTGCTCAGTGCACAGAACTGGCCTATACATGGACTAGTGAGGAGGGAGTGGCCTCCATAGTGGTGGGAGCAGTGGGAGAGGATTCCTTCCCTTCCTTCAGGCTAACAGGAAGTTTGCATGCATGTGGTCTCTGTGCAAGCTTGTACAAATACTCAGGTAATCCTATTTCTACTTAGTCTCATCACCTCCACACCCTTCTCATGGAAGCAGTCTGCTCAGCCAACTCCAGCATGCTTTCAGCTCCCCTAACAAAAGATGTGGGGACAAATGGATTAGTTGGGCATTTAATGTCCAATGCATGAGATGCTAACAAGGAACACCAGGAAATCAGAATCCATTTCTCCTCTAGCCTGCAGGATGAACACAACATACTTTTCACATGGTCTGAGTGGCTGTTTGCCATGATTTATAGGTACTAGAGGGCAGGCATGCTGCAACCCCTTTGGTTGGAGCTCCTTAGGATGTGCCGGGGGACATAGGAGGACCAACGCAGGTAACAGCCTAGCAAAACTTTTTCTATGCCAACTGGATGCTGCCTGCTCACAGGGGATGCCTCTAATTAGGGAGAGGGACAGCATCCTTCTGCCTCATGCTCCAGGATTAATACTGACAGGCAAGAGACCAAGAAACAAACCTTACACCTTGTTTTAAACCCTTTGAAAGATGAAGGCAAAGTTGCCAGAGTAGGATTTAACAACTACTAACTCTTAGCTTAACTCTGCCCTTCTTGATGTCAAAAGAGTGAAGTTAAGCTGATCTAGAAACCCCAGCAAGGCAGCCTTAAAACTGTTAATAAGCAAAGCTCTGTCTCCATAAGGAAGGCCAGGAAGTCTCCAGCTCCTCAGCTGTGGCCTGTCCATTGGTGACCACGGTACAGCGTTTCACAGAGCAACAATTGTCCTCCATGTGCCAACACTGCAGCATCCATCTACAGTGCTGTTGTGGCTGCTTGATCAGAGTGGTGCTTCTGAGTGCCTCCCTTCTAAGGCATCCGTCAGCAGAGTTTTAGCTTCATGGCTGCCACTTGGAAAGCTGTACCAAGACCACAGCTAGAGTTCCACAGCAGCAGCTGTTCCCCTCTCAATGTCTGTAAGATATTCTCTATTCTTAAAGTATTTTATGTACCTCGAATAGACAAAAAAAAAAAAAAGCATTTTTATCAGAACATTTCAGATATTCATCCTTATACCTTTTTCCCCCTTCCTTTTAGATAACCTACAAATGCATGAAAAGTGGGGAGACACAGCCATAAGCTGAGCTGTAGATCAGAATGGAACAGGCTATGTTCAGAGCCCTCTTCACTTAATGAGCTGAATAACATTTTCTTCTCTGATGTAAGGGTGTGTTTCCTCCTTTAGCCAAATTTCTCCTAATTAATAGTTTTGGACTGTATTTCAGGGAGGGTGTGGTAGTCTGGAGAAAATGCCTTTTTCTTTTTTTTAAGCTTATGTTTTCATTTTAAGTGAACAGTCTCCTCACTACCCTGTTTCTCTCACCTAGAAAGTTTTGACAGGACTCAGTATTACCAGCAAGCTTTGGAGCAACTGAACAGCAATCCTAATGCCCTGGAAGCCCTGGGTGCCCCTCCTCTTAAGGTTCACAACATCCACCTGACAGATGGGAGCAATCGTGTGGACACAGAAAGAGCACGGGTAACACTGGGCAGGCAGTGTCACAGGGTGGCTTCCCGAAATGTCAGGTGACAAGAGATCAGCCAGGGGATTTTCAGCAGGTCATGAGTCATCTGGGGGCACTGGAAGGAAGCAGGATGGAATACCAGTTGTTCTGGAAGAGGAATGGATTTCCAGAGCATAAATCTACTAGCCAAGAAACAGCAAGAGCAGCATCTCCATGTTGTGCTGTATGGGCCCATCACACAATGCTGAGGAGCCTCTCAAGACAATCAGTTCCCCCCTCACACTGTAAGCCACAAAATCATTTTCAGAGATGTATCAGATCCAGCTTTAAAATAGCACCTGTCTTCCTTTACCCCCAGATATGTCCCATGCTAGCTTTTAGGGCTTTATTCAGAGCAGTTTTACAGCCTCTTACAGGCTATGCTGTGGTACAGCATAAATGGTGTCGTTTTTAAGAGCACCTGTAAGTTTGTGTCATTGAGAACAGCTGCCCAGCCTGAGACTGAGCATGACAGTTACTCAGTGACTGGAGAATGCTGTGCAGGCTGCTCAAGTATTGCACAAGGCTGCCTTGTATCAGCTGAGGGCTGGGCCCAGGCAAACTTTTCAAACACAAGTCCACTTCCACTTGGCATTGATGCCTCAAGAGTACTTTCTATCAGTGTTTTTACCCCTTAATCCAGGACTGGCTGCCCTTCCCTTGTTTTGCTAGTAACACTGAGTGCCCCTAGGAACCTCTCCAGGTCCTTCACTAGGGTAACTCATCACACTGGAATAATTTTGCTTTTACTTGTGAGTAGTTATGAATGCCAGGGACCAAGCAAGGGCAAGAATTGGTCTGATGGTACAATGAAGGAATGTGGCTATCAGGGTAAGATAAAAAAAAACCCAACCTTTAACCAGCTCACATAAAATTACTTTCCATTTCACTTCAGCCAGGCTGCACTTACATGATACCCTGGACCAAAACATTTCCCGTGTTTTATTGATTCCACCAGGGAACATATCTAAGGAAAAAAGTTGTGCAAAACCCCACACAATCTCATTTATTGACTGAAAAGAAGATAACCTTTCCCACGGGTGTTTTCCTATGTCACTGTTTAAGAATGCTGGTCGCTTGTGTGACTCAGGGTGAAGTCAAACCCTGCCTTCTACCAACCTCACCCGAGACACAAATCACCAACTTTCTTCTCTAGTTTTTCATGCTCCTAAGTATTCATGTTCTCATTAAAAAAACTAGTTAATCATCATTATACCACAGGTCGATTTACTGACTTCACAGCATTCCCATCTTCTAGGTCTATTGGCAAACACCTGGCATTTTCTCTGTAATTGCATCACCACCAGCAAATGCTACACCTGAAACATTTCTTTTATTCAGACATTAGACCCAGTGCAATTGGCCATGGTTGCTGCTGCAGCTCCAGCTTTGTTTGTTAAACAGATAAATGATAAAATTTGTGACACCGAAAAAAAAAGAATCACTGAACATCTCATTGCCTCAGTGTGTGTTAAGGGACTGATATGCAGAGGATTTCAACCTATAGGCTAGTAATGGTTATGGGAAGGTCTGACAGTTCAGGTCACCTCTGGATGACCGTACATTCTGGTAAGGAACGGTGTTTGCTCATAAATATTTCAGGGAGCCAGTGGTTTTCCCTGGGGGTTGCAGCTGTAACACAGCACATTCTTTCGCAGAGAGAGATTAATGCATGGCAGAGCAGACATACTTGTGTAGCCGCACATGTGTTAGCTGTTAGAATAGATCAATCCAATTCTGAAATACAGTAAAAGAAAAAAAATTATAGTGTTAAAAGTTAAAAAGGTGTGAGCTCTTTGACTAGAAGGAGTAAATGTCTGTTTCATAATAAGCTTTGCTGAATCTTTAATGTGCTTTTACATTTGCAGATAAAGTTACTGGTCTCTGGAGCAAAATCAGCAGGCTACCTCTACATTAACTCAGAGATGGACCACTCCCGTCAGTGGTGCGTACTGCGGGGGGGTAACAGGAGAAATGGGAAAGTGGTAGGAAAAAATAATATAGCAGGATATTTGCTTTAGTCATCCGTGGTGCTGAGGTCATGCACACAAATCAAGCAGAAACTCCTGCCTGAAGGTCTTGTCAAAGGTTATTATTTTCATTAGGACAAAAATGTAAGTTAGTTGAGAAATATTTTGAATCCATCTCTCTGAATGTGAATAGAAGAGGAACATGAGCCATTCCTGTATGTTAAGTGTGTTCTGCAAACTGTAGCTCAGTACATATCCAAATACTGTGAGCCAAGGTAAAGTGTGGTCCCCTCCCACCCTCCCCACAGAGGTGCAGAGGCTGGTGAGCAGCAGTCCTAACTCTGGTATGGTATTATAGATTGCAGTAAGGGAATCACACATTATATAGCAGCTGTGCAAGGTCAGCTAAAACCACAGGATTTGTTTTTCTAAGCTATCCAAGAAGTGTGGTCCTAATGGTTAATAAAAAGTGCTAGAACAGATGCATTATAGTAGAAGGGTACTCTGATACCATATAATATAGAAGTGTCTTGACATTTTCATAGTACTGAAGCCTGAAAACCTCCTTTGTCAACAGTAAACTGGTTTTTGGAACTGAGCAAAGAATTACTACACAAACTCAAAAGTTTTACTAGATGCAAACCTCTTGTTAGGTACTTCTGTTAGCTCTGTTTAGAAACCGAAAGCTACAAAACTTTTACTCAGCTGCCACCAGCCATATGGTGAGGTTTTCTATTCATAATTAGATGAGGATAAATTACTGGATTTCTCTTCTGAGTAAGTATGGGAAGGAAGAGAAAGGCACTAGGCTGGGACTTGAGAAACTCAGTACTGGACCTGGCCTCCTCCCTAATAAACAGGGATAACCCCAAGGGTCCCCAGCCCCATTTCTTGCACACCTCACTTCCTGGTGCCTGAGCTCTGATCTCCTCACTCCTCCTTAGCCCCTCCTTACCGAAAATTCCCTGTTATTCCTCGTTCACAGTTACTGTGAAGATAACTGAAGATTGCAAAATGTTAAACTACAGCAGTGCATACACATCTCTTGGAGTTTTGTTTTAAAGTGAGCTCTTTTTACATTTCTGCAAATCTAAGGAAAAAAAAAAAGCATCTGCTTGGAAAAGGATTTGTGGCAGATAAATCTGTCAGGCTCCACCAAATCCACCCACGTGCCGGGTCCTGTGCCCAGCTTCACATGGGTCTGAGACAGGACTTGGTGCCCTTGCATCCTACTAGGAACTAACAGTAAAATGGCTGGGAGTAAGGAGCAGATAAGCAGGCCATCCTGATGGGATGCTTCAGAGTTCATGTGTGCTTTTCCAGAGCAGCTCTCACACTGATACAGACAGAGCTAAATGCACCAGGAGTTGAGTGCTCTGTGCAAGAGTAGCTGGGGCACCAGAGCCACTGAAATGCATCTGACTCTGAGTGTGCAGACTGTCTGTAGTCTTTTATTTCTTTTATAAAAAAGAAGACAACTGAAAAAAAATTTGGAGTCTGTGAGCTTGTTTGGTCCAGGAGGAAGTGGCATTTACCCAGAGGCAGGCAGTACAGGGTTGGGGAGGGTGCCCAGAGGCAAGGGCAGCGAAGGCACTGCAAAATTACTCTTGCCTGCCCTGAAGTGACCAAGAGAAGGGTTGAGCCCCCAGACCACACTGTGGGGAACGAGCAGGTTACCCCCAAGTCCAGTTGCTTGGCCTGGATTGGGAGTGGGAGCAGAGGGCTGCTGAACAGAGCCCTACTGCAGACCCATTGCACAGAGGTGCAGCAGCCTAATTACCTAATTGTATGTACTCAGCACTGACTCCAGCAAAAGCAGAGCTGGGCCAGTGCCTGGAGGTTTTGAAAATATCCTATTTTAGTACCTCAAAATAATAGTCCGTTCCAGCTGGAAAAGCAGCATGAGCAGTTTCTCAGAAGTGGGTTTGGAGCAGAGCTTAGAGGAAGGAACAGGCTCCCCCTCAGTCTCCTACAAATGTAATTTTCCTTCTTAGAGTAACCACTGTCGTACCCTGTCAGGTTTTCAGCAGTCACATTGAGCGATCACACAGTGTTCAAACTCTTCGAAGCTAGAATAATTCCTTAGCAACACTGTCTGGCTCCAAGGCTGGAGAGGAGTGGAGCAAGGAATGCACCTGCAGGAGAGGAAAAAAGGCACCAGGTCAGGAAAGGAATGTCCTAAGAAGAGCTGGCAGGTTTTTATTTGAATTGCAACGAATAGGAGCATGCATACCAGACCTTTAAATCTGGGCTATGCCACGACATTAGGGAGACCAGCTTTCAGAAGCTGGCACTCACAAACCAAGTTTTAAAACACTTGAGAGAATTTTTAAAAGCACTGAATGTGTGGAATTATGTCCTCTGAGCCAGCTGTTTCTACACTGACTTGACCATGTTAAAAGTGATTGCTACAAGTTAAAAATCTTCTTTGGTTTGTGTCAGCTGATGCCTTCAGGATGTCACCGTGAAACTGCAGGATGGTCAGAATATTCCCGTTTACCACTCTACAGTGGAAAGCATTGGTGTGCAAGAAGGCTAAAAATCAGGGACAGCTGCATCTCCTCCTCCCATTGAGCCAAAGGAGTCATTAGTCGATTGCATCCTGCTGTGTCTGTGAATGTACACAGTTGTCACAAGTGACAGTTTCACTTAAACTGTTGCTCTCAAGACGATTTTCTCTCTAAGATTTACCTCATTATTGTTGTAATTGTAATTTATTTCTTTTGCTGGCTTATTCACGTGTTTAACAGAAGCCTAAAATAAATATCTTGCAAAAGAGTTGCTGTTGCAGAGAAGTCATGTGTTATGCCCTGTATGTGCTGGTATTATGAATTTGAAATAAATAAACTACCAGGAAACTGAGCTTTGTTTTACAGTGGCAGACCAAAGTCAGGACCAGTCAGTTTCTCAAAGCTTTGAGAAGCCTTGCTGCCTCAGTTTTCCCCCATTTCTCAACAAGGTCTTGCCTAAATCAGGAAGGATGAGGCAGCAAAAGTGAAGCTCAGCAGCAGCACCGTCAACTCCACTTATCAGGTAGATTTGGATCTTCACAGTTATCATGAGTTAAGATTTGAGATCTTCACAGTTACAAAGCTCATGAGATAGCTGAGGCCACTCAACTTAGGAATTCCAGGAAGAGACTCACTGCTCACACTGAAGGTTACTCAGAAGAAGCCACTGCTTCACATCAGCACTGCCTGACAAGTTCTGGGGAGGACATTTAGGGAGAAAAACACTCAGAAGGGTGCAGAACAGATGAAGGCACTGCCATGGTTTCCTCTGACTACGACAAGAGATTTTTACTGTGCCATCAGGTAGAGAATTTCCCATCATCAAGCAAGTTGAGGAATAAGCAAAACACCCCAAACTAACAAAAAAACACCCCAATCCCAAACAATTTCCAGTCCCATCCCAAACTGCCCATGCGAACAATTGCAAAACCTAAGACACAGTCTGAGGGACAAAAAAAAAAAAAAGTAACTGTCCTGTCAGTAGCAGGAAGTAACATGGGAGCCCTTAAGAACACCCAGACAAAAGAGCGTTTTGAATTCATTGTAATAGAGATGCTTAATCTCTAGATTAAAAGAGGCTGTAGCTAAGGATGGCCCAGAGTTTATACCACTCCATTCTCTGTTCCTCACCTCTCCATCTCATCTTCCAAATTTGAGTCTAAGAAATCCACCAAGGACAAAGGCACTGCAAAGCTTTTCAAGAGCCATGAGTATTAGATAGAGAAGGGAGAGCTAGAGCAAAGAATTTTAAGAGAACAGTGAGCATTTCCTTGTTTAACAATGACCCAGCAAACTGGGCAAGGTGGCTTTTGAACAAATCTGAAAAGCAAATGCCTAATTAGAAAGGAGATGCTAAAGAGCCACAGCAAAGGCATCTTGGAGAAACAATTTTAGAATGAAACAATACACTTGTGCGTTTGTTTGAACGTCACAAAGAGCTGTCAGGATGAACAGCACTTATGAGACCTGATCCAATCCACATGAAAGCCCAGCACACCAAGGAAAGGATTAGAATTAATCAAAAAAAAGACAGCATTGCCCAGCTTTAAGATTGAAATTGCTGTTTACTGGTTTCACAAAACGAAATATAAGCCAAATCAAATTTCATATGATATGAAAACATTAGCCTTGCACTACCACTAGCAAGAACAATACCACCTCAGGGATACGGAGATCTGCTGGCCACCTGGTACCTCAGAGCTTGATTGACTCTAGCTTTTGGTCACTGAAGGAGTTTGGTGGGAAATTAAACAGCTGACAATAAAAAGTCAAGACAACCACTTCCCATCCATCAATTACCACTTCCTTGGCTGCAGCTTTGATTTGTTGCTAATCTGCAAAAATACCATGGCTGTGGAGAGGAACCCCAGCCTGTTCAGTCCCTCCCTGTGTCTGCACTGGGAGCATCTGGCACACACTGCTGTTCATCTGCCTTTTGTCACCTCTGTGTGCTCAGTAAACCTGGGACCTCCCTTGGCTGCAAAGTCCTCAAGTGTCCAGGAAATCTGGCCACAGCCACACCAGTTACAGCACAGCACTTGCTCACCATCTCCCTGTCCTTGAGCTGGCACACACAACATCCCCATGCTGCCTTCACAAGTTGCTGCACCACAACACCACTGCCTGGCCTGGCTCCAACCCTGGATTTTCCAGGCCTAGAGGACTTATCCCCACACAAACCTTACAAATAACACTGGAGATCTTATTACCTTGCTTGGGGAAAGCAGAGCTTGCAAAGAGGCTCCATCTCTCATTTTCTCTCCTGATCACCACTTTGACTTTGAGGGCTCTCAGTCACCTCACCAACTCATTGGTTCCCTAAACCTGTGAGAATGGGCCATATCATCGTATCATACCAATGGTTCTCTTAATCAAATCTTAAACCCAGAGAAGGAGTAAAGCAATAGGTGCAGCTGGAAACCAGCAAATCAATGGAAGGGGCCGAGTAAAATCACAATTAATTCCCTGCCTTTGTTTTACTACCTAATAGCCAGAAAACACAGAATTTCTTGCCTCATGACCTTGAAGAACCTCAGAAGTCACTTCCTCTCCATGTTTGAGCTCTTTTAAGATGCACATATTCAAAAGGAGAAAAAAGCATCAGGCTGGTGTGTTCAGTGCCAAGCAGCTTTGGCCATGTGGCTCCCATTAAATACATCACAGCCCAAGGGGGCTGCTTTCACAGAGAACACAGGTGCAGCAGGAGCAGCCAAGGGAGCTGGAACATGCCAGGAAAACAGGGAGAGCAAAGGTCTCAGAACCACCAGCAGCTGCTAAAAGCCCAAATAACTTCAAAAGGGCACCTGGGCACCCCTCTTGCAGTCTTTTCTTCTGAGGAGCACTGGAGCAAGATTAGGTTCTCTTTAATTTCATCGTGTTACTGAAACACTAGTTTCTTTTGGTTTTGCTTTTTTTTTCTTTTTTTTTCTTTTTGAGAAAATCTTTATCTTTGAGAAAAGACCCTGAATCCCACAAAACACTTAAGGTTGGGAGGAACCTTGGGAGATCATCTAGTCCAAGTGCTTCACTCCCACCAGAGTCAGCTTGAACAGATTGCCTGAAAGCATGTCCAGTCAGGTTTTAAAGATCACCAAGGGTGGAGACTCCACAACCTCTGGACAAGCTGTACCAGTGTTCAACCATTCTCACAGTAAAGAAAGCTTTTTCTTATGTTTAAACAGAATTTTGAGTGCTTGAGGGTGTGCTTGCTGTTTCTTGTCCTGATACTAGACACTGCCAAAACGAATCTGTCTCCATTCTCTTTACTCTGCCCCCACACTGATCCCTCCCCAAGCCTTCTCCAATTCCAGATCTCTCAGCTTCATTAACAGGTGCTACAATCCTTTAACCCTCTTAATCATGTTGAGTATGTTAAAATACTTCTTTTTAATTGGCTTGAAAATTTGTGCAGTTCCTTTTCCAGTTTTTGGTGTGGTTAAAATAAACATCATCTTCATGACCTTTGCTGGATTGCCTGTTTGTTTCTTATTCTCTAGTTTGATTTTAATAGTTTCTGCCAGACAGTAATCACCCTCAAGGAAACTAGCAAGGTGGCAGACTGTTCAGGGCAAGAATTTAATTTACAGCTGAGGAACAGCAGATACTGCTCAGCACTGTTACAACACTTGCACCTATTTGAGTTGGAGCTGATGGGCACACGGGGGCTGTGTTTTGAAAAATAAAAAAGCTAGATGTTTTGAAAGCACTGCCTTCAGAAAGGCTAAGTGGCTGACATGTTCCCTTTGGAGTATGCTTCTCCAAGGGGTGATAGAATTTTGTCCAAGGTATGGGCCACTCAGTTCATTTCCTGTTTTGGGCAGATGTCGTGCATTGCACAGTGAACACAATTTAGTTGGATTCATCTCCCATTTAGAAATAAGGATACATCCAGTTCTTTCCTGCCATGTGCTGCATCTTTCCTGCTTGTCAAAGACATAATTTCTCTGAGTTTTCCACAAAATTTATTACCAAATTTCCTGCAGCAGGCCCTGGGCAGTCCTGTCATATCAGCAACAATAGAGACCTGCTCTTGGTGTTACTTTGGAAGATATATCACACTGGGCCAAAAACCTTTGGTTCATTTTAAGTAGCATTAATTCTATAAAAATACTAGACTAATGTAATTTCTTGACCAATCTAAGGCAGTTTCTATTAATTTGCTTTCCTAGAAGATCTAGGAGCAAAGGACCTTAATTCAGTAACTTCTGAGAAACAATCATTGTCTCTCTTTGCTTGGTAAGGCCCACAACCTTCCATCCAGCAGCCAGACCAGCTGGATCTCACAAGGTGATAGTGGAAAGTGGAAGATGGTAAGTGATATCCTGGCAGCTCAGGAGACTTCTCTCTGAGGATTAGTTAAAAAACACCTGTGTAATTCAGTCTGTATGCTGGCATTGCAAATTAATTGAAGAGATGGGGTACAATGATTTCAACGCATCACCAACTTGGCTGTGACTCTACTTTTACAAGCAAGCAAAGACTCAATGTAATTAAGTTCTGTGTTTACAGGAAAAAAGATAATCCTTTCAAGTAGTTCCCTTTCCTCTCCTAATTTTGCATTAATGACTCTGGTCCTATATACTCTGCTTCACATTGACAAATCCTATCCTTTTCTTAATTAGGAGAGAGTTTTATCACATCCATCTGTACTTCCTTTCCCCCCCCCGACTGTTTTTATTAATCCAAATGACAGCTTAATTCAACATCTGTACTGTGAAGAACTCTACAGTGGAAGCACATTGCTTTAGTATGGAAAACTTTTGATGCGTTTTATATTTGCTGCACATATTGAACAAATGTGTGATTCAGAAAACTAAAATATCAGTAATCCTGCTAATGGGTGTTTCCTGAAGCACAAAGAACAAAAGACCCATAAGCTGTTCAGAAAACAAAATTTCATTTATTGTAAAGTTCCTGAAACAATAAACACCTTATCAGAAGTACAATGAACTGGCACTATTTCTTTAAAACATTAAACTGTCTTCCAGGAACAACACCTGAAATATTCAAGAGAGACCTTAAGCCACAAAGTAAAGTGATGCAAGGCTCACCTCCCTTTCCATCCCTTGTGAGCACCACCAATGGAGAATGGTCAGTGAACTTTTATTTGCATTTGTGACCTAACAACTCTCATGGGGGATTCAGGGAGTAGATCACAAACTAGAATTCACTCTTTTGTATTTAGAGACCTGCACATGAAAATGTGACACACAAGACAAATCACAATGCAAATTCCACTTTGGACAAAAAGAAAAATACTGTTTTGTCAAACATTTAATTTAGCAACTATAAAATCTATAAGCCTCTCCCTTAGAGGTGAATATGGCAACAAGAGGAGACTAAGCTGTGTTTTTCATTAGGACTTTGCTATTTATTCCAACAAGTGTAAGAAGGCCTAGGCCTGGACTTACCCCTCCTATTGATACAGTTCATGGGTCTTCCATGAACCAGATATTACAACTCTGTAGGAACATCTGCCCTTCCATTCCTTCAGCATCCTGTATCTGAACAAACAGCAGCCATGCTCTCCATGCTACAAAGGCAGCCAGCATGTGCACAGTCTGAAGAGTGGGGACTGGGAGAGCATTGCCCACAAGGTCCAAGGAGCTGATTCTTTCTGCACAAGCAACTCCTTCCCCACCAACACAGCAGCTTTTCTCAAATGACCTGTGTACATACACACAGTCCCCTGTATTCATGGAGCTGCACAAAACCAGCTGTTCCTCACAGCTCTTGGTTTGCTCCTGGTTTTACTGATGTGTCACTTCACTCGTAACAGCTCCTCAACAACACTGACTGAAGAGCCCCTTCCTACAGCTCAGGGTAAGAACACCTCGCTTGCAGCTTTACCCACACTCACAGTGGAACAGAACCAGCCTCAAGGGTTTGGGTCTGGCTGATAGTCCTGCAGTTAAATGTTGCAGAAAATTTTCCCTGTTATAGGGTGAATCTAAAATGCCTTGTTTATAACTTACACTATTAAACCTTCACAACTTTAAACAAATTCTTAATGATGTTAAAAAACAGTGTGTAAAATCACCTTAAGGCACAAAGAGTTAAACAGAAATGCAGCTCACTGGAAATCTCAAAGCAGCCAATTCAATAAAAGCTGGCCTTGAAATAAGTGTGTATTTCATGTATACATATTAAGCTTCACTGTCATACATTAAAAACAGTATATATAGGACAAAATGTATGCTGCTCAGCACCTACTCTTTTCCATTAGTACCAGTCTCAATCTGAGATATGATCTGTGGTTACAAAGAGGAAGTGAAATGGGTATCTATCCCTCAAATAGCTTGATGTGGGCAACAAGGAGTTGTTAAACATTTATGTGCGCAAAACTGGCAACATTGTTCTGTACAGGGAGGATGTGAACATGCTTCAACCTCACTGCTCTGCTCAACTTAGTAACATATGGAAGTATGGATATGAGGGAAAAAATGTCAAAATGGCAATGATGGAAGATAGGAGAAGTTGCAGTCTTGCACAGAAGAATTCCATGAATCAACATCCCCTCACCCAAGCAAATTGTCTTGGGCAAATGACTAGAGAGTAAAAGAAGGATGGCCATGATGATACTGTCCTGCCTAACAAGGCTGAAACAGATCAGCATTGTAGGTAGGGTCAGCTTCTCTCTGTGTCCAGAAACACCCAGATAACACAGATACGCTGTTGGCTCAAAGATTCTCCTGCTGAGAGGCAGTCAGAGGTGTCCAGCAACTGACTCCTTTCTCCAGAGCGTGAAAGGCACCTCTGCATTACAATATATAACACATCCAAACTCAATTCTGAGCGCAACTGGCTGTATTATATGAACACCTTTGAGGAACGAGAAGCTGCTCTACCTACTTGAATACTCAAGATATAATTCCTTAGGGGAAGAAGCTTGATAGAACAGTTTAATTTAGGTGCAATTTCCCTGATGTGGCTTGAAGTAAAGGTAGCCCAACCTCTGGCAATGAAGCCTTATGAAAAAACTACTCATTGTGCCACTGCTTTTGGTTCAGCTTTCTTTTGTACTAGTACTTTTCCCTGACCTTTCCAGCCATGCTGATCAGATCACCCCAGTACTGCTGCTCTTATTAAGCCATTTAACTTTTGTGTGAAGGAGGAACTGTAACATTAGCACAAAGCCCTGAACTCCTCCTCACTAAATGGAGTAGAACATTTGATACATTTTAAATTAGAAAAGTGTGTACCAACATGGAAAAAAGGGAAAAACTAGCTCAAAAGCTTCTATTCACTGTTTTATAGTAAGAAAACTTTTGTCAGAGTTTATTATAAAGGAACAGCATAAGGAAACCAAATAAATAGTTGAATAGTTAACAGTATGCAATATAACAGTACTAAACTTCCATTACATAAAAATTAAACTTTGGAATAGCATCAATATGAAATATTTCTTAGAAAACCAGGACTCAGACCAAGATCCTCAGATCTGTACATTGGTGCCCAGTTGGTGCCAGCTTTGTCCTCTGAGGGACTGCGTCCATTGAGAACTATGACTCATCCATGCTGCTCCCTAATCCCACTCTGCCAGGCCACATAACATACTGTATTTCCAGGTGTTTAAGGGAGAGTGATCAGGAAGCAGGAGGCATGAGCTGTGCTTCACTGTTTCAGAAGAAGCAGTATATTCTTCCTCATCAGACAGCTATATTGAACAATTGCAATTTAGCCTAAGGATGCTCCTTTTTTCCTTAAAGCAGCAGTTAGAGGAACAGAAAGAAGGTAGAAATCACCTCATGATCCCAGTAAAACCCCAGCTGGTTCTGAGGAAGGTGGAATCAAGGGCTGAGTAGCTGGACAAACTGTCTAACCTAACATGGTAAAGTCAGTGGAGAGAACTTCAGTAACTTCAGAGGAGCTACATCAGACTGCATTCTTTTTTCCTCTCATCAACACTGTGTGGCCACAGTGAGCTGGATTCTATTGGCACATCTCACCCAACACAGGAGGGAAAGGGAACAATCTCTGCTGGCTCACAAGTGACTGAAATAAGCAAATACATCACCCTCAGGAGCAGGATTTTACTGTGCTCCCGAATCATACATATCTCCAGTACAGATTTCTTTCCCAGTGGGGCATGTACATCTCTGTCTAGAGAAGCTCAGCTCACTGTTCAGCTACACACCAGAGGAGTTTGGGTCTTTGACCTGATATAAAACAAAGAAATACACACAGGATGATTTTGAAATCTATATGTCAAACCAGGTGATCAAATTCTCCTCTCAGACAAGTTTTAGATGAGCAGATAGTTCCACTGAAGTCAAGAGGCATTTATGGAAAACCCAACATTATATATTTGCATTAAATAGCAAAATGTATCCTAAAATACTCCTATTGACATCTGTCACCAAAATACTTCCAGTGTCGACTTCTCAAGAACACCAGAACAATTAGCAAAAACTCTGTTACCAATCAATAACAACAACAAAAAAACAGAAATAAAAATTAAAACAAAAAATAAGCTTATCCTCTTTGTTAAATTCCTGTCAGCCACTTGAAATCTTATCTGTTCCATGAAAATAAGCACTTGGCACATTTTTTGGTATGCCATTTATAAACACTTTCTTTTATCTAGAACATTTATTGCATATCAGAAATTCACTTGGCTAGAATACTTTTGTTTAGTAGAAAAAACTGCCTTCCAGTTATAGCTATGAAGCTCAGCACAGTTCAGTAAATGAATTCTCCTGGTATTTCCTGCAGTAATGGTTCCTCAAATTTAAATCGTTTAGAAATGGCTTTCTGCTCAGTTACTTTTTCTTCTTCTGACTGCCTACATTGTCCCAGTGTGTATGAAGCCACTACAATTAGTTCTTCTGTCACTATTGATTCTTCCTCTCCAGTCTTCTCAGCGTCTACTGATTGTTCAGAGGCAGAATCTGCATCTTTCTGGATGGCATCACTGGTCTCCCCTTCTGTACTCCTATTCCAGGCCCTGCAAGAAGGATTATCACTTTGTTCCAACCATGGATGTTGAAGACATTCTTCAGCAGTTGCCCGGTCCCTGCAGAGGAAGGAAAATATTAAAATAAATGTCCAAATGAATACAAAATTCAGAACCTTGCAGAAGAGATCGCCAAAAATTATTCCAAGGATATGACTGTATTAAAGACAGATAGAATTGTAAATTAAAAAAAAAAACAAAAAACACTGACAGCTATCTTTTACCAAAAAAGACCACAGCAGTTCAAGTAGATGAACTCCTAGCATTTAAAATAAAGGAATTAATAGATCCCTAAATATAAGTTTACACTTTCATGTTGCCAACCAACTTTTGACATTTATACTTTTTATATATAGAAAAATGATCCAACTTCTACGTTCTTCAAATATTCCCACAATCATGCAGTAGGCAATTTCAATAGCCGAAATGTCCCATGAAGAACTGGTAAAGTTCCACAGAAAACACCTGTTCTGTTTGGAAACCTGGAATTTCCAGTTTGCTGCCCATTAAGAAAAGTGTACTAATAAACCAGAAAAGGCAAGATTCTCTACTGACCCATCCAAGATTAAGGACTCAAAGCTCATTCATTTAAAAGACTTCAGCAAAGTACCTGCAAGATGAATGGGTGTAATGTTCACCACTACAAGCTACAGTTCATACACAGTTTTCTGAAAGTAATTTGAGATTTAATTACTAACACTTGGACATCATTTGTAAAATACAAGCTTGGATGGAAACAGAGGAATTATCTTCTCATATACATAAAAAGTAATAGCACAATGAAATCAAAGTCCCATTATACTTTAAAAATGAAAACACTAGCACTTGCTACATTTAAAATTAAGTCAGTCTGACATATTAACAAATACAACTGTGTATTTTACTTACTCAGGTTTCTTGACCAGCAGAGTTTTGATGAAATCCACAGCAGACTCTGATACAAGGTCAAAGTCCTCTCCAGAGTAACTTACATTCATTTGAGATATATTTAAGAATGTTTCTTGTTTATCGTCCCCCAAGAAAGGTGATATCCCTGTTAGCATAACATATGCCAGTACTCCAATGCTCCTGAATTAAAAGTAAAAAAGAAAACCAGTTTTCTAGTCTGTCTGCAAACAAACAAAATTCCCAAAGAACAACCCTTTTCAGTAAAGTTAGGATGACCATTAATTTGTTCAACTTACCACATATCAGTTGCTGTACTGATTGGGTCATAACTCAGAATTTCAGGAGCTATTCAGGGGAAAAAAAAAGTGAGTTTTGTCATATGCAGACATTACATTAGAGCTAAAAAACGTGATAATTGCCATGTGGTAAAATTTAAGATAAGCCATTTGATGCATGACAGTCTTTTGAAATCAAGATACTTCTATTCAGGTTATTTAAGTGGTTTCTATTTTTCACTGGTTTTAAGTGTAAAAAATTGTTTTCCTTTTACTGCCATCTTCAGAAGCCAGGCCAGTGTCCTTCCCAGTTAAGGAATCTGTACACAAGTTTCTTGCAGACAAAACAGAAATAGCCAACATTGCATATTCCAGCACTGTAACCCATAACTGTGAAGATATCCCACACAACTCAACTATATATTTTCAAGTATATTTTCAAGGCCTGGAGTAGTTTGGGCTTTTTTTAAAAGGAGAAAACCTACACTGGCTAAAATACTGTATTCAAAGACTGAGTATGTGAACTTAAGCTTTTAATCCAAGTAATACTTGTTATGACTGCTGGTAAGACTCATCTAAAGTGTGTCTTCATCTTCAACGTAAGCACACAATGATAGTTCATTAGACTGGCAAGACTTGCCAGTTCTACCTTTGGCAGCAGTACCACATCTAAGTAATAACTCGATCTTGTGACACAGTAACTACACAGCCAGGCTGGCATGCTCCAAGTTCTCTTTTCACTCCTCAGAAGCCTGGACTATTCAACACACCTATAGTAACAACTTACCTACATATTCTGGAGTTCCCATGATTTCTCTTAGTTCCTCACTGCTCTTCATTATTCTGGAAAGACCAAAATCTACTATCTTAATGTCTCCCAGAGGAGACTTACTGGTTAGCAGAATATTTTGGGGCTGAAAAACAAGAGGAGGAAACTTTTGGGATCACCAAAAAACTAAAGTCTTTGACATCATATTGCATAATTATTTTAGACCATGAGCAACAATAGTGCCTCCCATAACAAGTGTGATATCCTGGATCATTTATGTATTTCCCCCAAGGTGATTTTGAAGAGACAAGTAGGCCAAAAGAATGTATCAATTTAGAATTGAGAATCAAACCTTTGTTAGCTTAGAACACATTGGAAATACATGCCAATAGCTATCATTAAACAATAGCATGTAAGCACCTCCACACTTGTACCTCTCTAGTCCTTTGTATCACCTTTTTTACTCCTTTTTCTCCTCAATTCTTCCAATAGATGGTGTAAAATACCTCCCTTTGAAGGTTGTCCAAAAGCACCCAATCATTTAAAAAACCCTGAATACACAACTATTTTGACTGTACCTGCTTAAAGGTCTGTTGCAACCAACCTGAATCCTGTTCAAAGTACAAACAACTGTATTACAGAATACTAACTGAGAAGAGTTTAAAAAAAATATAGCAGCCTGAGAAACAGGTTTTTAAGAGCATCACCTTTGGATAAACTTGTTTGCACTGATGTCACTAGATCTTGGCTGTGTTCCTTCAAAAAAGCACCTTTGTGGTCATTAAGAAATTCCTTACTATTTTAAATGCTAGCTTAATTTTAAAAAGAAAAAAATTTGCAACTGAAGCATATTGTTACATAAAAAAAAAAACAAAAACAAAAACAAAAAAAAAACAAAAACAAAAAAAAACAAAAAAACACAAAAAAAAACCAAAAAAACAAAAAAAAACCAAAAAAACAAAAAACGGTTTGACTTTCCCAACCCCCAGACCAGTGATCACACTGGGTTTTATCATTAACTTTTCCAAATGTAGAGCTGGCAATTGACACTGCATTCATGTTTCTAGTGAGCACAAGTTCCATGAAAGTGCAGAAGTCTCTTGGGAACCTGGATCATCTTGCATCAGAGTGGTTGAAAAGGGAGGAGGACAAAAGAGTAAGAACAGCAAAGCAACCACTGACTGATAATCCAGATGGAGTAACACCAACATTTATACTCCTTCCCTTATCACGGAGCTGGTCTGTCCTCCATTCCCAGAGTCAGTCATGAAGACATGCTCTCACATGAACAGCCTTGCTTTTGAATACAGAAATAAACCTGGACAAGAACATTTTAAAAAACTCAGGCCAGTTCTCCTCACTGCAAGACCTGAATATAGTCGAGTTTTTTGATTCCTGCAGAGTTAAACTGTTATTTGAAACTAACTCCATGATGCTGTCAATTTATTTTTTGTTTGTAAACCTACACATTCAGAA